>NC_138373.1:56710369-56867947 GCF_054177405.1 Leptonychotes weddellii | reverse complement strand
AATGGGAAGATTCTTGTTGCCAGTGTTACTGAATGTCTGGAACATAGCTGTTTAAAAGATTACTGTTTTGATCTCTTTCTCTATTTCGTTTTTTTTTGTAGCAGGGAAATAATCTTTTTCTTGAGTTTATAGCACTATATTAATATGGTGAAAGGCAGAATCATTCCTTTTTGACTCAGAGATTTTCCTCTTTACTTCACTTTCTTGTTTATGGGCTGCCATTTTATTGCCTTCAAAATGGAGCAAACAATGCCTAAAAACAAAATCCCTGCTGATCCAATATTGAGTTAGCTCATCTTTGGGTCAAGGTGGTAGGACTAGAGCCACCTACAATTTATCACTAAATAAACAGATAATATTTGTTTCACGTCTCCAAATTTAGAATTTCAAAGTCATTCCAATCCTCTCTGTGGCATTGTATGGATGGGCTGTTTGGAGTGTGAATTTTGTAGCTGCATTATTTCACTAAAAATTATTATTAGATCAGTATTCCTATTAGATTGTGATTAGTACTTTATGGTTGGGAAATCAGAATGAGAAGGTAAGACCCTATTTGAGTTAATTTTGCATTATATTGCTTCTACATGGGTCTATATCTTTTAAGCTACCACATGAAATTAAGTATGAGTATTTTGAAAGAAATATGTGATTTACAAAGACTTTTTTTGTTTTACCATCCATCTCAGGCTATACCCGATGTTCTAAGAGGCTCACCTAAGCTACCTGAAGAGGAAGAAAAGATTCTTATGCTTCTATACTCAAGAAAAAAAAATAAGTCAACAGACTGTTGTTTCCATAGCTGTAAGAAAGAGAAGAATGTGTTATTAGGGTGGTCACATTTCTTCCCTTCTCATATGAAAATTTAAGGGAACAAGTATTTTCTCCAAAAAAAATATGTGTCTTTTTTTAAGCCAAAGAGTTGGCTTTCCCAAACATTGTTATATATGATGATTAGACATCTAGGATGATCCACACCTAAGCACTTAAAAATATATTTCTACTACTTTAGGGATTAAGTTGGCTTTGGGTGGCTAGGGTGGGAATTAATCATGGATTTCAGAATTATTTCAGGGAAATGTCACCTAAGCTCCCAAAAGCAGACTATAGATTTTTAGAACATAACCCATGTGGAAGTTGGGGACTTCCTATACTCCTATCAGATTTAAAGTCTGAATGATATGAACTCAAACATTTTAACAATATAATTCAATTTATGGGCAGCAATGCAAAATAAAATAACAGATTGTGAAAATATAATAATGAATATGTTATACAAAAAATTTCAAAATGTAAGGTATCAATGCAAATGAAAGAGGACCAGATATATTCAGGAAGGCATTCTAATATTGGCAGCCAAAAAAATAAAATGCCTTGTTTGAAAAATAAATGTTACGGTTGATATATACATAAAAAAGATGCAATAGGTTGATGTTAATCATATCATCCATTGCATTTTTTCACTTTGAAAGCACTGAGAAATCCAGTAGTGACTCATAACTGTTCTTCCAAACTACATCAGTTTTGAAGGAGACCTAGTCCTGAGACTAGCTGATAAATGTCATTTGTAATGGGAAACATTTGCTTTCTGGCTAGTTTAGTGCATTTAGGTAGACAGTAATGAGTTGCAGCTGAAGGGTGGAGTTCCTCTAAAAAGAAGTATATTTTTTCTTTGCCAAATATAATGAAGAAAGTATGATTTCCAACTGCCCCACTATTGATATTCATTCAAGAAGGATTCTTGCAATGTGACTCTTTCACAGCAAAAACCCCCAAAACACTGGAAAATCAGAAGAGAGAATTATTATAGCTCAATAAACTGTAGGGAGACATAAGAATCAAGATTTATCACTATAGAAACAAAGACACAAATTAAAACAAAGACTAAGATGGCTTGAAGTACAGGAAAATATGTGAATGATAAACCACATATTAGGATGGGCTAGTTTAGGTTTTAGTTACAAATAAATCCCAAATCTCAGGTGCTCAAGACAATAAAGGTTTATTTCTCACTAGGCTCCATGTCTGAGAGGGGTCTGCAAGGAGGTTTTGTTCATCCTTGCCACTAGTATTTCCCTAGTCAACATGGGAAGGGGATTGCAGCACCAAAATACCTAGCACTTGCCATTAAATGCTTCCTCCTAGAAGGGACACACATCACTTTCAGTTTCATTTTATTGGCCAAAGCAAGTCACATGGCCATGGCTAGCTTCAAGAGGGTGAATTGCTCTTCTATCATGTGTCTCCCTGGGAATATGTGGTGTGTGTGTGTGTGTGTGTGTGTGTGTGTGGTTGAGACAAAAGTTTCACAAAATACAAAACACCTTTACTACATGGAATAAACTCTGATATATTCTTTTCTAGGCTATTTTTTTTAGTGCCAATTTCAACTCCCTAAATTGTTTCATGATCCACTAAAAGATCACCACCATAGTTTGAAAACACTGACCTGAGGGAAGTTTCTAGTTGGAATGCTACAGGGATCTAGTCTGTTAAACACTTCTCGTGGTGGTTTGAATTAGGGTATTGATTGAACACTGATCATGTTTGCAGATGATATCAGACTGGAAGATGTAGCTAATATGGCTTTAATAGGCTGCAACAATGGGTCCAAGAAAACAAGTTGAGGTTTCGAAGAGTTAATGTATAATCCCACACTTGAATCTAAATGATATAAACCATATATACCAAATAGGAGAAATATTTTAAAATTTATTTTTGTCTTGCTGGAGATGTGGCTTACATGTAGAACATATGGAAAATATTTCGAGATTTTAATTTACTCTAAGCACAATATGAGTCATCCGTGTTAGGTGATTGCCAAAACAACCAGGTGAAACTGAGTTGAAGAGCAATCAGATGAAGAGTCCCTGAGAGCCTTTTCTGAGGCCAGAGCTTACCTGGAAATTTGTGTTTCATTTTCAGGACCACATTTTAATCAGATGGTCAATGGCAAATCAAATTCTATAAGGACAGTGGTAGAAGAATCCTGTCACATGAGGGAGAGTTGAAGGATCTAAGGCCGTGGAGCCTGAAAATAAAAGACTAAAGGAATAGTGGTCTTCAAGTATCAGAAAGTCTGATATGAAATCCCATGAAAGAAAGATGATACTTGCTCCCTCTAATGCAAGAGGGCAGAACCATTCATGTGTTCATTCATTCATTTGTTCATTCATTCAACAAATATCTGCTGAGCACCTACCACTATTTACCAAGGTAGGTTTTAGAGGTACAGGAGTAAAAGCAACTCTGCCTGCCCTCAAGGAGTACACAGGCTAGTGGGGAAGAAGGACAGGTCCCAGCTTTCTGAACCTTGTGTTTTTGTTTCCATGGGCTGGCATGGCCCCCTGGCAAGGCGCTACTTTCTGAGTGGGACTCTTTTATTGGCAGCCTCACTGTACCTAACCATGTCACCATCCAGCAAAAATCTTTCAAAGGCCCCCAGTTACCTTCAGAGTAAAATCTAAAATCCAAATGGCACCCATGGCTTGTTTTCAAAATCTCTATATATTTTCATCAATATTGCCCGCCACTCCCCCTAGGATACCTACACCTGGCATCCAGCCTTTCTGAATTAATGTCAGTTTTCTGAATGTGCTGTCCTTTCTCACTACTTTCACAACACTGCCTGCCTTTCAGCACTGTCAGCCCCTGGCTGACTTCAGCTTGTCCACCATGACAACTCAGTCACTGCCTTCCTTGTAAAACCTCCATGACTCCCATGGACCCTTCCCCTTGGCTCCTGCGGCACATAATGCCCCTTTGTTACTTACCCTAGTGAACTACCACTTATCTGTAAACTCCATGAAGACAGGAGTGTTTCCCATCAGTACTTTTGCACCAGGTGCAGTGTGTGTGTGTGTGTGTGTGTGTGTGTGTGTGTGGTGGGGGGTGGGCGGGGTACAAAACTGGTCCTCAACCAATGCCTGTTAAACATATCAGTGAATGAATGGTGCAGAATCGCTCTTTACAAAGATAAAGCTGTTCACTGGCTTTCAACTTTTGAAAATGAATCTAACTACAGGAAATATGGCAGAGATCCCTAGAAACTCACTTCTAATTTCAAGACCACTATTGTCTGCTAAGAGTCACAAGTCAGTCAGGTGACAGGAAGGACTTCCCCAAACTTGCTTCCTTGGGAGCAAAAGAGGAGAGTCATCCAACAGAAGGTGCTCTCCATTGGCTGCTTTGCAAAGTGCCCTCACATGGCGGGGGCACCCGGCATTCCTCTCCTGCATGTGGGCTGGCACCGGCGGTCCGTGCGTCGGGAGGGTAAAACAATCTCGCATGAAGGGCAGCACGTTGTCTGTGGGCCATGCCAGCCCAAGGCAACAGTGCCGCCTTTGAGAGACACAAAGAGCCACTGTCCTCGCCTCTTTTTTTCCTTCTTCAAAAACTGTCAGAGTCCAAAACTTGCTGTGGCGATAACAAAGGCTCCTCGCAGGAGGATCAGGAGGCTGCAGTTATTCACCTGTAGAATTCCAGCCAAGACCAGCCCACAGGACGCAGCCCACAAGATTGGGGTCCTCAAGCATCCTTTTCACCTGGGCTGTAATCTGAAAGTAAAATAAACTCTGCAGAAAGTAGACGATCCGTTTTTTCTCAGCACCTCTCTGTTCTGGGTTGCCCTATCCTCAACAGCACAACAAATCTGCTCCTGAATGCCAGGAGCTCTTCTTGGTAACGTTGACCTCATGTGCTAGAGTCTTCCATGATATTTCCGTCATGTGCACTTCCTCTAAGAGCCTTAGGAATTTATTTCAGCAGAGACTGAGTGACCATCCATCAGGGTGAGTCCTGCACTAAATGGAAGTTTGGATGGGCCACCGAGATTCTTTCCTGGCTCTCTAATGCCAGAACATGTGATTCATTCAAATCCGTGGTCTCCTGGTGGTCACGTTACCACCCAGATGGCTCACCTATGGACAGCGCTGCCATGCATTCAAGCGCAGAGGGCAAGGGTTTTAGGGGAGGACAGAAGGAAGAGGAAGGCTAAGAGATAGGGCTGCAGTGAAGAAGAAAATTGACTTAACAAATCTATACTGGGCACTTGCTCTGTTTCAAGAGGGGGCTGGAAACGCAGAGCTGAAACTCAGATTTCCTCTAGCCGAGCAGTGAAAACAGACCTGCACCCAGGCCATTATAATACAGTGGAATACAGTTCCAGGTATAGACGGCAACATATGCAAAGCCATAAGGGGAGAAAACATGGCAGACATGGTTCGATGCCAGTGGTTCCTTGGCATGGCTGGCCTGGAGGATACACGTGGAAAGATGATAGGAGACATGTTGGAGAAATAGGTAGAGGCTAAATGGTGAAAAACTTTCCCACCATCCATAGCAGTAGGGAATCTACTGCAGTGACGGGAAGCAATGGGTTCCTGAGCCATGGGGAAGAAGAGCTGCTTCCTGGTAGTGACCCAGGGAGGGGGCAAGACTTCAGAGACCACATGCGCTGGCCTTTCCAGCCTCATCACACATCCCCTCATCCCAGGCATGGCAGGAGGGTTGATTGAAAGACCCCTGTGGGCCAGGGCAATAGACATCTCAAAGATCGACTAGAATCCCTTACCTCTCACCCCTGACCACATCCTGGTACTGTGTAAGGCTCGGGAACTCCATCTGGGGATGTGTGTTAAGAAAGCTTCTAAGGTTCAATTTCCAGTGCCCAGGGGGTTAGGGCTCAGAGAATATGTGATTTAAAAAAACACATCAGAATTTTTGAGTTGAGATTTATGCCTACTGCATGTAACATCTCATTTAAGACTCACAATAGGGGCACCTGGGTGGCTTAGTTGGTTAAGCGTCTGCCTTCGGCTCAGGTCATAATTCCAGGGTTCTGGGATCAAGTCCTGCGTCCAGCTCCCTGCTCA
Source organism: Leptonychotes weddellii (assembly GCF_054177405.1). Classification (NCBI taxonomy): domain Eukaryota; kingdom Metazoa; phylum Chordata; class Mammalia; order Carnivora; family Phocidae; genus Leptonychotes; species Leptonychotes weddellii. Next base: position 56,862,077 of record NC_138373.1, on the reverse strand, counting down.
GTGGGGAGCCTACTTCTCCCTCTCCCTCTGCTGCTCCCCCTGCTTGTGCTCTCTCACTATCTCTGTGTGTGTGTGTCAAATAAATAAATACAATCTAAAAAAAAATGGCTCACAATAACCTTAATGTGTGAGGTATTATTGTCCCCATTTTTCAGTAATTAAAATGGAGGTTACATTAAGAAGGAGAAAATAAAAAGACATACTCTCATTTGAACACTTCATTTTGCAACTGAGGTCATGGAGGTTTTGGAAAAGCAAAGTGGGTCTTCAAGTTCACAGACCGAGCCTGGAGGAAAGACTGGTTATACCAACCTGATTTTTTTTAACTTGAACCCTTTATGAGGCAGGCCCATTTGAAAGTCAAATTTCTTGGTGATTTCCTACTTTTGAAATATTAATTTTAGCCTAGCATGGTAGGCATACGTTGTAGAGCATAAAAGCCCTTGGGTCTAGGAGGGATAACCTCTTCCTGAAACTCCTCCTGTTGTAAGTTCCCAAGACAGAGGCAGCAAATACGAGGAAAAAGGAGAGGGAAACTTCTGGAAGAGATGCTGCGGGCTGCGGCTGCTGGGGCAGGGCGGGGAACCAAGGGGATCCAGCCGACTGAGCCACGCCAGTACCATCAATCAGCGGCCAGTACAAACAGCTAGCCCAGTGGTCCAGGGCATCCTGGTTAGAGGCAGAAGTTCCAAGTCTGCTGTCAGCCTGCTCTGGGCGTCAAGACACTACTGTTTCTGAGAGCCTACTGTGTGCCAGGAACTTTTACCTGCGTTATCTGATTTCATCATGAGAATGATATTTCCACTTAGCAGGAGACAAAACCAAGGATCAAAGAGGTTAGGGATCTCGACAAAGTCAGAGAGCTAGAAATCGGAGGGGCTGAGATGCAAAGCAAAGTCTTCCTATCCTCAAGCCCAACTGCTTTTGTTTTTGCCTCCCCGGTCCCCATCCCTCGTTCCATACCACCCTCCCTTACTGTTCTCCATTTATAAAAGGGGTTTAGAGAAGGGTCAGTAAAACCTTTCTTACCTTCCTGAAAATTGAGTGAACGAGGAAAAAATATTTTGAAAGAGAAAGATGTAAAATATATGTCAATATATGTATGCATCTATGTAATATATGCGTATCTTCGCATATATATTTATACGTAAAGATGGGTATGTATCTTGTAGTAAAAAGACACGTGGATTAGGTTTTGCATTACCCTGTGCTGGTGTAAGTCCCCACGCTTAGTCCCAACATACAAAACCCTTTTGATTCCATTACTAGTATGGGAGAGGCAGGGAGAAGGGCAGACACGCTGTATTTCCTAAGGATTGTTTTTGGAAAGAAAAAAAAAAAATCCTTGGTGCTCTAATCTTGAACTTGAGGAACTGTGCCTTTGTTGTGCAGCTGCCGCCTTAGGATCCTGTGTTTGTGTTATGGACAATCGCCACGGAAGTGTTTCATTTCATTTATTTATTATTCATATCCCTCCAACTTCCAAAGATAAATGCAAGGCATGGAAGGGAAATTTTGTTTTTGTTTTGTTTTTTTCATTTTCATACTCTAGCTCATACCACAACCACTCTGGTTTGCTGAGGCGTCCGTTCAAAAAGTACCGAGCTAAATACAAGCACCCGTCAGGAGGGCTAGGGGTAGTAATTACTCTAAAATTTAAATATTTGGATCTGACACAGAGGTCTAAGGGCTAGGACGTGCTGATCTGTGATTGAAGAGCTAAAGCATGAAAGCCCCAACCTTATTCTCTCTCCCGACTATGTCACAGGGGTGCACTGTGGATTTAATCTCTTTAATCTGCCTTGATGCTTCCAAAGCCACAATTATTCGGAAGCCATGCAAGGGCCGAGGCGGCGAGGAGCTGGTCCCGGAGCGCAGTGCACTGCTGGGACCACAGATCCCCGCCGACTCTTTGTTGCCTAGGCAGAGGATTCTCTCGGTGGCCAGCTGAAGGCCTTTCTTTGTGTCGTGATTGACAGACATGAATTAAATATCACCCCACTGGGCTCTCTGATTGGTGAATGACTATAGATTACAAGAATGTCTTGGGAAAATGGTGTTTCATGATAGGGGGACGGGACCAGAAAGGCAGGGTTTTTCCAGCTAACCCTGAACTTGACAACGGCAGAGACCTTGATTCTGGGCTCTGTTTTTTCAGCTTGATCGGCCTTGTTCAGGCCCCGCAGAGAACAATCCTAGAATGGCCAAGAGATGAGGATGAAGCCAAAGGAAGTGAAAATTTGGGGGAGAGAAAAGGATGATTTTCTCAAAATGACTGGTGTTTCTGGAGATGTGCTTTAAGGATTTCTATTCTAAAATGGGTCTGGCATTTTTCCTGAGGCATTTTTCTGTCTCAGTTTATCAGAGTGGCAATTAGTGTTCCTTATGCCAGTGCTCTGCGGAGTCCACCCTATTGGCAGCATGCGATGCACAGCCTTGGGCATAAACAGCTCTGCACACATGATCCTCTCCTTTTGAACCAGCAGAAACGGTGTGATAAGAAAGCATGGAAAAATGGAAGAGCAATGAAAGACATCCCAGAATTCTAGGCGACACGGTGTGTACGTGGTTAACTAGAAAGGGAAGGAGGGAATGGGGGACAGTATGATAGGATGACAGAAACAAACCTGCCATCTAGTCCAAGAGCTGGTGGAGGTTCACATGAGTGTGGATTTCAAAGAGATGTGGTGAGGCTGATGAGCCCCCAAGACAGAAAGGGGTGCTTGTAATGAGAGTTCTCACAGCCGTTGGGCGAGGCATGATTTGTGAATATTTTTTGATCCATCTACCATGCATTCCAAAGTGAAAGTAGCCTGGTTCTTAGGTCAGCCACACAGATTTGCTATCAGTAAGACTGTTGGAAGAGAGCGTTAGGGAGGAATCTTTTGCCTGGCTTCCATAAATACCAAATTTGTTTGGCTATTGAATTGGGTGCAAAGTTTCCTTCTGCAAGAGGAAAAGAAGGGAGAAGCAGTTAAGTGTGGGCCAGACTTCAGGCAGTAAAAGGCAAAGGAGTAAAGAGGTGACAAGCACTAAGAGCTTGTTCTTGGCCTGGAGTTCTCACGAGGCACGGAAAGGTTGGGTTCATATTAGACTGATATGAGGGACAGGCTTATAACCTCAACTAGGAAAACTCACGGGCCCCATCCAGGTGAGCAGGTGAGAATTGGACAGTCATATCCAATGGTCAGGGCTGCTGCTGAGTCCACTATCCAGGCAGCTCAGCCATGGACTAGCCTGGAACAAAGGTGGGGGGGGGTCAGATTAAGAAGCACACTGCGTGCATGGCCCAGGAAATTAGGGGAAAAGCTGGGACAACTGTTCAACTCTTGGCAAGAAAATTTGGAGAACAGGTAGAGTCCATAGCACCGGAAAGATGCTCGAACCAGAGCTGTCTCTGCCTGGAGTCTGTAATGTTCCCTTAAAGAAGCAAAAGTGAATGCTGGCATGGCCAGGCTGAGTAGGCGGTGTGACCATATGGCTCCTGTGGGGGTGTCGGAGGTGGTGGTGAGGGAGAAGCTCAAAGCAGACACTTTCGGAGTACAAAGCCAATGAGCTAACCACCTACATTCTCTGACTGCTGGAAATGGCATCCTTCTTTTGGGATTAAAGTTTGGGGATTTTCATATTCATGTAAATCACGATCAAAACGAGATCCTTATTTAGAGACGGCACAGTTTGAGTGAAGTGTTTGTGACTCTGGTAAATGGAAGCCTGGGTGCTGAGCTATTAATACAGCAATGCCAGCCCCTGGGGAGACTTCCTAAACCGGAAGAGTCCTCCTCTGGGAGGAAATGGGAGTAATAACAAATATGCTTTTTCAGTAAGCCAACAGCTTGCTGAGCTGGAGCATGGTACATCCCTACCTCCTCCCACCATGCTTTTTTCCTTCCTAAAGCACACTGTGTTGCTAGGAAGATTTATTAGCTGTGGGTTTCTTCGGCTCCTTCGTGAATCCAAACAGTTCAATCCTGACGTCTTGCCTATGATGTCACTGAAGGCATGGGATTAAGTGGGCAGAGAAGCGGACTAGCAATGGTAGAGCATACTAGTTCACTCGGGCGGCCATAAACCACATACCACAGCCTGGGCAGCATAAGCAACAGAAATTTATTCTTTCACAATTCTAGAGGCAAGAGGCTCCAGATTAAGGTGTTGGCAGGGTCTCTCTCTTTGGCTTGTAGAGGACTGACTTCTCTCTGTGTTTTCACGCGACCTTTCCTCTGTGTGTATCCATGTCCTTATTTCCTCTTCTTATAAGGACACCGGAAATACTGGTTTAGGGCCCATCCGAAGGACCTCATTTGATCTTAACTATTTCTTTAAAGACCTTATCTCCAAATATGTTCTGAGGTCCTGGGGTTAGGACTTCAACACATGAATTTGGGTGGTGGGGGACAGGGCACATTTTGGTCCATAGCATGTCACTGGTGGCCTCCCTGAATACTCAGGAGATACAACTGCTTTGGGGTTTGTAAGATTGTGGTGAAGTAGTTTTCATATAAAAACAGAATGTTTATGGACCTATAACCAGTGGATTTCCATTTAATCAATCACCCTATTATTATCACATGCTGCCAAATGATCATATCAATATCAATAAATATTTATTGAATAAATGAATAACTCTTCTTTCTTTTTTTTTTTTTTTAAAGATTTTATTTATTTATTCATGAGAGTCAGAGAGAGAGAGAGAGAGGCAGAGGGAGAAGCAGGCTCCCAAGGAGCAGGGAGCCTGATGCGGGACTCGATCCCAGGACCCTGAGATCATGACCTGAGCCGAAGGCAGACGCTTAACCATCTGAGCCACCCAGGCGCCCAATAACTCTTCTTTCTTGAAAAGACCCGCCTTTCCCCTTTAGGAGGATCTGACAGTTGAGAGTTAGGCCAAAGTCTCACGTTACACTGCCGATTGCCTCCTATTGAACGAGCTGTGGGCAGTCTCCAGTGGACTATAAAGCATCATAAATAATTCAAATTAAACAACCTTTGTCAACAAAATTAATAAACTGCTCTTTATGACATAGTCATTTCAGTTTTTTCAAATCTGTCAGCTTGTTCCCTAACTTGAAAACTTCAACAACACCAGGTGCTGTGGCTGCCCCCCCACCCCCCACCCCACGAGGATGAGGTCCTCTCCTGAGAATGGAGGAGAAATGCTGGGCAAAGCCTCCTTCAGAATGAGTTTCTGTGGAAAATGCCAGATTGGCCCGAACGTGGATAGGGATCCTTCATGTCAGGCTCAGTCCAGACTAGAGCCAAACCAGCTCTTGGTTAATTAATGGGCCTGCTCCATGCAGGTTTAAAGGCAGATGAGCCTCTTGAGTGGCGTGTGAGTCTTGCCCTAGAAGATTCTAGAATCTGTCTGTTGGCTGCAGTCCCTGCTCTGGGAACACAGTTTTCCATTTGCTAACATTTTGTCACAGGCACAGCAGCTGTGAGCAACTGCACAAGGAAGGGCAAACACAATACACAAGGAAGGGCAAAGTTGTGGATCAGATCCAGGAAAAGGGGTGAAGATTGAATTCTGTAATATCTAAGGGCCACGGATAGACTGATTCTTTTTTTTACTGTGATAAAATATATATACATATATATTTTACACACCTATTTTAAATATATTTAATATGTATTACATACATATTTTAAATATATGTATATATAGTTTATCATGTATATATATGTATACATAGTTTATCATTTTAACCATTTTCAAGTGTTCGGTTCAGTAGCACCGAGTACACGCCATTGTGCAATCATCACCACCATCCATCTCCAGAGCTCTGTTTATCTTGCAAAACTGACGCTCTGTAGCCATTAAGCACTACCTCCCTATTCTCCCCTCCCTCCAACCCCTGGCAAGCACCCTTCTCCTTTCCATTTCAATGAATTTGACTACTCTAGATACCTCATATAAATGGAACCATATGACATTTGTCTTTCTGCTGCTGGCTTATTTCACGTAGCATAATGCCTGCAAGGTTCCCTCCTCCCGTAGCCTGTATCAGAATTTCCTAGCTTTTTAAGGCTGAAAAATATTCCACCGTATGTATATAGCATACTTGGTTTATTCACTCACGCATCAATAGACACATGCGTTGCTTCTACCTTGTGACGAATGTTGCTGTGAACATGGGAATACATGTATCTATTCAAATTCCTGCCTTCGATATTTTTGAGCATTTACCCAAGCGTGGGATCCCCGGAAGGTTTCGTTCTTAAAGCCAGGCCTCTCAAACCCAGAGGGAACAATAAGAACAAACAGGGACACACACCAAGCACCGGGACCGGGACGGATTGGGAAGAGACAACTTGGCAAACAGGGTCCAAGTCCAGTCAAAGAACCTGGGCAGTAGGACTCTGTCCTACTGAGATATTGCTCATTAGGAAGGATTTCTGCTTTTAGAGGATGCATCTCTATTGGATCCGTAGCTCTGCATCTGTACTATTCTACCATCTGGTGTCCCTTTCCTGCTGCTACATTGTTATTTATGCATGTACTTTAAGTTCCCTACTAAACTGTAAACTTCCTGAAGGCGTCTATGCTTTGCTCATCTTAGGAGCCCCACCAGTACCTAGTACAGTCTCTGGAGCATAGCTGTGGTTAATAAATATTTACTAGATAGACGAACCTAATATTCAACATTACAGAAACAGACCTACTTACTCATTTCCTGGAATTCTTCAAGGAAAGCACCGCACTCATGTCAGCTTAGATGTTATTAATAGCAGTTGAGTAACCAGAGGAAGTAATAATACCACTGTGGGAAAATTAGGCCACATCTGAAATACCATGTGCAAGTTCAAGCCTGCCTTAAAGAGTCTCTCTCCTAGGTATTGGGGATAATCTAGAAAGAGCTCAGGGGAAGGGTCAGCAGAAGCATAAAGACTCTAGAAGCTGTCAGGTGGAAAACAGTTGAATAATTGTTTAGCTTGGAGACTAGAAGAGATGTAATAAGTATTTGTAAATATTGGAAAGGTGTTCTTGCAGAAGAAAAAGCTAAATTTTGCTCTAGAGAAAGATCCAGAACCAACGGATTTGAGAGCAAGATCAGATTCAATATAAGAGAGAACTGTTGAACTTTTAAATTTGAGCTCTCCAACAATGGAATGGACTGACTGATAAGATGATGAGTTCCCTGTTAACACAGAGATATTCAGAAATGCAGTAGAAAGGGATATACAGACTAGATCCTATAGATTCTTCTTTTGACCCTCATAGTTTTTATTCCCAAGCCTCAAATAGTTCCCGTTTTTTAAAAAAAAGTCCTGTTCAGTTTCAGAAATGCAATATCCTCTCTTATCTCTCTGAGAATATTACCCCTGTGTCCTCAGGGGAAAAAAAAAAAGCTTCCATTTACTGAGTTTGGTACAACTCTTTGGGATATTAGTTTTTCTCAAATGATTGACCATTCTTAGCTGTGAACTCATGGTTGTAGGTGGAATCTCTTTGTAGGCTGTCTGTGAATGTTTTCTCTGCTTCCTAGCATTCTCATGCACAAGTGTCAGCAAGGTGAGCCGGTGGTTAGTCTTCTGGGTATAGGGATTCCCCTTTATTTCTGGATGTTTCCAAAGCATTCTTCTAAAATTCATATCCATTGCCCCTGCCTGAAGGCAGAGCCTCTATTTGGCAAGAAGGAGTCAGACCTTGTCCCATCTGACTGCTACCAGCATCCCTAGCTTTGCCTCTGGGCTCCCCTCTTGCTTCTCATCACTGCTACTTCCAAGCCTGGGGTTGGTGTCTTGGAGAATTCCAGAACGTTTTCTTCCCTCTAAAACAGGCTTTTATTTTTTTGAAAAACATCTTCCTCTATAATCCCAATCCTCTCTGCCTTCTCTTATTTAGGAATTCCTTCTTATTTCTGGTCCACCGAGAATATCTCTTCTTGTTTTCCAGTTATATTGTGGGTTTATTATTTTAAACATGTAACCACTTTCTGTCATTTTTAGGCATCTGTGCTCAGTTAACCATCTTAATTCAATCTCCTGTCTCTTCCAATTCTAAATGTTATAATTTTATAAATTCAAAAGGAAAAGTAAACAGAAAACACTCAGTAATTATAAAAAGAACTCATTTAAAAATTTTTTTTCCTAATTATAATAGTAACAGCAGAGATGAAATCCAAGATCATTCACAATACCAAATTCAACTATCATAATACAGATCTCTGCTAATATTTTGAAATATATGTAGAATATACATATATATGACTTACAATAAATATGTATATAATATGCTACTTTTATTACATGGATATATAAAATGAGAATAAACTCTCCAAATTACCCTGTCTCTTGAATTCCCTCATAAACTGTTATGTGATTATTTCCATAATTAAGCCACATATAAATTTCTGGTTACCTTTTCTCTTTAAACTCTTTTTGGTTTTTTTCTTTTTTGTGCCTTTCCTCTTGTAATTAAGTGTTACTCTTTCACTGGCTAACCACAAGAGCTTTGTTTTTTAGACATTTTTGTTTCCTTCTCTATGAATAGCAACCTCTGCAAGGTTTAGCAAGTACCAAAACATGGCATCTGCCATGCTAGATGTCTGGAATGGTGCGTCCATACTGCCTTTTAAGGTTAATTAATTTTAATTTCAATTTTAATTACCGTAACTCATGAACATAATTTTAGAAATCTAATCATAATTCCCATTCTTCCAATTTATATCATAATTTTTAAAGATTTATTTAATTGTTTATTTGCGAGACCAAGGGAGAATGAAAGAGAGCAGGGGGAGGGGCAGAGGGAGAGAGAGAATCCACAAGCATGTTCCCCCCCGCTGAGCCCGGAGACCCACATGGGGCTTGATCCCAGGACCCTGAGATCACGACCTGAGCCAAAACCAAGAGTCAGTCAATTAACAGACTGAACCACCCAGGCACCTCTATATCATAATTTTTGAGTGAATCGATATTCAGAGTTTGCATTATTATGACTGTGTAATTTTTTTTTTTTTTTTTTTTTTTTGGTTGAGATAAGTAGACTATCAGGATTACATTCCTTTTCTTATTCAAATTTAAACAATGTTTCAGGAGTTAAACTGAGTCCTGCTTGGGAAGCAGGCTGGACCGATGAACAGACAGACAGAGGTGCCCATCCCTACCCTTCCAACGTGGTCTAGACCCCACACCAAAGTACTGGCTGGTCGGCCTCGAGCTGCCCCTGCTCCCCGCCCCGCCCCCCCCCCCTCCCGCAGCCCACAGACTCCAGCCCCTCTGATGGTCTCCTGTTGCTGCTTCTGCCCATGCTGTGGCGAAGGGAGGCTCCAGCCCAGACTATCCCTCCAGGGTGCCCCACCTATCCTAACCCCATTTGAGGCCCTGGCTTTTCCAAGGGAGTCGGGTGCCTCTATCCCCCTGGGCCTTTGCAGTTGCCCTGGCTCTGCTCCCGTTTCCCCCTCGGGGTGGGGGTGGGGTGGGATGCACCACGAGAGGCCCCATGGGGGCGGGCCACCCTCCACCTTTCCCCTGTCCCGGGTCAGTTCAGTAGCTGTGTAACCCTGGTGCCTGACATGTGGAACGTGTGCTGTGGGGCCGTCGCTAACCTCTCAGTGGCGCGAGTCTGCAGGAGATTGTGGTCTCCCGGTCCCTGGTGCCTGCCCCCTCCTCAACCCTCCGCAATTCCCGGGGCCCCCGGGGTGTGTGGGATGTGCTGCTGTCGCTCGCCTGCCTGCCAGGGCCTGGCCAGCCCCCTCCCTCCCCCGACCAGGGCTGTGCGTCTGGCTCCAGGGACTTGGGGAAAACCCAAGTGTCAACACTGAAGTCGCCTCCACTCCTATGGGGCGGCCGGGTGTCCTCACGCCTCTGCGGGCAGTCCCAGCGGGGTGCTCCTCCCGAGCCCAGGGCCCCAGCAGACATGGCCCAAGGCGGAGCCTTACCTGTCCCACCTGGGCCTGCAGGCCTGGGGCCCAGTGCATGGCCTGTTGGTATTGCTTGCGTCCTCTGGGCCCGCTGGTCTGCCATCTCTGCCCCAGCCTCGTTGCCACCATCCCTGGCAGGCCCTCCCGGGACCCCAGCCAGGGCAGCCGGGAAGAAGCACATGCCTTTGCGGGTGGGGGGGTGGTTGGTGGTGCCCGGTGTGCGTCCCCTCCTGTACAGGAGCCGGGAAATAAACTCCCTTGAAGGGGAAAATATTATTATTAAAATTAAAATATTATTATTATTAATTGACTATTTTTTTCTTAACGTGTACAATCATTAATTCTAAATATTCCAGTAGCTTGGTAATATGCCTCTTGATTCTATTTTCCTCTCAATCCAGTACATTAGTTTTGTTTTTGTTTTGTTTTTTATCCAGAAGATCTCCCTGGAGCCGTCCCTTCTCATATTCCAACCTGGACTGGTTGGTTTCTAGGCCTCCTGGACAGATGTCATCCTGTGTTAGGTCTTCTTGTTCCTATAATTTCTGTTTCATGGTTTTCTCCCATATTTTTTTGAAGAACATCATTCAGTATTTTTCTGACAAGGAGCATATGAAAGGTAAAACATTTGAGGATTTAAATATCTAAAAGGATCTTTTATTCCATCTTTGTATGTGGTTAATAATTTGGCTGGCTATAGAACTCATGCTGGAAAAAAAAAATTCCCATTTTTTGAAGGTAATGATCTATTGACCTATAGCTTCTGCTATCCTGATACTTTTTATGTGAACAGCTTTATTTTTCCTCTCTAGACATTTTTAGGATCTCCTCTTTGTTTTTGATGTTCTAAAATTTCCCAGTGATATTTATGGTTTAGGTCCTTTGTGGTAGATGTTCATCAATGCCCTTTTAAATCTAGAGAATCAGATTGAAAATAATTTTTTGTTTCCCACGCATGTGTCCATGTGTCTGTGTGTGTGGGCGGGAGGTAGGCAGTTTGGCTGGCTGTAGGAGGAAAGGACAGAAGCTGAACCGTGTCTGCATTCTTTTATCTGCGTTTTCTTTGTAAGTCTCACACAACCTTCTGTGCTACTTGGTGACTCCAAGACCTGAGTCTTTCTAGGTCTCTGGGGGTCAAACTGACTCCCTTCTCTTTGTTGTCCCCCAGGAAGCCATTTTGGGTGGCTGGGTTCTCCTTTCTGTGTAAAAATCTCATCAAATTTTTGTCTTCTAAAGAGATATGAACATATTCGTTTGGTCTCTTGGACCTTTTACTTTTTTGTTCCTGACATTCTGTTATTGACATTTTATTAGATTTATTAAGCTGTGTTAAACCCACTGTATTTTACTAGAAGTTTAAAGAGCTTTTAGAGTGAGTCTCTGAAGGCAAAAATGGCCATTCTTTTCTATCAAAGGAGTTGCTAGGGAAATGTTTCCTGGCAAGGCAAAGAACAGGGATATAGTGTTTCTCCCATCTTTAGTAAACTTAATCTCTTGCGTCCTGGCAGCAAATGATATAAATGACAGATGTCAATCAATTCTAGCCTTCCCCTCTTGCCTGAAGTCTTACCCACTGCTGACTTCCCCAACTCTTCTTTGGTTGCTAACAAATGAGGGATTTATTGTTTTACACTTGGACTGACCAATGAATATGGGCAAGGAGTCATTTAGAGGGCTCTTCTGCAAACCTGACCTAAACTAAATACAGAGATTGTTGGAGTAGTTAGTCCTAGGGACCAGATGTTACTATATCTGAAGGGTACTAGATTCTGAATCCCCCTCACTACCCCCCCCCCTTTTTTTTTACAAAAGCAAAGGCAAGAAGAAAGTAAGATGCTGAGCCGTGATGTCCATCACAGCTGTTTTGGTATCTGATGTATTTCTGATGATGCATTTGATATATTTTCCATAATAAATATCCTTGTAATTCAGCATAGTATCTCTCTCCTAGAGTTGTTACAAGCCTGCACTGGAGCCAAATTGCATAGGTTTGAATTCTGGCACCATCACTGCTTAGACCTTGACCTTGGGCAAGAGACAAGTCTCTCATACCTCAGTTCCCTCATCTGTGAAATGCAGGTGCAAAAAGAACAGCCTCATCAGGTCACTGTGAGCATAAAAGTAAAATAAAGTCTCAGGCATTTTAAGTATTATGTGTTTGCTATGATCATTGCTGTTGTTATTTCAAATGACAAGATGTTGAGGTTGTTACTTTGATTTTAAAGAAACTCATTAGAGAAGGAACACAACTGAATGATCTGGAGCAGCTGCTGTTGATCAAATACAAGATAGGGAGCCAATTCCTTAGCAACCAAGCCTCAAATGACATTCTGGAGACTCCTTTTTGAAGACCCATCATATTCCTTTTCTGTGTTAGCTGTTTTCCAAGGTGAGAAAGTTTGAGTTTGCCTAATAAAGCAAGTACTCCGGATGTGAATAGAGTGGGTCAAGGGGACGCCTCATGTGCTCACGTGACATCCCTAGGTTTCCTCTTTCCTTCTCTTCAGGAAATCTCCTTTCTTATCTGATTCTTTCTCTATAAATAGATGCAATATGTTTGGAAGGCCATGACTAGCCTGGGATTCAGATAGGAAGGTCTGTGAGGAGGGAGATCCTTTGCTCTGGCTTTTCTGCAGCAGGGAGCCCTTGCTCAGTGCTGAGGGAGACGAGGGGCTGGGGGAGGGAAGGACCTGCACACAGGGGCCAGGGTGAGTTATCAGGAACAGACCCAAGGAGGGTTCTCTCAATAAGGAGGATTTGTGGTGCACTGGAAAAAGCTCAGGGCCCAGAGTCAATCAGATCCAACTTCCAGTTTTATCCCTGATTCAATTCCTCAAAGCTTTATGAACAACGATGTCCTCATCTGTAAAAGGAATACTTCTCAGTGTTGTAATGTGGAGTAAATGAGTGAGTTTACATCTATAAAATGGCTTGGCACATCACAGAACTCTCTCTATTCGCATTCTTCTCTCCTTTCCCTATTTCACATGTTTATCACTCTCAAATGCATCTCCCAGATTTCCACGGCAAGACAGGACCTGGCCAGGCCAGGATGCACAGTGCCCTGGTGATTATCCTCTAGGACATTCACTTAAAGGATCTGCAGAGGTCAGATTTTCAAGGCTATCCTAAATTATCTCTGATAATGGCTTGTTTCCCCTCAGCAATTGAATCATGTGTATCCAATCAATTTAACAGTATATTTATTAAGCCCTGTCCTGTGCTCTAGGTACTACAGAGGATATAAAGGAAGAAAGGAGCTTGCAATTTCGTGGACAAAGCCAAACAACTAGATAAGTAATATAGAACTAACCCAAGTAATGGACTGTGGAAAAAGTCTGTGACTCACTGATGTTCAGAGTGGGACACACTTGGCTTTGATGCCTCATTCACTGCTCCTATACAATAGAATCAAGTGTTGGGTAGGGATGTCCTCACTTCATCCAAGCTGAGGGGGGTTTAGGGAGTTACATGCCAATATGGGTTGGGGTCTGGGGGGGGAGCTGTTCTGGGAACATGTGCATCTGCTGATTTGTCTTCAGGCGCCAAAATGCTTTCCCAGCCCAGAGTTGTTTCCGTTCAGGATTGTTTTCTCAGCTTCTTGGGGAAAAAAAACCAAAGGGAGAGTGCTGATGGACACAGAAAATTCTTTTCAGAACATGTTCTAGCCAGACTTGGCTGCCTACCGATTTTTCATTTTTGGTGATTTGCTAGAAGCAAGGCCTCTGTTTCATAGCATGGAGTCTTTTTTAGAGGACAATTCTCTTCCTGCCTGTCCCCCTCCATTTTGCTCACAGATGATGGAGAGACTCTTGTCTTCCGCGTCAGTAAAATACTTGGCACATCTATGTTACTTCTCATTCATAGAACCTCAAACTCTCTGAAAACACAACTAAAAGCAGTTACTCGGTGCGCAGGTCATGGTTATTGGTGGTCAGCATTTTCAAGGCAGGCACTAGGATTGATGATCAGCAAGAGCCTCTTTTTTTCCCTCGTCTTATATAAAAATTGGAAGGTAGGCCTCCCCATGCTAACTTCTGCTTTTCTTCACTATCTGTGCCCTTTGCCTTGGTTTGACCGAAGGTAATTAATTTGACTGAGTGGTCTCCCACATCAGAGAATTCCCAGTTTATGCCTTGTAGAGTAAGTAAAGGTAGACCAACTTCGGGTTAAATTCAGATGCCATCCTGGCACGTTCAGTCTCGGAGTCTTCTGTTTTCCAGCTACTGTTTCACTTCTAGTGACGGACTGGCCCGTTGGAAGTTCCAGGGAGATTCTGTTCCGACCTCAACTTTGCCCAGGTCACAAGGGTCTGAGGCGAAAATGGGATTGCGTTGAATGAAAAGCAATACCCTCTCGCTTCTGGCTTCCCTTTGCTAATGCAGTGCCTCTGGGAATCTTGAACGTTCACCCCAGTTTTTCTGAGGGGTGACCAGTTGGTGTTTCACATGGGTTTGCAAATAAGTCTTTCCCGTGTTGGCCAACTGTTAGCTCTCCCGCTTTGGCTCCTTCAGGGGACATTGCCCTGGAAGTCCCAGCAAAGCCCCTCATCTGAGCAGAAGTGCTGACACCTGGTCAAGGTCGCCCTCAGCTGCTGGTGAAGTCACCACCACCGCTGAAGGCCCTGCCACTCCCGGGATCCTCTGCCCAAAGCCGGGCTGGATCTGCCCCGCCATGATGAGGCAGCTGGTGCTGGTCTGGGGGTACAAATGCTGATTCTGTGGGCTGCTTTCCGGGGTGGCAGGCGCCTTCTATACAGAAGAGGGCTAAAGCTTTCTCCCACTCTTAGGGCGTGCTCTCACGCGTCTGGCCCAAGTAGTGCTGCTTTATGCTACCAGAGTCTTATAGAGAGTTTTGCGAGAGAACCCACTTTCAATTTTTACGTGCCTCCCCCCTCTCATCCATGAAGACCCTGCTGCGTGTTCACTGGGGATGAAGCCATGGAAACATCCAGGTCCCAGGCACGGGCTATTTGCTCCGCCCACACTGAACATTATGTTGAATCAGGCTGCCGAGTGATTTCCGAGGGGTCCTTCAGGCCCTCAGACCATAAATCTGTCTCCAACCCTCCTTCCACATTCCAGCCAGAAACGCAGTCTGCAAATCTGTCTTCTTGCAGAGAAGCATGAGGGCATGATTAATAAAAGACTCTCAAGGATAAAAATCAGTATCATTAAGTTACAAATAAGTGGAGAAGGGGAAGGGATATAAGTTCAAGGAGGAAAAATAAAGGCTATATCATTTCCAAATACTAAATAAGAATCTTCCCGTATTTGTGAGTGGATAAAAATGAGTCATTAAATTGTCCAGATACTTCGATTCCATCAGGCACATTTAAGAGTCATGTGTGCTTTTAGTCTAAAATATCAATGTTTACAATCTGCTGGAAATTATCTCCTTGGCAATTATTTAAACTTCTGTTGAAAAAGTTTGCATGTTATCTTTCAAACAGCGCAGAGCGCTTCAAAATTATTTTTTGGAGGGGGCGCTGGGAGCAAACATGTTGGAGAACCTCCCATGTAAAGTGCTTTACAAACATGCTCTGACCAACTGACTGATTTCTATGAATTTTATGTCACAGATTACTTTTTAATTTGCAATATTTTATGTTTGTTTAGATTTGTTTTTCACCGGAAACCTTGAAGACCAATAATGATGTTAGACGGTTACTTAATTTGGCTCACCCTCCATCTTCACACGCTTGCTTCCCGGTCTGCTGCCATCCAGACACTCGCCCAAAGCAAGAGACCTCTGATCACCAGACGAGGAACACACCTTGCAGGGAACCACATTAATACTCCCATGTTAAAGCCTTATCTGTTCTCATTCTCTGCTGCCTCCTTCTGATTTTTAAGGTTCAAAAAAAAAAAAAGTGGCAAAACTCGAGATGGCTTGGCAAGGAAGATGAGTGGGAAGGCAACGTAATTAGTGAGTAATCCTTAGTTTTCCATGTGAAGTTACTTTTATTCCCACTCCAAGCCTCAAATATCAGCAGGGTGGGAAGAGTGGAGAATAAATCAGTAACTTGATTATCAAGAGAACTCTTTCCTGATTGGAAAAAGAATAACCGTCCCAGGAAAAATTGGCTCACAGGGAAGGACCTTCCATGAATGTCTTTCTACTCTGCTCTGTTGCTTACAAGAGAGACGGCATTCAGGGGCTGGGAGTGGGGAGAAACCTCTGGCAGCTGTGCTCCTTGTGGGCAGAGAGACGGATTTCCTTTAGCAAAGGAACTGCAGGGCATCGGGGTCCTTGGGATTGGCGGTCAAAGACAACATTCTTTGGCCAGGACAGCGAGAGTCGGCGGGAGGTCAACTGATGGGAGCAGGGAGAAGAGTGTAAGGGTTGTGATGCCAAAGCTGTTGCACAGAAGCTGAGCATAAGCCCCAGAAGATTCCAGACTCAGAAGAGTCTAGGGCAAGTTCAGTTCCTCCTTTGCCCTGGGAATGAACATCAGAGTCGTGTTTAGTGGCAGAAACTGGAAATTTAGCCAGTGAAGAATTTCAAGGGCATCTATGTATTTGTATGTATTTAAGTCACGTTGTAAATTGCATCCACTTTGAAATTTGTAGGCAAACTTTGATAAATGGTGTTTGTTAGGGATTTATACCGATAAGTGTATGCACACAGTTTTATATTTATATGTACACAGACATATCCATACACATATATGTCTTATGGGAAATGTTTAACTTCTGGCTCCTCTTTCTAAATGTTCAGATCAGCACTGCGATCCTAGGAAAAGCCCAGATGGTTGGTTTGCTTTACACAACCAAGCCTTCAAACATCAGGGTTTCTCAACCGAAATTGCAGAAATCATGCCCAAGAGGAAATGAACAGTTTCTAGCGCCACCCTTGCCAACCCAAGCCTCAAGATGAGGGCAAATAGGCCATCAAATCCAAACCCGCAGGAGTGACAGAGCCCGGCAGCAAATGTCTGTCTGGGAGCTCCCTGCGTCAGTCTTCCTTGACGCCCATTTCTAGCCCAGGAGCCAATGTTTCATGTTCTGATGATTTATTTGGGGGTGGGGGGGAAGGGGCAGAAGGACGGGGAGAGAGAATCTTAAGCAGATTCCACGCCTGGCGTGGAGCCAGACACGAGGCTCAATCTCACAGTCCTGAGGTAATGACCTGAGCCAAAATCAAGAGCTGAGCGCTTAACCGACTGAGCCTCCCAGGGGCCCCTCGTGTTCTGATGATTTAAATATGTGTTCTCTGGTGGGTGGGCCAGAAGAAGCCTGAGAGCGTTCACAGAGTCACATCTCAAGTTGGTCTCACGGCTATCGTGGTGTTAATGACCAGGCTGGACATCCCTCCTCTTTGTGGACGGGGGACGAAGTGCTTGGTAGTCATTAGACTTTGTTGCCTTTGGGGAAAGCCAGGGCCTGCACCTGGGCACCACCTTTCCCTGCTCTGGGAAAGCTGTGAATGGAGACTCCACCTGGAGATGGGAAATGCTGATCCGAAAAGCTTCCCCTCTGAATAGCAGCGGTACATACGTTACAGCAAAGCGGGCCTCTCTTTGCCTGAGTGCCTTGGCTCGGGTGGGACGGGGAAGCGGAGAGTCCAGGATGTTCCCACAGAGAAGGAAGGCCCTGACTAGGGATGTTGTTCGCAATGCCTTTCGGAGTGAATCCGACTGCCGCTAAACTGGCTTGGGCACAAATGTTCACAGCTGCATGAAGGATGTTGCAGGGGACATAATGGGTGCTGTGTGTGCTGGAGGACAAACAGTCCCACGCAGGCCTGGGCCTGAGAAACAATGGGCCAACAAACAGCCTTCAGGACAATGCATTCATTTCCTGTCATGACACCGGGCGCAACGAGGCCCAGTAGGCGGTTCCACCTGACCGAGACACACTGCACTTGATGCCATGATTTTCGAGGCCTGCTGTTCATTAAGAATGAAGAACACATAAAAAGAAGGAGCGATGACAAACCTTTGTGGTTTTTTCCCCTGCAGAGCAAGATATAATTACAACTGTTTTTTTTTTTTTTTTTTTTTTTTAATGCCCAGATAAAACAGTGCGGTAAAAATACTGGAGAGGTGTTGGAAGCTATTTCAATTTTAAGTCTTTTTGACATTAAATGAGTGTGACTCACTATCACCGCTAAAAATACCAGTGTGAGGCACCCGGGGCTTCTCTGCTTCCCAGCAAGCCCACTGGCTCTGCCATGAGCTTACCTCCTGCCTGAGCTTCCATCCTCATGCAGATAAAAGTCCTGTTGGGAGCTGGTTTAAGATAGATCCTTAATAATGGTAACAATAGTCATGATGACTGACACCTACTGAGTACTTGCTATGTAGCAGGCCCAGGTTTAAATGCTTAAATCCTCATGAGAATCCTATGAGGTGGGTACCCTAATTAGCCCCATTTTACAGATGAAGACGCTGGGGCATAGAGAGGGTAAACAACTTGCCCAAGGTCATAGTCTGTCTTTTCAATATATACCCAGGGCCTCCCGTGGACCCACTTTGCTGGGCGACATTCCACCTTGGCAGGTACTTGGCTCACCCCACGTTTGCAATGAAATAGCGTCCACACGGCTCGCACGAGGTAGGCATGCCTAGAGGGGACAAGGAGAGGGCTTCCGGGGTCAGAAGTGTTTTGAGGACATACAGGGGAGGGATGGGAAAGAAGCAACCTCCACAAGGCTGCTTCCTTCCTCAACCGATAATTAATCAAACACCAGGAGCTTCTCCATGGATCTGCTCAGTAAGCCATGACTGGCATGCAGAGTGCTCCTGATTTTCAGGCTCGTCGGGCTGTCACTGAGCATCAAATGTGCCCCCAGACTGTTTAAGATGTCGGAGAGTCTCGGAGGGGTCAAATGGTGGTGGTGGCAAAGGATGGGGTGAGCTGGAGGAAGCAGCGCCAAGATAGAAATAAATACATAGAACTTTGGAACGGAAGGACGCTAAGGAGATCATTCAGTTACTTTCTCATCATTGAGGAGCCCTGAGGGCAGCAGGTGAAGAGCCCCCATGAATACCACTCACGTGGCTCAAGACAGAGCCAGGAGTACAACCGAGGTCTGCTTTCTCCACCTGAATAAAAGAGCAAACCCAGGTACAACCACTTGCCAAGTGTGTCCTGAGCACTGAAGGCCATACTACTAATGAATGGTCTTGGCAGGGATGTGACAGGAAAGAAATGGGAGATAGGATTCTTCCCCTCCTGAGGCGTACAGCCTCCCTGGGGATTCACATGATACCTAAGTGGAAACACCAATGGACGCATCTCGCCATTTCCCAAGTGAATTTGGCTCAGAGGTAAGAACAAAGGACTAAGGACTTCAAGGGATCAACAGGGTGGTAGTAACACAGGAAGGGTTTCTAGAAATGCACCTTGTCCTATATGGAGGTCGCTAAGAAGGGTGTGAATTGGTAAAGAGAAAGCAGGGAGTGAGAGCTGAAAGCATAGGCAGCCAACAGGTCTCTCTGGCTGGCCTGGAGAGTCTGTATCTACAAGGAATGAGAAATGATGTCGCAAAGAGAAACCAACTTTAGCAACATTCCTGTCATACCTCGAGGCAGCAAGCTGTCTGACATTTGAGACGCTGAAGAATCTGCCCTGGTTTGATAGCTAAGGAACAAAACTGGTTGTAGCCAAAACAATGAAATGACACACATTGTTTCCCTAGAGAACCACATTAATAACCAGTCAGTGATCATAATGCCCTTACTGAGCTCCATCAATGAACCAAGAGTGGTGATGGGGCTCCTCACTATATTCTAGGTATGATGCTGGGCTCCAGGGATACAAGGAACAAAATCGGCTCAGTCTTGCTCTGGGTGTTCTTTATCAATGGTTTTTGTTAGAACAGTTCTAGCAGAAAATCAGCTCTTTTTATGTCTTCCAAAACTAAGGAAGCCCAGCAATTCTCAGAAGCACTGAATAATCAATACGTTTCATGAATGTTTAAATGAGTGAATGAAGTCACTGGGTTTTTTCTGCCCGGCCACCTACTCAAGAAGAGAAATCAGCATCCACTTATACTCTTCCTGCTCTTCTGGCCACAAGCCAGTACAGAATTACCCCTTCTCTAGGCATGCTCTCTCTCTGGAGAGATGCAAGGCTGTTCTCTGATCATTGGGCTGTTCTCACAGTGGAGGCTGCTGGGTAGCACTTTGTAAGACCACATGGCGAGCGAACTCCCGCTGGAACTAACCTGGAGAAGCCCCGGCCAAGGGCTCCTGAAGCAGAAGGACTTACTTATTCTCCTTCATTTGCCCACTCTCCTTTTGATCAGGCAGGGACCAGGCATTTCCCTCAAGCTCTAAACTAGAACCGACAGGAAGGAGCTGAGATAGCTGAAAGGGGGCAGGTTGAACAAGGAGAGGATTCGCATTTTCATAAGGAAGCCATCTTGTCTTTGCTGAGAGATGGCATGGACAGGATTCCCTCCTGTTGAGAGAGGGCAGGGGAGGATGGGGTGTGTCTAGATTAAAATAGGCCGGACTGTCAAATCAGTTGATTTCAAGTAAAGCAACTCAATTAAGTAAACATTTCTAGGGTACTTGGTGTGTGTCTGAACCATTTATACTGCGTCTGGAACACCTTGATATTCTTCTCTAAAAATGCATTTCTCACCTCCAGACACTTGCAGTTTAGATATATTTAGAAACAGGTATATGCTTTTAGTTCTTTTTCTTTCTTTATTGTCATCCTTTAGGTTTTCATTAACCCTGTTTTCTCCCAATGTCAGCTTGGCTATACTATGGAAAGCAAAGGAGTTTAGGTGGGGAGGGGGGGGTGGGCAGGCTCTGTGGCCTGCTGTGGGGCCACCAGCAAGAATACAACTCAGGGAACATTCAGGATATTATCAGACTGAGGTGTTTAAGGCAGTGGAGCAAATGAGCCTTCCCATCTGCCTCTTTCCTCCTCTCTGCTCATTCTGTCACAGTTTGTAGGTTCACAGCTTGGGGTTTGTGTTCATCTGGGAGCTCACAGTTCTGAAAAACCATTGCTTTCTAGGACCTGGGTGAAAAATTCACTATGGAGAGCTCTTGGTCCTGAAGAGATTATGGCAAGAGTGGAGGGAAAAGAGTAGAAGGTGGCTTCTCCTCCGAGGGAAGAAAGTGTTGTTAGGACAACTCAATTAGCCCCAGCTTAAAGGGAGCTGATGACAGCAAGGAGGATATGGGCCACCCAGACTGAGATGTCCTACCCCCAAATCTCTGTACCATGAACTGGTCAACTGGGCATCAGGCTAGGAGGGATCTAGTTGCTACATTACACAAGGCTTTCTAAACTGATTTCAGACTAGAATCAGAAGGCTCTGGGCCACTGGGGAAGGAAGCAGGGAGAGTCAGAGAAAAGATGGTGTTAGTCAGTGGATGATGAATCAGTTTGGGCACTGCCACTGATCAGCTGCATGGTGTTGGCAAATTATTTAACTTTTCTGAGTCTCAGTTTACTCATCTGGAAAATACAGAGCAGTCTCTGGAGACAGACAAGTTTAAAGTTTTATCACCTTCTAGCTGTTTGACCTAGAGAAACTCCTTTCAACTTCTGTGAGCCTCAGCTTCCTCTTGTGTAAAATGAGGGACAATAATTATTACCTACATCAAAAGGTTATAAGAATTAAATATAATGCATGTTAAGTATTTAGGACAGTGTCTAGTACATGATGTTCAAAAACCGTTCGCGCTGTAGGATGTTAATGTAGGATGGATGTGAGGATTAGAGAAAAACATGCAAAGCACTTAACATATTACCTGACACATAGTTGATGCCCCATAAACATTAGGTATCATGCAACTTTGAGCAACCAATAAATATTTGCTGGACAACTTCCCCAAGGAAGAATGTGTCTTTTCATCTTTGAATCTCTATTATCTAGCAGCGGTATATAGTAGGTATATTAGTTTCCTATTGCTGCCCTAACAAATTGTCACACATTTAGCAATCTAAAACAATATCAATTAATTACCATATAGTTCTGGAAGCCGAAAGTCCAAAACAGCTTTCCCTGGGCTAAAATCAAAGTGCTGGCAGAGTTGTGTTCCTTTTAGAGGCTCCAGGGAAGAATCCGTTTTTTTGCCTTCTCAGTTTCCAGAGACTTCTTGCATTTCTTGGCTCTTGCCCTCTTTCTCCATCTTCAGAGCCAGAAGGGGAGCACCTCAAATCTCTCTGATCCTGTCCCCCCTACTTCTGTCATTGCATCTCCTGCTCCTCTCTTATAAGGACCCTTGTTACCATGGGGCCCACCGAGACAATCCAGGATCATCTCCCCATCTCAAGATCCTTAATTTAATCAATCCATGAAGTCCCTTTTGTATGGCATCATATTCACATGCTCTGGAGATTGGGGCATGGATATCTTTGGAGGGGTCGTTATTCTGTTGACCTCAGTAGGAATGAATGAACAGCGTGTTGCACATTAGCAATTTCTTCTAGAACCTCTGCTTACCGTGTAAACTTACCCAACCTGTCTTATACTGAAACAACTCTGCCCTGGATTTTATATCAATTCAAGGACATTTCATTTCACAGTGAGCCTTTCCAAATCATGGAAATGATCCATGGGTCCTGGGATCGAGCCCCACAACGGGCTCTCTGCTCAGTGGGGAGTATGCTTCTCCCTCTCCCACTGCCCCTCCCTGTGCTTGTGCTCTCTCTCAAATAAATAAATAAAATCTTTTAAAAAAAATTGGTCCCGTTCAGCCTTCCTGCCTCTTACGTTCTTCCAGACTTCAGTGCAGAAAAGGCTTTAGTCAGCTGCCTGGAGTCTATGTGTACGAGCTGCAGGTCCGGCAATGATTTGAATGCCACGTAGGAGCATCTGAAACCGAGATTTTAGTCACTTGGACTCTGCCTTGCACGCCCACACAACAGAAATGGACCACAGTGCGTTGGCTGAGCACAAGAGGTAAGCAGACAGACTAGCAGATACTCTGGTATTTGTACCATATGCGCATTCCCTGCGTTCCAGGTCCTGTTCTCCTTACCTAAAAACCAATGTCCCGTGCCCTTTGGTGTGAATAAAGACTTCTCTAGGGAAGGGAAGGTACGAACTGATTGCAAGTTTCAGTGCCTCTTAAAATAACACAGGTCCTTTCAAATTTCAGTTCTAAAAAATCCTCCTGCCTGAAATCTGGGAACTTCTCAGGCCCCATCAGATTTTCGCGGGATGAATTATTTATTTAACATCTTTGGAGCAAGGGAAGAAGAAATAAGTGCATCTGGTATTTTTAGGAGACTCTGAGATAGATAACAGCAGGTTTCCTTTCTTCTCTCCCCACAATGGGCAACTTTAAAGCAAAATAAACTTTGGGAATTAAAAAGCTTTCTGAAGAAAGAGTAATATCTTATTCATTCATTCATTCATTATTGTGGTAAAAAACACAGGACATAAAATTTATCATCTTAACCATTTTGCATGTACAGTTCAGTGGTGTTAAGTACATTCATATTGCTATGCTATCGTCATCACCTTCCATCTCCAGAACATTTTTCATGTTTGAAAACTGAAACTCTATACCCATTAAATAATGACCCCCTATTACCCACTCTCCCCAGCTGCTGGCTTGGCTACTGTAAGTAACTCCTATAAATGGAATCACACAGTACAGTTGACCCTGAACAACATGGGGGTAGGAGGCACCCACCTCCCACACAGCCAAAATTCTACATCTAACTTTGGGTTCCTCCAAAACATCACTACTACTAGCCTCCCGTTGACAGGAAGACTTACGGATTACGTAAACTGTGAATTAACACACGTTTTGTATGTTATATGTATCCTATGCTGTACACTTACAATAAAGGAAGCCAGGGAAAAGAAAATGTTCTTGAGAAAATCAGAAGGAAGATAAAATGCATCTACAGTACTGTCTTGTTTTTATAGAAAAATATCCGCATCTAAGTGGACCCGCAGAGTTCAAACCCATGCTGTTCAAGGATCAACAGTATTTGTCTTTTTGTGATTGGTTTATTTTACTTAGCACAATGCCCTCAAGATTCATCCATGTAGCATGCACCAGGGTTTCCTTCCTTTTGAAGGCTGAATAATATTCCACTCTTAGTACAGACCACATTTTTATCCACTCATCCACCAATGTACAACTGGGTTGCTTCTACCCCTGGGCTATTGTGAATAATGCTGCTATGAACATGAATGTGCAAGGAAATAGTAATTTCTTGACCTGGCTACTCTGGTATGTTGTTCAGAGAAGAATGAGTGGATTTAAGGCCTCATTAAGGGTGGAGACAGGTGAGGGGGCATACTGGTGACCCTTTGAAACATCGGCAACACTTGAAACTGTGCCAAGACCTCAAGGAATTCTGCTGTAAGTATATTCAAATGTGTGTATTAATTTCTCTTCCAAATTATTTAAAACCAAATTGTTTTCTTCTTGGGCTTGATGACAGTATTTAGTCTCTAATGAAAACAGGAACATAGCTTAAAAAAGAAATGAGAAATATCACATTTATTAAAATCATCCAAACTACCAAATATTCAAGTGAACTATCTAATTATTAGGAAGCTAGAATAGTGTCATGCAAAGATTAGCATAAAATAGCTCTTGTTGAATAATACCTTATCTATAATCAATATTAACCTATATTGGGTGTCAACATTTTTTTTCTAAAATTCATTTTGATAACTCTTAAGTATCTGGAGTCAATAATTACCTCTTCGTCTGTTCAATTTTATTACCGTGTATTTTTTAACTCCTGGGGCATTTTTCCCGTGGCAGAATGGAAACGCAAACAGATGGAGAATAAGTGGCTTGAGCTAACATTTTTCTTTTCGTGAAGAAACAGCAGTAGAAAATTGCAAAAGGATCTTGTTTAAGTGAAAGTAATTCCTGCTGTAGACAACAAGCCTAGTTCCCCACTCCCATTTCAAAGATTAATAAAAAGACTAGACCAATGCAGGAACATTTAAAAATCCAGGGACATGTTTCAAGAACATTGAATAGCATGAATATCACGCATAGTTTATCTCGGTCTCAAGGACTGTGAGTCAAAAAGGATGTTAAAAACATCTGGATAGAAAAAAATAATGTGTAGCTAGGGATACATTTTGCAATTTCCGATCTTTATCTTCTCTTTTAGTGGTTATCAAAGAGGCTGAAAGGATTTCTTAATATAAAATCCCTGAAAAGAAATACTGTTTGGCCTGGTCTAAGTGTCTAAGACTGGTATTTTTGTTTTCTTCTAATTTGTTCACAATTATCCCTAGTTTTCTTTTTTCAAGTTTGGGCCAATTCAGAACAAATGAATGGAAGGGATTTAAGAACCAATCATTACAAGAATTTATTGTGCAATATTGGATCAAACTCCTGCATGTTTTTTTGAAAAGATTTTATTTATTTATTTGATAGAAAGAGAGAGAGAGAGCATGAGCTGGGGGAGGGGCAGAAGAAGAGGGACAAGCAGACTCCATGCTGAGCAAGGAGCCTAAGGGGGGGGGGAGCAGCTCGATCCCAGAACCCCGAGATCATGACCTGACGCTTAACGGACTGAGCCACTCAGGCGTCCTATGCATGTTTTAATCTTTAGGAAAAAATTAAGATGCCAGTGTTAGACTACATGGAGAGAGCAACTCAGAGAAAAATGGAAGCCTGCCAATTGCAGAAACACGTTGTCCAGAAAAATCACTGATTGTAAAGAACATCCTCTCTCCTTATATAAGCTACCAGATGTTGTTGAATTGAATTTTAAAAAGAAAAAAAGGAAAAAGCTGATGAGTCATAGGGTGCAACCACAGCTAAGCAAAGTTTAGCAGCTCTTTTAATTAAAGCATGTTGCAGTATGTGTAATAAACAATGGTACAGAATGAGAAAACATAGGTTCTGTACCCAAAGGAGATTTAAATTTAAATACCTTTTACACTTGCCCATTTAGAAAATCTTAATAGCGTCATCTAGTTGCAAGGACTTTGAGAGGTCCTAGCTATCGCTTCTATGACCTTTCACTTCCCCCTCTGCACCCCCAAAAGCACATTTCAGAGAAATCTTTTTTTTTTAATGTCAAAGGTATTATAGTATCCGCTAGAGAGAAAATTGAGAAAAATACCCTCCTTATATCAGAATCCATTCAAGTGCCACATTGGGCTGTGTCTTTTCTTTGATCCCAGTGGAGATGGGAATCACTTGCATGTGATTTTCATGAGTGGGGTGTTAGCCCTTCACCTCCAGAACACAGCTCCAAACCTCCACCCTAGCCCGAGATTTTTCTCTAAGCTTCTTTATTCTGTCTTTAGAAACATAATCTCACCTTTCTTTTTGCGATTTTTTGCTCTTTCTTTATCTTCTACATTACCCTTATTTCCAGAACTGGTGCTGGCACTCTAGAAGAAGTCAGATTAGTCCTCCAGTCAACAGGACAAAGCTCCACCAGCCCCACTTCATGCAATCAACAGGTATTTATCAACTGCTTATGCGCACCAGCTGTGTCGGCACTGGTGACAAGGATGAGGTGACTCCGTTCTTGCTCTTCCCATCATTTATGTAGATGTCTGCCGACTTGCATGTTCATATCTCCAGATGGACACACATGATTCATTCATGGGCAGGAAATACTAACACTTCTATTTATTTCTCATTTTTAATCTAAAAATAAGAAGCTAAACCCTACTAGCATTTACCATATGGATTGTCATGGGAGCCCTCATGTGGGCCCATATGTCAGATGTCTCATTGCAGGTACAGTGTTTAAGATGGCCTGAGCCTATAATATCAAAGGGTCGACAATACAGTGTGCATGTCATACATAATATATTTCTGACTGGATTGATTTGAGATTATATTACCTGGTATTATTTTCTCTATCAGCTTTATTAAAGTATAACTGATACGCAATAAATTGCCCATATTTAAAGTATACAATTTGTTCGTTGTTAACATGTGTATATACGTGTGAAATCATCACTGCAGTCAAGATAATTCAACACTGATTAAAGTTTCCTGCTATACCTCTGTAATCTTCTCTTCCCACGTCCCTAGACAACTACTGATCTACTTTCTGTCATTATACGTTGCTTGGCATTTCCTAGAATTTGATGTAAAAGAATCACATAGTATTTTCTTTTCTTCCTTCCTTCCCTCCTTCCTTCCTTCCTTTTTTCCTTCCTTCCTTCCTTCCTTCCTTCCTTCCTTCCTTCCCTCCTTCCTTCCTTCCTTTCTTTTTTTTGGTCTGGCATTTTTCACTTAGCATAATTATTGTGAGATTCATCCATACTTTAGTGTCTCTTAGTAGTTCATTCTCTTTTGTTGCTGAGTTGCATCCTAATTGTACGGATATACCACAATTCTTTTATTCACCTACTGATGGATATTTGAAACTTTTCCACTTTGGCCTATTATGAATAAAGCTGCTATCAACATTCATGTGCCTTTTTCAAGACATACACTTTCATTTCTCTTGGGAAATACCTAGGAGTGCAATAGCTGGATCATACGGCAAGTGTATATTTAACTTTTTAAGAATCAACCTAACTGGTGTCCAAAGTGGTCGTATCATTGTAAATTCCCACCTGCAGTGTATGAGAACAATTTCTCCAAATGCATGACAATACTTGGTATGGTAAGTCTTTTGAATTTTAGCTACACTGATAGATCTGTAGTATTATCTCATTGTGGTTTTAATCTGCATTTCCCTAATGACTAATGATGTTGATATCTCTTCATGTGCTTATTTGCCATGTGTATATCTTCTTTGGTGCAGTAATTATTCAAATGCTTGGCCCATTTTGAAAATTGGGTTGTTTGTTTTCCTATTATTCAGTTTTGAGAGTTTTTACGTATTTTAGATACAAGTCTTTATCCGATAAGTGATTTGTAAATATTTTCTGCCTGTTTGTGGCCTGTCTTTTCATTCCTCTAATAGTGTCTTTCAAAGATTAGAAATTCATAATTTTGATAAAGTCAATTTATTAATTTGTTCTTTTATATATCTTACTTTTGGTGTTTTATCAAATACATCTTTGCCTACACCAAGGTCACAAAGGTTTTATCTAGATTTTATAGTTGGTTTTTTATATATGGGTCTATAATCAATTTTGAGTTAATTATTTATATGGTGTGCAGTACAGATCAAAGTTCATATTTTTTTGCATAAGCAATATCCAATTATTTTAATACCAAATGCTATACTTTTCCCTCTGAACTACCTTGGCATCTCTGCTGAAACTCAGTTGTCCATCTATAGGTAGGTTTATTTCTAAACTTTTTACTGTGTTCTATTGATCTGTCTATATTTATACCAATACTATACTGTTTTAATTACCGTACATTTATAGTAACTTGATTTCAGATAGTCTTAATCTACAACATTATTCTTTCTCAAAGTTGTTTTAGCTATTCTAGGTCCTTGAATTTTGATATGAATTTTAGATTCAGTTTTTAAATTGTTGCAAAAAAAAAAAAGTCTTGCTGGGATTTCATTTCGAACTGTGTTCAACTTAGAGAGTAATTCAGGGAGAACTAACATATTAGCAGTATTGTATCTTCTGAGCCTAGAACACAACAAATATTTTTCTCCACTAATTTAGAACTTCTTAAATTTCTCTCAGCACTTTTCGTAGTTTTTAGTGTACAAGCCTGTCATATCTTTTCTCAGATTTATCATTAAGTATTTCATATTTACTGATATTGTAAAGGATATATTTTAAATTTCAATTTCTGATCGTTGTCACTAGTATTTACATTTGATTTTTGTATATTGATCTTGTAACCTACAACCTTATTAAACTTATTAGTTCTACTAGCTTATTTTATTTCTAGGCATAGGAAGTTGTTAATATCTCCTTATTATCCTTTGGATATCTGTAGAATCTGTAGTAATGTCAGTTTCCTCATTCCTGATATTGGTAATTTATGTTTTCTTTCTTTCTGGTCAGTGTAGCTAGAGCTTATCAATTTTATTTATCTTCTCAAAGAACCAGTTTTTAATCCATTGATTTTTCTATTGTTTTCAATTTTCTATATTATAGATTTCAACTTTGACATTTATAATTTCCTTCCTTCTATGTAGTTTATAATTAATTTTATCTTCCTTTTTCAGTTCCTAAAGGTGAAAGATGAAATTATTGATTTAAAACTGTTCTCCATTTTTAATATATGTGTTTAGTGCTATAAAATTTCCCTAAACATTGCTGTGCTGCATCCCACAAACATGATATATTGTGCTTTCATTTTCATTCTGTTCAAAATACTTTTTTTTCTTTGGTCTCTTATTTGACCCAGAGTTTATTTAGACTTCTGTTAGCTTCTAAATATTTTGGGATTTTTCAAGAGATAGGTCATTCTGTTATTAAAGATTTCTACTTTTATTCCCTTGTAGTCAGAGAACACATTTTATATAACTTGAATCCTTTAAAAATTTTTGTGACTTACTTTATGTCATAAAATATGGTCTATTTTGGTAAATGGTCTACCTGCCCTTGAAAAGAATGTGTATTCTATTGTTGCATGGTATGTTCTATAAATAACAATCAGGTCAAGTTGATCAACAGTGCTATTCAACTCTACTATATCCTTACTGATTTTAGTCCTACTTGTTCTATCAGTTATTTAAAGAGGGGTGTTAGAACCACTGTCTATAACTGTGGATTTGTCTACTTTTCCTCACAGTTTTCAGTTTTTGATTTATGTATTTTGAAGTTCTGTTATTATGTGCATAAACATTTAGGCTTGTCATGCCCACTTGATAAATTGCTTTGTCATCATAAAATATATTTCTATCTTTTATGTATTTCTTAATATTATCTCTGATAATATTCTTTGTTCTGAACTCTACTTTAATATTAATATAGTCATTCCATCTTTCTTTTGATTAGTATCAGTGTGTTGTGTCTTTGTTCATACTTTACCCTGAACCTGTGTCTTTATATTTAAAGTTTGTTTCTGATAGATAGTTAGGCCTTGGATTTCTATCCAGTTTGGCAATCTATTCCTTTTAATTGGGGTGTTTAGGCCAAGGGGTGGTGAACTACACATCCTGGACTAAATACTATTTTTGCAAGTGAAGTTTTTTTTGGAACACAGCCACAATCATTCATTTACATGTTGTTTATGGTTGCTTTTGCATTCAAAAGCAGAGGTGACTCATTACTCCCAAGTCCATATAGCCAGCAAGAATAAAATATTTACTATCTGGCCCCTGACAGAAAAAAAGTTTATCTACCCCTTCTTTTTTTTTTTTTTAAGATTTTATTTATTTATTTGAGAGAGAAAGAATGAGGCACAAAGAAAGCATGAGAGGGGGAGGGTCAGAGGGAGAAGCAGACTCCCCGCTGAGCAGGGAGCCCGATGTGGGACTCGATCCCAGGACTCCAGGATCATGACCTGAGCCGAAGGCAGTCGCTTAACCAACTGAGCCACCCAGGCACCCTTATCTACCCCTTCTTTAGGCTCTTTCCACTTAATATGATTATTGTTGTGGTTAGGTTTAAGGCTATCATGTTGTTTTTTAATCTCATTTTTGCCGCGGGTGTTTCTGTGATCAGACGCCTACCTGGCCCCAATCCTGGGCTTTCTCTCCTGTTCCTTACATCTTACAAGGCAATAAAAATGAAATCTCAGGTGCAGGAAGTTTGGTGAATACTCTTGTGTTAGCTTGGGTCCTCTGAGAAGCAGATGCCACGATGAGATTAAATGTGCAAGAAATTTACAGTGGAACATTCCTGCGAGAGAAAGTGGGGAGGGAGCTGGAAAAAGAGAGGATAGAAGCATCTTAGACTGTTGTACAGTTCTAAGGAAATTTCAGCAAGACCATCAGGGAGTCTTGGAGACAAAGATGCCTGACAAAGGACCCCCATGTTCTCTAGGAACAGACCTGGCTTAGTATACCTGCTGTGCTCAGTCAGCAACCAAGAGCAGCGAGTGTGTGGGAAGAGTGACTGCAGGGCAAATGCAATGATGGTTTCAGAGTAGAGCTGAAGCCCCCAGTCTCTGAAGCCCAGGCTCCCTGCTGTTAGAGGTCTGAGGCTCATTCTCATGGCCTTCACAGTCTTAAGATGAAAGCTGGCTTTAGCAAACTTACTTGTCTGGGTTTCTGCTTTTACTCAAGTTTTAACTTCTGAGCAATTTGTACTTTTTTTTTTGACAGTTCATGAATGCATTTAAAATGACCTTAAAAAAAGTATTTTAGGGGCGCCTGGGTGGCTCAGTCGTTAAGCAGCTGCCTTCAGCTCAGGTCATGATCCCAGGGTCCTAGGATGGAGTCCTGCATCGGGCTCCCTGCTCAGCGGGGAGTCTGCTTCTCCCTCTGATCCTCCTCCCTCTCATGCTCTCTGTCTCTCATTCTCTCTCTCAAATAAATAAATAAAATCTTAAAAAAAAAATTTTATCCAGCAATTTTTATTGTTTTCTGCAAGGAGGTTAGTCAGGGTATCTACATTTTCACAAGTCTAGACACTGAATTTATCTCATTCATTATTTCATAATGTCTATTTTTGTATATATTTTATAATGAACATAATGTAACTGTAAATTTATAAGTCTTGTTAAGGGGATAAAGGTGATAAACATAAACAAGCATGGACTGCTGGATCCCTCCCCTCAGAAAAGCCCTAGAGAGGCTACAGAAGTGAGAAGAGTAGGATGGGCTCCATCAATGAACAACAGCAGCCCTCAAGTGGAAGAGCAGGAGGCTGCCTTCAACTGCTGCATCGGGAGGCGGGTAACGGAAGCCTAGAAGTGGAGTGGGGGCTGGGGAGTGGCTGGAAGTGGCAGAGAGTGTGGTTGGAAGATGCTTTTGTTTTTGCCTCCCTCCCTTAACCCCATTGTCCTGAGCCTTCACCACAGAACAATAGCAAGAGCCAATTCATTGGCCAAGAGGGTAAAATTAGGTAGCACAGAAAGCCACAGTATTGGGGAATTGATGAAAACAAGTATAGGTTGAGCTGCCAGCCTCATGCATTCACTCTGGGAAGTGAGGGAAATTTTCCCTGTAAACCCCTAGGACTGGTGGTTGTAACCGAAGGAGCTTGCTTTCTCCCAGCGCTGCCGCTAAGGGTTTAAATGGAAACCTCCTGCGAAAGCAAGGGCATGTCTGCAGGAATGGTGGCAAATAGCAACAGTGGTTTTGTGGTATCTGGGATCATCTTTTCCCCTTACCTTCAACACACTTGGTTGAGCACAGACTAGGCTTTGACCTTCTGCAGTACACTTTATCAGCCGAAGTGGCTGATCCATCTTGGGAGAGGTGAACTCACAAGTCAAAATAACTAGATATGCAAAGGATACAGTGATTGTACAGGAAAAACTATGTGGAACATTTACCATCTGAAGGAGAATTACTGAGCTAAACACACCTGAATTTTAAAATAAACATGAAAAATTTACTCTAGGAGGTGGGGCAAGATAATCAATAACAAGAAGCCATTAGTAAAGACCAAGTAAAAATATTAGGTAGGAAAAATATAATAGTTACAATAAAAAACACAATAAATGAGAAAGACAGCCAGATGGTTATGACTGACACATGCATTAGTGAGTTGCAAGATCCTATTGAGCAACTTTCCTGGAATGTGGCAGGAAAGAACGGAGTTAAGATAGAAAAGTCAAGGAGTGGCTGAGATTGAGGGGAAAGTGCTTATGTCTGAATCATAAAACCTCCGGGAGAGAAAAAAAGAAAGGGAGGAAATAGTGGAAGAAATAAAGGCAAGGAATTTCTCACAACTAAACGAAGAGAAGAAAGGCTTCAGATTTGTAACGTTCAGTGCCCAAAAGGAGAGAAAGCAACAAATTTCTAAAAACATGCAGAGAGTGAAAGCAGATTCTCTTCAAAGAAACAATGATCAGATGGACATCCTGCTCCCAAGAGCAACAGAGGATGTAAGAAGATCAACAAATAATGTAAATTAGTCTTGAAAGGAAATAATTTGAAACCTAGAATTTTATATCCAGCCAATTTTTCATTCAAATATAAGAACACAATAAAGAAACATTCACATACATATGAAGGCTTAGAAGGTTTATCATAAACACACACTGAAAACTTGCTTGAAAGTAGTATTTAAATAGGAAGAGAGACAAGGTCAGGATGTATAGGAGACAGAGCCAATAAAGGTGGTCAAACACCTTGGCAAAATTTATGTTGTCTTAAGAAGATAAGATAGCTAGGGGCACCTGGGTGGCTCAGTCGGTTAAAAGCATCTACCTTCGGCTCAGGTCATGATCCCAGGGTCCTGGGATCAAGTGACGTGTTGGGCTCCCTGCTCAACGGGGAGTCTGCTTCTCCCTCTCCCTCTGCCCCTGCTCCTGCTGTTTCTCTCTCTCTCTCTCTCAAGTAAATAAATAAAATCCTTAAAAAAAAAAAGATGATAAAATAGCTAGAACTAAAGAATAAAAGAAAGGACATACACAGTACCTTAGAACTTAACTTCTAGACAGGAGATAGTACTTATCATATTGAGGGAAAATAGATATTAAGATTTTAAAAATCGTGGACATGAGTATGGGTCTTAGTAACCTAAGGCCAATTACCATGAGAACAAAAATTGAAGATATAACTTTCAAACCAGCATAAGAAATAAATCTTTCTTGAAAATCAAGAAATCTAAGAAAAAGAGAAAAAAGAAATAAAAAGTACTATAAATGAGAAATATGATCTAAAATGGTGGAAATTAAGTCCTAATATACCAGTATTTACAATAAATATACTGAGAGAAATCTGACTTTAAAGATTTTTATCAGAAAGCAAAAAGTTAAAAACCAAAAAAAACCCACTAATAATTCAGTTCAAATAGTTGTTCTTTTTTTTTTTTTTTGAACAATAGAATAATCTAAGACCAGAAATAGATGAAGTAGAACATAAAAGAATAGGGAAGTATCTTAAGTCAGATTTCCTAGAATAGAGGTCTGCAAACTTTTTCTGTGAAAGGCTAGCTAGTAAATATTTTTGGTTTGGCAGGTCACATAGGATGTTTATTGTTTTTTTTTTTTCTTTTTCTTCCTTCTCTTTCTTTCTTTCCTTCCTTCCTTCCTTTCTCCCTCTTTCTTTTTTTTACAATCCCATACAAATGAAAAAACACTTAGCTTAAGTGTTAGCTTGCAGGCCATATCAAAACAGGCTGCAGGCTGAATTTAACCCATGGGTTGCACTTTGCCCTCCCAGAAGCAGAGCTGGAGGAAACTGTTCAGGCACACACATTCTTCGGTATTGTCTTGAGGGAGTGCTCTGAGGAGGAAGAGACTGAAGAAAGCAAGAAAGCAGGCGGGGACAGAAGAGGCTAAGCAAGGATGTGCAGAACTTCAGCCTGATCCCCCAGGGAGTTCTAGAGCATGAATCACATCAGAGAGTCCCACTTGGGCTTTAGTGGTGCTCACATGTCTGCAAGTCATTGGTTGTGATTACCTTGGGGAGGGTGTAGACCTCCAAGAAGGAGGGAAGGGGCGACGGGGGACTGTAGCAGCCAATACTCAATGGAATCTGGAAGATGGGTACACCAGCCTGGAAAAGAAAATCCACTAGAAGAACATGAACAAAGTTAAAGTGGTTTCTTTGGGGCGGGGGGAAGAAAAGTATTAGAAGCAAGTAAAATATGGAATAAAAAGAAGAAATGTCTATATACACATTGAGAATTTTTAAGTCCTAACAATGTCAATATACAGAGAACTCCTATCTTACGCAAGTTGTTTGAGAAAATGGAAGAAAAGTAAAAGTTGATGTCACTTTTTGAAGCTAAAATAATCCTGATTCCAAAACCACATAAAAATAATAGAAGAAAATTATTGGACTCTTTCATATTTGAATGTAGATGCATAAAAATTGTAGCGAATGAGAGCCAGTTGCATAATTACCCAGAGGTCCGTGTGCAGGGCTGGAAGTTCCAACCTTCCAGTCACTGGTCTTTCTGGTGACCAGCCCCATCCCCAGGCTATCTAGAGGGGTCCCACTCTAAGTCACCTCTTTAGCATAAACTCGGGTATGATAAAAGGGGTTTGTTAAGAGTAACAAAAGATCCTATCCCTACTTTGGAAATTCCAAGGGTTTTAGGAGCTCTGTGCCAGGAACCAGGGACAACCACCAAACATATTTCTTATTATATCACACCATTCTTTCTTCAGATTGTCACCTGCAAGTCTACGGACGCACTTTCTACATGGTCCATGAACTTGGCCCTGTGTACTGAGTACTGACTCAGCACTCTAATAACACGGGTTCAATTTCTTGTTTTGAACACAGTTCTGTGACCCTGGGTAAGTGATTTAATCTCTTTAGTACTCATTTCCTTATCTCTGAAATGGAGATGGCAGTTCCTACCTCTGGGTTTCATGCTAAATACTAAATTGGGTTATCGTCAAGTTTTTGTATAGCCCACGATACACAGTAGTTGCAGGCAGATCTTTTGTGAAATGTCAACACACTCAGTGTCTGGGCTCCAGTCTTTCACAATGTGTTTTGTTATGCTCATGTTAGATCTCTTTTAAATACAACGGTAAAGATTCACGCAGTCACCCAGTAGCTAGGTAGTGTAAGTCATTTTCCCAGGCTATTGATGAATATTCTTCACGCGGCACAACCAAAAGCGTTGTTCAAATAAAGATAAGACAAATTACAGTACTTCCTTTTTCCAGTCAACCAGCTCTGTCATTCAATATTAGGAGATTAGATAAATCGGACAGAGCAGTTTTCATCGTAAAGCCCTGTTGGTTAGTACTCAGTGATTTGTTGTTTTTAATTGATTTGGTGAGTACTATTTCCAGCATAATGTTATATAAATATATATAGGAAGTCCCATTCTGGATTAGTTTCTTGGCCAAATTATATGGCAATTTCTTCCTATAAAAATGGAACTACTCCTAAAGTTTCAGCATGAATTTACATTTACAGAATACTTGGCAAGCAAAAACTATTTTACTATGGTTTTTATATTTCAAATTTAAGCACCTTAATAATAAAAGAAATAAAACTGCTCTTTCAAAGTCTTCTTAATCTGGTCCAAACACTATCAGTGGGAAAACGTATTTCTACCTTTATAATCAAGGGGGGTGGGCTACTCTGGTGTTCTTTTTATCGTTTCATATTTCCCCATGTGGCTAGGTAGTAGCAGTCTTTTTTTTGAGGTGGGGGAGCAGCAGGGGGTGAGGAAGAGAGAGAATCTTAAGCAGGCTCCACTTTGGGGGGGCTCGATCTCACAACCCTGAGATCATGGCCCGAGCCAAAATCAAGAGTCAGACGGTTAACCGACTGAACCACCCAGGTGCCCCAGTATTCTGTCATTCTTAAAAATCTAGGCAAGCAGGTGTGTTTTCAATTATGCATTATGACCACTGCATAATTGGCTTCTTCACTAATCTCATTAGTGGAAAATGTGCAGGGGAATAACCTTTCATCTCCAGCTTTCTGACAATGGCCAGAGACATATACATCCTACCCCACTCAATTGTCTTACAATGTTCTTCCATCAAGCGGTGGCCGTCTATGTTCTCTCCCCTTAATGTCAGACAAGTCTTTGTAACTGCTTTGACTAACAGAATGTGGGGGAAGTGAGCCTGTCATATAAGAAGCAGTATGGCTTTCGCCTGCTTCTGTCTCTGTCTCTGTTCGCACTTGCCTTTGGAACCCAGCTGCCATGTTGTGAGGAAGTTCGAACCGCATGGAGACACCACACAGAATTCCAACTGACAGGCTCAGCTAAGGTTCCAGCGAGCAGCCAATATATCAACCACCAGGCAAACCTTCAGATCAGAGCTACCCATAGAACTTTCTGTGATTGGGGAAATTTTCTAAGTTTGTGCTAATACGGTAACTTACTCCCTTATGAGGCTGTTGAGCAGTGGTAATGTGGCAAATGCGAACGAGGAAGTGGATTTTAAATTTTATTTCATTTTAGTTAATTTAAATTTAAACAAGTACATGTGGTTAATGGCTGCCACACTGGACCATTTATCGTCACTTGGTTGTAGCCCTTGGCCTTTGAATCTTCCAGCTGAAGCAAAAGACATCACGAAGCAGAAACAAACCATCCCCACAGTGCCTGCTCCATATTCCTAATTCTCATAAGCCCTGAGAAATAATAATTATTGTTCATTTAAGCTACTCAGTTTTGGGAATGGTTTGTTACAGAGCAATTGATAATGAATACGCTGTTTCTACTGTTTTGTTCACTTGTTTTTTGTTTTCCACAATAAATAAAAATGTACAAGTCTTTCCCCCTCTAGCTATGGTTATGTGTCTCTGGTCTTCACAGCCAGGTTTCTTGAGTGAGTCGTCTACACTCCCCATCCTCATTTGAAGCTTATTCACTAGTCAACACGCATTAGGCTCTGGATACAAACAAAGTCATAGTAACATTAGTTCAGGCTTATTTCTCCCACTTAGAAAATGCAGGACTTCAGTATCCCACTCTGTCTTCTCGGTCTCTCCTACTTATCTCTGAGCAAAGCCCACCCTGAAAAAGTCAGAAAAGGGGGTCCTTTGGACTGAGACATGGCAAAAACATCTTTTTTTTTGGAATGGACTATGCATGACCCTCAGTGAAATGTGAAAGGCTTGTCTATCCTAGTGTGTGGCCCAAAGGTTACCATGAAAACAGCTCTTTCAGTCAGGGTCTTTGTCTCCTTCTCTCCACGGGGTTCAGAACCAATCCTGGGGTATGGTTTGGCCAAGAAACAAAGCAGCCTTCTCCACATACACCTTCTGTCCCTCCTCCACATGCACCCCAGCATCAATGCACAAACTTCCCTTCCACAACCCCTTTGCTCCCCTCCTGAAACTAGCCTGTCCACCAGCCTTCAAGTGTCATCTAGGGATCCCAAAGGAACTTTATGATAGCAAATAATGACAACTCCCAAACGCTATTTTTGCCCAGATTAGCCAGACATCTGGGTGGGGAGTGTGATTTAGGGTTTCGATTTCCTAGAACATACTACCTCTATTACAAAAGTGAGGAAATATTTCCATGACACCAGTTCTTTAGAAGTGGGATAGGTCA
This sequence comes from Leptonychotes weddellii, assembly GCF_054177405.1. Taxonomy (NCBI): domain Eukaryota; kingdom Metazoa; phylum Chordata; class Mammalia; order Carnivora; family Phocidae; genus Leptonychotes; species Leptonychotes weddellii. Next base: position 56,824,314 of record NC_138373.1, on the reverse strand, counting down.
CCTTCTCTCTCCACTGGGAAAACACAAGTTCATCTCATGGGAGGCTGAAAAAAATACCTGCTTGTGCTCTGAAAGGTGTGTTTTGGTTTTTTTTTTTAAATAGTCTCAGAAGGGCTGAAACATGGTAAACCATGTTATATCCAAAGACATCCAAAGGTTAAACAAGGTGCATCAAGATTTGACTATTTGCAGTTCACATTGGGAGTGCATGGTTCAATATTGGATACATTCCAATCTAGTAAGTAAGAACCAATTTATAATGAAGGATTCTAATTTGTTTGGAATATCCCAAAATATTACTGATTATGTTACTATATTACTGTAGTAAAAGTATTACTAATTATTGTAACTGAATCCAAATAAAACATATCACACACTTGTCTCCCCCTTCGCCGACCAATCAGCTTTGGAACACCACATTAATAAATGCATCGGTTGCTAATCTGGTTATGAGTTTTCACATTTTTGGTCTGGATTGAAAAAACTCAGTGGTATTAAATAGATTCGAGTTTCGCAAGAGAAGAGGAAATACTATTTTTCCCAAGATGACATTCTTGGATATCACTGTCAAAATATTGTGTGATAGGAAAAAAATTGCAGGAATGATTAAACTTCTTGTGTATTTAATGGATTTTTCTTTTTCAGCATTAGTTAGCACAAGTCCTCCTCAAAATCTTGTGAAGTAGATCAACTTCCTTCCTAATTCAAATAAACATACAGTCCTCAAAAATTACGCTGATGTTTGTTAAAATTCAACATTCTAAAGAAAATATTTTAATAAAGATTATGGATAATTTTATACTTATAATCAAATGTATCTGGGTTTTTCTAGGTCCCTCATATAAAGGTGGCATAGTGGAAATTGTATTTAGAACACGAATTTGATGATTCAAGAAACTGGCCAATTAGAATTTTCAATCTCTAACTTGGATACTGATTCTTCTATGGAACAAAGCTAAAAGGAATTCCCTTGGCTGGTTTCTCACTTTCTGGGTGTGGTTTATTTTCTTCTCTGCCTGGAACAAAGATAGTCAGGAAAATCTTTTACAACTAAAATTCTTTGTCTTACAAGGAGAGAAAAAAAGAAAAGCAGTAGATCAAGTCTGGCTTAATCGTTTGCTTATACTAGCGCATATATTGGATTTTTTCCAGGTTAACAAAAATAAAGCCCCAGGAAAGATATATGCAGTAGTATATTTAAGCTACTGGCTCACACGCATTTTAAGGGCTGAAAGTATATAAAAAATATGAAGGCAGAAGAAAAACAGTAAGCAGTTATGAAACGTAACAAGGTTTTTTATTCTTTATTAGTTTAAAGGAAGCTAGAACCTGATAATAATATGTCACAAATGGTTCAGAACCAAACAAAGGCTGCTTAGCTATTTATTTTGCATTTTTTCCTTTTAGGAAGTGAGAAGAAAACAGTTCTATTGGCACTCGAGTTCATTTTCAATTAAAATCCCCATAAATTAGAAAACATCTCATAAAACAGTGGAAATGGAAAAAATGTTATTCAGAAAACAACTTTCTTAAGTGTGCTGGTTTTCTGTGGTGCCTTGGGCTGTCGGCTGTCAGATTCTAAGACCACTCAAAAAAATAATTCAACCTCTGTGTTCGTGTTGATGATAATATATAATAGTGTCTTGTCCTTTGATGTAAATAAGAGGAAAAACTCATACTTGCTTAGTTTTGAATTGAACCCCCCGCCCCACGAATTCTGCCATTTGCTCATGTCCCACATGAATAAAACGATGCAGCTTAGAAACGAGGGCCTTGCTGCCATTGTACTTTTTCTAATTAAAATTCAGAGTATTAAACACAGTTGAGTACATCCATGCATGCATGACATACCGTTATCACATACCGGAAGCTCCAATCAACAGCACTGAGCAAAGGCTCATTTCATAACATCATTAAGATTCATTATATGCTACAGTTCAAAAAGGCTTTGTCAAAGCAAATAGTAATGGCCTGCCAGAAATGCACAAACAGAAATTTATATTAAATTGTCCTTTCCCTCCTTTTTGAGTATGGGAATCTAGTTGCATTCCCAGGATTTGCGTTCGGAGCTTAACTGAAAAGGCTTCCAGTTTCTCCAGATTGCAAAATATTACCAAAATGGAATATTAAAAAAAAAAGTTAAGTGAAAAATATTTGAGTAACTAGATGGGGGTATAGTCATCAAGCATAATAACTGTATCGGAATAAAAGAAGGTGAAGTTCTGGAGTGTGAAGGTAGATAGAACGCATGAGTCACAAGGTGGAGTATTTAATTTGGAGCAAGTCAAATAAAAACACTGCTTAATTTTCCTTAAGAACCTTTGGTATTCTTTATGTTATAACCTCAGAAAAGAAACTTCTCTCATTAAAACATTTTTTTTTTCTTTTATCTCCTGCTGAGTGAAGATGCCTGGGGAGACAAACTTTACATGCTGGCTTTCCGACTATAGTCGTAAGTATGATGTTATCTGGAGATTCGTTGGTGAGAATTTACTCCTTTAGACTCGATACTTTTCTTTGCCATGTTCATTGATCACACATATGTGCTGAAACAATAAAGGATTTAAATGAATCGGTTTCTTAACCAAATAGGAGGGGTGCAGAAAATGTAATGCAGTAATAATAGAATGTCATCTTATAATTGGTTATTGTTCATTCAAATATATGTGTGCGCATTTATGTGTGTGCATGTATATAAAATCTAAAGACACCCAATTGAATGCTTGAAAAAGTTTCTTCATTGTTCTAGTTTTGAGCCCTATTCCAAATCTGGCTCCCTAGGTCTGGAACAACCAGAAAGGCTGAAGGAGGGTATGGTCAGCCATGGTGGAGATAGAAGTCTCCACCTGGTAACATTATCACCTCTAGGGAGAATGGAGAAATAGCCGTGGTAAACACAACATTGACTTAATCGATCCTTTTTGGGTAGCAAGAAATGTGTCGGGACTATTTTGATTGCAAGGCACAGAAGTGGAGTCAGGTTAATATAGGCTAATATAGCCTACCAAGGCTAATGAGGTGGCTCACAGAATCCAAGGAAGGGCTACACAATGAAGCAACTGGAAGGCTGGAATGGGGTAGCTCCTGACTTTAGCCCATGGTGCTTGTGGATACTCTCTCTGGGGCCCTGCCATTCAGTGGCTTAAGACCAAAACCTCTTGATTTCTGTGACTTTTGGTTTAAGTTTCTAATTCTTAGGAGAGAGAGACACACACACACATGATTGGTCCACTTCGGGTAAGATGTCTACCTCTAAATCATTCAACATTGGTCAGGGTCACACAGCTGGGGGGTCTACACTGGAAGTCCATGTATATATGTTGAAACCATTTCTCCAAAAAGGGAATAGTTATGAACTGCATGCAACTGTAACTGGGATTATGAATGCAAAGTGCCCAGAATATTCCTGACACAGAAGATATTCAGTAAGTGGCAGCTATCATGACTACTATTTCAATAATTTGTTAAATTCATATAGCTGTTAAGTTCTTGTGAAAGGAGGCTAGGGATTTGCATGCATGACTTACGTTCAGATCTCTGAAGTATTCATTGTAATCTAAGGCATAACCCACCACAAATAAGTTTGGAATCTCAAATCCAACATCTGAGTAGAGAGAGAGAGAGAAAAAAAAAGGAATAAAATGTAGATAACATGAGTAGAAAGCCACCATATGCTATTGTTGGCACTTAAACTGTGAGGACCTTTCATTTAAGCAGAAGCAAGTGAGAAAAATGATAAGCAATGCATAGGATGAGCCCAATAGGACCTGGACCACAGTGATTAGGCAGGGAGACAAGGTAGACAAGCAAACATACAAGGAAGAATGGCTGTACTCCTACCATACAGAGCTGAGAAAGGGCTCAGCCAGCCTGGGGGAGAGCAAGAGATATGCATGAGTTAGTCATGTAGCCCCGCAGTTCCAAAGCAAGCAGTATCCAATGTTATAATGCCAAAGGAAATACTTGGGAAGCATAAAGTGCAGTTCAGACAGAAGTATTCTAATCCTGTACTACATGACTAGGTGCACAGGCTGTTATCACTAGGAACCCATTCTCCCACTGCACTCAGTGTCCTCAGCTGGATAAAGGGCTGGGAAGCCAAACCTGGGAGACCAGATGACGAGAAGTGGGATTGTTCAGTTTGAGGAACAGAACGCTAAGGGTTATTCTAACACTAGTCTTTGAACCCAGTAGACAGATGACATTAATTAGCTCTCAATCTCTATTGTGGGAGGGATGGTAGTAAAAGGATTTAAATGCAGTATGAGGTACTTAGGTTAAATGAAGGAAAAGTTTATTGAAAGGAAGATGATTTTTACGGAAAAAAATCTTTAAGGAACAGACAGTAGCGCTCCTTCTTCAGAAGTCTTGAAACAGAATAAATGTGCCTATGGTCCAGTGGTTTTTCAAACTCTTTCCACTTTTTTTTGAATCTGTTTGTTTATTCCAGCATTGCAGATGAGAGGTGTACTCGCTTACTTTTATGAAACTGTTCTTTGGTATAGCCAATGGACTTATAGCATGGAGAGAAAGTTATCCCTCTGGTGACTACTCACCACCATTTTGATTCCTATGACCAAAGATGCTTTCACATGGAGTAGGCAACTGCTTCCTTCTTGCAGAAAGTGCCGGAGGAGAGGGACTTACTTTCTAGAGGATTGCATTATATGTCACTGATAGAAACACCCTTTGGTCCCTCCACACTGTACCTTGCTTTGAGAAAAATAATCAAAGAGGAGAAGCAAGAGCAGAAGAAAAGATGTCAGAACATATAAAAGATGTCATGGAGCATATGGGAAAGAATCAATTATGAGAAAGGAACCAAAAGTATCAAGCCTCAGAAGTTTAGGGAGAAGAAACAGAGATTCTGAACCAGCTAAAACGATACTTTACTATATTAGTAAATCCCAGAGAACCCGGGTTGTCACCACAGTAATGACTTCACAGTGACCAGAGCAATGCCTACAGTAGGCATGGCGCCAGAGACTGGGCAAAGCCAGTTCAGAAGGTCAAACCTTTAGATCTGTTAGGGAGTGAAAGAAGGACACTGGATCAGTAGATCAGGGGGACGGTTAGGAATCAGAGTGACCTATGTCTAGCTGGAAAATGAGTGCATTTACTTGCTGATGTTACTTACAGATGTAGTACAAGAGTAAGGCAGTGATCAGAACCAGACTGCCTGGGTTCAATACTGACTCTACACTTACAGCAACGTGACCTTTGAAAACCATTGAACCTTGTGTTCAATTTCCTCATCTGTAAAATGGGCATAACAAGAGCAACTACCTTGGATGAAGGTTGTAAGGATGAAATGTATTAATCTCTGTGTCGCTCTTAGAAAGGAGTGTAGGGCCCATCGTAACCTCTTACTAGTGTTACCTGCCATTATTTTATTCATGTTGTTGCTGTAAGTGACAAATAATCTGTAATTAGTTGGCTATATCTGAAGTGAATCTTTCAACTTCAGTTAAAATCTTATCTCTATGGGATCTTCCATGATTTCCTTAGAAGATTTCTGTTCACTAACTTTGCCTAACCTTACTGCACCCAGATTATATTCCCCATGCCAGTAACTGGACGGGGACATGCTGTTGGGTCTATCTGCCCAGCACTGATGTTGTCTAGATTTAATACATGAAACTTGTTTTTAGGATAAAGAGTCACTTGCGAAATGTCACTGGCACATTACCCGTCCATAGTGTGCTTCCCTTGCTCTGATGTTTTTTCAGCTTGCTGATGAGAACTGTAGCCAAATGATCCCAGAGGCTTTAGAGCAAATGTAAGTTATAAAAATCAAGCTGAAGTCTGCCTATGTGAGTGAAAAAAAGTCACCTCTAGTGTTAGAATAACGAATAATCAAGCTGCTTGTTTATTCTTCCTGGCATTGGAACTATTCATATTATGGGGAGGAGAGTAGCAAAGTGCCCTGGATGAGCCAAATCCTCCAGAACATAGGAAGTCAAGCACAAAGATGGTATCTGAAGATACCTGCTCGGCCAATTCTCTGTGTTACTGAACTTTTCTTTGGTCGGCATCGAACGTTGTCTGGTGATGGTTCCTGGAGACAGTATGAGAATCCCTCTAAGCCTTTACAGTGCCTTCCCAGGTCTGACTGACAGGGGCAGCGGCCAAGGCAGGGAACTTGCGTGTCAGCCAGTCTGGTGGGGTCAAGTCTCCCTCCACCCCCTGAAAACCATTAGCTGAGTTCTTTGGCTTTAAGGTGCTATGGAAAACCTAAACACAAAAATATCCAATGCACATGACAGAGTTTCCATGAACAACGCAAACTGGGAAATGAAAAATCCTCGTTGTAAAGGGTTCTATCCTTGTTGAAAAGGGTTCTATTGGCAAGGCTGGGGAGACCTCTGTGGGACTAGGAAACCTTTACAGCTTCTGCTTCACACAGAAGGCCGGCAAATAGGAAACCAGAGATTCTTCAATGTGAAATGACACCACCAACCACCCAACCAACCAACCAACCAAAACCAAAACCACTTACAGTCGGGTCTAAAGCCATCACTTCTAGGTGTTCTCTTCACCAACAAACTACCATTAAAAAAAAAAAGTGTTTAGTGATCCAGATAAAACTTCTGTGAATTGCAAATAGAACCGAACATCATTAAAATATGTATTCCCCCCCCCGCCCCGGCATGTGGGGCACCATCCTGGGCCCCTAATTCACGCTCCTGCTACTGAGGCACCACATCAGTGATTCTAGATAAAAGGAAGGGAGAGGGGCACTGGCACCAGGCTCCGCTAGCTGGAAGCTACTAATGGAGGCACAGTAACGAGAAGCTCAGACACCTGGCAAAGCATGTCCTCTTCCCCTTCCTCTGTCTCAGGCTAGCAATCAAATGGGCTATTTGTTCAGTGTGGTCAAGCCATAACACTCCGGAGCACAGGGTCACTGGTTTGGAATAGACTGCTCTCTTTGGGGACAACATCCTGTGTTAGCATCCCTCTCGGGCTTATTTGGACACACAGAAGCAACAACAATGATGTGGGAATGTCCTACTCACCTGGCTACCTTAATCATGTTGGGCTTGTATTTCTCTATGCTACTGAGCAGCGCTCGCATGGTCTTCCCGGTTCCAACAACATCCTTTGCAAAGAGGACAAACACATTCAACTGAGCGCATTTGGGCAGCATAATAGACTTTGCATCCAGACAGATGATTGTATGTCTTATTAATAATGCATCATAATTAGAATTGCCATCAGATGGAGTCAAAATAGGAAGCAGGGTTTGTTACATTTTTTAGACAGGTGCTTCTCTCGGAAGCTGGGTTTAGGGGAATATATTGGTGAATATTTCCTCTTGGAATCCTTGAGCTGTGTTGAAAGCTAAGTTCGGCCTTTGGAGAGCATGTGGGGCTGCTCACTGAGTACATTGGGACTCATGCATGCACATTCAAGGACCAAATTTGGCCCTGAGGTTATGCAACACAATACGGAACGCATGAATTTTCATGGACATGGGATATACATCTGAATACACTGAATGGATAAACACCTCCCCCTTGCCCTCCCCACTCAATAGGGGATTCTACGGCTGGAAGTGAGATGTGTCTGGACGGCAGCTGGTGACAGCCTGTGAATTCTGCGGGTGCAAGGCTGCAGTGAGCCTTGGCTCGTCTCTGCTGATGAGCTGCTATACAATTAGAGGAGCATGGGCAGCAGAAATGTATTGTCCTTGGGACAGAAATCAGCTGTCAGGAGCTGATTATCAAAACAACAGGTCTGAATTTAGCCAGGGTTGGGCAATTCATTTGGCTAGAGGGTCTACTTCCTGGGTTATGTCTGAGCCGGGAGGACTGCAGATACACATGGCACACACGGGCATTTGTGTAACAAAAACTTGAAACAGCTCCCTTGAATTCTTGCCAGCTGATAAGACAGGCGTGCTCTCGAAGGAAAAGTGGCCATGTGCTGTATTAAGTCCACTGCTACCACAGGGCCCGTTCGCTCTCATTTTTTTTAGCAGAAAAATTAAATTAAATTATAACCTTCTCTTGGATTGCCATTTGAAAATTGATTGTATTTATGATTTCGTTGCTGAAGGTAGAATTGTTTGAAGTCCTTAGGGCTCCTTAGGAAGAACACTGAATCAAGGGTGAAAAGAGTTCAAACCTTGCTTTTACTATTATATATATTTGGTTCTGTGGGGCTAGTTTCCTCTTTTGTAAAAAATGCCTGATTCGCAAATAGGTATAAGAACCAATTTAGACATGTGTGAAATTAGACATAAAAACGGATAAAGTACCACGAAACTATTATTGCAAAGCTTTTATTCTAAATTGTTTCAGGCCACTGATTCTAGTTAGCTCTTAGTAAATTTTGAGAGCCACGCGCACAGTGGAAATTCAATAAATCCTTGACCAATTTGATAATAAGTGCTATTTCAAAACTCACCATTAGATTCTTTCAACTTCCAAATATGGATAAAGAAAAGTCAGCTTACCTCAACAATGAGGACATTCTGAAATTAAAAAAAAAACAAAACAACAAAACACAACAGTTATTTAGAATACGATGCAAATCTGATTCACAAGATAGACCCACGTTTTTGCTTACAGTTAGAAATTTCACAATTTGCTTAGCTGGTCCTCCCCCATCCATCTAACTCAAATGCTTGGAAGTAATATAGGTATTCCAGATTCATGCTAACAGTCTCTCTGCAATTACTGGGTGCTACAATATTGGTATCTACATTCAGGTTAGCGGCAGGGTCATGTCAGATCCTAGACCTGTCTGAAGAGCTATCCACACGGTCAACCCACATCCCTAATTCTGGCAAACACCCCATCCAGCTTTCTTTGGCACACAAAGTTTACTAAGAGTTTACCAGGAAAATGAGCCACATAAACTATGTTGTTAACGGAGACAGCACTCTGCAGAAGGATCATGTATTCAACTGTGACAGTCCTGTATTCCTGCGTAGCCACAAGTCATTGGGGATTCTGCATTTACTCTCGCATTTTCAACCCTGAGGAAGGGGTGGGCTAGAGAGAGCTCTGCGAAGCACCTGGTTGATATTTTTAGAAGATGGTTGTGTTCCTTGCTATGTGCTCTCGAGGCCTACCTCTCCTTCTCCCCTAAAAACACTGATTCTGTTTCATTTCAATTCCTGTTTGATAGCTGTCTTCCTACTAGAATGTAAACTCCATGAGGATGGGGATCACGTTTGTCTTGCTTACTATTGTATTCTGAGTCCCTAGCATATATATACCTGCATATAGATGCTCAGCAATTATTTACTGAGTGGAGGATTAGTAACTGATGACACTGATTAATGAATTAAAACCAACCAATTAAATGGATTAGTAGTTACATGTCAACATTGTCCCACCACATTAAAATACGACTGTGTTAATATGACATTGAAATGAACTGAAGGGTGTGGCTTTAATGTAATGTTGTCTTTCTTTAGATGACCCTTCATTTCTCCCTATGATTCATATGATACTTTTAAAAATTCTATCCAACCTTATACCTTAGAAAGCTCACTTATGTCTAATGCAAAAGAGATTTAAGTAATGAAAGTGTTAGCCAACCAACCAAAACCATATTTACTTTATGTGTCACATGCTTCTTAGGCGGAAATATCTTTCTGGAAGTATTTTTCTCTTTGGTATAGTCATTAAATAGTCATTTAGTCATTAAATACATTTTATTTTATTTTTTTAAGATTTTATTTATTTTTTCTTTGAGAGAGAGTGTGCGAGCAAGGGGAGGGGCAGAGGGAGAGGGCCAAGCAGACCCTCGGCTAAGCACAGAACCCAATGTGGGGCTTGATCCCAGGACCCTGAGATCATGACCTGAGCTGAAGTCAGATGCTTCACCAACTGAGCCACCTAGGTGCCCCCCCTCCCCGTTAAATACATTTTAAAAATATTAGTTTTATCATTGAAATGTAAGCTTATCTTGTCCATTTTTAAAGTAGGTCATGCCCACAGTATCCCCTACCCTAACAGTCACAGAGACAGAGGGGTCCCGTTGGTATTCTGAACACATTTGCTATGTTCTTAACCATTATCCCACAACAGTTAGTTAGATGTGCATTTTTAGTCTGACTGAAGCTTACCAACCATGCCTGTTAACCAACCCGAATACTTGGTTAATTTAATTCCCTAGCTCATAATCTTTTTTTGTTTCAATCTTATAATGAAAAACTCTTTAAAATTCTGTTAGTCTGCATTCTTGCCTAATTAAATAAAGTGCACTGAATATAATTAAATTTGTTTTTTAAAAGCTTAGAATCTTGCAAAACAAGAGTCATCTTTGAAAAGATTAATTTTAACTATACAATACAGTGGTGGTTGAGAAGCAGGACTTGAATGTGTACTAATCCAGAGATATATTATCAAAATTACTTCAACACATTTTAAAATCAAGGAATGCATATACAGATTCAAAATCAAATAGAAAAGTCTAAAGATTTTCTAAATGTAGCTGTGTGTCTAACTGTAAAGTATTTAAAAATGCTTATGTACTTTATATTAAAGTTATCATGGCATTCTATATTATGCATAGCCAAAATATTATCACAACTAACAAAAATGACAATAATCCATTTTATTTTGTTTTTCATTTTTTCTAGTTTTATTGAGGTATAATTGGCATACACTGTATAAGTTTAAGGTGTACTGCATAATGGTTTGATTTATATATATTATAAAATGATTACCTCAATAATTTTAGTTAACCATCATCTTGTATAGCTACAATAAAAGAAGAAAGCAAAAAAAAGACCATTTTTTCCTTATAATGAGAACTCTTAGGATTTGCTCTCTTAACAACCTTCATATATATCACACAACAGTGTTAGCTATAGTCATTGTATTGTACATTTCATCCCTAGTACTTATTTATCTTGTAACTGAAAGTTTGAACCTTCTGATCACCTTCTTCTGATTTCCCTGTCCCCCACCCCTTGCCTCAGGTAACCACAAATGCGATCTCTTTTTCTATGAGTCCGGTTTTTGTGTTGTTTTGTTTTGTTTTATATTCCACATGCAAGTAAGATCATACAGTATTTGTCTTTCTCTGTCTGACTTACTTCACTTAGTATAATGCTCTCAAGGTGCATCCATGTTGTTGCAAATGGCAGGATTTCCTAGGTTCTCATGGTTGAATAATATTCCATTGTGTGTGTGTGTGTGTGTGTATCACAACTTCTTTATCTGGCAATAATTTCTTAATATCATATATAAAACCTAGGACATATTTAGATTGCCCTAGTTGTCTTTAAAATGGCCTTTGTAGCTGGTCTGTCTAATCGAAGCCCATGCATTGGGTCTTTAATTCCCTTTTAATTTAAAATAGTCCCTTTTATTGTGCTTATATTTCTCAATTTAATAATTTTAGACATCATCTATTTACTATAATACATAATGATAAGAATTTTGTTGTTTTACACTATCTCACTTCTTTTTCCACCCCCCAGGGTAGATACTTTGTTATGACTGTATCTTCTTGTACTGGTCATGTTTTTTTCCCACTACAGAGTCAAGTAGTATACTATAATTATGTTCCCTTTTAGTTTGTTTATTTCCTTGAAATTCCTAATTGTTTTCCCTGTCATCTTTCAGTGTCTTAGACTGCAATAACCCTCCTTTTCTTTACGCTTCTTTCTTTCTCTTTTTCTCTTTCTTTTTTTCTCTCTTTCTTTATCTTTCTCTCTCTTACTCTTTCTATCTTTCTTTCTTGGAAGGATTGTTATGAAGAAAACATTGGTTAATTATGGTTTAACTATATTTCTTAAAGGATTTTGGAGGATTAAGGAGGCTAAGTGGGTTGATAACATCTGTAAAAGCACAAAGAACTTTCTGAGTTGTGTACGGTATTTAAAAAGTAAAATTATTTAGTGGGTTCATAAATGATGGGCAAGAGAATACTGATATAAAAAACCCATCTGCTACTGAAAGGGAGCTATGCAGAAATCTAGAGTTCTTCAGTGAGTTAGAGAAGTCAATACAGGTCTTTCTTTTCCTTTACAGAACATCACACTATTTTCAAATTTTTTCCTAAATAATATGTGGGTTTACTGTCCAGATTGTTAGTAGCTTACCTCCAAAAAAGCAATGCCTTTAGTACCTTTGGAAATTGCCATACAAAAGAAATACCACAAGAGTACAGAGAAAGTGACTACCCCAACTTTGGAAGCATTTTCACTACTGTCTAAGAGAACTAATCTCTTTACATTTTAATATACCAGGATTAGCTTCACAACCTAAGGGACAAAGACAAATTCATCTTTATATGATCAGCATATAACATGGAGACCGGTATGTAGTAAGTGCTCAAGAAATGCCTTTGGAACAAATCAACAATTTTGACCTCATTTCTTTCTCTAGTTCGTTATACTTTTTTTTTTTTTAAAGATTTTATTTATTCATTTGAGACGCAGAGATACAGAGAGAGAGAGAGCATGAGCAGTGGGAGAGGCAGAGGGAAAGGAAGAAGCAGACTCCCCGCTGAGTCAGGAGCCCGATGTGGGGCTCGATCCCAGAACCCTGGGATCATGACCTGAGCCGAAGGCAAACGCTTAACCATCTGATCCACCCAGGTGCCCCTCGTTATACTTTTGACACATCCCCTCCATTTTGTTTTCCTCAACGATGTACAATTCCCCATTAACTGAGCTATAGTTAATGTCTACTGCTTTTAATTTTGCACCAAGAAATCTTCCAAAATACATTCCCCTCCTTTTTTTTTTTTTTTTTTTTTTTTGAGTGGGCAACCTTAGAAATTTTTTCAGGACACGCTGTGCCTCCTAAACGCTTCCAATCTGATAACTCCCATCACTGAATCGGAGATGTCTGCCAGTTACTGTCTTAGTCATCTCATCACACCTAGCTCATTTCCTACCGGGAAGTAAGTAAAATATGCAACCTGGGGCCACAGGCAAAAATTCTATGGGGAGTCTCTGGAGTGTGTCTTTTCGTTGCTATGGTACAATCCTGATGGAAGCTAATCACCTCAAGTTTCTTGAAGAAAAAGAAAGGAAAGAAGAAAAAGAAGAAAAGAAAGAAGGAAGGAGTTATACAAATCTGAATGATTTTCTTAAATAGGTTATTCCCCTTTTCAGTCTTTTAAAATGCAGAATGAGTAGCATGCCACAGTCTAATCGGCAGCAGTATAGTTTTGCGGCTATGGTCACGCCAAGCAGAGGGTTGGCAGTGATGATGATGGGCTCATTGTGGGTGCTGAGCATGGGTAGGAGTGTGAATATGAACCCCACAGAGAAAGGAATGTAGTTCAGCATTTCACTTTATGTGATAATTCACAAAATTGCCAGAATCATCAGTCGGTGGGCATTTCCATTATTGTTCTCAGCCTAGTCAGATGCAATAAAAAGGAATGATTTAAATAGTTAAGGCAGCCAAGGAGGAAATTTGGCAGGTTCTGACGCTTCATTCTGGCATTTGATTAGAAACTTATTTGGTGGGGGAAGGTGGCATGTCTCCTGAAATCTTGGATTTAACCTGTACATCTGTGTTTTCCCGTTGCCAGATTTGGGTCTGTTTCCATGCATTTGGTTTTATTCCACCCCTTTCAGAGATTTCCCTTGAACATGAATAAAATCTTCTTGCTTTAATGGATACACACATTTTATGAAGTGCCAGGATTAAATCAACTTTGAAAAAAAAATCGGCCAGAGATCACGTTGTGCAGACAGCTTGAACACACTGAGGAAAATGCTTTTAAATATTGTGAGCCGACCAGGCCATTTAACTTAATCATTGAGGGTTCCCTTTATTCAACAGCCATGACCTATTTAGAACCATGACTCAGCCAGCTTCCCTTATGAGCTTCCTTTTTTTTGCTTTAAAAAAAAAAGAAAGAAAGAAGGCAGGAAAGAAAGAAAAAAAGAAAGAAGGCAGGCAAGAAAGAGAGAAAGAAAGAAGGAAAGAAAGGTAAAAAAAAGAAGCCATGAAAGAGACAGGTCCATGGGGGCTATAGTCTCTTTTCTGGATACTTTAACCCACACATCTTTAGAGAGTTTAAGAAGTTATGTACTACAGTTATGGGGCTTATAATGTGTGGACAATTATATAGGTGAGCTGTCCCCATGTTTTTAAAAGTTCTTTTATAAACAAATTTGATTTAAAAAAGTCTTTTCAGGGGCCTGTGTGGCTCAGTTGGTTAAGCATCCGATTCTTGATTTCAGCTCAGGTCATGATCTCAGGGTCATGAGATCGAACCCCCCATTGGGCTCCACATTGGATGTGCTCAGCCAGGAGTCTGCTTGAGATTCTCTCCCTCGCCCCTTTTCTCCCCCACCCTCACCCTGCTCACACATTCTCTCTCTCAAATAAAGAAATAAACCTTAAAAAATTAAAAAAAATCATTTTCTCAAATAAAGAAATAAATCTTAAAAAATTTTAAAAAATTAAAAAAAAACTCCTTCCTTCATTTCATCATTTAGCTCCGCTGCTCCTCCTTCAGTCAGCACGGTACCTTCTGCAACACTCCTACTTAGCTCCTGTGGTTCCGGTGCCCGTGCATGCTCCACCTATATGGCTTCCTGACTGGTTTCTCTGCCTGGAGTCTCCTTCCCATCCTCGACCCTCCTATCAAGTTCATTTTCCCAAAACACAGCTTCTTGATGTCACTTCTGCTCAAAAACTTTTGCAACTCCTCTTTGCTTTTCTGAGCAAGTTAAACTCTTTATTGAGACATTCAATATATTCTACAAACCAAACCCAATTTACATTTTCCGTGTTTTAAAGTATTGTTTCTCTATTTTGAGCTGATTTCTTTCAGTCACATGGGTCTGCTCTTGTTCTCTGGCTCTCCTATTTCCCTCCTTCATCCCTCATTTCATGATGCTCTTCCTCCCTTTTCTGGGTTATTCCCAGGTTTTCTGGTCCCAAGTAAAACCTCAGCCTCCTCTTGTGAAGACAGTCACAGTCCCAAGGAATCATTTCTTTAAGGGCAAGGGACTTTTCTTGGGATCGTTAAAAATAGTTCCCACTAATTGTTGGGTGCCTTTTCAAATTTTGTTTGTTTGTTTTTTCCCTAGCTGGTGTACATTCTGCATGATGGAAAGATTCTGGAGGGCCTCTGAAACTTATTTTTAAAGTTCTCTCAAACTCTTAATGCAAAGCCTTTCTCTGAAAGGCTGAAGGATGGGTGAACAGATCAAGCCATATGAATGTCTTCATCTGTTTAAGGAAAAGGAAATTCCAAAAGTTAAGTGACATTGTTTTCACTCGTCCATCTTCAGGTGTGCGGCATTCACCAACCCAGTCCCCGCTTTGACTCTCTTGTGACACCAAAGCCCTTCTGCTTCTCAAAGTCAATGTGCCCTTACTCGACACCTTTCTCATTCACTTTGAACCCAACCTGCTGGCTGATGTGTCCTTTGGTCTGGCTAGATGGACTTCTATGTACCTTTCCCTCTGCCATGTCCACCCTTTCCCACACTTCATTGAAAACACCTTTCTGATTTCTTTCTAAGAGAAAGAAGAACCTGCATTCACTACGTCACCAAATATTTTTTCCAACCTGTCAGCTAGGCACCGTGCATGATGCAGGAGATAGAATGGTGAATAAGATAGGCAGGGTCCCTGCCCACCTTACACTGACATTCTGGTGGGGGAAATAGACAAATAAAAAAATTAGCCTCAAAGTAAACACTGCAAACTGTGGAAAGGGCTTGACTTGAAACAGGGTAATGATAACAGAGATGAATGGGGAAGGTGGGGAGCATGCAGGAGAAGAATGTATGCCCATTTTAGACAGAGTCAGGGAAGACCTTCCTAACACAGGAGGCTGAGACCTAAGGATAGGAGGAAAATGGATTCCATAGCTTGTTCGGAGCTTAACCAGTGTGGTGATAGCACCGTGAGGAGGGGTGAGTGGTGTATGATGATGGTGGGAGGGAAGCAGGGCCAGATCATGTAAGTTTTACAAGCTGTGAGAAGGAGGTTGGATTATAATCTCAGAACACTGGAAGTAGGGTTCCCAGATAAAATACGGAACACCCAGTTACATTTGAATTTCAGATGAATAACAAATGATTTTTGAGCTTAAGTATGTTCCAATTATTGCATGTGACATGCTTATACTAAAAATGGATTCATTGTTTATTTGAAATTCAAATTCAACTTGGCATCCTGTTCTCTGTTTTTTTTGCTAAGTCTGACAACCCTAATTGAGGGGCTGCTCAAAGGTTTTCAGTAGGCAAATGAGGCGATCCAATTTGTATTTTAAGAAGATCCCTTTGGCTGTTGTTTTTTGGAGAATGGTTTGGAGGGTAGCAAGAGTTAAATGAAGGCAGAAGTTCAAGGAGACTAGTTAGGTTACAATAGCATCCCAGAGAAGGGATAGTAGTGGTCTGGCCCTAGAAGACCAGTGCTTCTCAAACTTTCGTGTGCATAGGAACCATCTAGAGATCTTGTTAAAAGGAAGACTTAATTCAGAAGATCTGCAGTGGGATCTGAGATACTGCATTTCTGATTAGTTTGCAGATGGTGCTGACCTTGCTGGTTCCTAGATCAAAGGTCATCAAACTATGGCCCATCGGCCATTTTTATAAATAAAGTTTTACTGAAACACAGCCATGTCCATTTGTTTCCCTTTTATCTTTGGCTGTTTGCTGGTTTCATGCTATGATAGCAGAATTAAGTAGTTGCAACAGAGACTGTATAGCCCTCAAAATCTAAAGATATTTACTGCCCAGCCCTTCCCTAAAAAGTTCACTAACCCCTGCCATAGAACACATTTTGCTACTGTAAAAGTCTAGATTCAGGTGATTACCATGAAGATGGAGAGAAGTGGGCAGATTTAAGACACATTTGAGAGCACTGAGTGTGGTCTACCCTGGTTCATTAAGCACTCCTCTCTAATGGGAGCCCAGGTACCCTGAACTGCATAAAGATGCATAATCTCTAAACCTAAGCTGTTGTGACAGTTGAGAACCTGGCTAATCAATATTGATTCATCTTAGAAATATTTACCCCCTGCATTCTAAGCTCAAGGGGTTCTACTCAGCACACATTTAAGCATATATAGAAATCCATTGAAGCACACACATAAATGTTAGTGTAAAGATACTATGGAATAGCACCTGGAAGAATCATTTGTCATGTAAGCAAAAAATTGAAGCTGACTCCTGCTTGTACTTACTGCCGGCTGATTTTCTACCTCTCCCACCTGAACTTCCACGATCTCTATTTTCTCGTGGCGGGAGGGTGTCTTTGTAGTAATTCTGGGAGGGGATACTGAGGCAGAGTATTATCACCCCTCCTATCACTCCATCCCTTAGTACAAAACTAGCCTTTCCCCACCCTCCTCTCTATCTCTTAAGGGAAGGGAATATCCGATGCTCACGTAAGAGGGAGATCACTTTAAAATGAAATAGAAGATGATTTTAGAAAGCAGAAGAGAAAGACCAATTTTATGTGCAACTTTTTTTTGGCATTCATTTAGAATTCTTAGAATTCCCACTCTGACAGACCTCCCCCCTCCCCCAATAGCCCATGGCAAGAGGCTTGTGTAATACCACACAAGGTATGGTATTTCTCTTGTGTCACACACCTCTAAGGCAATGTCCTCCAACAGAGTCCCAAAATGACTTGTTGTTTAAAGGCCATTCCATGGTTGTTAAAAGTTGTGAGTTTCTGGAAATGGCTTTGAGTATTTTAGATTTCTAGGATGTTACTTTTATTTTCATTTTTTTTTTTAAGATTTTTATTTATTTATTGAGAGAGATAGTGATAGAGAGAGCATGAGAGGGGGAGAGTCAGAGGGAGAGGCAGACTCCCCGCTGAGCAGGGAGCCCGATGCGGGACTCGATCCCGGGACTCCAGGATCATGACCTGAGCCGAAGGCAGTCGCCTAACCAACTGAGCCACCCAGGTGCCCCTATTTTCATTATTTTTTTAAAGTAGGCTCCACGCCCAGTGTGGCACCCAGTGTGGCGCCCAACGCGGGGCTCGAACTCACAACCTCGAGATTAAGACCTGAGCAGAGATCAAAAGTCTGACGCTCAATGGACTGAGCCCCCCAGGCACCCCAAAGATGTTATTTCATGCACTGACGTAGTAACATCAAATGGTGGCCTAATGATGCATTAACATCAGCCAGTTAATTCCAATTTCTGTGGAACATAATTGACATCTAGATCACAATGTCACATGTAGATGGCTACCAGGCTTTCTAAAGAGTAGAGGGAAGGAAGCTGGTTTGTCTAGTTAGAGCCCGTGTGGCTCTGTCGTGTTCCTAATGTTATTATACATATTTCTGTTAAATGTGCCTGCTATTCCTTTTCCCCATCCGGACACTGCATAACAATAACAACCACAAATATGAGAGATTAAACTTGTGGAGGAGGCTGATCCATTTGACTCGGAAGGCTGAAGTTGTTCAAGGATAATGAGTCCAAGAGGACCTGGGCTGTTGCTTGCATTCACAGCAAAACTTGAATCTCAGGCCCCATTTCCACAAAGGCCAGGTGCATTAGGCAAAACTCTTCCATCCAATGGATGTATTTATGTCAGAATCCAAACAAATTTTCACTTAATTATTGAGCATTGGCAGGTTTGGAACGCCAAGTTGAAAGTGGAGGTGTTCGCCCCATGATCTAATGGATTACATTCTTTTGCATGGGAGTGAAAAAGGCATAAGGCTGAAAAAAGTGCTCTCGAGATTTTAATCCCTTCCTTAAATTTTAGATATTTCAACAAACCTGTTTAAATGTCTTACTGCAATGCCTAGGTGCAGAGGCATAGATGAGAGATAAAAAAGAGACAAATAAAGGAAAAAAGCTTCCTTTTCTGGAGGAAGTGCAAGAGGAGAAAAGGAAGAAAGCAAGAGTGCCAAGGGATTTTGAAATACGGGGTTGTCTGAAAGGAGAGAGATTGGAAGGAAGGTTGGAGACGAAAGATCTGGTCGGCCTCAGGTCCTGGAAGCTTTATGAAAGGAGTGTTTTAGAGGGAAGAAATCATTAAAAGGATTCACACATCCATTTGCATGAATTAGCCAGCCCGGGAGAGTGTCTGAAATGCATTTCGAGAGCTGACCTGAACTGAAGGTCACTGATTTCCCCATGACATCAGCGCAGCCCGAGCGGAGTTACATTAACAAACCTTTCCAGCCAGTGTTGAAAGATCATCGCCTCCAATTATCTGCATCTCGCCCATGGACTGGTCGTTCTAAAAAAAGCGAAGATAATATTTCACTGTACAAGAAAACCTTTGCAGCACATTTTCCCCGTCTACCCAGCTCGCGGCTAGATTGCGCCTGACAAATGCAGCACAAATAGCTGGTACAGATTCCTGGTTGCCCCTGGTTACCGGGAGCCACTGGCCCGCTACTGTGCTGGAGACAAAGCATTCTGACGGCTCCAGGAGGGGAGAGACTCTGAGAAGAGGGGATGATAAAAGGAGTGGAGAGAAAACCAACAGACCTAATTTTGGAACACAGAAATGATGGGAGGTGCCTGAGCCTATCCTGAGGCAGATGGAATTGGGGAAGGCAGTCATACTCCCGGACCTCCCTGGGTGGATGGGGTTACAGGAGGGGCCCCCAGAAGTGGGCCACACATTTGTCTGCTAGGCCACCAAGCCCCAGTCCTCTGCCCCAGTGGGGAGCAATCAGATGGTGGTTCCCAAAGAAATTAGGCGCCTCCTCTATTCCTACCAACACAGGTCCAGCCCCTCATCTGATGTTGAGGGCAATTCTAACAGTTCACACAGATCAAGAACTATTGCACTTAGACCTTCAGGGGTGAATGAAGAAGCCTCAGGAAATTTCTGCAGGCCCAGGAATATGTTTAAGAGACTTCTCACACCAATTCTACTAGAAGTCATGAGTATTCACTTCCATGATGGTTATATATCATACATCATCCTGTCCTAATTAAACCACACACACACACACACACACACACACACTAAACCAAATATGGATTGTTACATAGTGCCTATCGCAACAAGGTAACATGGAGGCCGAACAGGAAACAGGGGGCAGGCAACTTCTGGCCTCACTGGGGAGACACAGCAAAGGGACTGATGCAGATACCCTACAGAGTGTGGCTTCATGACCAAGCCAGACCTTTCCAGCAATAACCTGAGGGAGAAGGTGATGGTGCAGGCACTTCGTGCAGGATGTGCTGAACCAGGAAACATCTTAGGTCACCACTGTGGCTTTTTTTAGCTCAGGGCTTTCCTCTCTTATTCTGGCAAAAAGCCTCCTCCTCTTTCCTCAGGCATGGGGCGGAGCGAGTGTGGTTCATTCCCTAAGGGCCAGGTGGGGCCAGGCCTTACCTAGATAAACCAGCTATGCCTGAAGCTACATTCGGCCTCTGACTTTCCAGCTACTGAAGCCAATTTGTTCCCTTACGAATGTTCTTGGGTTGGTTTGAATGAGGATTCTGTCACTTGAAACTAAAGTCTCTATCTCGGCATGGAACTACTTTGTCATAGAACTGGTTATCTAGGAAGGTAAAAAGCAACTAAATAACCAATATAACAGTTTCACCACGGAAGCAGCTTTTGTCTTTTTACCTTACTGCTCGAGAGGGGGAAAATAATGACCTTAAAATGTTTTCACTTCCACTTGGTAAAGCATTCACTCTTTACAGCAACGGAGTAGAGAGGATGCCCACTAAGTAGATAAGTCCAATAATTTTCTTCTTGTGGGAACTGATCTCAAAAGGAGAAAGTCAAAGAACATCCAGAATTCACAGATCTCTTGCTGTTTTTGAACGGGCATTTATAACCATACATTCACAAGCAGTCCTGCAGTAGGTTAGGAACTTGTCAAAAATGTCAGAGGAAGATTTTCTTATCACTTGTAGAGGTGCTGAGATATAGGAGTTAACACAGGGGCCCTTTCTGCATATTAGACTCAAATGTGTTGTTAATAGCAGCAGAAAAATAAAATTTCAATACCTCCAGAGGACGGAGGTATGCAGAATTGGATGCAACTACTAAGCCACAAAGTTTAACGTAACAAACGAGATTTACCCACTGCCAATCAGAGTGAACTTCATAATAATTCTATTGTCATCTTCATTCCATTGATTAAAAACAAAAAATACAATATATCAGAAGGCTAAATAATGTGCTGTAAGTTTCACCTTCAGCGTGTTGCCAAGCAAGTCTTAGTTCAGAAGACCTTACTTAAGAGTCCAAGTTTATAACATGTTTTTATTATTAGATTTGTCGTTAACTCATCTGGAACTTATATCTTCCAAGTGTCTGTTATAGTCAATTGTCCCAATATCACTTACTGAATTGTTTGGGTTTCTTGCCCTACTGGTTGGAAATGTCATTTTTATCATATCTTTCATTCTCGTATGTGAGGGTCAGTTTCTATACTCTTCTGTTTCATTAGCCTAAATGTCCATTTTAGCATCCAAACCATACTGTTAAATTATTATAGCTTTCTAGTGTGTTTTAGTATCTGGTAGTGTAAGTCCCATTTTTGTGTTCTTTTTTAAAAATTGTCTCGGCTATTTTGGTACATTTATTTGCCTATTTGCTGGGCTGTTACGAAGATCAAATGAATTAATATATACTGATCATTTAAAACAGAGCCTGGCACATGGTAAGTACTCAGTAAATGCTGGATATGATTCATTTCCCTCCCTCCCCCTCTTCCTCCCTCTCTCCCTTCCCTACTTCCTTCCCTACTTCCTTCCTTCCTTCCTTCTTTCCTTCCTTCCTTCCTTCCTAGGAAATGGTCACTCATCAGACCTCTTTGGTACACTGGAGTCTGGAGCTCCCCTGGTTTAATGACTCCAGCAAAGAAGACTCATGTCTTGCTGGGTTGGAGAAAGGAACTTACAGGATCATCTTCTTCATTCATACCCTCCCCATCCCCTTGCTGCTTTTAGCACATTCCTCCATCACTCCATCTTCTAAGAACCTAGTGACTAACTTGTGAGCCTTTCAGGAGTTCTGTGGCACAAATCCTGTACTTCTCATCAACAGTTCCCTCCATAGGCATTTAGAATTTCACTTTCTCTATTCTGCTGAGTCAGTGCCCTTCCTTAAACAGTTTTGCCTCCCAAAAACCACTGACATCTCTTGCCCACTGAGGTTTTCTCCCCATCTCTTTGTCCTTGCACATATATACTTCCGTTTCTTTCTTTACTGGCATTTTGGTGGGGTTTCAGGAGGGAATAGAGCTAATTGTATGCATTCAATCCACTGTGTTTAACCATGATATTTTTCTAATGGTTCAAAAGCATCCTTATATTCCTAGGATTGATGTATTTTTTATTTTTTTTAATTTTTTTTTAAAGATTTTATTTATTTATTTGAGAGAGAGAATGAGAGACAGAGAGCACGAGAGGGAAGAGGGTCAGAGGGAGAAGCAGACCCCCGCTGAGCAGCGAGCCCGATGCGGGATTTGATCCCGGGACTCCAGGATCATGACCTGAGCCGAAGGCAGTCGCTTAACCAACTGAGCCACCCAGGCGCCCGGATTGATGTATTTTTTAAAACATCATTGGTTTTTCTTTGATAATATTTTATTTGGGATTATTCATCTTCTTCGTAAGTCAGATGGGTTTATAGTTTTAAAGCAAAGTTATATTATCCTATACCATGCATCAAGTGGTTACTTACTTTTTTTCTATGCTCTAGAAGAGTTTGTGTAGGAATGGATTGATGGGTTTTGCTAAGGTTCAGTAGAGATCAGTATAGGTATTATTTAACTCCCAACTTACAAACCAGGAACCTGAGCAATGAGCATTTATATAACTTGCCCAAAGAGGAGTTGCTAATAAGTGAAGGGTTCTAGTTCAATCCTAGAATTGCTGGCTCCATGTTATTCTGGTGTAACCTACCATTGCCCTTTATGCCCAGTATTCCTACAAGAGAGAAGCACATAATACGTCTTAGAGAGGAATCTAGAGAAGGAGGGGGTCCTGCTTATACTAATGAAGTGAAACACATAAGCTCAAATGGCCAAGAGAAGTCGACAACTTGGTAGAAATGCTGACAGCGGTTATGTAGACTTAAAGAGCCAAGGAAATCTCTGGTATTTAGTCCAGGCTTCCTTGGAAGAAATATTTTGGAAATTTACTAGTTTAGGTGACCTGATCTCCAGGTACCAAGGGGCATGCCCAAGCAGCCCCACAGGTGTGACAATTCCTCCTATGGAGACTTTGGACTGCTTAGATAATGTTTAGAAAAAACCAGTACTGAGCAAGAATAAATATCCTGAGCTCCTGTCCTTTTGAGGAACAGGAAGGGGAAAAGTAAGGAAAATAAATAAACAGAAGAACCACTCTCTAAGCCATTCGTTTTCAAAGTCAGACAGTTGCTTCAAAATCTGTACACACAAAAGCTTTCTCAGTATTCTCAGCCACCACAGATCCCTTAACTTTGCTTTTCCTCCCTATTCGTCTTATCTTTCCTCTCAGCTATACTGTGCTTAGTAAGGTCATTGATCCTATATTAAATGGAGATGCAAAACAAAAACCAGAAATACTTCATTATAAGGAGGTTTAATGACCAAACTGGAGAGTTTCTGATTAAAATGGTGCAAACCACTAATTACTATTATTTTTTTTAACTCTAATAATCTGATGCCAAGTCAGAGAACAAGGACAGGTGAATGGGTTCCAGTATCCCCGGTTTTCTTTTCAACCAGTGGTTGATGTAAGACAGGACTCTTAATTGGATCCCTTAGTCCTTTAAGCTGCCTGAGGTCAGAGAGGAGGGCACGGTGTGGTCAGAGCCTGCGTGGCTTCTGGGCCCCTTGCTTCAAGCAGAACAATTCCACTTGTCTCTCTTACATCAATTGGATTCAAAGTGAGATGGTGCAAGCAAAAAAAAGTTTGAAAACCATCGTGTTAGTGTTTTCTCCTTTGAAATTGACTGACTTTTTGGTTTCCTGTTCATTTAAATACCCATCTGCTTCTGAGATCGTTTGTTTAGGAACTCATTCTTACAACCTATGGGGCGGTGGGGGGGGCGAAGGGTATGCTGTGGAAAGAAGAATGTCGAGATTAAGCGACCAGGTGGCTGGGCTCTCCAGGTCCCCTCAAGGCCCAGACTGCCTGGGTTCCACTCACAGCCCCACCTTCTATGAGTTATATGACCTTGAGGAAGTTACTTAACATCTCAGTGCCTCAGTTTCCCTATTTATAAAAAGGGTATATTAATCATTCCTACCCCTTAAGATTATTGGAGGACTAAAGGAATTCATGTGCATTCAGCACTTAGAAAAGTGCCTGGCATGTAAAAATTAGCAGTATGTAAAGTAGGCCCTATATTCTCCTAAGCAACTTGCAAATCTTCCTGGTGTCCTAGCATTTGACTTTGTGATGTATTCTTTGTTCAGCTCACTCAGCGTATTACTGCTCCGCCGCTGCCATGCGCTCCGTGGTTAGGGTTTCCCGAGGCTAACTGCTACCCATGAGGCATGTGGGTAAGGAGAACTCATGTCCTTGCACTGCCACTTTGTATCCTGGCTGGAGCTTTGGTTAAAAACGACCTCATATGTGTTTTCTTTTGGGGTTTCTCAATGACCTCCCAGTTCCCACGCTGTGGTGTCTGATGCTTTCCAGTGGATCATTTGGTGAGCATAGATTCTGTCATTCCACTTTGCTGTTTTCATCCTTCTCCTCAACAGGCAGAAGCCACTTGGGAGATGGTGCTCTGACCCACTTTTGTACTTAGCTCTCATTAGATCCTTGTGGGAGACATTTACAGTCAGTAGAGCAAGGAGTTAACCTTGAAACTCCCTTACAAGATGGTGGCAGAAGGTCTGTGGTAGAACATGAGAATGGAAGGCTGGGTTTCTGATCTCTTTCCAGGCCCAGCAGCATTTTTACCTTGGGGATCATGGGCTACCCTAATTCCTTTCTATGAATCCACCATTTTAGCTTAAAGTAATCTAAAATTGACTTTTGTACTACTTGTAAACAAAAGAACCTCAACTAAGATACCATACTAATTTACAGGACAAATCAGTATTTGCAAATTTTGATAAATAGTACTAGTGACAAATTACTTGTGACACATCTCATCACTATTGATGAACACCACTGCTCTGCATTGAGACTCCAAGAGTTCCCGGCACAGAATCTACTGCATTATCCTCCATGTCTTAGCTCATGGTTGTTCACACCACATTTCTCCATCTTTCTTCACATGGGTAATTTGTACTCTTTGATCAAGACTCAGTTCAGGCATCATCTCTTCTAGGAAGCTTTCCTAGAGTCCCCTGGACTTTATATGTGTCCCAATAACATTCTATACAGATCTGCATGTCAATAGACCATATCCAGCCGGAGTTTTTTTGTGAATGTAGCAATCGCCAATAGAATGGAAATTCCTTCAGCATAACAGCCTTACTGTCATCCTAACTGTACCCTCTGTTGCTGGCACATCATGGGCATCCGGTGTTTATGGAGCCATACTAAAGTATCTGAGTACATGTGTTAGCTATATTTTTAATACTTCTTCTCCTACTCACTTAGACAGCAAGTGTTCTCGGGCAGCACTTGGTTTCTATTCCTTTAGGTTCTTTCTCCAGCTGTCCAGAAGCCTGAAGGACCTTATTATTCAATGGGAGTCAGAGAAAAATGAAAACTATAAACAAACACATGAGAAAATATCTGTAAAGCTCAACTGAGAAGGACTTAAATAAAGCTGATTTGAGTAACTTGAAAGATGGGACGACTGGAAAAATGTAGACCTTCCTCTGTTATGTCTGATTCACATCCAAATGATATTTCTTTATTCTCATACTCTTACTATCTCAGTTCCCAGTCTCCTCAATATTTCTAAAAAACTAAATGCCCATATCTGTGTGAGTTCTGAACACTAGAAATATGAAAATATGATTTACTAAGATATCTTAATAACAGGAATTCATTTCATGATTAGTAAAAGATACATTTTTAAAGCCAAACTAGTGTTTTAACCAGGAAAAAAACCATATAGGTTAGCATGTACAATTTCACTCATTTGAAAGTACACATGTATTTTGCATTTCCTGAATTTGGTGTGTCTAACTTTGCAAACATGATGTGACTTTATTCGAAGACAAAATGGCTTTCTGCTTAATGACAATGATTTATTACTCCATTGTGATTGGTATTCTACTCCACCGAGTCTCCAAGAGGGGTACTGGTTAGGTAAGCGTACTCTCCACCCAACAGAGAAAGGCTCTTTTCTTTATGAGAAATAAAGGGGAGCTGGGTTGGAAGAAGGGGCCACAGTGATGTGAAGAATCTATAGGCTGGGAGGAATAATGAAGGGTCACCAAAAAAACAAAAAAGAGAGAGAAAGAAAGAAAGAAAAGAAAAGAAAAGAAAAGAAAGGAAAAGAGAGAAAAGAAAAGAAAGAACAGAAAAAGAGACCAGGGAGAAGAAAGTGGACATTTATTTTAATTTAGTTATAAAGGACCCCAGGAAGGAGGAAACACAGTTTGCAAACAGATCCAGTGACTTCGCTTTACATGAACTCTGAAACCTTGAAGCAGGATATCCTTCTGTTTTGAATCTTGGTATGGACTGTTGTTTTGGTTTATGTTTTTAAATTATGGATCAGAAGGACAAACAAGTGGAGCCTCTTGAAACATCTGAGTGACCCCAAAAGACTTCAGTAAAATCTGTGCTTTAAAATGTGGATGGCCATATCCCAGTGGTTGACTCTTCCTTGGAAGACCATTTTCTCCATACAATTTTTTTCCTCCTAAATAACCCAGGGAAGACTTATAATTATATTATAAAATATATTATAATAAAATAATATATTATAAAATATAATAAAATAATATATTATAAAATATATTATAATAAAATAATATATTATTTTGAAAATAGTTGGTCAACAGTAATGAAATCTTAAACCAGCGTTCATGAACTAGTTTTAGATTGCCAGGGGAAGGAATGGTGAACAGGAAGGACCAAGGGAGAGAACAGATAGCAGATAGCATGCCAGAGAAACCTCTAGAACCCACACCGATTTTGGCATTAAACTTGGATCTATCTTCTTTCCCACCCAATTGTACTCTGGGTCCAAAAAGTTCTGCGATCTCGTGTCACTTCTCAGCTCAAAACATTCCTGAAGATGCCATGCCTGCAAAATGGTGTCTGATTTTTTTTTTTGCCACCCTCAGAGCCAGGCAAGAGGCCCCTGCATACCACAAACACCAAAACACAAAGACATTTGCTTTTTTCTTTTTGGTCTTGTAAGGAAATTTCTGGAAAATTCTGTAACCATTTGAGCTAATGAGAATTATGCAATAGGGACATGTGTGCTGAACTGGGCTTTGCCCTCTACCCCCTTATAGGGTCAAGTTTGTGGGGGGGGTCAGAGAGGATGGTGGTGGAGAAAAGCACAGCCTTATCTTGGGAAACCAGAAAAAGAGGGGCTGATATTTTTTCAAGTTGGCCATCCTAAATCACCCAAAGCAGGTGTCTCAGAGGCCAAACTCCCCAAATAACTGTGTTCCCTCCTACCTCTCTGCTCAGAAGGTATCATCTTGGAGGCACCTGAATCAGGAGAAAGAGGCACAAGGGAGAAGAGCCTAGCCTCCCCCAAGTCCCTGAAGAGCTTAAGTGGGTCAGTCTCATGCAGGTTTTAGGCAGGCTCAGTCTCCACCCAGGAGCTGGTCCTGAGCCCAGCTTCTGCCCTGCCCTGCCCAGCAGACACACAGCTCTGCTCAGGCTTGCAGGCTGAAGGGATGAGTACAGCTCCTTTAGCCTCCAGCTCAGGTGATCTGGGTAGACACATGAGCCTGGCCATGGACAAAGCTATAAAGCTTCAAAACCTTAAATATTTAGAAATATGGTATGTGACTACATTTATAATTTTGCCTGGGGCCCCATAAATATTAGAGGCAAGGCTGACTTTGAGAACCATTTACTGAACATTTACTAAGTGCCAGGCACTACTCGAAACACATCATGTACATGAATCCTAGCAAAATCCCATGAGGTACCATCCAGCAGCCATACTCCTTGGTATTTACCCAAGGAGTTGAACATTTATGTCCACACAAAAACTTGCACTTGAATGTTTCTAGTAGTTTTATTCATAATTACCAAGATTTGGAAGCAACAGAGATGTCTTTCAGTATGTGAGAGGATAAATAAACTGTCGTACATTCAGACAATGAAATATCACTTGGTGCTAAAAAGAAATGAGCTATCAAGCCATGAAAAGACATGGAAGATGGTTAAATGCATATTACTAAGTGAAGATGCCAATCTGATGAGGGTATATACTCTATGATTCCAACCCTAAGACATTCTGGGAAAGGCAAAACTATGGAGATAGTAAAAGATCAGTGGTTACCAGAGGTTGGTGAGGGTGGGGGGAATGAATAGGTGGACCACAGGTGATTTTGAGGGTAGTATAAATACTCTAGGATACCATAACGATAGATACATGTCATTACACGTTTGTCCAAACACATATGGGTGTCAATGTAGGCTCATCAGTTGTAACTCTCTGGTGTAGGATGTTGATAGCAGGGGAGGCTGTGGTCGTGTGGGGTCAGGGGGTACATGAGAACTCTCTGTACTTTCCCCTCAATTTTGATGTGAACCTAAAACTGCTCTAAAAGTCCATTTTAAAAAAATCCTATGGGGTAACAGGCACCGTTATCACCCCAATTCAAGTAACTTTGCTAAGTAACACTGCCCAAGGTCGCACAGCTGGAAAGTGATGGAGCTGAACACAGGATAACCCTCTGTCTTGCTCCAAAACCTCCACTTAACCAATACATTCTACAGCTTTTCCTCTCCGGTCTGATTAGAATCTACTTTTTCATGTGACTCCGCACTAGACTTCCTCTCCCCCAGAGGTGTTTGTAATGCGCACATGAATCCCCTGCGCAGACCATGATCCCGCCTGGAGTGGAACCTGAGAGTTGGCATTTCTAGTGAGCTCCCAGGTGACAGGGAGGGGGCGAGTCCACAGGCCACACTCTGAGTCCTCGGGGTCTATGTTCCACCTGCTGGCCAAGTCCAGCACACACCTTGCATTTTATCATCGTGTGTCTTGTGGATGCGCCCTCCATCCAGAATGTCTTTCTGCCATGTCTCTGCTTGTCAAAATCATAACTTCCCTAGACATACAAATTAAAAATCTACTCTCATTATAAGCCATCACCTGATCCTCATCCCACCACCACCATCAGCCAGAATTGATTTCTCCTGCCAAGATGCTTCCTTCGCATTAAGCACCGATTCCTACCGCCCTTGTTATACTCCTCCTCCTTGCTCATTGTCTATGCATCTGTTCACTTCTGCTATTCTAAAAGCAACTTGATGATAGAGACTTTAGATCTTCCATTTTGTATGTTCTTTAGCACTGAGCAGGTGCCTTGCACTCAGAAAGGAACATGATGTGTTCCCCTTTTCTGTAAGGTGGGGACAATAACACCTACTTGTTTGGATTGATGTGAGATTTAAGTTAAATGTCATATGTAGAGTGCTTTGCCCACAGTAGGCAAATACTTATTTAATGAATTGAATTTTCCTTTTCTGTTATCCATAAAAGGGAAAGGGGAGGGTGTGGGAGTGAATTAATGACAAAGCCAGGCCTACCCCAAAGTAACTTTTATTCGTGTGATTTTTCCACTCTATCAAGCTCTACATATAACTAAAATTTATCAGTATTTACAAAAGAAACCTGGAGTATTATTTCCTGGTTCACATTTTCTATGCAAATCATTGACTCAAGTTCAATTAGGGCTTACAGATAAAAGGAATAAATGTGTCCTTAAATCGTGGTAGAGTATAAAGTAATGTACATAATACATTTAATGTACATGCAGTGTACATATGTAACTGAGTTACATAGACATACCACTATTCAAACAACCAAATTTAAAATTAGGTAATGGTTTCCACGTAACAGGACTGTACAAGAAGAAATGATTATGACCACACAATGATTGCCTTAACCCATTATTCACCAGGACACCTTGGCAAACTCGCTCAATTTCTCATTTACTTCATCTGAAAAATGGGGATAATACTGCCTGCCTTACTTGCTTCTCAGAACTCATGTCAAGAGCAAGCAGATTGCCGATGCATGCAAACGCTACGAAAAAAATGGAACAAACGTTTTATGTGCAAAATTGCATTAACAATATCCTCGGCCTAAGACAAAGCTGGAGGGAAAAGGCAATTTATACGGACTACAAAGAAAGTAGAATATCAAATATCAAGCATTTCACCTACTATTACTATATTTTAGGTTTACGGTTTTGCTCCAACTTCTCCAGGTATTTGATGAGACACGAGTATCACGTGAGAAAGTCCGAGAGCAGAATGCTTCTAGAGCCACCTTTTATTATTCAGAATAAGAAAAGATGGTTTATGTGATGTAGGCATGTTGATTGGCAGTGCAGGCTTGCAAATTCCTTCGGTATTAAGTCATGTCTTCAAAACTGGGTGGGGCGCTGAGTTATTAAATTTTTTCTTTGCCTCTGGAGGCCAGGGCTTGGAAGTAGCTGGAGACTACATGTGAACTGAGCTGGGTGGTCTCGGGAAAATTCTGTGTAAACAGCGTTGCTCATCTAAAAGTAGCACAATACACTGCACATCTGTCTGTCCATATTATACAAACAGAATCTGGACTCCATTAATGTGCCTGAGGAATAAATTATTCTCTAATAAATGTTTTTATAATCACAGTGGAAAGGAAGGTCCAGGACAGCAAAGGAAATGAGACTCTGCCATACCAATTTGTTGGCGGAAGCCTGGCAGGGGAGTGGGAGAAGGAAGTGGACCACAGCTGTGTCTGACTTAGAGCGGGCATGCCTTCTTTAACATGGGAAAGGTGGGGTTCCATACAGACGAAGGTACGGGAGAGCACCTTATTCTGTACTTGCCAATGAGCAATGCCAGATCACCCAGGGAAGGTGGCTTTGCTCTCAGTTCCTGCCAGATGATCAAAGAATAACTTCTTAATGACGCATCCAACTAAGGGTGTAGACCTGACAAGCTCAGTGCCCCCAAAATCAGAATGTCCACATGAGGCGACCTAACAGGGCCAGCAGCTAAGGAACAGGGCACTTGGGCCATCTGATTGCTCATGCATAAATACCTACTCTTCTCTCTTTACCCCCATCAAGTATCTGTTGTCACTGGTTGATGACACGAGGGCCTTTGCTTTGTAGGGGCAGCAGGAGAAGTTGTTTGAGTCAGAGGTGGCAGGGAAGAGAGAAGAGGAGGCTGGAGGCTAATACGACCACTGTTCTCCGCCTGGTTCCTTTAACCGCATTTGAGCCCTGATGTTGGAGGACTGAACTGCTTCCATTAGAGACTAAGATTCTGGGAGGGGTCAAAGATCTGCAGCTGGGCTCATTCACAACTGTTTGGGGTGCCTGCCTCTGTGGGCAACCTGGCCCTGCCCCCCGGTACCTGCAGCACTGGCAGTTTCCGGAGCTCCCCCGGCACGGACACGGCACTCACAATAGGCACTGTTAGCAATGGCCTCGCTAATGACCTCAGAAGGCGCTTCTCAGGCAGAAACATGAAAAGCAGGACCTGCAGCGGGGGCTGGCGGAGGAGGTGTCAGATGCCCTGGAGTAACGCCAGCTGATGGACTGACTTAAAGACACACGTGAGGACCCTCTTGGGAACTCTCAGAAATAACTGAAGAGTAAATTCTCGATCGGGCAGGTGGGAAAAGTGTAACCCCAATTCAGCATACTTTGGCATACCCATACCTGGATCTACTTTTGTAGTTACCGACGGGTAATGCCAAAGGTGAAAGCTGCATAGAAAATGACATTGGCGTTTCAGAGACTTCAAATATTTATTAGGCGTTTATATAATCTTCCCCTGATCACATCAAATTCATTTGCTGTAAAGTTCACGATGTCCTTAACATCATGGAGTTCATGAGACTATTTCCTATTACGGTACCTCGGTTTTTACTTTAAAAATTTTAAGGGGATGATTTTCTTGTTGTTGTAGTTTTAAAATTTCATTATATTTTGATAAGTCCCTGTGACTTCTGCTTCTTGCCAAGATGGAATAACAAAGACCAGATTTTAAAAAAAGCAAAACATAAGCAACAACAGTGTCAAGATACTGGATGTCAGGCAACAAAGAAGAGTGATCCCTAAGACAGGAACAAACAAAGTTGGCCCTATGACTGGCTGGCTAACTGTCTTGGTAGAGTTTTCAGGCCACAGCATAAGGAAGGAGAACCCTGGTGGAGACTGGGAGATGGAGTGGTGGGGATGGAGCTGAGTGTCCTGGGAGAACCCGACAGCTAGTTCTCAGGATAGGATATTGGAGAGAAGGGCTGCAGAAAGAGAACCAGCAGAGCATGCAGCAGATCTGCAGATGCAGTTGAAGAAACTGCCTGTGCCAAGGAAAGAACCATCTAAACGGATTAGAGAGAACAGTGCCCAACATAAGCAGAGCCAAGAAGAGTGCCTACCCCAGCAGAAGGGTTAATCCCATGACCGACGGGGAGTTGGGTAGGGTACTCTGGAGGGTCTTGCCTCCGTGGTGAAGAATCACTAGCCCTAGCGTGAGGTTTGCTCTGGACCCACCTAACAAATCGAAAAAGCAAGATCTGAAATGATCCAACTGCTTCCAAGTAACAACTGCATCTCAAAACAAGGCTCAAGAATATATAAGGGAATAAAAAAAAATTACCCATCCACAAGCAAACAAAAAGATGCTCATCATCACTAATCATAAGAGAAATGCAAATCAAAACTACAATGAGATATTACCTCACACCCATTAGGATGCCTACTATCAAAAAACCAGACAATAACAAGTGTTGATGAGGATGTAGAGAAACAGGAACCCTTGTACATGGTTAGTGCAAATGTAAAACGGTGCTCCCTCCTTAGAAAACAGTGTGGTGGTTCCTCAAAAAATTAAAAATAGAATCACATAATTCTGATGTGATCCAGCAATTCTACTTCTGGGTATATATCCAAAGGAACTGAAAGCAGAATGTTGAAGAGATATTTGCACACTGAAGTTCAATGCAGCATTATTCACAACAGCCAAGGGGTAGAAATAACCCAAATGTTTGACAGATGGATAGATAAACAGAATGTGGTACATGCATATAATGAAATATTATTCAGCCTTAAAAAGAAGGAAACTTTGTCACATGCTACAACATGGATGAACCTCGAGGACATTATGCTAAGTGAAATACGGTTGTCACAAAAAGACAAACACTGGTATGCTTCCACTAATTTGAGGTGTCTAAAGTAGTTCCAGTCATAGAAACAGAAAGTAGAATGGCAGTTTCCAGGGACTGGGGAGAGGGGGAAATAGGAGAGTTGTTCAGTTTCATAGAGTTTCAGTTTTGCAGGATAAAAAGTCCTAGAGGTTTCTTGCACAACAATGTGGAATACTTAACCCTCCTGAACCGTCCACTTAAAAATGATTAAGATGGCAAGTTTCATGTGTTTTTTATTTATTTAAATTATTTTATTTATTTAAAAAATCCATCACACAGTAAGGTACAATTCACAATGTTTGACATCTAATTAAAGATTCTCAGGCACAGAAAGAGTCAGGAAATTGAAGAAAATAAGAATCAGTCAAAACTGATCAAGAACTGACACAGATGTTAGAAGAGAAGGAGATTAAAACAGTTCTTAGAGTTGTATTCTATATGCTCAATAGTTAAGTAGAGACATGGAAGATATAAAATTTTTAAAATACACAAATGGAGCTTCTAAAGATGAGAAGTAAAATGTCTGAGATGAAAAATGCACAGGTGTGGGGGGCAGAATTCTAAGATGGTCCCAGGACTCCTGTCCTCTGGCATACACATCCTTAAGTGTGAAAGGGACCGTGAATATGATGGAATATCACTCCCACTCTTAGGTTACTGTATATAGCAAAAGGAATTTTTCAGATGTAATTAAAATCCCAAATCTGTTCATTTTAGCCAACCAAAAGGGAGATGACCCAGGTAGGCCTGAGAACTCAGGGGAGTCCATCAAAGAAACAGGAAGCCTGCTGGCTTTGGGAAGCAGACACACGTATTGTGAACTGCTATGCTGTGGAGAGAGCCAAGTGGCAGGGAATGGGGGGCAGCCTCCAGGAGGTAAGAACTGCCCTCAGCTGATAGCCAGAAAGAAAGTGGGGACCTCTGCCCACAACCTGGAGGAAATGAATTCTGCCAAAAACCTAGAGGAGCTTGCAAAGGTATATTTCCTGAGCTGGCTTTATAAGGATGCATCCAGTTGACAACCTTGGGAGACCCTGAGCAGAGGAGCCAGCATCCTGGCACCAGACTCCTGACCCATGACAATGTGAGATCACAAATGTATGTTGTTTTAGTCTGCTAAATTTGTGGTGATTTGTCATGAAGCAATAGAGAAGTCATACAAGTGACAAAGAAAAATGGCAGATGAGATACTGCAGGAGAAATGATTAGTAGCTCAATGACAGCAATAGAGAGTAACTAAAATGGAACACAGAGGCAGAAGACAATTTTTAAGTAAAAAGATCAGCAGTGAGCTGTGGAGCAACTTTAAAATATGGCCTAACAGACATGTCGGTAGAGTTCCTGAAAATGAAGAGTGGGGAAGAAAATTATTAGAAGAAATAATGTCTGAAAATTTCCAGGTTTAATGAAATGTATACATCCACAGATCCAAGAAGCTTAACGAAAGCCAAGTACAAGTAACATGAAGAAAATGACACCAAAGTATGAAAATAATAACAACAATGTAGCTCTGGTTAGAAACAATTCAAGTGAGAAGATAATGGTGCAACACATTTAAAGTACTGAAAAAGGGCTGCCAACTTAAACTTCTATACCCAGCAAAATTATCATTCAAAAACCAGGGATGAGGGGCACCTGGGGAGCTCAGTCAGTTAAGCGTCTGACTCTTGATTTCAGCTCAGGCCATGACCTCAGGGTCAGGAGACTGAGTCCCTCAAAGGGCTCTGCACTGGGCATGGAGCCTGCTTAAGATTCTCTCTCTCCCTCTCCCTCTGCCCCTCCCTGCCATGTGTTCTCTCTCTCTTTCTCCAAAAAAGGGGGTGACATAAAGACAGTGTCAGACATACAAAAGCTGAAATAATTCAGCATCAGCAGAACTACACTACAGAAAAAGTTAGAGGAAAAACTGCAAGAAGGAGAAAGATGATCTGAAAAGGAAATAGGGATTCGGACAAAGGAATGAATGTGACCAGGTGTTGTAACTACATAAATAAACAGAAAAGATTTTTTACATTTGGAATTGAAATATTGGTATTGAAATCTTTTTAAAAAGTAAAGTGTCAATTTTGGAATAATTGCAGATTTACAGAAAAGTGGCAAAGTTAGTAGAAAGATTTCTTGCATACCCTCTACCGAGTTTCTTCTATTGTTAACATATTTGATGGCAGTGGTCGACCTGTCACAACTAAGGAACCAGTATTACTACATTACATTAACTAAACTCTGAAGTTTATTTGGATATTAGTTATGTCCTTTATCTATCCCAGGATCCCATCCAGGATACCACATTATATATAGTCATCATGTCTCTAGCCTATTCTGGTCTGTAACTATTTCTCAGACTTTCATTTCTTGATGACCTTGACAGTTGTGAGGAGTGCCAGTTAGGTGTTTTGTAGAATGTTCCCCAAATGAGGTTTGTGTGATATTTTTCTCATAGTTAGACTGGGCTATGGGTTCTTGACAAGATGATCACAGAGGTGAAGTGCCATTTTCATTACATCACACCAAGGGTACATGCTATCAACATGACTTGGCACTCATGATATTAACCTTGACCACCTGGTCAGGGTAGTGTTTGCCAGGTTTCTCCACTGTACAGTGACTCATTTTTCCTCTGCTTTCCATATTCTGCTAAGTCACAAAGCCCAGCCTACACTCAGGGATGGGGAATTAATCTCCTTCTCCTTGGGAAAGGAGCATATACATAAATTACTTAGAATCCTTGGAATCCATCTTATTTGTTCAAATATGGTCGTGCATAGGAATGAACTGCATCAGAAAAAGTAACTATAATTACATGAGTGTACATAGAGACTTAGTTTCTTATTATTTACATCCCTTTAAAAGATAATTATCTTTAAACAAAAATAACAAAAAATAGTAATATATTGTGGTATTTATACCGTATGTATTAGTAAAATGCATGACAACAATAGTATAAAGTCCAGAAGGGTAAAAATGGAAATGTACTATTATGAGGTTCTTATACTATAGGTGAAAGGGTATATTACAACATCAAGGTAGACTGTGGTAAGTTAAAAATGTTTCTATAAATGCTGGAAAAACCACTAAATTAAAAAAAAAAACAAACAAACAAGAGTTTTGTCTAGTTTTGGTACCCGGGTGGCTCAGTCGGTTAAGCATCTGCCTTCGGATCAAGTCATGATCCCAGAGTCCTGGGATCGAACCCCCGCATCGGGCTCTCTGCTAAGCAGAGAGTCTGCTTCTCCCTCTGTCCCTACCCCTCTCTTGTTCTCTCTCAAATAAATAAATAAAATCTTAAAAAAAAAGAAAAACAACCCTGGGATTTAGCTATCAATAGATAATAAAATCCACCTAAATTCTGATCATTATAGCATCTGTTTTTGTAATGGCACATCTGACTCCCAGGAACGTGGAAATAGCACATAACAGAGGAGATATATTGGAATCACACACACACAAATAATGAATTGAAAAGAATGCAGAAAATAGGAAATGATGGGAGAGAACACATGGACAAATAGAAAACAAATCACAGGATGACAGAATTGAACCATACTGATAATCACATTGAATATATATGGTCTCCACATCACAGGTAAAAGGCAAACAGGATCACATTGGCTATATGCTGCCTTCAAGACACCAGTTCTGCATATTAAAAAACAAATAGGTTAAAAGTAAAAAAAAAAAGGAGAAACATACAGTTTCTCCATCACTATTCATTAAGGAAATACAAATTAAAACACCATGAGACACCTTGATTCCTTTGAATGGCAAAAATTAAAAACCATACCAAGTATTGGTGAGGATGTAGGGAAACTGGAACTCTCTTACTTTCCTGGAGGAGATGTAATATGGTACAGCCACTTTGGAAAACAGTTGAGTAGTTTTTTAAGAAAATTAAACATGTGCCTACTATAAAGTCTAGCCATTCACCACTAGGTATTTATTTACCCAAGAGAAAAGAAAGCCTATGTCCATACAAAGACCTGTTACAAATATTCATAGCAGCTGTATCTGTAATAGCCACAAACTGGAAACTACCCATCTGTCCATCAACAGGTGCCAAGTAGGTGGGCTCAGGGGAGGGTGCTGAGGTTGGAACACTGGTAACTGAATGAATGAATGCCCAGGAAAGAACTCTGGGCTACGCATGCTGTGCCCACGTGTGCCTATAACGATGCTTACTGATTGGCCATTTTCAAAGATTGACTTTCACATCAGGTTTAACTATTCAAAAATGTTAAAAAAAAAAAGGGCTCAGTTTAAAAAAAAGTCAATACACATATTTAATGAATATTAAATAATTTATACTCTACTGTAGCCAAAAGTTCTAGGAATTTGCTCCAAGTCTTCTCAATCCCATTGCCACCATAGAGACCAAGTCAAACTTCCTTCAAATGTGCCTTTTAAATCTGCTTCAAGTCACTGGTGTTCTGATTAAGTCATTTTTTATGTAAAACTTCTAACCTCCTTCTCTTTACTCACCACCATCTGTCTCTTCTGCACATTCACCCCTGACTCTCATCTGCTCAGATTGGCTATGCGCTATTATTTTTACCCCTGCAGTCAAAATAAATCCTCTTCTCTTCCCATTTTTCTGCTGCTGGGGCCAATTAGTGTGGAGCATTGGTTCTGTGCTCATATGCCCTTCAAGCACCCCTAATTCAACAATTGAAATGGAATGACATATTGTGGGTACTATAAATATACCGGTCCACAAGTGGAAAAAGACTGAGGTATTTCAGGAGGCAAGTGGCATTGAAAGCAAATTCTTCACTAGAATACTGACATTTCAGGTTTTATTAAAGCATTAGTTATTTCTGGAGCACTAAAGACCTAAAAGCAAATTTTGCTACCACTGGAAGACATGGCTACATATTAAGCATGCATTAATGATTCTCAAACCTGCCACACAAAAGTTTGACTTCTCTAACTCCAGTTTTCATTTGGCTGAGAGGAATGGGAAAAGGAGTTTCCGAATTCTCTTAAAACCCTGGGATTTATTGGTACCTGGGTGGCTCAGTCGGTTAAGCGTCTGCCTTCGGCTTAGGTCATGATCGTAGGGTCCTGGGATCGAGCCCCCGCGTCAGGCTCTCTGCTAAGCAGAGAGTCTGCTTCTCCCTCTGCCCCTACCCCTCTCTTGCTCTCTCTCAAATAAATAAAATCTTAAAAAAAAAAAAAACCCAACCCTGGGATTTAGCTATCAATAGACAATGAAATCCACCTAAACTCTGATCATTACAGCATCTGTTTTTGTAATGGCACATCTGACTCCCAAGAACATGGAAATAGCACATCCCGTGTGGCATAATATATGTATATTTGAGAAAGAAACCTCACACAAAATTCAACCACAACTTTCAAATATAAATATGGTATTATTATTAACTATAGTCACTGTGTTGCACATTACATCAGGTTAAGAGAGTAGATCTTAAAAGTTCTCATCCCAAGGACAAAAAATTTGTAACCATGTGTGCTTATGATAACCATATGTGCCACTTATTGTGGCAATCATAAAAACAAAAAAATTCAGATGCAATTCAGAAGGAGAGTGTCGAAACCAAAAATGAAAAAAAAAAACACAACAAAAACCAAAAGTTTTTAAAGGTTTATTTATTTATTTGAGGGAGGGGAGGGGCAGAGGGAGAGAATCTTCAAGCAGACTCCCACGCGGGGCTCCATCATCTCGTGACCCATTAGATCATGACCTGAGCCAAAACCAAGAGTCAGATGCTTAAGCAACTGAGTCACCCAGGAGCCCCTAAAAAAAAGGTTTTTAATGAGAGGAGTCCATCTTTTAATAATTAGATTACCATATATATTAATAAAGTTTTTGGAAATACTGATTCTTCTCGTTTTTTTATAACTAGAAGAATATGTTTCATTAACTTACAGTATTAATAGCTAACCTTTATTATGATAGATATTGTGCTGGGTTTTGCTTACTTTATCTCATTTTCTAGATGAGAAAATGGAATCATAATTAAATAGCTAGTCCAAACCCACTCAATAGTTGGCGGGGTCAGAATGGAAACCCAGTCCTGCTCATAGCAAAGTCCTCACACTTGACCATTATGTTGAACTTCAGGAAAATGATGGCAATGCTAATGACAGTGGTGCTCAAAAATGAGAGCCCGAAGGTTCCTACTATCATGTCTGTTAAAAATGTGATGGTGTCTTGACTCTAGTGCAGAAACTGCTTGTCTCCTGACAATGTTTTTGTGGCCCCCAAAGGAAATATTAAAATAGGGCTGCTCTGCTGGCTCTTTGGCTTTGGAATCGCTGCTTACACTGTGAGTCATGCTCTTGGGCCTCTGCCTCTGTGGACACTGACTGCTTGATCTTCACCCAGAAACTCCGGAGAGGAGTCAAGGTGGGTGTTGCCCTATCACGGCCATGAGTAGTCATGGGAGTGTCATGGTTTCTTTCCCATGTCATGCAGTTCAGAGTTCTGTGAAAGCACAGTGGGGCCAACCTAGGCTTGTAGATGAGGCAGAGAGGCCAACACCCACATTCCCACTCTACTTAACCCAGAGCAGCTCCACTTTTGAGGTTTTATGGAAGCTATCACTTGAAAATCACCAGCCTACTGGGAGACAACGCAGCATGGTGGTAAAGATCATGGCTTTGGAGCTTGACAATGTGGGTTCAAGTCCAGGTTCTACCATTCCTGGACCATGTGCTCACAGAGCAACTTAATCCACCCTTCTGAACCTCAGATGCATTCTGGCTCAAAACAGGCATCAGGAAATGGTAGTTATTAACACTACCATCTGGTCCCATTAGAGGGTGATGAGCTAGAGGGGAATCAGGTTAAAATCCAGAAAGAGAAGGGGAAATTCCTAGTGCTTTATAAAAGAGAAACTTGGGACCTGGCTCCCCAGACAGGTCTGCCTGTGTTATATCTTCTAATTGTAAAACTGAATACCACTGTAGAGAATAGTCGATCCCTTTCCTGTTATAAATGTGAAAACTGAGATCCAGGGAAGTTGTGACTTTCACCAAGGTTAAATTTAAAAACCTATAGCCTATAAGCCATTCTGTTTCTATCTCCATACAGGTTTTTTTCTTTCTTCTGGAAATCTCTAAATTTTCTTATTCAAATAAATAAAGTCTTTTTCTGTACATGGGGGTTGGTGGTGCTGATGTGAGCTTAGGGAAAAGGTACAGCACTGGGCAACAAGGGAAAGAAAAAACCTTAAAACTTAGGAGGGATAGAGTTGGGGCTGCACACCTACCATATAGATATTTAAATATCATTATTATTGATGTAATAGGTTAAAATAAGATTGCATCAAGGCATATTGATTTTCACTTTTAGATCAGTCTGTGCTTTTCATAGATATGTATAAAAATATATACATATATGCATATATTTTTTCATGTATACAAAAATATAGACTAATTAAAAATGGAAATCAATATGCCTTAATGAAATCTTTTGATATATTAGGACAGACCTAACTATATTAAAAATGTTTTTCACATGATAATTCTCCAACCACTGAAAGCTAGGTCAACACATACTTAATCAAAAAATAAAATGAAAAAATCTCCCTCCTTTCTTTCTTATACTGCACAGACATGGTGAAAATCTCAAGCATTGGCTAACTCTTTGGCCACATCACACTCATGCCACATATGCACAAAAGGAGCTTTTGGTCCTGGACAATAGCAGCACAGAAGTCAACAGTGTGTGCTCTAAAGGATGCTTCCCAAAGTTTTTAATTGTGAAACATGCCCTGTCTTCACTTGGAGACTCTTCTTGAGAATCCCAGAGTTCACCAAGTTCAACTTCTGACAATGTAATGCTAGTTTTAGCCTGCTGCTAATGGAAGGGAGTGCAAATGCACCCTATTTGGAATCACTGCAAAGGAAAGAGAAAGTGTGTCATTCAATCCGTTGTGAGAGCACTGGGCGGTCAAACACTGCAAATGCTTTGGAAAAGGATGACGTGGAAGAGTTCTGAAAAGTGCCTCTGTGAAATCCAAGGTCATTCCAGCTCCATAGCAAAAGAACAAACTATTGTGAGCGCACTAAAAAAAAATTGAGAGCAATATGAGTCAAAAGAAAGTCTCCTCCTTAGGGTCAGTTTCTCTGCCAGTAAAAGGGCTTTCCCATCCCCCTCAATCACTAAGTCTAAATGGAACAAAACCCAACAAAATAAAGCAAGAGTGCTCCTGCCACCTGCTATCATCTCTTAGGATGTTTACTTGATGACTTCTCTTCTCCTCCTCTCAGCACGAAGAGGGTTGTTGGTATTTTGGATCAAAATTAGGCAACGTGATATTTTGACAAAACCCTCCGATGGCAGGAAACTCTGTTAACATTTTGATAGAGTGAGTCAGGCAGCAACCGAGGCTCAGTGCAGTGATAAGAGCGCCACCAGCATGATGCTCTAAAATGTGATGGAAACCCAGGGCTTCTTTATAAGAATGATCTGCTTTTCCCAAGAAGTGCAAAGTGAAAAAACAATGAGTTAGCACTTTTTGCTTAGAAAATTGAGAAACATATTAAAGAAACAGAACGATCATATCCCAAGGTGGTGACAGCGTGAAAAAAACAGACACTTGCATAGACTGCTGTTGGAAATGCACATTAAATACAAATGTTTGTCAGGGAAATCTGGTGCTAATGTATCAAAAGCTTCCAGAGAAATGTATAGAGAACAAACTGATGGTTGCCAGAGGGGAGGTGGCTGGGGGGGGGATGGGCGAGATAGTTGAAGGGGATTAAGAGTACTTTTACGGTGATGAGCACCGAGTAATATATAGAATTGTTGAATCACTATATTGTACATCTGAAACTAATATAACACTGTATGCTAACTATACTTGAACTTAAAAAAAAAAAGCTTTTAGGAAGATCTGGTGACAACATATCAAAAACTTTCAAATTATACCCAGTTTTAGGAGCAAGCCTAATGAAACAGAGATATGTTCAACATTTTATGAATAAGGAGGTTTGTTTTTTTTTTTAAAGATTTTATTTATTTATTTGACAGAGACAGTGAGAGCAGGAACACAAGCAGGGGGAGTGGGATAGGGAGAAGCAGGCTTCCCGCTGAGCAGGGAGCCTGATGTGGGACTTGATCCCAGGACTCTGGGATCATGACCTGAGCCGAAGGCAGATGCTTAACGACTGAGCCACCCAGGCGCCCATGAATAAGGAGGTTTATCACAGCATTATTTATGATGCAGGAAGACTTTAAGTATCTAAATGTCCAATAATAGAGGATTATTTGAAAAATCTGTGAATATATGCAGATGGTGGAATCCTTCCCTACCACGAAAAGTGATATTATAAAGTACTCTTTTTGATATGTGTCCTACTCAGGATTTTCTCAAGTGCAAGTGACAGGTACCCCATTTGAACTAATTTAAACAGAAAGGTGATTAATTGAAAGGAAGAGCTGGACCATCAAGTTCATGAAGGCTGGACACAGGGCAGTTTGAGGAATGGTGAGACTAGAACCAGGGACTCAGGACTCTCCTTTTCTCCTGTCTCTTCTTCCACTCCATCTCTAGCTTCACATCCTAACAACGTCATCATCCAAGAGAAAAGGATTTTTCCTAAACTTGAGTGTGAAAAATTCCATAGAAGACTTAACTCGTCTGGCTCAGATCACATGTCTGCCCCTTGGACCAATCATTATGGCCAAGGATACCTGAGCTGCAGTGATTAGCCTGGTTTGTGTCAGATATCTACCCTTAGGTCAATAGCTGTGATCAAGAGGGCAATTTGGACCCTCCATGAGAGTAGCGGGGTGAATGGAATAGCACAGTCAGGGCCATTGGAGCAATTGCTGGGGGCTGGGGAAAGCACTCTAATTTGTCTCCCACAACTTCAGTTGATAATATGATTTGTCAGTGCTTTCCACAGTAGTTGGTCCTAGTCTTTTTGTGACATTAAAGAGTACCTTTGTCTTATTTTATTTCAAGAAAAGGGATTCCTTTGTGACCGTGTGGTTGGGAAGTGCTCTGGGATAAAGGGCATTGGGTAGGGGTTGCACTGTTGGAGCTGTGCAGAACTATCCCCAGCCACGTTGAATGAGTGGGATCGGACAGATGAGCTGCCATCACTGACAAAAGACTTCATATCCTCCACAAAACTTAGCAGGTAAGAAATGGTCATGGGAAACAGCCATTTATTACATAGAAATCCAGTAAAGCATTCCTAAAACACACTGATTTCTAACTAACCAGAAATGAACTCTATTATGCTATCATAGAGATACCATATTTGAACCATATACTTGAAAGAGAGAGAGAGAAAGAGAAATAAGTATGAGCCTTTAAAAATCTAATATCTCAAGACAATAGAGACAGATGACTATGACACATGATGGTTATTTTAAACATGTTCCCACAGCAGTGAAATTCTCTAATTCTGTTTGAAAAGAGCCAACAATATTGTGGGAAGTATTCTGAATGAAACAGCAATGCTGCTTTTATAGATTTTTTTCTTTGGTATATAGTTGTAGATATCTGTGGACTCTCATCTACCAGAATTGGGGGATTTAAGAAGTGAGCAAAAGATGGATTGGAAATGAACTCACAGATTTTTTTTTTTTTTAAATGGACAGAGTAGTAAATGTGTAGAGACTGCTAGCTGGTGAAGGTTTGAAAATCAATCAAAAGAAATTTAGTTGTTGCTTTTTGTCCATCACTAGGCAGAATTCCACAGCACACCTAATTGACCAATGCAACCTAGTTCTCCCTTATGAAAACCACACCATTTATTTTATATCATTTCTCATATTGTTAAACTGAGAGAACTTCAATATTTGCCTCTTTAGAGTTTCTTTCCAAATATAAATTCCTGTGAACACCTAGGCCAGTATTGAGGAGATGTGAGAAACAACACGGCAGGGGTATTGGTCCAAAGACCCTTCAAACGCTGGTAGTTCACACACCATGTCACGCCAAGGCTCAAAGAGGAGCAGAAACCAAAAAGCCAGAAACTCTGAGGCCTTGGCTCTGTAGCTGACTTTTTACATAACCTTATGTAACTTGGTATTTTTGCAACCGAATTTTTCCCATCAACTTCTGCAGCTCTAGAGAAGTTGCCCTGTTATTCTGGCCAATTAACAGAAGGACAATACCTCAGACCCTTCCAGAATCTTGAGTGGGGGTAGAGAAGAATGTGCTAACCAATTTGTGAAAGAGAAATTGGGTGAAAAAAAAATATGCTCTTTGGTATACACAGCTCCTTAGTCTTTTAAATATTCTCATCAAATCCATTCATTGGATTTTAAAAAAATCAATTGTTTCTCCCAATCAGTGTATCTAGATAACATTACTTGCAAACCCAGTGAGTTTGGATTATAGTTGCTAAGTTTTGTGCATGTTTATTTCCAGAATTAAAAAACAAATAACTTGGGTGAATACTGTTTACAAAGACTCCAGATAGACATTTTATATAAATAAGATCTATGCAGGAAGACTGTATTTAAAAAGGAAAAACCCTGCTTCCTGTGTCTGGCCTTAAGAAAGGAGACTCTTTCAGGGTCCCCTGTCACTGATCAGTGTTTGAAATTAGAATTTGAAATCTTTGGTCTGAAAGTCGAACCTCAAACTATCAGATTACAAAGTAGTTATAACCCGGAAATCATATTTTAGCATCAGACATGTGTCTAGGCTTGGAACCTGCTTCTGAATCATATGCCTCAGACACCATAACATAATTTAGTAGACAATTGTATCTCGGTTTCTTTATTTTTGTGTAGTTGATCCT
This sequence comes from Leptonychotes weddellii, assembly GCF_054177405.1. Classification (NCBI taxonomy): domain Eukaryota; kingdom Metazoa; phylum Chordata; class Mammalia; order Carnivora; family Phocidae; genus Leptonychotes; species Leptonychotes weddellii. Next base: position 56,779,429 of record NC_138373.1, on the reverse strand, counting down.
AAGGCCACAATTAAAATCCTTCAGTTATCAGACTCTCGTTTCCTGAATGGCCGAGCAGGGTAACATCAGTCAGTAAGAAAAAAGGAACCTGCGACTGTGTGAGAAAGCAACTGAGTGCTTCTTTGCCCACATCACGTCAACAATTAGAAGGGTAAGGGAAACCGGCAGGGGTGCGCGCATGCGCAAGAGAACTGACGACCATGGCCTAGCCTAATACATGCTAACATGGGTTTTTTAAAAGGCTGAAACAGAGTATTTCCAATTTTCCCATGCTCTTAATGTCGTACTGCTTGTACTGAATCACTAGGCATCGACAGTGAATTTCTCTTCCTGGACATCTAGGAATACCCACCCACCGCAGCGGAGATGGTGTAAAGGTGTGGTGACTTGTCACAGGTATCCGTCTACAAGGGTCAAAGCCGCAGAGTCTTCCCCATGACTGTCCTTGCAATCCTTGTACCATCTGTCCACAGAAGAGTGTTAGGTAGGGTGAGATCTGCACAGTTGGGGTTGCTTTGGTGGCGAAAACTCTTGCTTCAGCAAAGTGGGCGGAAGAACAAAGCTGATGGCTTGCAGCAGTGGCCGCATTGCTGATGGCAGAGGGATGGGCTGCCCGGGATTTCCCCCCCCCCCTTAATCTTTAAATTGCTCTTTTGCAAGGCAACAATTCACATTCTAGTTAGGCATTCATCTCTGCCTGGTTCGTTTGATCAGCCAACTCATAGAACCATGGACCTATGCTAATGGCTCACTACTGTGGGGTCCGGGTTCATTTTCATCTGCTCTATGGGCGCCAGCCAGACATTGTAAAGAAGTGGGTGTCCTTGGAATCTTAGAGCTGGAATGAAGTTTAGCAATCATCCAGGTCTGCCTTTTTACAGATGAGACCTGGTCCACGTCCAAGACCTTGTGATTTAGTAGGTCCCATCCTAACCGGGAGTAGAATCTCGTCTTCATAAATTCTTTTTTTTTTTTTTTTAAAGATTTTATTTATTTATTTATTTGAGAGAGAGAATGACAGAGAGAGAGAGAGAGAGAGCACATGAGATGGGGGAGGGTCAGAGGGAGAAGCAGACTCCCTGCCGAGCAGGGAGCCCGATGCGGGACTCCAGGATCATGACCTGAGCCGAAGGCAGTCGCTTAACCAACTGAGCCACCCAGGCGCCCCTGTAAATTCTGATCCTGTGCAAACTGCGGGAGATTCTTCTAGAAGCCCCAGGGGAAGTTAACGTTCACATTTTCCTTCACACTTTGGACCAAAGAGAGTGGCAGTAGAGCTTAAAGGCCTTTCTTCTCTCACCACACAGTGACACAGTGACAGGAAATAGGAAAGCAAGCAAGATGTAGTCTAACAAGATTACAGTTAGATTTCTTTCTTCTTCGTTATCTAGGTGCTTTGCCATAATTGTTTGCTTCCATACTCATTCATTTATTCTTTCAACAAATATCTGCTATTCTCCTAAGACCCTAAAAGACTGAGTGGATTATTCAGCATAAATTCCCCACTATGAATAGAATAACAAGGTATAGAGACTATTGTGAGAAAAGATGATTGGGTCATCTTCATAAACTAACTTGTTATTTGCTGAGCATTCCCTGTAAGCAGAAAACTAATAAAGCAAACAGTTGGTAACATTGTATTTGTTGTTAGCTGGTAATGATTACATGAGTGCATTCATATTCATTGGGTGAAAAATTCATTAAGCTGACCACTTACGATTTGAACACTTTTCCGTATGTAGTTATACTTCAATTACACATTTCTTTAGAAAGATTTATTTATTTATTTTAGAGAGACAGAGAGAGCACAAGTGGGAGGGGCAGAGGGAGAGGAAGAGAGAATCTCAAGCAGACTCCTTGCTGAGTGCAGAGCCTGATGCGGGGATCAATCTCACAACCCTGAGAACGTGACCTGAGCCAAAACCAAGAGTTCACCACCAAAAACACCCAGGTGCCCCACAATAAAACATTTTTAAAAGATGCATACTTTAGGAAGCAATTAATAGACACAATCCTAGTTCTCAAGGAGCTCATATTTTAATACAGTCACCCTATGATACAGTAGTCCCCCCTTATCTGCAGTTTTGTTTTCTGCAGTTTCAGTTACCTGCAGTCAACCATGGTCTGGAAGCAGATGATCCTACATCTGATCTATCTGAAGCCCAGCATTAGGCTACGTCACCCTATGTCACTCACTTCACCTCATCTCCTCATGCAGGCATTTTATCATCTCACATCATCACAAGAAGAAGGGTGAATATAGCACAATAAGATTTTTTGAATGAGACCACTTTCCCATAATTTTCATTATGGCATATATTATAATTGTTTTATTTTATTGTTGTTAGTCTCTTACTCTGCCAAATTTATATTAGACTTTACTATAGGTATATCCATATAGGAAAAAATAGGGTATATATAGGGTTCAGTACCCTCTGTGATTTTAGACATCCACTGGGGGGCTTAGAATGTAATCCTCCATGGTAACTGGGGATTACTGTTTTTATGGAAAAAAAAAAAAAGAAGAAGTTCTCCTCTTTCATTTTACAAAGGAAACTACTAAAACCTAAGAAAGGTCACATGGCTGGTTTTGGTAGAACCAGGGGTAGTTTTCCTGGTTTTCCTGGTTGATATTCTCTCCACATTCTCTCTTCAACAGTCTGGCCTTCTGTTTTAAGGGCCATCTTTGAAGAGGGTCACTCAGAAAAATGTATGACTTCATTTCTTCTTGGCCTTGTTCTAGCCTTTCTAAACTGTAAGCTGAAAGTTTTCATCTTTATTCTGATATATTACACTGTAAATGCCTGAAATTTGATAGGGTTACCTCCTTTTGATGAAGTTCATTTGATAGAAACAAAGGAGGTTGCCTCTGTACCCCAGTAGGCTGCATATTTAAACCACTTAGATTCTCTTTCATCTGAATGGTTTATTTTTTTCCATTTGCAAGTCTATGATTCTCTTTATCATTTCTGAAGTTGACAAAAATGAGTATGTGACAATTCTCCACTTTTGAGGAACCAGTCACACTATTATATATCTTCGCTGAGATATCTCTTCCCAAAAAATTTGCACAACCAACTGTTCCTCCACATGAATAGTGAGTGGTACTGAAGGGCTCCTGCAAGGCTGTGAGGTAGGTATGCCAGTGATTGTGAGAGCATGTCAGGGGGCATGCCAGTCAGCTGTAGGGAGGGCTTGGAACACATCAGGTGCACGGCGCTGGTCATCTTCTATGCCATCTCTGGGATCCCCTCTCCCAGAACCATGTCTTCTGGAAACCCTAAGAATACATCAGGCCCTCTAGGGACCTCTAATTATCCCAGAAGTAGCCACAGAAGACTAAAAATGGTTTATAGAGCCCACTCTTACTTGGTCCTTTCCCCACACTACTGACCCTTCCTAGTGTGGGCTCCTTTTCCTCACCCCACCTCTTATTACATAGATATTATCCAAAATCTTATCCCCCACTTTCAACGCATATTGACATTCTGTAGGCAATCTCTTCCATAGTCTCAACTTCCATCCATATACTAAGGACTCCCTGTTTTATTTTTGCCTCTTGCTAAGGTATCTTTGTAGTACCAAAGTTCATATTCCGAACGGTCTACTGGAACTCTCCACAGGGATGTTCCATGGGCCCTTCAAAGTCAGTCTGCATAAAAGTGCCTGTTGTCTTTCTTGCTGAATGGTTTCTTCCTCCTGTGTCTCAGTGAGGATATATTATCCATCAGATATTCAAGCCAGAAGCCAAGAGTCATAAACTTCTCTTCTCTTCCTTTTATCAGCCATATTCAATGTTACCTATTAATTTAATCACCTAGAGGAATTGGTCACTACTGATTACCTATTTCATATTTGTTTCATTCTGTTTTTGGTTTTTTTTGGTGGGGGGGGCAAAGGGAGAGGGAGAAAGAGAATCCCAAGCAGACTCCACACATAGTGGGGAGCCTGATGAAGGGCTTGATTTCATGACCCTGAAATCACAACCTGAGCCAAAACCAAGAGTCTGATGCTTAACTGACTGAGCTACCCAGGTGTCCCTCATTTATTTTTTTTAGAATTAAATGAGAAAGTCCATGTAAATCACTTACATAGTGTCTGAGTAGTAAATATTCAATGAGTTATGATTATTAGTCTTCTTTTTTTTTTTTAAAGATTTTATTTATTTATTTTGAGAGAGAGAGAATGAGAGAGAACACATGAGAGGGGATAGGGTCAGAGGGCAAAGCAGACTCCCTGCCAAGCAGGGAGCCCGATGCGGGACTCGATCCAGGGACTCCAGGATCAAGACCTGAGCCGAAGGCAGTCGCTTAACCAACTGAGCCACCCAGGCACCCATGATTATTAGTCTTAGTAGTATTATCACCACTACTATAGCTGCTTTGATCAGAGAGATGGGTGGGTGGATGAATAGAAAGATAGATGGATAGATACAAAAAGTGACAGGATTCAGGTATCTGACATTTTACATTCATTCAAAATATTTGTAGTCCGCTGATACCAATCCCAAGGTGTGGGTTGTTTCCCCACACCCAGCAATTCTCTGACACCTGCTGGGGTCCTACAATTCAACTTAATTCTGATGTTGTCTACCTGGATATAGCATCAGATTCCATAGGTTGAGGGTTCAATCCTATAAGACTACCCTGCATTTCAGACGCCAATTGCAAGTTCAGGTTGTTACTTGTGCTCTAACCATCTGTTTATAGATCGGAGAGGCTCCTACAAACCCCACCTTGGGTTCAATTAATTTTCCAGAGTGGCTCATAGCACTAAGGAAACCAGTTTACTCACTTGATTACTGGTTTATTACAAAGGATATGAATCAACAGCCAGATGAAGAGATACATAGGGTGAGTCCCTGAACACAGGAACTTATGTCCCTGTGGAGTCTGGGGCTTAGCACGGCAGCACATGGATGCGTTCTGGTGCACCAACTCGAAGTTCTCAGAAGCCTAGCCTTTTGGATGTTTTGAGAGGCTTCATTACATAGGCCCGATTGATTAAACCATTGGCCATTGGTGATTGAACTCAATCTCTTGTCCCTCTCCCCTCCTAGAAAGTCAGGGTATGGGGGTTAGAGGTTGGGTGGGACTGAAAGTTCCAACCTTTTCATCGCATGGTGGGCTCCACTGGCAACCACCCCCATGCTTAGGTGCTTTCCAAAAGTCACTCATTAACAATAAAAGATACCTTTATCACTATCATCACAGGAAATTCCAAGGGTTTCAGGAGCTCTGTGCCAGGAAGTGGATGAAAACTAAATGTGTATTTCTTATTATAAATCACAATATCACAACCACTATTTGCTAGAAACTCTGCCAGGTTCTGGGGACACTAGGGAACAAATAAGTATCTACTCTTACGGGCCTTACATTTTAGTGAACAAAGACAGGGATTATGTGCATACATAAATACATAAATATATCTGCAGTGATAAGTTCTATCAAAAAATAAAGCAGGATAAGGGGAATGATGGGTGTGGTGGACACTATTTTAGATAGGGCAGTCAGAATAATATCTCTGATGAGGTGACATTTAAGAAGCATCTGAGCCGGGGGAGCAGTGGGTGGGGTGGCTCTGAGTGTGAGTATACAAGGTATATTTCAGGAAACACCAGGAGGCCAGTATGACTGGCATGGAAAGCAGAAAGAGGAAGGGCTCATTGGTGGTGAGGTGGTGATCTCATCTTACCTGATATAATTTTTCAAAGTGAGTGTTATTATAATGAGCTCACAGGTTAGAAACTGAGGCTCATAAAGATTCAATTATTTGTCCAACTGCCTTCAAAATACTTCCACAAAGTCTCAAACTAAGCCTGTTCCTTCTGCTGCTTCCCCTCTGTCTTTGCCCTAGTTCAGAGCCTCTTTCTGCCTCGACTGGACTATGGCAGTAGACTCCTAACTAACCTCCCTATTCCTAGTCTCTTCACCTCTAATGCTCCACACCACCCTCAGAATGACATCACAGCTGAGTGTATCACTTCCCTGTTTAAAATCCTCCCATTGTTTCCCATCCTCCAGACCAGAGGGTCAGGGTCAACTCCAGAGGTAGACCAGGCTCATCTCTGCTGCTCATCTTCCTATCATGGCCCATGCACGTGGTCCTCCACCCATGCCAGATCAGGCCTCCTCCTATCTCTGTGCAGTTGTAGATGCTGCTTTCTCAGCTTCCCACTCCCCCTCTCCTCCTGTTTGTAGGGAGAGCCCCAGTCCACATTCATGATCCAGCTGAGGGAGCCTCCCCTCCCTTCCCTCTGCTCCCATGCTTTGTATATACGCCTCGTTACACTTCTGATTACATTGTGACTGCCCAGCCCTCTCTGAAGTCAAGAGAGGCCTGGGCCACCCATCTTATGAGATCTAAAGATACTGAATATGAAGATTAAGAATTACAAAAATGTGCAAATTTGAATACTTACATAACACACATATGTACATGCATGCATGCACGTGCGTGCACACACATACACACACACACACACTCATTGCTAGATGAAGATGGACTACGCTGAAACTTGGAACAAATGACTCATATGAATGAATGAATGAATGTGTCTTACCATGTGGAACAAGGAGAAAAATATCTTCCTTGGTAAATGGTCAGAATACAGACCACACAGAAGGCACACAAAAGTCTGTCTCTAATTTTTTTTTTAATATCCTTGGCATTTCTGCTAAGAGGCCAGTGGACTGGAACATTTTTATTTATCAGGGAAATAAAAGTAGGATTGCTACAAGGCCTCATTTCATGGGAGCAATTGTGACCACAAGGCCCACACGTAAGAGGTTCTCCTCAGCTCTCTTGAAAGCTGGCTTGAGGGCTGCTAGCTGCTTGCTCCCATTTGAGCACCACAGGCTCTGGTTCTGAAAGGCAGGGGGTCAAAGGAATAGAGAAATGGACATGTCAGGAGATCTTGGTACTCCTCCTGGGCTTGCTGCTGGTTTATCTTTCCTCAAATGGAATTCTATGGAATATAGGCATATGGATACGCTATAATTATATCCATTGAGGATATAAAGCAGCTTATGTCTTACTTTCCTAAATATAAAAGTCACATGAAAACACTTCAGAAAAATGGAGTAGTGTAGGGCGCCTGGGGGGCTCAGTCAGTAACAGCATCTAACTCTTGATTTCGGCTCAGGTCATGATCTCAGGGTTTTGAGATGGAGCCCCATATCGAGCTCTGCACTGCGTGTGGAACCTGCTTAAGATTCTCTCTCTCTCCCCCCCTCTCCCCTCCACCTCCAAAAAGAAAAAGAAAGAAAGAAAAATGGGATAGTGTAGATAAGTATAAAAATGGAAAATTACCCAGGAAAGGGAGACTGATAGTGAGTTGTATGAGTTAGAATTTCCACAGGATAGGGGCACCTGGGTGACTCAGTCAGTTAAGCAGCTGCCTTTGGCTCAAGTCATGATCTCAGGGTCCTGGGTTCGAGCCCCGCATCAGGCTCCCTGCTCCATGGGAAGCCTGCTTCTCCCTCTGCCTGCCGCTCTCCCTGCTTGTGCTCTCTCTCTCTGTCAAATAAATAAATAAAATCTTAAAAAAAAAAAAAGAATTTCCACACGATAAAGGTATCTGACTTCAATCCCTTCCAGGCTAATTCTTTGGGGAAAAAAAAATAATGTCTTTGAAAATAGCAACATAATCATTTTTGGAGTTACTACACTTCACTTGGGTTCTGAAAATCCTGCAAAGCTCTACCAACACCACGGAGGAAGTTATATTTTTTCAAATATAATGTCTAACAATCAAAAAATATTTGGAGCAATTGTCTACTTTCTTTTTCTTGCCATCCTCTTTCATTTTAAAACTACAGGCAAATGCATTTCAAAGTGAAGTATTCTAACCCAGTATAAATAGAGGACACGGAATAAAAGACTATTTCATTCTGGACTCAGGCAACAAAATGTCATAACCTTTGCCCTAAGAGTTTGATTTTCAGTAAAATTTCTTTACAGAGTTTTCTAGCAACCAAGTGTTTTGAACGTTAAATGTGGGAAAATTTTACTTGAGGGCAGCACTGCTTTCTAGGATTTGGTCCAAGACCTTTAAAGTGAACGTTGAATAGGGCCTTTTAGAATAGTTTCACTGACTACTGCTTGATCTGCAGCAAAGGCCCCTGAGGCCCAGGGATACATCACACGCTTCGATCACCACCACTGAGGGACAGAAGACCCTCAGTACATTTTTGTTGAACTGCATTTAATTGAACACGCCTTCTAGCTTTCATCAAATAAAGAACTGGAAGACCACCACGTGGTATCTCAAGGCAGTGTTTCTAATGCCCAAACAATGTTTCTTTACACATTTTGATGTTTTTTCACAATCTCAGGCAGGAAGAAATATACCACCAAGCGACAAAGTGTCCTCCTCACCGCCCCCGCCCCCCACCCCCAGAGGACTGCTGACAAACTAGGGCTTGAAGGGGCTAGAAAGAGCTTGAATGCTGGAGCTGTCCATGTGTTACTGGGTACCTCACTGGATCTAGACCTAGTTCCACTCTGACCTTGGTAACTCAGGTGGGGTGTGGAGGCAAGGGATGAACATTTGGAGTTAATCCCCCTTCTGAATAGTCCCTTGGATTCCAGATCCTTTGAGAAATACAGAACATCTCTGGCTGGGGTGAGTATTCAGGAAAAGAGGCAGGCATTTTAAACATAAACTCCCCTCCTGGGATGATCAGCCTTAAACAGGGCATCTAACCTTCCCCATATGTTAAGATTAGAGAAAGAGATTGTAGGACTTTCAGTAAGTAGCTAGGGTGCAGGTTCCCTTTTTATTATATAAAAGTATCCATTACCCATTATCTCACTGTTCAGCACTCATTTGTGGGAACATCTGTTTCCCTTACTAAGCTGTGGGTCCGTTTAAGGACAGGGATTGTGTACGATTGTGTAATGTTTTCCCAAATTTGCAGGATCTAGCAGAATCACTGATGCACAGGCTTTCAGCAAATCACTCAAGTGGACGAATTTTTAAATACTGCATGTATTTCTTTGTAATTTGTCAGCTTTGTATAGGGGGAAAAATGTCCCTTTCTTCTAATAGTGGAAGACTAATATGCTGCACCTGGGATTAATTTTAGATTTCAAAATGTTCTCACTCCATATTTTACCCTCTATATTGAAAAAATGCCACTTTGTTTCATCTCGCCTCCTATTGAAAGTCTATGAAGCACTTAGCTCCTCAGTGAAATTAGGTGAAGAGCTAAATTAGCAGCACGGGGGGTCTTTCTCAGGGCCCATGGCCAGACCTTACTGACATGGCTGGGTTCCTATGCAGATATAGCCTAATAAGATGCATACATTTGTCCAATATGCTGAATAATGGTGGAGGCTGGGGATTCAATAAGTTAAGGCCAATTATTATCCTGACAACTTACATGTATTTTAAGGACTAGAGCAAGAAGGCAGCTTTGATTGAGAGAAAAGCATAAAACCAGAAAACTTAAGATTTAATTCCCGTTTTACCAATTACAAGCTGGGTGACCGCGAGCAAGTCATCTAGCAACTCATAGATTTTTATCTCATTGTAGGCATATTGGGGATAATGACACCTATTTCAAAGGGCTGTGGAAGATTAGATAATGTATCTGAAGATGCAGTGTATGATCGCAGTGAATACAGTAATCAATGTTAGTTGAGTGTGAACCACCTACAAACCTAGAATTTCTGCTTGTCCATATGAGAGCAAGCATTCGCCTCCGCCTCAGGATTATATAATTATAGATCCATCCAGTTTTACTCAAATCTAGTCTTCAAAAATACCAGTCTACAAAATAATTCACACCCACTTACTTTACCACAAAAGGATACTTTACAAAATGAATCACCACTGGATTCCAATAAATAAAAACTGAACTTGAGGCAATTAAAACTCAACACAATTTACAAAAACAGTTCTTATACCTGACTTTTCAGATTTAAAAAGTCACTTCATCAGGAAATATGGTCTCCAATTTACAGCTGAGGTGACAGATGGCTAGAGAGGGAAGTCTATGTTTCAAGAGTGCTTAGACAATGTACACCTGTGCGTTTATTTCTCGAATCCCAAACAATTAACATGTGCTAACCATATTTAGCAGTACTTAAAAAAAAAATCAGCTCTTTTGAGGTTTAATTTACATATACCAATTTTGAGCGTATAATTCAATGAGTTTTGACAAATGTCCACAGTCATGTCTCCATCACTATGATCATGATATAGAATATGTCTGTCACCCGAAAAACCTCCCCTGTGGCCCTTTGTATCCCTCGCCTCTGTCCACAGGCTCTGGCAAACATTGTTCTGCTTTGTGTTCTGATAGTTTTGGTTTTTTCTAGAATTTCATTTTACACGGAATCATTCAGTATGTAGCTTTTTGAGTCTGGATCTCTTACTTAACATAACGCCTTCAAAAGGCGCCCCTGTTGTTGCATGTATCATTCTTTGCATGGTGTTCAACCCTTTTCGTTGCTGAGTAGTATGTTCTATTTGTGAAAGTACCCCAGTTTGATGATGCCTTCTCTTGTTCAAAAGTTATATGTGAGTTTTTGACTTGGAGGGAGGTCAGTGTCCCTAACCCTTGCATTGTTCAATGGTCAACCATATTTCACTTTATAAGAAACTGCTAGAGTTGTTCAAAGTGGTGATATCATTTTACCTCCCCCACCCCAGCAGTGTAAGAGGGTTCCAATTCTCAGCATCTTCTCCAACACTTGTTACTGTCTGGCGTTTTGATGATAGGCGTCCTAGTGAGTGTGAAGTAGGAACTCACTGTAGTTTTCATTTGCATTTCCCTGATGACCCATGATGCTGGGAATCTTCCTATGCTCTCATTTGCCATTCAAGTATCTCTTTGGTGCACTGCCTATTGAAATCTTTTGCCTACTTGTAAAAATTGGGTTATGTGTCCTCTTATTAATGAGTTAGAATAATTCTCTATATGTCCAGGTACAAGACCTTTATCAGATATGTTTTGCAAATATTTTCTTCTAATTGGTGCCTAAGTCCCACATCTTATCAGTCTTGACGTACCTCGTTCCCATTCGCTTCACAATCCAATCCTTCTGGCTCTACATTAAAATGTATCCAGAATCTGATCCTTCTCATCACTTCCGATGTTACCACATGGCTCTGTCACTTCCCACCCGGGTTACTGTGGTGACCTCTTAACTATGACCTCTTAACAGGGCTCTCTTGCCCCTTCACTCTATTCTAAACAGAATCCTGAGTGATCCTTTTAAACCATACATCACAACACGTCCCTTTCTATTCAAAATCTACCAAAGGTTTCTTTTTACTAAGTTAAAAACTACAGGTGATTATTAACAGAGAAAATGGCATTTTCACTTTTTGAAATCACCTACGACAATACAGTATAATAAAATCTTTTCAGTAAATCAAGTATAAAGAATTTCAAGTACAGCATCTAGAGGTCCTAATACCATTTGCCATTGAAATTTCAGCACTTTAGGGAGAAAACACTAACTTTTCTAGCGCTGCCCAGTTTCCAAGGCAGAGTCATCTAGTAGAGTAACTTTATGTTGAGAGATAACCCTGTAATTGGCTTCCTCCTCTTGATTCAAAATTAGGTTAGCTAAGAGAGGGGTGTAATGTCAAGCAATCTTTTTGTTCCTTTTACTTGACACTTTAAGTAACTTCATGTGTATATGTTAGGTTTATGAGATGACTAATTATGTAGTTTTTAATTATAGTAAAGTTCTCTGTTGGATGTTATCATTCACATGCTTGTTCTCTGACTCAAGATATCTTAATCTATGGCAGGCCCAAACTGACAATTCTTTATGCCCAGAAACTTGTTAAGTAAAATTCTACTGTGATCTTCACAATAAAGAGAGATCAGAATCAAATTAGGCTTACTGTACCTAATCTGGGTGTTCAGGAGTTGGCATTTCTGCCAGAAATGTCCCTTTCAAGTTAGCCTAAATGGTTTTCAATGCCCCTATTAGAATGTGTTTTCATTCAGTGAGAGTCAGAGGTTAAGAAGGGTAAGGGCAACTCGGGCAAGGGTTCTAAAGCAATTTTTAGAATCTATTTACCTCTAATATAGGGACTAGAACTCATATAAGTGAAAGTCATGAAACACACAAAGCAGCTGTACATTCAAGATGCACAAACAAATCTTTCTTTGAGTCACATGTGATGAAATAGGATTTCCACGGTTATTTTTAAATAGCGTTAGGATTTTTTAATTTAGAAACTAATGAAATTTTCTTTTCCCTCTGGGGAGGGAGTCAGTCCCTCATGTGCTGATGAACCCACTGAAAAATTGAAAATATTGTTAAGTCAAAAACGCGTTGAATACACCTACTCTACCGAACACCATAGCTTAGCCTGGCCTACCTTAAATGTGCTCAGATCAATTATATCAGCCGATGTTTGGGCACAATTATCTAACACAGAGACTATTTTATAAGAAAGAGTTGAACATCTCATGTAATTTATGGAATACTGTATTGAAAGTGAAAAACAGAGTGGTTGTATGAGTGCAGGATGGTTGTAAATGTCTCGGTTGTTTACTCTTGTGATCGAGGGGGGCTGACCATGGGCCGGGTCTCGCTCGCACCCAGCCTCGTGAGAGAGGATTGGACCGTATGTCACTAGCCCTGGTAAAAGATCCAAATTTAAAGTTCAAGGTACAGCTTCTACTGAATACATATTGCTTTCACATCATCTACAAAGTCAAAAAATCCTAAGTTGCGCACTATCTGTACTTGACTTCTGGGAAGGTCCATTTTGTTGATTTTTTTTTTTTTTTATGTTGAATGCCCATGAACTGTAATACAAAACCGAACACAAAACTAACACCGCCCTATGAATCTCTTGGCTAAAGTGCTTCAATGCCATGAAGTTTCATAGTTAGGTCAGCTAGAAAAAATAAATCATTGCACCGGGACTCAAAATTACATATTTAAATAAGAAAATGAAGTTAATAATAGCTACAAGTAAACATTGTTTTAGGACATAGAATCCCTTTGCTAAATTTCCAAATATTTTATTCAAGTGTGAGGAATGTGACTATTTCTACTAGAAATATTCCAGTTTGGTTTGGATTACTACAAAAATAAAAAGAAAGTCATCATGTACTTTCACAAAAATATTTCTTAGGCATTTGCTATCTGCTTTCTATTTTGTGAACCAGGGAGAATAAAACCAACACCCATGTGTCCATAGTGTTCTGAAGTAAAAATACATGAGTGAGAAGAAAAACATAGGATGAAGGTGAGCTTACGGCCACTTAGAGCCTCACAAAGATGTACTTCTTGGCCTGGCAACATTCTTAGACAGCAAGGTGTTCTCTTTTCTGCCCTCAACATCCCAGGGGTGTGGTATTATCTTAACCTTATGCATGCTATGATCTAGTTTAAAGAGTAGAGTTTAAGAGAAGTCAGTGAAATTTATTTTGGAATACATCAAGAAAATATGGCCTTGTGCCCTGCTCTGCTTCTTACAAGGTCTAGGCCATAGTAAATGCCTCTCAAAGAATTTTGTTAAAACTGCAGGCATAGCCAAACCCTTTTCTAATTACTTTCATATCAACAAATGCTTCATCTTTTCCACATCAAAGCAAGCAGCCTCTTGTCTGAGGTCTAACTAAGATGTAATACAAATCATCATCATCCTCCTCATCAAGATCAACACCATAGTTGTTATTTATTGATTATCTGTTTGCATGATTCTATACTGAATCTTCCAAATGTTATCCGATTTAGTACTCATAAAATCTTCTCATGAGATAGGCATGATTAGCTTCATTTTACAGACGAGAACACTAAGATTCAAAAAGGTCCAGTAACTTGGTACCAAAAATTAGTATATGATACTGGGATTTGTACCAGATACATCCTTATTTGAAAGTTTGTGCTTATAACTTCCATATTCCTTTTTATGATGCTTGCCTTTTCAAAGACTCCTAACATTTAGACAGGGAAATTGGTCATCTGGCTTCCTTTACAATGGTTCCAAATAAATAAGAGTTGCAAAGAGCATAACTTAGGTGGTAAAATCAGAGCCTCTTGTTTTCCTTTTAAAGATCCTTTCCCACGTTGGGCTATCATACCCCATAGGCAATGTCAGAATTCCACACACCTCCTAGACAAGGACTCATTTTCAGTGTCCCCTCCACTTCCTATCGGTTGTCCAGGTTAGCTGCTATTGCTGACAGATCATCATTTGCCAAACCTGTCCTTCTCTCTTTGTTCCTAAAGACACCTTGTTGAGCCACTAACGAGTTCCATCTTGCTAAATTTGGTGGTCAGTTTTCAATCTTCTTATGTGATCTATCAACTGCCTTTGGTGATTAATCGGCTTCCCCTTCACTTGGATTCTAGAAGGACATGATTCCCTGACTGCTGTTCCTCAGATTCCTTGGCTAGTTTCTTCTTGTCCTCCTCATTTCTAAATATCGGGATGTCCCAGGGTTCAGTCCTTGGATCTCTTCCCCATCTATCCCGACTCCCTGGGTGACTTCATCCTTTATAATTGCTTTAAATCCCTTCTACACATTGACCACCTTCAAGTTAATATCTTTATCTGCAACCTCTTCCCTAAGCTCCAAACTGGTATATCCCATGGCCTGCTCATCTTGGATGTTCAAAGGGAAAAAAAAAGTTCAAAACTGAAGTCTTGGTTTCCCCTTCCAAATCTCCTCTTTTCACATTCTTCCTCATTTGAGTCAATGGCAACTCAGTTCATACTGTTGCTCAGGCCCCAAACCTTGGAGTCATTCTTGAAAAACAATGTCAAATCCCTCAGCAAATCTGGTTGATGGTTTTGACTTAACTCTAAAATATGTATAGAATCTAAATACTCACCACCTCCTCTGTAACCATTCTGGGTCAAGCTATTATTATTTCTCACTGCGATTACTGCAGGGGCCTTCCAAACATCTCTCTGCTTCAACCTTTACCCCCCTTCCTTCTATTCTCAACACAACAGACTTCTTTAAAACATAAGCAAGATCATGTCACTCTACTCAAAACCCAACAAAGTCTTCTGATTTATTAAGAGTCAAAGGAGAAGTCCCTAAAATAGCCTGCCAGATGTTACATGATCTTACTTCTCATTACTTCTGAATTCATCTCTTATTAGTCTCCTCTTACTTCTTCTTCTTCTTATCCTCTGCTTTTCTCCAAATGTGCCAAACAAAGCATAATCTCACCTAAGGGCTGTTGCACTTGCTGCTTCCTCTGCTGGAATTTACTTCCCCTATCCATACGATTTACTCCCTTTTTTCATCCAAGTCTCTGCTTCAAATGACCTCCTTGTTACAGACCATCTTCTCTGACCACTCTTCCCACCACCCCTTTAGACCTACCCTCTCTCTCCCACCCAGCTTTATTTTTCTCTATAGTATTTTTCACCATTTGACACATTTCATATTTTCTTATTTTTTTCTCATTTTTTATTTCCTGCCTGTTTTATCTAGAATGTAAACTCCAGGATGGCAAGGAATTTGTTTTGTTCACTCTTGGATCCCTAGCACCTAGAACAGGGCCTGACCCATAGAACATAACTATTTGTTGAATTACCAGGCTATGGCAATTTTGTGCTCATAGAACCCCCAATAATGTCATCTCCTATTTCCTGACAAGACTGTCTCCTCCACCTAAATTTAGACTTTCCCTTATGGCCCACTTGCCATATATTCATGTCTTCTTATTGCCCTATAGCTCCGAGTTAGTTCCTGGACTCCACAGGGCCATTGTAGACCCAGACTCTATCTCTCTTTCCTCTCTGCCTCCTCAGTAATTAGCTGAGTCCTAATACTTGTCTTCTGGTGGGCCCAAGAAGACTGCCACAATCTTTATGACAAAATAAGTCTTAACTAAAAAAAGAGAGAGATTTCCTCATTAGGGAAGTAAAGCATTCCCTCTGGGAAGACTTGCAACAGGCTTCCCTTTACTGTGTCAAATGCCCATTTCTTAAGTGAAAGAGAGGCTGAGAAAGTGAGTTGCCATGAGCAGCCTCTGTCATGGAAGACAGAAAAGTTGCAGTTGGGAAGAAGGACATCTTTTGGATAAGCAAGCAAGAGTGTCTGCTGAACTGCAAATATTTTTCACTTTTAAGAAATTTTTCTTCTCTCTTTTTCATCTTCTCTTATTCTGTTACAGGGTTTTGTTCTTGCTTTAGAGATACTATATCTTATTTTGTCTCCAAGGGAATGTTAAACATAATATTTTGAAGTTTTCTTCTGTTCCCTGTTTTATTTCTATTTTCTTGATGTTCCCTTTTATTTTGTTGTATTTTTGTGTGGTCTTTCTCATTCAAGTTAGAGACAGTTCCTCTTGTTTGTCTTTTCCTATTTAAAAGAGAGACACCAAACAAACTGACTGGAAAGAGTTATGTGTCCATCAAGGGGCAGAGAGTAATGACAGGTGGATTTACTAGAGGATTCCTTTGGGGAGAGATGTCCTTTTCCATGGGGGACTCCCAAATGCAATATGTGGAGGTCTTTTCTTTAGGGCCACTCAATTTCTTCAAAGAAGAGCATTCACTCTCAAATCTCAATGCTTCATTGGTGGGGTGGGGAGTGGTAATGTGCCTGGTTGCTAAGGAAGGGGGCTGATGTTCCCACAGTCTCATATAGAAATCTTAGCTTAATCCCCCCAGGCGTCTGTTTTACTTGGTGTCCACAATTTTGACACCTCTTTGGTTCAATTTTTCTTGCAAAATTAAACTTTACTTTCCTGTAATAGTGGAAAAGGGAGCTAAGGGTGGGTTGGGAGGGAAAGGAGAGCAGTCACCTGGTTTCAAACAAGGAAGGTGAGGTCAGGGGACCAGGAAGTACAAATGGTCTGGGCAGACATCAGCTCACTAACTACTGTACATGACTCAGTCTCTCAAGGCCCTGCTTGACTTGCTCTTTGTTGCTCCTTGGTGTCCTCCTGCATGCATGTGGGTCTTATGCACCTCCATGACATTATGTCCATTATCTCTGGCACTGTTATATGCCTCTCCTATTCAATTTGTCAGTTGAAGTTTCATATATATACATATATGTATGTATATATATATCATATCATATATACTTAATATCACATATAATTAATATATTAATGTCATTTTAGTGGAAAATGCAAATCAAATGTGTGGGGTCATTTTTATACAGATATTCAAAGATTTTAAAGATGATATCAATTCAAATATGCCAGGACCCTACCAATCTTGAAAGCTGACCTTGTCATTTCACATAAGAAGAAAGGAAAGCCCTGAGAAATAAATTCTTTGCCAAAGTGAACTGCAGTCATGAGGTTCTTCTGGAAGGCAGCATGAAGACGTTGTCAGGCTTTCATGCTGCTGAGGCAGGCTGCCTGGTTTTGCATTTCAGCCCCATTCTCAACCAGCTCTGTGATCTTTTTTTTTTTTTTTAAAGATTTTATTTATTTATTTGAGAGAGAGAGAATGAGAGACAGAAAGCATGAGAGGGAGGAGGGTCAGAGGGAGAAGCAGACTCCCTGCTGAGCAGGGAGCCTGATGTGGGACTCGATCCCAGGACTCCAGGATCATGACCTGAGCCGAAGGCAGTCGCTTAACCAACTGAGCCACCCAGGCGCCCCCCAGCTCTGTGATCTTGAGACAGTTTCTTAAACTCTCTGTCACTCACTTTCCTTATATGTAAAATGCAGATAATATCAGTTACCTAACTGCTAAGTCATGGTTGGCATTAATGCATTAATATTTGTGAAGAACTTAAAATAGCACTTTCACATAGCAGTCAAAGCAGTCCATTAATCAACATTACTATTATTAGTTTGGATAAATCTAACTCAACTTTTAAAAAAACCCATGTATAATACTATTATAGTAGAAAGAGATCTTAATCTAAGAATTTGTACAGATAGTATTAGGGATAATTTATTCTAGTGTCTATGTTCTATATGTAGACCTAAGCCTAACAAGGCTGCTGACAGAAAAACCACCCTTGGAAAAGTCTGCATGAACCCATCCATTTGAAATATGTTTAAATTTTTTTGTTTTTTTTTTAAGATTTTATTTATTTATTTGACAGAGAGAGACACAGCGAGAGAGGGAACACAAGCAGGGGGAGTGGGAGAGGGAGAAGCAGGCTTTCCACTGAGCGGAGAGCCTGACACGGGGCTCAATCCCAGAACTCTGGGATCATGACCTGAGCCGAAGGCAGATGCTTAACAACTGAGCCACCCAGGCGCCCCTGAAATATGTTTAAATTTATCCAATAAAAGAAATGAACTAGATTACATGATGGTTTTCAAGTTAAAATATACTCATTAATCATCTAAAATTACTAACAATTCTAATTCTTGCAAGAACACTACCTGAAAACATGGAAAGTTACCTTTTTTGCTGGTCCCAACTCATCTGCATTAAAAGGGAGTGGATTTTCTTTTAAATAATGAATAAAACCAGGACATGTTTCTTTCAGAGTTAAGGGTTTCCCTGCCTGTAATTCAACAACAGTGAAAAGTGATTTAAAGAATTGAGTATGGGCACAATTAATATCTTCCTGTGACCTGGGCTCAGAAATCAGTGGAATAAGGGAAAACCCTATTTTCATCTTAAGACATTTTCTTAACAGGGGGAGGAAGGATAACAGTGTACATTTTCACTTCTTAGATGTCTTAAACATAGGCCAAGAGGAACTTCAACCAGAATTACTAGAATTACTAGAATTCTAGTTGGGGCAGCTTCTGAGCGTCCTTTCCATCTGCCTTTGCTGATTAGGAGAGGCTCTGCTACAAAACAGACAAGAGGTTACTAGGGCACTAAAGCCCCTGCCAGTATCTCAGCAAGAGCTCGTGAGAGAGGAAGGAGTAATTCCGGGATTTTACACATCACATGACTACCAGTGCTTCCCACTACTGTATTGGATTAGCAGTTTTAGTAAAGGCGGTGCTGACTCATCACCAACTACTGGTCTACCATGAGCGCTGAGTCTCTTCCTGAGACATTTCTGCCTAGTCATTTCTATCCGTGGCGTGAGCTTCGGGGCCCTTGACGTATTGTTATGCCCTTTTGCTCACTGAGAGTCATCCTGTTTTTGTGCATTATTCTCTAATTTGTCAATGTCTGTTTGGATTCCATTTCTGTTCTCGAGGAGAAAAAAAAGGTTAGGCACACACAAAAGAAATATTTTCAAAACTATCCTCCAAATGAATGCCAAATTAATAAAAAGAAAGTTAAATAATTCCTGTCCTTGAAAGCTGTAAGCCTCAAGCATTTTCGTATATGTTGAGATTACCTAAATTGTTAACAATAATATTGCATTTAGTAAGGGCAAACTCATGCCATGAAGTAACACATACTATAATCTAAAATGAGAATAAAAGCATTAAATTTGAACTGTATTATAGCACAATGATTATCATAAAAGATATTTAAAGAGATTATTTTCTCATAAATATTTCCCCAGGTCATTTCTTACATCTATTTTCCCCCCTCCAAATTCAAATTATTTCTTGGTATCTTACCTAGCATATAAAGTCCATGTGTTTTATAAGATATATATAGCATATGTAATTTCATAAATACTTTTATAGCCTTGATGCTAGGTTGTATATTCTACATCAGTTACAAAATGTTGATAAAAGTAATCCAACTTAATAAAATCAGGGCAAGGATTTTTGCTGCCTGCAATTATATTTTGTGCTGAAAATTAGACATTCTCTGGACATAATTTTTTTTAAAGATTGTATTTATTTATTTTTCAGAGAGAGAGAGAGACAGAGAACAAACGGGGAGTGGCAGGCAGAGGGAGAAGCAGGCTCCCCACTGAGGAGGGAGCCCGATGTGGAACTTGATCTCAGGACCCTGGGATCATGACCTGGGCAGACGCCTAACCAACTGAGCCACCCAGGCGTCCCTCTCTGGACATAATTAATAAAATACCACATTGCATCTTTTTTGGAACAGGTCAGATACAAATAAATTAAAATGATTAACAGCATGCTTATATAGCATGCCTAAGTTCCACAGGTCCGGAATGTATGGGAAAGATAAATGGGACAAAAGCAGGGACATACGGTACAATGGGAATCCTGAGGCATCTGATGTAGTCACTACTCCCAGATCACACACCTGCTGGGCCAGGCCTTGCCTAGTTCCCAGGTTCTGTGGCCTTCACTCCTAATAGCTAAGTCACTTGACCCCCACGCCCACTTCACCTACTGACTCAACCTCAGTGAATCTCTAGGAACAAACCCAACCTTAGATGGGATTGGAACTCTGGAACTGCTGGGCAGGCAACTGGAGCCTAATGCCTCATGACTCAGTCCTCTCCTGCTGGCTTTGGCCTTCTGCCTTGTTCTCAAGATCCAGTACCCACTATGTGTTCTGGATTTATGCCTTGTCCTGTTTTCTGTGCCCAAGTCCCTTCCTGGAAACTCACGCAGTACTCCTAAAGAACTAGGGAGCTCCCTTCTGCCTACCTGCCTCCTAGGCATTGGGGTCCTTTTCCTCACCCACAGATCCAAGAGGCAGCCATGATGTTGTGGTTAATAGTCCTAATTTAGGAGCTGGACGGAACTTGGGGGGTCCAACTGAGCTCTCTGGCCTCCATGTCCTAACCTGTGTAAAAGGGATGTTAGTAGAGCCAACTTAATAGGGGTCTTGTAGGGGTTTAGTAGTTAAAACATATACAGTACTTGGAAAAATAGTTGGTCATAGTATATAAGTGCTCAGTGAATATTAGGTTTTATTAATTGTGGAAGCAATAGTAGAATACAAGCCAGCTGACACTATCAGCCTAGTGCATGGAGCTCTAAAGGCTGTGGTCTTTACATCCCATTTTTCTATCACCTGTTACGCTTACTGCACTTGACTTCAACTCACACTGGCAGCAGAGTCCATTCCTCAGTGCATGCCACTGAGCGCTGGGTCCTCTTTCTTACCACGGATTCAACCCCAGCCTGTGGCAGTCACCGAGTTAGGCACAGCTCTGTCCCAGAGTCACCTGAAAACTTGGTTGCCTCTATAAGTTAATAATTACTTCTGCATTATTCTCTTATTTGCTCTCTCAGGGTTTGCTTTTCATAAGGAAAGACAAATCCTAATAAGCATCTCTGCAGAAAATGAAATTTGAACACGAAGAATGTACACCAATCAAATGCGGAGTTATTTACAAAATAAAGACCATAAGGGAATAACAACTAAAACTATTGCTGGAAACCTACCATTACCCTTATTACACAATGGACTTTGGTTTCATTTTTTAAATATCTTTTACGTGACAGAATTGGAAATCTCAAAGTAAACTTGCCTAGAGCAATGTTAAATTATTTCTTTTAAGGTCAGATTAGATATTTGCTTCATGCTGAGTCATGCATGCATGTTGAAAGCCAGTAGTAAATACATCTAAAGAGTCAAAGGTCAAAGACAAAACAGGTAATGTCAACACTCTGTTTCAGTAAACGTATGAACATGACAGATGTTCCAGTGTATCTATCCAGAGGTCACATAGAAATTATGCTCTGGTTTTCATAAATGCTTTTGGTTAATTTTAAGGATTTTGGTGGATGGATTCAAACCACCCAGGCTTCTTCCTGGTTTATTGTTTAGTAAATTATTCGCCCTTTGAAGTCTGCAAAAATGATCTGAGGATATTAAAAATATTTCAAATACTAAGGTGGAAAAAATCTGCAGCTTCAGAGAAGTATCTCGCCATTTGCAAAATGTATTGGAATAGTATCACAGGACCCAAGATACAGAATAACCAAAGGGTAAAGACAATGTTTGCTGCTACATTTCAGCTATTCAAACACTTGCAAATGGTACTGCAAAAAAAGGGAAGAACACCAACTCATCAATTCCAAGTGGTACATTTTTTTCAGGTTTTAATATATCCCAAATCAGGATGCATCACACAATACATGTCATGTCATGGCTTAATTTATAGCATTTTTCCTTTCTTAGTGGTACATGAACTAGTGGTGTCCTTTACAGTCTGTGATGTCTTAGGTTTAATGAAATATGGTAAATATTGGAATTTCTTTTGTCTCTCACCTCTCCTTCTCTGGAGTTTCCCTCCTTTCCTTGCTTAAAAAGATATATAGATATATATATACACAAATTATGTATATTTATATACACTCTACATGCACATCTACACTAGGCTTGGACCCATCCAGCACCCCCAGAGAACTGGGGACCTGTCTTCTCCACCTGTTCATTGCCAAAGAACTGAACTGGAATCCTTTTCCTCAAACCAAACCCAAGATGGGACTCTGTTAAAGCTGGAGTTCCTGTCTCAAAAAGAAAAGGGGTATTTAACTCAAAGCCTCCTTACCATGTATGGAAAGTTCAGTGAAAAGCTGGCTATAGGGAAAAGTGAAAACTTCTCATTGACACTAAGGATGCTGAATCTGGTTTATCTATCCCATCCCCATTCCTCACCAGCATGGCTAATAAAAGACTGACCTAAACCCTTTGTTCTGAACTCTGGGAATGAGAGAGAAGAGCCGTATTTTAGTTTTTCTCTTCTCTCATGGGAAGAGGTTTGTGGCCAACCCTTAGCTCTAACGAGCCTCTTTAATAAAGATGCCAGCTTCCCCAGGGGCCCACATGCCCTGCATGGCAAATCTCGGGATTGTATTTTATCTCCAAAAAGCTTTCTGTTGGTGCTGCCAACACACAGGAATTATTAATTAATATAGAGCAGTGTGCGTTGGAACAGCATGGGGGAAGGATCTTGGGAAACTCCAGACAGCCTAATATAAAGTTCTTGTCATTTTTTAAACCTCAAAGTTTGAGGTTTACTTTGCTCACAGGTTAGCTACCCAAACTAATGGAAAACAAAGAAGTCAGAGAATTACATTTTAGCCTCAGGTTGGGTTTTATGTAAATTAATGAACCTTTAAATCAGGGCAATATTTTGGAGGGAAAAAATGCTTGGCAAATAATACATCCACATACAAAAAAGCTGGCTGAAAAGTCATTTGCTGGCACCCACCAATACTGCCCACCAACTTTTCTTAAATCTTCCTATGTTTCTCTACTTCTAAGCCCCTTAGAATAGATATTCCAAAAGTTCTCCCACCCCAACCCCAATAGAGCTTTCCCCACACACTAAACTGGGTATGCTGAAGTATGCCTGTTTCTCCTTGATTCAAGTCTTTACACCCTCAGGAGTTGGTAGAGAGCTTGGTGCTCAAGGCTCTTTTGCAATTCTGCTGGATTTGGCTTCCCAAGAGCATCAGCTTTAAGTGAATCCAGAGAGCAAACAGGTATAGTGAATGTTCAAATCTGTTGGAAAGTCTCCATGGCGTAAAGGGGAAAGATGAAAAGAAAAATATAGTTTCCCATAATTTACAGGAAAACCAAGAGTCAACATTTATTATTCATTTTCTTGGAGGGTACTTTGTCATAGTTTATTAATATCACGTATAAAACTTTTCAAAAACTACACAGTTAATTGTCTATTTATAGACATTGCCATTTTTCCCAGCAATTATAGGAGCTGGCTTAACCTAGTTAGGTAGCTGTTAAAATAAACCTCAGAAAAAAATAAAGTTGATCCCTTTTTTAAAAAATATTTTATTTATTTATTTTAGAGAAAGAGAGAGAGAGCACGAGCCAGGGGAGGAGCAGAAGGAGAGGGATAAGCGGATTCCACACTGAGCACAGAGCCCGACTCGGGGCTCAATCCCGGGACCTTGAGATCATGACCTGAGCTGAAATCAAGAGTCGGACGCTTAAAAGACAGAGCCACCTAGGTTCCCCTAAAGTTGATTCCTTTTGGTGAAATTTTTAGCCTACTACATCTCAACACATCAACACATCTCTAGAGAGACAGTATGTCTCAGTGGTCACAATCTTGGGCTTTGGAGTTAAACCTGAGTTTGAAGAGCAGACCCTCCACTTACAAGCTGTTTGACCTTGGACATGTTACTTAACATCTCGGGTCTCGGTTTCCTCACCTGAGAAACGGGTATCATGTTACCTAATTGTTTCTCATTTTCTGTCTGCTATCACATCAATCAAGTTTTGAGTTTTCTTTATTCCTTCTCATCCTCTCCACTTCCTGGGAAGTTATCCATGGTATACACAATATACCTATTCTTTCAATGGTTCTCCCTAAATTTTAAATAGGCATAGCTAACTTAAAGTTGGCAAGTCATCAACATCTCTAGGCTTCCCCTAAACAATGTACAACATTAGGATGCTTTCACTCTGGTCATTTACAACTGACCGTGGACTGACATTTTAGTTCCATCCTGTTTGTTTTACCGCCGAAAGTCATCATCAGTATTTTTATTTCATCAATTATGTTAACGAATCAAAACTTTTTTTTTTAGAATCAATGTTCTTCTTTTTTTTAAGATTATTTATTATATGAGAGAGAGAGAGCATGAGAGAGAGAGACCACAGGCAGTGGGGAGGGGGAGAGGGAGAAGCAGACTCCCTCCTGAGTGGGGAACCCTATGTGGGACTCCATCCCAGGACCTGGCTCATGACCTGAGCTGAAGGCGATGCTTCACCAACTAAGCGCTCCAATCAAAACTCTTTTGATTTACCTACATGATTGTCAGTTTCTTCACATCACATTTATTTGTTTGGGTTCAATTTCCTTCTTACTAAAATACACCCTTTAAGAAGTGCTTTCAGCATTTGTTACTGGGAAACTGTCAGCACGTGATTGCTCATGTCTCCAGCCGGCACTGACACTTGAGTTAAGATTAACAGGGAATGAAAATTATGGTGGACAATTATCTTCTCTCAGAATGTGGATGATAGGACTCCATGTCTTTTGATTTCTGTTGTGGCTTTTGAGAAGTCTGTTGATCCTATAGTGGTGATTCCTTTAGAGACAGTTTCTCTTTGTTCCTCAGCTGCTTTCACAATCTATTCTTTGACTCTGGTGTTTTGTTTTTCAGTTTCACGATGATGTGCTAGGTATGGTCTCACTGTGCTTCCTACATCTGAATAGTCATGTTCCTTCATCAGCTCTAGAATATGTTTAGGCATTATCTTATCAAAAATTCCCTCTACTCAATTCTCTCTAAGGAATAGTCTTTCCTTCTGGAATTTCTAGGTGACATATTTTGGGCCTTTTCCTTCACTCTTTTATGTCCCCTAACTTCTCCCTCTTATATTCCATCTCTATCCAAGCTACCTTCTGGCTACTTTTTTCAGATGTATCTTCCCACTTAGAATTCACATCCATATCAACATTATCCTATCATCCGACTTACTATCTTATCCATTCAGTTACATTATTTTTTGCTGCTAGACATTCTATTACTTCACTTCTAAAAGTTTTCATTTATTTTTTTTTCTTCTCATGCTGTCTTACCTTTTCTTTAAATCCTTTCATTTATGTCTTCAGTCATATTAAGTATAATTATTTTATATTCTCTTTCAGATCGTTTGTGTCCCTATTTCTGCTATTATTTTTGCCAGCTGATCTTGCCCATGGTGGATTGTTTCTGTGTATCCTTTGTGCTTAGGGTTTGTGCACTCAGCTTAAGTACAGCTTATCTGAAAGAATCCGGCCTACGTGGAGGTACTCCCTTGAGAGGTTTTCAGCTGCCTTCTACCCGGCACCTTGAGGATATTGTGGTCTGAGCCCAATTTTAATATTAAATTCGCTGGTTGGACTTTCCCAGACAATGCAGGTAAAGTAAATTAAAACTTTTAACTCACATGTGGTACAGACTTGAATTTAAAAATTCCCACAGGATATTTTACTTTCCCTTTCCAGCCCAGGCCAAAAAAGACAACCTAGTTTCTTAGGGTCTCCCATTACTGAAGGGTGGATTTTGTCACCAAGGGCATGCATCTTTGAGGGCACTGGCTTTGCTGGAGGGTCTCATTCAACTTCCCATTTTTATATTGGTCCAAGGCTTTATCATCTGTCTCTGCATGGGGGCGACAATCCAATGCTGAGACAACAACTCCTCTTCCCTCCACAACGCCGGCCCCCAGTTCATCTCTGGTCCGATTCTCAGACTTTTCATTTCTGTTTCGTGGATACCCTGTACCTTCTTGTGAACTCCAGGAAGCACTGAAAAGGGTTTTAAACAATTATTATTATGCTTCACCTAGCATTTTTAGGTGTTGGTAGCAAGAGGATTTTCAAGTTGTCTGTTCCATAAAACTGCCATAACCAAACTCTCTGGTCTGTTAACCTACTTGAATGTATTACTTTGAGAAAAAGAAAATGTTTTTAAAATGTGTCACTTATTGGTATAATACAAATAGATGAGATGTAGTGTTTCCTTGGATTAGATATGCTGAAAAATTAGGCCTCACAGGTGAATAAATTCTTATAAGAAATAATTGATATTTGATTCTTTGTTAAACTGAAAACTTCCACAAATTTTGTTGATCTTATAAGAGAAGCCACAAACTATAGCTACTTCTGTGCATATGGGATGTCATACACATAATAAGAATAAGCTTTCTCTGATGCAACTTCTAGATTTTCTCAAGTAAAGCCACTATTTCTTTCTTTCCTTTTTTTTTCTTTTTTAGAGAGACTGAGCATGAGAACAGTGGGACGGAGGGGCAGAGACAGAGGGAGAGAGAGAGAATCTTAAGCAGGCTCCATGCTCAGTGCTGAGCCCAACATGACCTAAGATCATGACCTGAGCCGAAAGCAAGAGTTGGACGCTTAACCAACTACTGAGCCGCCCAGGCACCCCAAGGCACATTATTGCATGATGATAATAATTGTATATATGTACTTAGTATGTATCTGACATATATTTGAGGAGAAAAATATAACTAACTTCCTCATAAATGTTGGCAAACAAATTCATATCTCATGAAACAATTAAGTTTTGTGGAAAACCGTAGAAAAACTTGTGGGAAATGTGGATATGTTGCAAAGAGCACAGACTTGAGAGACAGATGGGCCTGGGCTCTGGTACCATCTCTTCTATTTATTGGCTGTGTGACATTAGGTGAGTTAATGAACCTCTTTGAACCTCCTTTTCTTCATCATTAAAAGAAGAGATGAGAGATAGCTGGCAGGGTTGTAGTCAGAATTAAATGAGACAATGAATTCACATAGCAAGTACTGAATGAACATTGGTGGAAAGACAAGGAAGGACTTAGAAGGAAAAAAGGGAGGGAAGAAGGAAAGAAAACTGGAAATCCAAAGGAATTAAGGTTGCCAGTGTTCCTCTTTTCATTAAAGAACAGGAGTATGTTGGCCCTGATTTCCAAGGAATTAGCCTAATGCTAATTTCTAAATAATCTTTGGCTAGACTGCTATCATTCATGCAAATTCATTCCATGTCTTCTGGGAGGTTTCATGTAACAACAAAGACAAGCAAATTGCCTGGAACCTGGGATGTTTGGAGCTATCCACCCCTCAGGAAAGTCCCTCAGTAAAGAGTGGAAGGCATCCGCAATGAGAGCCCTCTTGGGAAAAGAGCCCCTCAAGTGACTTATGAAAGCAGATGGCTGTGACAAGGAGAAACATGGCCTCTGAGCAAACTGGACTTTCAACTTTTCTGTCTCAAATAAAAATCTATAAAGAATCACAGAGCAAGAGGCTAGGAGGAAGTAAAACTACACAATGCTTTTGATCAGCATCCACAACTGTATAGAGTCCTGCTCTCCCTCCCAGAAATTTATAAAGGAATAAAAGGAACACTTCATGGTCACCGTTTCTGCCGAGATGTTTTCGAGACGTCTGTTCCCTATGAACAGGTTTAGAGGTATGTGGGAACACCAAACACCCTCAGAGGAAAATGATGTTCCAGGTCCTGTTCCCCTTATCTGGTGGTGTTTATTAGTTTTTGGTTTTTAAAATATACATCTCTGCCCTCAGGAATGTTGAAAGAACTCAAGTATGTAAAGGGATGGTCAGCTCAGGCTTAACCTCACACAGCAATTAGTTCATCTCTGGATGAAGACAGCTTGTGTGCTACGAGCAGAAAGCTGTTCACATCACACCTCAGTCTATGAATATGGTTTTTCCATTCATTTCTGAGGATATTTAGTTGGGGGAAAGCTTGCTCTGACTGAGCAGGTAAACTTTTACATTTTTTGTGAGGTAGTTTCTCAGGAGATGATCTGTGTCACCTTGTTGGTAGACATTAGGAAGAACAGTTAGTAAGAAGAGAAGAGACATGGCAATCATCCTCGGGTCCTATAGGACTTAAGCGTGGGATGAAGGCAAAAATACGCAGTGTGTGAGAATGGATGAAGGTGGGGAAGATGTAAAGTCTACCATTGCCTTCCTTCTTCATCAGAACCTTAGGCAGGAACCCCCACATCCCTATCCCCGGGAAAAATATGTTGATTTGAAAATAACTGTGTGGATGCAGCAATAATGGCCACAATGCTATTGTAGTTTTAGAAATGCAAATGTTTGCTTTGAATTAGTATCACATAAATATAAGTTAACATAATATAAGTGTTAGAATGTGTGCCTCTAGGTTAAAACATTGATCAAATAAAGAGAAGATGTCCAGAGAAATGGACAAGAGATAGATAGCAGTATTGCTTAATCTGACCTGGATTACAAAACTGGTAGTTTCAGCAAGACTGACCATATTCTGGGTCATAAAATAAGCCTCAACAAATTTAAAAGAATTGAAATCATACAAAATATAGTTACTGCAAAAGAATTAAACTAGAAATCCTACAGAACTATCTCTGGAAAATCCCCAAATATTTGGAAATTAAACAAGAAATAATCCATGAGTGAAAAAGGAAGTCACAGAGGAAATTAGAACATAGTTTGAATTGAACAAAAATGAAAACAAAGTATCAAAAATTGGGGGATGCTATAGTCAATAGCATACCAATTGAGAACAAGGCAAGGATGTTTTCCTTCACCATTCCTATTCAGAACTGTACAGGTAGTCTTAGCCAGTGCATTAAGGCAATAAAAAGAAATAAAAAGTCTTCAAATTAGAAAGGAAGAAGTAAAACCATCTCTATTCACAGAAGAAATTACAAGAAATACTACAAGAAAGCTGTTAGAACTAGTCAGAGAGTTTTGAAAAGTCATAATATTCAATATACAAAATCAGTAGTATTTCTATATACTAGCAGTAAACAAATGGAAATTGAATTTCAAAGAAAAACTTACCAAATACAACAGGACCAAAAACATTTTAAATATTTAGGTATAAATCTAACCGAAGATGTCTAAGATCTGACTTTTGAAAATAGACACACACGGATATTAAATAAGATCTAAAAAATTGGGAAATATATCCTGTTCATGGATTGGAAGACTCCGTTGGTTAAGTGTCTGCCTTCAGCTCAGGTCATGATCTCAAGGTCCTGGGATTGAACCCTGCATCAAGCTCCTTGCTCAGCAGACAGTCTGCTTCCTCTCCCTCTGACCCTCCTCCCTGCTTGGGCTCTCTCTCTCTCTCTCTTTCTCTGTTCCAAATAAATAAATAAAATCTTTAAAAAAAAATTACATGGAAAGGCAGAGAACTAGAATAGCTAAAACAAGTATGAGAAAGAACAAAGTTAGAAGATATGCTACCTGATTCCCAGACTGATTATAAAGCCACAGTAATCAGAACAGTGTGGTATTGACAAAAGGATAAGCATATAGGCGAACAGAACTAGACAGAGTGTCCAGAAATAGACCCATACTTATACAGTCAAGTGATTTTCAGTGAAATAGCAAAGACAATACAATGGGAAAGGATAGTCTTTTCATCAGATGATCCTGGAAGAAACGTACATTCACTTGCAAAAAAAAAAAGGTACCATATTAACAAATTAACATGACATAGATCAGAGACCTAGATTTAAATTAAAACTGTCCTGCATCAGCTTCCCTTCTCCCTCTCCTGCCCCTCTGCTTGTGCGCTCTCTCTTTCTCTGTCAAATAAATAAATAAAACTTTAAAAAAATAAATTAAAACTATGAAACTTTTTTTATTATTATTTTTTCATTTGAGAGAGAGAGAGACATAGAGAGCACAAGCAGGGGGAGAGGCAGAGGGAGAGGGAGAAGCAGACTCCCTGCAGAGCTGGGAGCGTGCTGGGGGCTTGATCCCAGGACCTGGAGATCATGACCTGAGCCAAAGACAGATGCTTAACCATCTGAGCCACCCAGGTGCCCCAAAACTATGAAACTTCTTAAAGAAAATAGAAAAGAAAATCTTCGTGACCTTGAATGAGGCAAAGATTACTTAGATACACAAAAAGCATGATCCATAAAAGAAAAAATTGATAAATTAGGAGTTTATAAAAATGTTTAAATTATGCTCTTTAAAAAAAAGAATACTATCATGAAAATGAAAGAACAACCCACTAGCTTGAAAATATACTTAAAACACATATCTAATAAAGGATTTGTGGCTAAAATATATAAAGAACTCTCAAAACTCAATAATAAGAAAACATGAGACCCAAATTATTGAAATGTGCAAGATATTGAACAAACATTTCAACAAAGAACCTATACGAATAGCAAATAAGCAAATGAAAGTATGCTTAATATCATTATTCCTTAGGGAAACGCAAATTAAAACCACAATGAGATATTATCACCTATTTGAATGGGTAAAATAAAGGAAAAAATGGGGAAAAGGAAACTAGCAATACCAAGTGTTGTGGAAAATATGGAGGAACTGGAATTCTCATCTACTGCTGGTGGAGATGCAAAATTATTATTCAAACCTTCTAAAAAACAGTTTGGTAATTTCTTATATACACTCACCATATGACTTAGCAATCTCAAGAGAAATTTACTCAAGACAAATGCAGATACAAGTACACGCAAAAACTTGTATGTGAATATTTATAGCAGCTTTGTTCATAATCATCTCCAAGAAGGAGACAAACCAAATATTCTTCAGCTGATAAACTATTTTATTTTTAAAAATTTTTTAAAGATTTATTTATTCATTTTAGAGAGAGAGAGAGTGCACAGGGGGAGGGGTAGAGGGAGAATGGGAGAGGGAGAATCGTAAGCAGACTCCGTGCTGAGTGTAGAGTCCATCACAGGGCTCTATCTCATGACCCTGAGGTCACTACCTGAGCTGAAACCAAGAGCTGGACACTTAACCGACTGCGCCACCCAAGTGCCTCTGATAAATGATTTTAAAACTGTGATATAT
Source organism: Leptonychotes weddellii (assembly GCF_054177405.1). Taxonomy (NCBI): domain Eukaryota; kingdom Metazoa; phylum Chordata; class Mammalia; order Carnivora; family Phocidae; genus Leptonychotes; species Leptonychotes weddellii. Next base: position 56,748,404 of record NC_138373.1, on the reverse strand, counting down.
CCATATAATGAAATTGTATTTGACAATAAGAAGAAATAAACTTCTGGTATACATAACAACATGGATGAATCTCAAATGAATTATGCTAAGATTTACAGATGTACTAAGGCTACGTGGTATATGATTACATTATATGACATTCTGGAGAGAGCAAGACTCTAGGGACAGAAAGTGTATCAGTGGTTTCCAGGAGCTGAGGAAAGAGTTGACTGCAAAGTACAAAGGGACACAAGGACATTTTTTATGGTGAGGAATGTTCTATATCTTGATTGTGGTGATTTACATGACTGTATGCAATTGTCAAAACTTACAAAACTGTAAACTAAAACAGATAATTTCTCCTACATATAAATTATACTTCAACACATCTGACTTTAATTTTTAAAAAGAGTTTAAAAAGCTGTTTTCCAGGGGAAAATCTAATAAGGATCAGAGCCAAGTAAATGAGAAAAAAAATCTTATACAGAAGCATAGCGACTTAATCTAGGATGAAAGGAACCTAAAGAACAGGTTTCCAAGAGAAGATGAAATCAACAATTTAAGGTTAAGATGTCTGTAAAAAACAGCTTAGAAGTCATCCAGAAAATACAGAGTGTCTTAAGAAATGATAAATAATTCGCCAACTGCTCAAGAGCTAAAGTAACTGAATCACAGAGAGTGGTAGGCAGAACCCTAAGGCACATGCCCATCTGTTCCCTGGTGTACACACCCTATTTAATCTCCTCCACGTGAGTGTGGGTGAGACTAGTAAACCGGGGAATGCACTCCCACGGGAGAGAGATAGAATCACAAGCAGACTCTGCACTGATCACAGAGCCCGTGATGGGGCTGGATCTCACGACCCTGAGATCATGACCTGAGCTGAAATCAAGAGTTGGACGCTCAACCGACTGAGCCACCCGGCGTCCCAGGTCAGCTTTTAAAAGAGGAGTCAGGCCCTCACTAGATGGAAAGCTTCTGCTGTGCTGGGAACTGCCCGGGAAGAGGGGGGACCATGGGGCAAAGACCCGAGGGCAGCCTGTAGGAGCTGAAAGCATCTCCAGCAGGGAAGCGGAGACTGAATTCTGCCAACAATGAGTGGTCTTTTGCCAACAAATGATCTTGGAAAGGTCAGTCATCTGCAAACCTCAGATGAGATCCCACCCCTGGCTAATGTCTTAATTCCAGCCTGGGAAGACTCTTGAGCAGAGAACCCAAGCCTGGATGGCTGACCTAGAGAAACTGAGATGACACATGTGTGTTTGCTTAAGCCACTAAGTCTGTGGTGATTTTGTCATACAGTAATAGAAAAGTGAAGAGTGAATTAAATGTGTCAAGCTAGTTTAATCAGAAAATACTTTCATGATTTTGACTCCAACAGTTCCTCACCAAATCAATAGTAGGCTAGTTTTAAAGATTTACTATACATTGAATCAAAAAGTATCAGAGAAGGTAACATCATAGAAGAGGGAAGACCAAGGGGATGACATCTTTGGAGGATACTCTCCCTCAGTTCTGTCCAGGGTGGGCCAAGAAAGTCCCAGTACAGACTGGTGGAGGGGCCTTCCGCTGGACGTTCTCTGATTTGGGCTCATTGCACTTGGTAACTCATTGTCCCACAGACTTCCCTTCTCCACATCCAGGCAGAGAATTCCGCCACCCCAGTACTAATAACTGTCCTCTCTGGGCTGGACACCCTCCCACAGGTCTCTAGGGCCAACGGTGACATCCAGACCAGAAACACGTCAGCGCTCACTGGACTTTCTTAACACTCATTGTTAACACACTCATTTGTGAGGCTAGTCACCAGGAAATAACCATGAATCATTCCTGAAGCATCTTTCCATATATGTGATAACAGAAAGAGGGTTTCTCCCCCAAACAATATTATTTCAATTATAGGTTGCAGTACCTTGCAAATTTAAAAAATAACATTCTTCATTTTCATCAGATTATCAATTGTTTTATTCTAGAAAATTCTTTATTCTAAACATTATATAATGAAAATGGAATTAATAACTTACCTTGTAACTTTTTAGTCTGATGAAATCAACCTTCATAGAGACAAATCTATCTGAATTTCGACTGATGTTCTTAAGGTGTTCTACAAGATCTGCACAGAACTTGTAACCTCCTTTAAGCACACACAGGATCATAATGTCACTGTATCCTATGTCTTTCATAATATCCTTAGCCAGCCGTTCAGTTCTGGAAGAGGGATTAAAAGATATATTAAAGCATAAGTACTTCTGAGTATTTTTTTCCTTTCAAAAAAATGCATGATGCATTACCCATATTAGATTACACAGGGGATTGTGGAGGAGAGCTTGGGAGACAGAAGCCTACAGATAAAGAAGCTTTGTTAAGACTGGACAAAGAGAGAGTGTTCAAAACATATTTCTGATAACCACATCATCCCTAGTACATTTTTGCTCCCTGGTGTCACAAACATGAGTAAGGTATAAAGTATATGTCAAAGATCATGAATGCTATTATTTTACCACCACAGAGCCTGGTTGTTAGCAATGCTATGAAGGTATCTGGTGATATTATGCTCACTTTATAGCAAAGAGAGAGGACATGGAGAATGACTCACTCACCTTACAACATTAGAAGAGACTGGAAGAAAAGTCAAGCACACAGAAGCTATCAAAAGAATCACCTCTGTCTTTTATTTGACAAAGATGGCACATTACCTATGTGAAAGGTGTCCAGGGTACAATTCCAGGAGGCACCATTGACATGGAGCACCATGTGAATGATGCCTTCCTCGAGCTAGGTAATGATGCAGCCTCGGGCTGGCACCCAAAGCCTGATTCGGAACTGTCACTGTATTTTTTCTAATTGTTTCATGTTCAGAAGTCCATTGCCCATGCATCCATACAACATTAAAGCCTCGAATGGAGGCAGGAGCTCAGGTGCATATTTAAAAAAAATTCCTACTGGCACTTCAGATAGAATTAGATTTAAAATGTGTTAAATGAATGATCTGAATATATATATATGTGTGTGTGTATGTGTATATATGTATATGTATGTATATCTCTCTATATAAAGCATTATATTACATATGTTCTATATATCTAATATATTACATAATATATTTTATATAAGTTATATATATGTGTGTATATGCATACATATGTATAAACATATACATATTAAATGGCAACCATGGTTTCAGACAATGTTTCTCAAAATATGATCATCAAGAAAATGTACATCAGCATGCCAGATAGTCTGCAAAAAGGGACATTTGTTTTCAGCATAATGGAGTGAGGTGGTCAATACATTCTATCCACAAAAAAGTAACTATAAAGCTAGATAAAACTGTCGAAAACAACCATTTCAGCACTCTGGGAGTTAACCAGAGACATGTAACAAACTGAGAATCATTTATTCATGAAAACATTGAACAATGGGTAGAAAGAGCGCAAGTCTGTGGCATCCTTGCCAGAGAGTGCTCCCATCTCCCTGCGCCCCACATCAGCTCTGTTGTTCAACCAGGTAGTTCAGCCAGGGTGGGGCACTGCCAGAGGGAGCTTCCCTCGCAGGGAGCAGTGTCAGTTGGTATGGCTCTCTTGGTAGCCTGTGTGCAGGGAGAGCCAATGGCCCCATTATTGGGAAGTTGCAGTCCTGTTTGAGCAACTAACCGGCAGACTAGTCTAGTCGGGGATTTGATAGGGAGTTCTGGGAGGTTAGCGTCACAGGAGAGGGATAGACAATATACTCTTCACATATCTCAAGTTGACCAGAAGCTATGCATATGCCCAGCAGAGACCAGCATGGGACCAGGTTACCTATACATTCCTGAATGATGGAGCCTGTAAGTGTGTGCAGCAAAGACACAAGAAAGCACAATGAAACAATAAAAGCCGGGGAAGACTTGAAAAAGGCTGGAAATCTGAATGTGCTTGACAGTCCCCACACACATTCATCAGGGCTTAAGGTGCTTGAGTACAATCTCTACCAATCTTAGACTGAAGGCTAAATTACTCAGACAGAGGGGTGAGTCCTAGTAAGTGAGGCTTACAAAGTAAAAACAAGAAAAATAGACTGCCTATCATCAGAGGCCATGCACTGTGGGAGATACAGATTCCATAGAGTGGAAAACAAAACAAACAAACAAAACCCAAAAAACAAAACCGAAGAACAAGGGCAATGAACAGAAAATAATTACAAATATGGTAGATATGAAACCAACTATATCAATAATCACTTTAAATGTGAATGATCTAAATATATCAAGTAAAAGACAGAGACTGTCAGAGTGGATTAAAAAAAAAAAAAAAGACCCTAACATATGTTATCTCTAAAGACACTGATAGATTAAAAGTAAAAAGATGGAGACGGACATATTGTACTAACACTAATGAAAAGAAAGCAGGAGTAGCTTATTGATTTCAGACAAAGCAGATTTCAGAGCAAGGAAATTATCAGGAATAAAGAGGGCATTATATACTAAAAAAGAGGTCAATTTTCCAAGAAGACATAACAATCCTTAATGTGTGTGCATCTAACAACAAAGAGTGTCAAAAAACTGACAGAACTAGAATCCACTACTGCAGTTGGAGATCTCAATACCCCTCTCTCAGTAACTGACAGATCCAGCAGTCAGAAAACCACTAAGGATATACTTGAACCACACAGTATCATAAATCAACTGGACCTAACTAGCATTTATAGAATATGTCATCTAACATTCTTCTCAAAGATATAAATAAGAAAATGAAAAGACAAGCCATAGATGGGGGGTGGGGTATTCAAAAATCATATATCTGGTAAAGGATTTATATCCAGAATATATAAAGAACCCTTACAACTCAGTAAGAAGACAAACAACCGACTCAATGTAAAAATGGCAGAAGACTTAAATAGTCATCTCTTCAAAGAAAACATAAATAGCTAACAAGCGCACTAAACAATAGGAAAATGCAAATTAAAACCACAATGAGATACTTTTATATATCCACTAGAATGCCTATGGTCAAAAGGACAGACGATACTAAATGTTGGCAACCATGTGGAAAAACTGGAATCCTCATCCTTGCTGGTGGAAATGTAAAATGGTACAGCCACTTTGGAAATAATTGGCAGTTTCTTAAACTTAACCATAAAACCCAGAATACCACTCCAAGGAATCCAAGAGAAATGAACAGGTATATCCACACAAAGACTTACATGCGAATGTTCATAGATACATTGTTCATAGTAGCCCAAAACTAGACATCCAAATAACCATTGATTGGTAAATCAATAATTACATATTGTATGATTTAACTTATATGAAGTGTTCAGAAAAGACAAATTTATAGAGAAAGGAATCAGACTAGTGACTGCCTGATGCTGGAAGTAGGAATAGGGGCTGACAGCAAACAAACTTTTGGGGATGATAGAAATACTGTAAAATGATGGTTGTGCTTGCCCAACCATAAACATTTACTAGACATCATTGACTCATTGACCTACAATGGGTGAATTTTGTAGTATGTAAATTACACTTAATAAATTCATTCCTGGGCCCCACCCCAGGATTTCCAGACATAAAGCATAAGAATACACATTTTATGGGATGCCTGAGTGGCTCAGTGGATTGAGCGTCTGACTCTTGGTTTTGGCTCAGGTCATGATCTCGGGGTCATGGGATCAAGCCCCACATGGGGCTCTGCACTCAGCACAGAATCGCTTGTCCTTCTCCCTCTGCTTCTCCTCTCTCTCTCTCATGAATAAATAAAAGCTTAAAAAAAAAAATACACATTTTAACAAGTTCACTGGTTAAGTCTCCTGTACTGGGAACTGGCTTTGGGTAGCCTTAGCAGCCCAATCATGTATTAGATCAGGATGCAATTAACTAAAGTCATAAAATTCAGGTGAGAAAAGCAAGAATTTGTTTAAACCAGGGGGGGGTTCCCAAACCTTTGTTAAGGGGAAAATGCCTCTGAGTTATTAAGAGGTGAGCTGAATACAAGGACTCCACTGCACAACAAAGTTGGTTTAATTGTTAAAGTCAAGCAGGTTTCTTTCTTTTTTTTCTTTTTTGCAGGAATTTCCGTATCTTCAATTTGAATTGCTAACAGGGAGATTTGACCATTTGAGAGATGCAAAATTTCCCAAGTTTATTTGATCACAGAACATTTTGTTCCCTCTGAGGATTGGGACTTGTATTCCATGAAAAGCCATCTTAGGCCATGAGAAACTCCAAACTAGACCTTATTTTAATAATATACTATAGTTTGAGAGGACGTGGACTATGCAAGTCTTACCCAATGGAAAATTCTTAGAGTGAAAGAATGACATTTCCTTTTGGTATAGACAGGAATTGATGGAAAGATAATATCCTGGGAATAGTGACTGTCTAGTGTTTTTCAAACTTTAGTTTGGCCAGGGACTTGTTTCATAAAGTTAAATATTAACTCAGAAGAATATAATAGATTAAAAAAAATAGAGGCAGAAGTACTATGGTTTAAGAAAAAAGGTAGCATGGGGAGTCCAAAGTTTCAATTTGTTCCTATTCCTCAGTGCCTCTCCCACCCCCATTTCTGGGTGTCTGAAGAATCTCTACGTTCCTGGGAGTGCACTGTGAGGCTTGCTTTCCATGTAAATGTGAAGGCTTAAGTATTTGATCTTTGTACAAGAAAACAGAGAGGTACATGGAATGATTATAGTCTTCGAATTAAGCAGTTTTGTGAAAGGAGTATGACCTTTAAATCCTGATGCTTAGGGTGGGCTCAAGTGGAGGATGCTCTCTGAAAACCAAGAAACAAATGGTGACTTATGGGCTTAGAACAGGTGAGAAAATGTTGGCTTTTAGAAAGCCAATTGGCTAGGAAGGAGCTAAAGGATCTCTATATAGATGGGTCAGAAAGAACTAGAAATAGCATTCTAGAAATAGTTCTGTGCAGATATTTTTAAGTTGAAAATATGCCTATTCCCAAAACATTACCACTGCCGGGAAATCATAACCAGGCACAGACTGGCTGATCTGTGATACATTGCTTGATCCGAGATATATGCCAAGTTGCAGGAAAAGCCAGGGCTGCAGGGGTGTGTCCCATGAAGGTAAAGTTCACCTGTTAATTATCCCTGGTTAACTCAAGCGTCTGTGAAAAATGTAAGACAGAGGTCCTCAGGTAAACAGCAATGCTTTCCCAAACCCTGTTTTTATCAGTTTGTGCGGGACATTGTTATTTTGAGGCTGTTACATATAATTATATATATATATATATATATACATATGTATATATATATATATATGCACAGAACGTAAAAATATCTGCATGGAACTATTTCTAGAATATATATATATATATATATATATTCTTATCATTTCCCCTGAACAAGTGTCCAGATAACCAGTTCAATTAAAGCAGAGATTCATTTTTTTTTTAAAGATTTTATTTATTTATTTGAGAGAGAGAATGAGAGAGAGAGAGCAGGAGAGGGGGGAGGGTCAGAGGGAGAAGCAGACTCCCTGCCGAGCAGGGAGCCCGATGCGGGACTCAATCCTGGGACTCCAGGATCATGACCTGAGCCGAAGGCAGTTGCTTAACCAACTGAGCCACCCAGGCGCCCCAGAGATTCGTTTTATTCCAAATTCTCTGTCCTATAAAATTTCTGTCTATTTCTATATAAGAGAGACTCAGGAATAGGGTCGTAAAGTGTATTATATGATTCGCACAAGAGGGGGCCAGCCAGCGCAGAACCAAGACTGACACAAGAAATAACACTTACCTGTCCACAATGATGCCATGAGGTATGAGGACATACTCCAAATCTCCATAATAGTGCTGTGGGTATGTGAATAAATTCAAGTCATATCCTGGCCAATCATCCATAATCTGTAAATCAAATTATTTTGGTTACAATAATTTTCATGGGGAATTTATTTGTAAAATGTAAGTAAGCAAAAATGGGTATCATTTGAAAAAAAGAATAATATGGAAAACAGAGAAGTGGTCTGATGATCAATATGACGTTAGATTACATTCTATCAACCTATGAAAAGCTCCGTGGGGGAAAATAATTTGTTTCACGAAACCTGATAAAAGATCTAGTACTGAAATGAACAGAGAATCCCACTCCTAACTTTTGGCATCATACAAAGAAATATCCACTTGATGTCTTATAGCTAACCTGATAGTATTGTTTGTAACGTTTGTTATATCGAAATTATATAGTATCATGAATATAAGTAACACTATGTTCATAAGTATATTGGACTTATACTTATGGACTTAGAAATATGGACAGTATCATCATGCATTATTATAAATGTTATTACATATACTATTACATGAAGTTTGGTAGAAGTTTGTAAAGTGCACAAACTTCTGAGTGGTCTAGTCATTACAGTAAACACTTCAGAACGATATACTATGGTGGGAACTTCCGTCAGTCCTATTGGGAAAAATTGTTCCAGAAAATTGGCCTATTCATGTAGTGAATAGAATACTAGCCAGTCTTTCCCTTGCTTAGCACTGGATGTGCAAATTTTATGGTTAGAACAGTAAAGATGTGGGAGAGAGAATGAAGGTGAAGAGCAAGTTACTTTTACTTTCAGATCACCGAGAAAGGATACACCAGGGAAGTGTTAGCACTCAACTCATTCCATAGCTGTCTTGCCGGTTCCTGTTCTTTGATGACTCCTGCACACTTCCATCAGATCCGCTATTCAGCTTGAACCTTTCATCATGCAGAGCTATCCCAATTTTCCAGCCCAGTTCCCTACATCATTGCCTCCCCATCCTCAGGCTGGGCTTCAGTCCAGCCGTGACCTTTCCCAGCTCTGTGTTCTGTTCATTTGTCTTTCTTGCACCTGCACCCTCTCCTTCTCCTTCCCTCTCTCCCTCTGTATCCCAAGCTCAACCCCTCTGCAGAAGCTCAGGTCAGGCCTCACTTATTTCTGGAGGCCTTGCTCACTGCTCCTACTCTCTGATCTTCTCTCCCAAATTCCTCATAGATGGGGCCCTCGTAGCTGTCTTTTCAAAGGCTCCCAGACAGGCTCCTTGAAAAGACTTCTGCCACTTCCAGCCTCTGGCTCACTCCATCTTATCTGTTATAGGACCCATTTGTACATCATTTAATTCTGGCACGTCCCCCAGCTGTCTACCCTTTCCTCATCCAGGACTCAAAACCTTAGCTCAGGTTTTGGAAGGGCAACTTATGGTCCAGCTCCCACCCAGGCCCACCCCAGTTCTGGGTTCTGGAATGCCAGCCAAACCAAACTCAGGGCATTTTCTTCCAAATTTATCCCTTTCCTATCTCAGCAAAGGACAACATATTTTTCTATTTGCTCAGATCAAAATGTTGGAGTCGTTGTTGCCTTCTTTCTTTCATTCCCTCATGTAACCCATTGGCAAATCCTATCATCAATTCCTTCAAAATTTAACCAGGACCACCTGTCAGCAACCCAACTGCTACCTCCCAGTCAGTGCCACCATCATTTCTCCGGGGACCATGCCATAGCTGTCAGACTTGCCTCCCTGCTTCCACCCTGCACCCCCACCCCATTCCAACATGGCAGCCAGAGCTCCCCATTTCTGAGTACAATCCAGAGTCTTCACCGTGGCCCACAGGGGCTACCTCTCTGACTTGTCTGCAGGCATTCTCTACCTCCTTTATTCTGCTTTAGCCACATTCTTCTTGCTGATCCTTGAACATGCCAGGCACGCTCCTGCCTCAACAGCTTTGCACCTGCCCTTTCTCTTGCCTATAATACTCTTCCCCCAGATTTCTACATGGCTTACACTTCACTTCCTTCAAGCCCCCACTTAAATGTCACCTCCACAGAGAGGACTTACCTGATTACCTATAGAAAATAGCACCCCCTTCCTTCCTACTCATCTCTATATTCCTTTTCCCCAGCTCTACTTTCCTTCCCAGCATGTGCTCCCACTGGATGTGACACATGTCTGTCTCTCTGTGTGCTTTGCCTTGTCTCCTCCTGCTAGAATGTCAGTGCCTTCTGACAGAGACTATGTCTGAGTCACTGTGGAAACCCCAGTGCTCAGAACACTGATCTGGAACACAGTAAGTGCTCAAAAATGTTCAATGAGTTAACGAATGACACATTCTCCATCCACAGACTACCCAAGACTACTTGAGCTCCAGCCCAAACTGATTTGTCTCGATTTGCCTCCTTGCATAAAGAATACTGTTGCTCAAGGCTCTGGAAATTCATATCTACCAGGGGCAGATTGTTAGCCAAATGGTGTGTGTCATCCGCCTCTTTGAAAAATATCACATTTGCTCTGCCTCTATCCGCAAATTGGCTGGGTGCAACTATTGAATTTGCACAGAGCGACTCTGTTTTCCAGCCCTGAGAACTCCCTGTGCCTGCTGTAACCATCAACACCACAGTTCCCTGTCAGAGCCTGAACAGCAGCTGTACGTGAGGAGCCTCCAGAAGATCCTCTGGCAGGCCACGGTAAAGGCCAGACAAGAACCCCAACCCACAAGGGGCCCCAGGGAGATCATTCAAGTGCACAGCATTTTCTGGCTCCCCTTCAGACCACACACACACTCCCCACTCCACTTCCTGGAGCCCTTCCAGGTCACCGGTGGCATCATTAACTAGTGGTCTTCTGAGCCCATTCTTCCTACCATGCAAATCCCTTACTGCCCCCTTCCCCCACTCTCCCCCTGCCCCCCCTCCCCAGCTCTGGCTGTATCTCAGAGCCTACATTCCTCTCTGTGTTCTAGAGCTTAGCTCTGACCCTTACTGGCTGTGATGCTAGGGAAAGTACTCACCCTGCCTGAGACTCAGTTTCCCCCTCCTTTAAACAAGACACAATAAAACCTATGGTCAGGGTTGGTGTGAGGATTAACAGAGAACAGAAAGTCTCCAAAGCAGGCAGGAATAACCCCATTTGAGGATCTGCTGCAAGGAAATGGCCTCTACAGTGCTATGGACTGACTTGTGCCCGCCCCCTCCAAAATTCATTTGTTGAAGCCCTAATCCCCCATTGTGATGACATTAGGAGGTGGGGCCTTTGGGAAGTAATTAGGTCATGAGGGTGGAGCCCTCATGATGGAATTAGTGCTCTTCTAAGAAAAAACCAGGGAGCTCTCTAGCACACTCTCTCTTTTTTTCTCTCTCCCCCATCTCTCCCCCCTTCTTCCTCTCTCTCTCTCTCTCTGCCATGTGAGGACACAATGGGAAGAATAAGGCAGCTATCTACAAGCCAGCAAGAGAGTCCTAACCAGGAATGAAATCAGCCAGCACATTGATCTTGGACTTGCAGCTTCCAGAACTATGAGAAATACACGTCTATTGTTTAAAACAAACAAACAAGGGCGCCTGGGTGGCTCAGTTGGTTAAGCGACTGCCTTCGGCTCAGGTCATGATCCTGGAGTCCCGGGATCGAGTCCCGCGACAGGCTCCCTGCTCGGCAGGGAGTCTGCTTCTCCCTCTGACCCTCCTCCCTCTCATGCTCTCTGTATCTCATTCTCTCTGTCTCAAATAAATAAATAAAATCTTAAAAAAACAAACAAAAAAAACCAAACAAACAAAACAAGAGAGAGAGAGAGAGAGAGAATTTACTTAGAGTTCCTAGGATGTTTCCTGGTGTATAATAAGTGCCTAATAACTGATGTCAAAAAGAAGAAAAGAATGATAAGCAAATGGCAAAACCAACCTATTGATAACAGCCGTCATGGTAACCTGTAGTCAAAGGCGGCATGAAGTAGTGGTCAAGCACTCAGACTTAGAAGCCCAGCACCTGTGGGGGCGGGGGGGCGGTTATAGCTGTGGGACTCAAGTTGGGGCTTTAACTCTCTGTGCCTCAGTGTGTTCATCTATAAAATGGAGTCAGTGCCTGCCTCTCATGGCTATTGTGAGGATTCAGTAAGATACATAACGGAAATAAAACTTACAAAATCATCATCTAGTCTATAGTACGTCCAGGGTAAGTGTTAACCATCTAGGTGTGTTGAAACAACACGGGTTAACTTGCAAATTAAAGGTCTTAATTAATTTACAGAAGGGCCTCAAACCTATTTGTCAACGTATTGTTACCCTAGTTAAAGTTACACATTTAAAAATAGAAGAAATGTATTTCTCTAAAACTATTCTATAATTCAAACTGGTCTTTTCCATTGAGTCTGAAATAGTGAGTTTTCCTTGTTGAGGTGAGAAAAAAAAAAAGACAATTAGAGATAAAGGAACTACTGGTTTACAAACAACAGGTGTTGGCGAGGATGTGGAGAAAAAAGAACCCTCGTTCACTGTTGGTGGGAATGCAAACTGGGGCAGCCACTGTGGAAAACAGGATGGAGGTTCCTCAAAATATTAAAAATAGAACTACCCTTGGCGCACCTGGGTGGCTCAGTTGGTTAAGCATCTGCCTTCCACTCAGGTCATGATCCCGAAGTCCCAGGATCGAATCCTGCGTTGGGCTCCAATCCCGCGTCAGGCTCCCTGCTCAGTGGGGAGTCTGCTTCTCCCTGTGCCCCTCACCCTACTCGTGCTCTCTCTCCTCTCTCTCTCTCTATCAAGTAAAAAAAAAAAAAAAAAAAAGAACTACCCTATGATCCAGGAATCACACTATTGGGTATTTACCCCCAAAATACAAAAACACTAATTCAAAGGGATACATGCACCCTGATGTTTATTGCAGTATTATCTACAATAGCCAAACTAGGGGAGCAGCCCAAGTATCTATCAATGGATGAACAGATAAAGAGGATGTGGTATGTATACAGAGGAATATTATTCAGCCATAAAAAAAGAATGAAATCTCGCCATTTGCAACAACATGGATGGAACTAGAGAGTAGTATGCTAGGTGAAATAAGTCAGAGGAAGACAAATACCCATATGATCTCACTCATATGGGGAATTTAAGAAAAAAACAAACATGCAAAGGAAAAAAAGAGAGAGAGAGAGAGAAATCAAGAGACAGACTTTAATTATAGAGCACAAACTGCTGGTTACCAGATGGGAGGTAAGTGTGGGGGGAATGGGTGAAATAGGTGATGGGGATTAAAGCGTACACTTATCATGGAGAAAAAAAAGTACTATGCTTTTTTTTAAAATAAAGGAAACTACAGGTTTAGTCCTTGTAATTCTTAATGGTGCATGCAAATTGCATTGCAAATAAGTCCTAAAGCTGAAGGAATGCAGGCTACTATGAACTGTAGATAATTATGTTATTCATCTGCTTTTTAAAAAATCAAAACAAGAAATCTTCTTTAAATAGTTTCAGTATCACAGATAATATGCTCTAAGTTTAGTCAGAACAATGCTTTCTCTGTCCAAAGACACAAAAAACATTGCTAGGCTGGGGAAGTGACAAACACATTAACTGAGCCATTTTCTACAAAATTCAAACCCTAGAACTCATTCAGCATTTCTTTTTTCCCATTTGAAGATGTATTGAAAACCTTCTTTCTAAGCCATTAAAAATAATTTTTTTTGCTTAGCATATTTCTTGCACCATTTTTCAGGTTTTTCCCCAGGGAGAAAAGTAGTTTGGAAACACATACAAAAAGCAAATCCCTGCTCCTCTCTGTCTCTGAGCCCCACACGCTGGGCCCCACTCTCTCCTTCAGGCAGTGACCCTGGTTGCCACCACTTTTCAGGCTCACATCTACCCCTCGACTGTCAGGGAGGAAAGGAGTCTCATCTCTCAGCTCTGCTTCCAAGAATTCCCACACAGGAACATCCAACATCGACTAGCCCAGGCAAGGAGGTGCCTCAAACCACACTTTGAATCAATGCGTAGAAGCAGTTTCCTAAAAAAAGGCTCTAGATTCTGCTCCCAGAGGAATAAAGGAGACTCACCAGACCAAATGACACCTTGTATCACACAGGCCTTCCTCTTCTGTGGTGGGTTAGGCACCCAACCTGATAAAGTTGTGTTTTAGATGGATTATCTGATTACTTATCTCCAATACTGCCCCAATTCTTGCGGGGGGTGGGGGGGACCCATAACAGAAGCACAACAATTATTTTAGATTTTTTTCTTCTTATTCCTTCTAAACCCACTGTGTAGGTACTAGCTATGATTCTCTTGATAATGCTTTGGTAGAAACAAAACATATCTAAGAACCTGATCCCAAAAGGCCAGATGAGCAGAGAGCTTTCTCTCTCCCTGAAAAGGAACAAAGAGGTACCAATCATGGGCTGGTGACTTTACTGGCTCTAGATCAAGGGACCAGTCAATCTTGAGCAAAGTTTCTGAACTCAAGGTCTACAACTCTTATTTGGCAATTAACATTTGCTACCGCTTACTGTTAATAACCTACCAATGTCCTACCTCCCCTATTCAATGGAAAGCCATTGTAGGCAAGTGCCATCTTAAATCTCGTAATATTCCCTTCTCTTGCACAAACCAGGCTTCTTGTTTTATGCTTATGTCATCCGGTTCTATGCCCCCCTGCCATCTTCATCACAAAGTTTCTACCAACTCGGAATTTTCTTCTGCACCTCATTTCTGGACAGCCCCCAAACATGCCTCCATCATCCTATTAGCCACTTCATCCTGTGGCTCCTTCATCTGCCTTAACCCAAACTACTTCATCTTTATGCCACATCCAATCTTCCAGAGCAATCCCACCTCAGAAGGACTTCCCTGCAATCACAGCTTTCTATGTAGCACTGTGAGTAAAACCTGACTTCAATCCTGCTTCTGTCATTTGCTAGTTATGTGACCTTGGGGATTTTCTTAATCTCTCAGGGCCTCCGTCTCCTCTTCTGTAAAATGGAGATTATATTCCTCTCTCACGGATTTGCAAGGAGTTAATGAATAATTCAGGGAAACCACAGTAAGTGCTCAATAAACACTCACTATCAATACCTGCCCCCTTTTTCCACTGGTACTAAAACTTCCCTTTGGTTTTTTTTGCAACCATCCTTAAGCGTTCTCTATTTTCCCTGTATAGGTACCTTCCTGAGCTTTGCCTTTCCTCTCTACCGTAGATGCCATGGGCTTCCCCAGCACGTTGAACTCACTCTGAATTTGCCTTCCCTCCCTGTATCCAACTTGAGTTCGTCTAATTATGCCAAGCTTTACTGGAGAAAATAGCATGAATGCAGGGGCCATCCCGTGACACATTGTTTCCAACCTCTCATGAGGTCCTCTCTCTGCCTCACACCGTCTTTCTCAAAACATTACCCTGCTTCCCAGAGAACGTCTTTTGATACTAATAGATTGGGCTATTCATACTGTTCCATCATTTGCATTTTAGACTTTAACAATCTGCCTATCTTATTGGTCATATCAATTCACCTAATTCCTTTCTAAGAGCATATATTATTAAAGAGTAGTGCTATATTGTAGCCATTCTACTGATGGGATGGTTGTTTAAATGATTCTCACGGCTAATGGCTTTGCAATTGTTAAATACAATGGCCTCTTTTCCATCTTTGTCCTCCTACTTGCTGTTCCTGCAGCATCTGACGCTCTTAATGGCCCTTCTCGCCCCTCCACAAAACTCTGTTCCCTAGACACCTACCACCCTGTCTGTCTCCGGCTTTGCTAGTCATTCTTGGTCTCTTTATCGGATTTCTGCTGGACATTCTGCCTCTTCCATGTGGGGATTTCCAGGTTTCTACCCATAACAGCAGTTTATAATTTTTTTCCCATTTTCACGGGGCCTTCCTATCCAAGCCAAGCATCAGATATTTTTCTATTTTCTGAAGATTTCCAAGTCTATCCAATCACTCTCCTCAATTGCAAATACAAATTTCAAATTGCCTGCGGTGCATCTTGACCTGGAGGCCTCACAGATTCAATTTGTCCAGAATTGAACTTATTTCCCTTTTTATATTTTCGTTCCTCCCCCACCCCCAGGCTTAAATGTTCGCTCCACGGCAACTGGAGTGTTTGTTTGTTTGTTTGTTTGTTTTTAAGCATAAATTGGGTGTGAGGATTTCTTCTCAGGATACAATGATTTCTTTGCAATCGGTATGGCCAGTACCTCTTCTTCCGAGGGTTCACATGGCTACCTCCTACTCACCCTTCAGGTCATGGTTCAAATATCACTGCCAAGAGACCACCCTGACCACCTGAGCAAAAGCAGTACTGCTCTGCTCCCCAGGCCTCCTCCAATCACTCCGTATCTCATTACTCTCTTTTCTTTTCACTGCACACGTCACTATGTGAAATTTTCTTCTTTATTTTCTTGCCTATGCCCCTTCTCTAGAATGTAAGCCCAAAGAAGACAGGGCTTTGTCTGGTTCCCTGCTCTATCTGCAGAGCCTAGAACACCACCTGGAAACCCTGCAGGACAGTCAAATGAATTCCTCGTTCTTGAAGATGGAAAGGTCCTGCCCATAAATTAATAACTGAGCAACACATTTCAACCTGATTAGTTCTGTCTGCGTGTGTGGTGTTTCCTTCCCCAAACCCCATACTCCAGTAATCCATGCATAATCACACAGGTTACCTGCGAATACCACAGAGCTCTGAGAAAAGAAATGTTAATGCAGCAAGTTAGCCCCACTCTCCACCCTCACCTCTGTTAAACCTGATACAGTAATAACCACCACCTTCTATAGAGACCATTCTGGACAGGAGTTAGGAGCCGAGGCCACCGGCCACAGGGCAAGAGCAGATTTGATTCCAGGACACTGACAGATGGGTACCCTCTGATTGACTCTGAGGGATTCCCAGGGATAAAGGGGCTCTGGTCTGGGAACCCATCATCCCACATCCTCCCCTCCGGACACACTACTAGACAGATATTTTACAATCTCTCCAATTCGCTCAACGGGTCAAGCACGCAGTGTCTCCCTTTAGCTGACAAGGAGACTGACGCTCCGGAGGCACTAGCCTGTGTCCATCTTGTGCAAAGACCCCAGGGTCCCAGCCCACGTTTCAAAGCTTAAACTCCGTCCACTTGAGCTACTTTATTTCCTAGCTGCCCTGGAGAATCCTCCGTATCTTTTTGTAAACCAAACTGGAAGCCTGCGCTGGAGGGGTCAGGGAGAAGCACAAAGGGAGGGAGGCCCCCAAGAGTAGCCCGCGAGGGTCTTCACAGACCCGCCCTGCTCCCAAAGGTGACTCGTCGTGGCTAGCAGGAGTGGGGACCCGGCACCACACAGGGTCAGCGCTGGGGTATCCGATTCCTGGCCCGGGAGGGGAGGGAGGGGCGCGGAGGAGACACTGAGAACACGGGGTGCAGAGCTGTTAAGTGTTGGGTCAGGTCGCGCGCGGGGAGGGGCGGCTGGGAGGGGAGTATGGAAGCCATCAGCTCCGGGACGGGAGAACAAAGCAGTGGCCCGCCCGCATTTAACGCGAATGCATTTCAGGCATTTAATCTAAAAGGAGGGTGCCAAGAAGGGAGGGGAGGGGAGAGAGCGGGGAGCGCACGACTCAGCCCAGAAATCGGGAGTTTGCATTTACCACGACGCCTCGCCCGTAGTCTGGCGCCTCCTCGCTGCTCCCGGCCATGTTTCTCCCGGGGAAAGCGGGAAGGGAAGAAGGGCGCGGGAAGGATCTGGGAGGGCGAAGGGCTGGGAGGGGGATGGGACTGGGGACCGGGCCGCCCCGCCCCGGGCCAGCCGGCGGGGAAGGACCGCGCGCCGCAGACCCCGCGCCTGGCGCGGCTCCAGCGGCTCGGCCGCCGCGTCCCCCTGTCCGGGCCCCCTCCGCCGGCGGGTCCCGGGGCGCGGGCGGCGATGCGGGCCGGGAGCGCAGGGCGGGCGGCGCGGGGCGCAGCTGCCCAGCCGCGCGCGCTCCACCTGAGCGCAGACCCGGGGCGCGTCCCTCGCGGCCGCCGCCCGCCAGTCTGCGAGCCCCGGAGCCCCGGAGCCCCGCCGCCTGCTCCCCGCTGGGACTCGGGAGGACGTGGCTGCCCGCGGCTGGAATTTTACAGCAAGAGAAAGTGTTCCCATGGCCCCCGCCTCCCTAAGGCTGTGGTCCCCGGCTTTCAGGCGAACAATGTCTTTGAATCCTGCCTGCTAATTTTTATGCGCTCTTTATCCCAAGTAAAATCCGTGACAGAGTCTGCGCTATGGGATGTTCTCGAAGTATGGCTGTGGACGAAACTCTTCCGAATGGGTTTTTTTAAATCGTCGAACCGCCCGGTCCGCAGTTTGAAAGAGCCCTCTGATTGCTTTTATCCCGGCCCAAGCCCGCAGTTTAGGATCTGGAATCTGAGATAGGGCCTTTCCTTCACCGCGTTCAGGGGGGAAAAGAGAGAGACATTTTTACAAATTATCTACTTTACCACTTTTGTGAGACCCTGTGGCCAGACTTTCATGGTTTCGGGTTGCAGTTTAAAGCAATCGCTCTCAGATTCGAGAGCCTCTTTTATGAATCTTTTGTTAATTGAACCCCTAATGCAGCCTTCCCCCCACCGAATGTGCCGGTTCTTCGTCCATTCCTCAAGGGCCCCGCTTTCCATGAGTATATATTCATTCCCCTGCTCGCTCTCGTCCCGTTGCATTCTTTGCAGCCCCGTCCTGGGTCTGCAGCCCCGAGCTGAACACCGCTCTCGGACTTAGGCCTCTCTTTCCAAAAGACTGTTTTGTTCGTGTTTGGGTTCTGGCACACGGCAGGGAGAGGAATGCTGATTTTGCTTGGTTTGAGGGGAAAATAGCCACCAAGCAGTTAATGCCGCTCTAAGTTGGAAAGTTACTAGTCATTCAGACGTGGCCGTGCTCAGCACTGTTGATCGGCTTCCCCAGATGCCAGCGCAGGGGAAGGAAGACAGCTCCGTGGATCGCGGAGACCAGGCACGGTGCTGGACACTGGGTGATCTTGTTTCCTGGTGTGCAGGTAAACACATTCGCCCGTCCTTGTCAGAGGTCCTTGCTCAGGGCCATTTTTATAGTCTGCCTCTCACCTCTTTTCCCAAAGGTGAAAGTCCATCTTCCACTGACGTTATCAAGAACCAAGCCCGGGAAGTATCTTCACAACCACCGTCACTAAAACTTCCAGGAACTGAAAAGTACCATCACTGGGGTGGGATCAAACTATAGGGTTCACGACACTCGCTTGCGGAGCTGGTGAAAGCAGCTTCCGGCTACTTTAACCCCCGCAGGTTATGTGGAGAAGCCCTGGGGTGGGACATGGAAATCCGTGCTGCCAAGACCTCAGATGAGGGAAAGGCAGGTGGTTCTCAAACCACTCTGTAAAGTATCCCACGTTATCTCTTACTGCTGCAAAATCAAGCTTACCCCTAAGAGGCTCGGTGTGGGTCATGGGTCAGTCAGATCAGATTTGAGGCAGGGGCCTCAAAATAAATGACAGGTGTAGCTGCTAAACACAAATCAAAAAGCAACCCACTCTGGGCCCAGCTCAGGCACTGTGGAACATGGAAAAGAAACTCTGGGTAAATCTGTCCTTAGAAAGGCCATTAATTTAAATGCAGAACCAAATGGGATCACAATGAAAAAATATAACTTGCTTGAATGACAACAGGAATCTTATGAATGTATGCTCAAGAACATCCTGTCTAGACCTGTAGAGGACATCCTAAGAAGACCACAGAATGATGAACAAATTTTTTTTTAATTTTAATAATTCACTTTATTTAAACCAATATAGGAAAAATATCACTTCAACATTTATTGAGATGTTTATTCATTTTTTCATAATAGATCTTTGAAATCTAGTGTGTTTTATGCCTACAGCACATCTCAGTTTAAAGTAGCCACATTTAAAGTTTTCAGTGGCCACCTGTGGCTAGTGGTACCCATACTTGGGTGTTGCAAATCTAGAGTACTCTAGAATTTATTGCATTGACTTAAAGATCTTGGGAGTGAAAGGAACTAGAGAAGAAAAGGATGAGATTTCAAGTATAATTGATCAATGAATTTTCCAAGAACTTGATAGAAATCATACTAGCAATACAAAAGTTGACACCAACTAGTTGGATTTTTGTTCTAGTTTTTAAATATACCTGTTTTTTTTAACAAATCATTTTTAAAAATAAATTTATTATCTTGTCATATTTGGATGACATTTTGTGTGATCTAATTATAATTCGATACTTTGGGCAGCATTAAAGGAACGCGATGTAACACTTGATATCATGAATAGTAATTGCAAGGACCAGTATCCAAGAATAACAACTCATCTGGCCAGGCTTAATTCTTAATCTTGCGTTATGAGAACTTAGAGGCAAAAATTCTTTTAAAATCTCAAATTTCAGTTATGTGTCTAGTGGAATAGCTTTGCACTAGAATTCTGATTTTTTTTTTTTTTTAGTAACAATCCTTATGGTCTTAGCCAAAGAGGCTAAGCCAATTACATCAATCTAATATGCTACAATTTTCTCATCTATAAGAGGGGGCAATACATTATTGCTCTATTGCATATGATGAATGAGATTAACATAAGATAACAGGCAAGAGAATCCTCAGAAAAATCCCATGAAACTGTAAGGTATTACTAATCTGAGATACTGCGAAAATGTATGAGCAAATGATTGTAAAGTTAGTTGATCTGAAAATGACAGGGTAATTGCCTTTTTAAGATGGGTGTGATGGACCAATCGGGAGCAGTTATAGTCTAGGGACAAGTTGGGGTTGGTCTGAGAATTGATAAGGAAACTGAGAAAATTATTAAAATAATGGAATTTTCTACACAAAAAAGGGATATTTGAGCTCAGAATGTCCATTTTCTGATATTTCTTTGAAGGGGCTGTAAGAATAAAGAGGTATCTCTTTGCTAAGTTAATAACCAATAAATATGCTGGAGTTTTTCTGTCATTCTCTGTATCACATTTTAGTGGCAGATTCCCTGCATTTTATTTCTTTTTTTTTTTTTTTTAGATTTATTTTAGAGAGAGAGAAAGTGCACACAAGCAGGGGGAGGGGCAGAGGGAGAGGGAGAATCCTCAAGCTGACTCCCCTCTGAGTGAGGACCCCAATGCAAGCCTCAATCCCAGGACCCCAAGATCATGACCTGAACTGAAATCAAGAGTCAACTACTTAACTGACTGAGCCACCCAGTAGCCCCGAGATACCCTTCATTTTAAATTCTGAGATTATCTTGTGTCATTACCATGATAAAATCACAAATATTTATATTTACCTGAATTCTCCACCAGGCCAAAAGACTTTTGTCCTAAAAATACATACTGATTTTTTGACACTTTGGTAGTTTTTAAACTTTTGACCATACTAATCTGTTACTGAAGGAGCAATTCAATCTATGTGCTGAGTTGCTCAGTCTGTCACTCAGTAACACTGGATTCAAAAATACAGAAAGGCATTTATTTTTTCCTCAGCCCTGAAACATGAAAATAAATAAATAAATAAATAAATAAAACTCTCGGCCTGGGAACTGTGTTGAAATACATAAACATATGAAACTTAGTGACTCAGATTGTTAGTCACAGAGTCACTGGTTAGAATCTGGATGAAATCCACTGTGGACAAAGGCCAGTAATAATGATGATGATATTTTGCTTTTCCTTAGTGCTGAACAAAACCCTTTACAAATGTTACAAGTACAGGAGAAAAAGTGGCAAATACTTTCTTCTAAATATTCAGGCGAAGTGAGAATCTTGCTACATTTGAGTATTTTGTCCCCTGTACATATGTACAGAAGAAATATAGTTGCAAATAATTGTAACACAAAACAACTTAAGCAAAAGCCTCATTAGTATTCAGTTAGCATAGTAAGCCCTCTTTCATGGCCTCTTGTTTGAAACAGACTGGATCCAATGTGTAGTCTTAGAATAAAGGAAATAGTGGCCCCAGAGTAGTTCTTACAGATAAAGCCAGGAGCTACATTCAGAATTATGTTTTGTATTATTACACTTTCATTAGTAATTAACCTTCCGCTGAAGAACACACTATGGGTAGACTTTAGCCTGCTTTTTTGCAATAATGTCAGGCATGAGTAATATCATCAACACTAAGTGCTGGGCTGTTTCAGAGATATTCTCCTACTATCTCCCCATCTGACCGGAACAGGAATTGGATAGCTTCAGAGTAAAAGAATAATGCGTCCATGTGTTCCTCCAGATCTCAGAGTCCTGGCAGCCGACCTCAACTCTCTTGGCCACCATAAAGCAGTCATTGAAAGGACACAGCTGCAGGAACTAGAGGCTAAGCACTAAATAAATCCACAGGGCTAGAGGCACAAGTCATGTACATGACCCTAACACAATACCTTGTGGTTATGAATGAACGGATTAGCATCTAATGGTGCTATGGCAGCTTATGCAAAATTAATTGGTACCTCAGCCAGTGCCGAGTTTCTAATGGAAAGATGTCCAGTTCAAAAAACAAAAACAAAAACAAAAACAACCAAGGAGATCTCCTTAAACTTTGGCTGGGTTGGGGAGACGAAAGACTAACTAGAGTGGGGATTGAGCTGCTTATTCTCTTAGCTGTACATAGATTCTGTTCAGATCAGCATAGATGCACTGTTCTCACTGGCAACATCCCAGGAACTAGTCGGTATCGCCAGTGTCTGGGTTATATTCTAGATAGGAAGTAGGGGGAGCTTGGGAAAGTGGTGGGGGAGACGTGGCTTGAGGTCTGGAGTTGTCTCACATGAGGGAAGAGACTAAGAAAGAAAAGGAGATTGGACACTGGGGAACCTAGAGCAACATTTCCCAAGGTGTGTTTTGTGTCGTTTTTCTTTATATTTGAAAACGATGGGGTTGTGATTCATTAGGTTAGACAAACAATGAGATAAGCAAAGTTAAACACACTTCTATCTTGTGGGACTTCTAGGAGCTTGCAATATGCCAATACACACTGTCAATATTCAAGAAGACGGTAGCAAAATGCAATGTTTCCCTAACTTTGTTGACCATGAACATCTTCGTAGGGGGTGTTTTATAAAAGTTTTTAAAAATTACGCTATCGTGGAATATTTTAATTTATATTTTTAATATTATCTCCCAGGAAGAGGTTTTATATTGTCTTAAAAATACACTAAAGAATTCAATCTTTAAATATAACATTATTTTCATACTATGTATTGCCATGTTCTTCTTTTTAAAAAGGGGGCGCCTGGGTGGCTCCATCGTTAAGCGTCTGCCTTCGGCTCAGGTCATGATCCCAGGGTCCTGGGATCAAGCCCCGCATCGGGCTCCCTGCTCAGTGGGAAGCCTGCTTCTCCCTCTCCCTCTCCCCCCTGCTTGTGTTCCCTCTCTCACTGTGTCTCTCTTTGTCAAATAAATAAAATCTTAAAAAAAAAAAAAGTGCACTAACGGGGCAGCTGGGTGGCTCAGTTGGTCAGGGATCTGCCTTTGGCTCAAGTCATTACCTCAGGGTCCTGGGATGGAGCCCCACACAGGGCTCTCTGTTCAGCGGGAAACCTGTTTCTCCCTCTCCCTCTGCCCCTCCCCCTGCTTGTGCTCTCTCTCTCAAATAAATAAGTAAAATCTTTAAAAAATATATGCACTAAGAACTTAACTGGACATGACTGAGGCCTTTCTCCATCTCTGTATGGTCCTTCAAGTTGACATGAAATTTTGCATGTCCTAGAGGACAAGGAATTTATTCCCACCCCCATTCATTCTTTCCCCTTTCCCCCCGGCTTGTGAACAAGAGCAACCTTCTGAGTAGCAAGAGAGATGAAAGCCATCTCATTGTATGGATTCTCTTTGGTCTCTCTCAATGACAGTGCAGTGGCTTTCAAAGGCAACTGTTTGTAGACGTCTCAGCATAGAGAGTATCCAGGTGAACCAATAAGCATACTAGGTGTGGGCATGCTGGGCTCCTGGTATTTCCAAGGAGATCTCTATCATATCCAGGACAATGGCCATCTACTGGAGCACCCACATTAATAGTCCTGTGGTTCGTACTTAAAGGAACTGAGCTCTTTGTCTTTTCTAACTAGGAATCTCTTTACCATACTCACTACCTCAGCTGTACCCGTAGGATTAGGATTCGTGGCAAGTCAAACCTGATTCCCAGAGGGTGGGTGTGACTCCTCCCATAGGACCAATGCCAAATGGGGCTGTAGCAAGTCCACAGGCGCACAGGGCTACTTCTGGGTCTGGAGCCAGAACATTGTTGTTGAGTCTACCACATGGGGATGGGCCTGCTTTCTCCAAAGGGCTCTCCAAATGGGCTCCACCAGGGTTTCACATCCCCCAGCCTGGATCTAGAGCTTCCGCAAAGGCATTTTTATCCCAGGATATCTGCCAAATTATTGTTGTTGTGGGGGGACAGGAGCGAAGGACCTCCTAGTCTGCCATCTTGCTGACCTATGACTTTTTTAAAAAGAAAATTCAAATGTATTTTTCCATTTTAAATGTAGTATGTGCCAATAATTTTAAATCAGAACATTTGGAAAAATAGAAGTAAAATAGAAAGGCATTTTAAACATGTTCTGGGGTCTTCCAATTTTGCAACTCTGTAAAGTATCTTACACAGTCGTGACTAAAGGCTTGCTCTGTATTTCTATACTTCTCTGTCTCACACTCTAAGCAAAATAAACATATCACACAAGTATTTTTCCATGGTCTAATAAACTCTGTACAAATATTACTTGAAATGGCAATGCCATCATTTATTTAGCCATTCTCCATGTATTTTCATTACTTCCAAATTTTGATTTCATAAATACATATAAATAAATATGTTTTTAATAAAATGTTTATATGCATTTTAACCATTTCTGGAGGATAAATTCTTCAGAAATTGAGTTTCTAAATTAGAGAGTATAAATGTTTTAAGGTTCTTGACATATATTGCTAAATTTAGCTTACAATATTAATGGCTCTCTTTGATGGAAAATTATAGTATATTTTATACAATTTTTAACTGAAATTGAATAAAATTTTACTGCAAAAACACTTTAAGGTTTGAGAAAAAGGGTATTAGTTAACATATGTTAAAAGCTTAGTAATTGGAACTAAAAGAAAAGTCAGTTTGAATTTGTGATTAATTCTTAACTAAAGATTACTTTAAAACAATGTGCTTTTATTGTCGTAGTCCATAAAGTAATACCTAGACTAGTGAAAAGTTTATGGTGCTCTGTTTCAGAGTTTTGGCTCTAAGTCAGGGAAACTCAGCTTTAAAATCAGACTTCACCACCTACTGCCTGACCTTGGGCAAGTTTCTTAACTTCTTTGCCTTAATGTCTGCATCTGTCCAATGAAGATAATGTTAAAGTTGTTGTGAGGCATTGGTAAAATAATGTACTCAGAGGACTGAGTACCTCAGGAGTGTCCAGCACATTTCATCTATTATCAAAATAGAACGATTTTATTGTTTATAAAAGATTTTATTTATTTATTTTAGAGAGAAAGAGAGAGAGAGAGAAAACCAGCACCTAGGGCAGGGGAGTGGGAGGGAGAGGGACAGAGCAGACTTGGACATGGGGCTCAATCTCATGACCCTGAGATCATGACCTGCATGGAAATCAAGGGTCAGACGCCTAACCAACTGAGCCACCCAAGCGCCCCTAAAATAGAATAATTTTAAATGGAATTTCTGGTCAGTTGGAATTTCTGCATGAATAGATGGATCTGAGTTTTGAATTAGTAAACCTACAATCTATAAAAGTTTCTTGATGTAAGTGAGCTAACATTTTCCTTGAAATCGTATTGTGTTACCAACTTGTTTTATATATATGTATATAAAATGTTTTATATATATAAATATATATAAATGATATATATGTGTGTGTGTATGTATATAGTGTGTGTGTATGTATGTGTGTGTGTAAAGCAAAAATAGGCTACAGGAAAAGGGTCTGTTTAATTAGTACAAATAATGATTCTGAATTAAGAAGCCTATTTTTTATATTTTTAAATTTTACATTAGAAAGAAAAAAAGTAACTTGATTTTAATGCTTTTAATGTTTGAAATATGAAGGACAACAATAAAAGTTAACTTCCAAATGTATTAAATACACTTCAGATAAGCTTATATCAATCATAAATACATCAGTAATCTCAATATGTATAGTTTATATCTAAAGAATAAGTATAAATGGACCAAATTTAAAAATCATTTAGGGACGCCTGGTGGCTCAGTTGGTAGAGCATGGGACTCTTGATCTCAGGGTCATGAGTTCAGGCCCCATGTTGGGTATGGAGCCTACTTAATTAAAGAAAATAATAACA
This sequence comes from Leptonychotes weddellii, assembly GCF_054177405.1. Classification (NCBI taxonomy): domain Eukaryota; kingdom Metazoa; phylum Chordata; class Mammalia; order Carnivora; family Phocidae; genus Leptonychotes; species Leptonychotes weddellii. The sequence continues at coordinate 56,722,434 of NC_138373.1, read as the reverse complement.
TTTTTCTCAGGGTCTCTGTAAGGAACAACTGTGAAAATTTTATAGCAAAAAGTTGTCCCTTGATGCAGAAATGGTACTTTGGCAAAGCAGCCTGCTGCCATTTTAGATGCTGATCGGTTACTGTGGTCAGTGGCTTTCCTGCTTTAGCACTCACTTTACCTCAAATTCCCCACGATTTCTTAGCTCAGCAAGATGATCACGAACCTCTTGAAATCGAAGCTCATGCCAACATTGATATTATTTGACTCTGTCCTTGGCTTGAGAAATAATCTTCAGATTCTCTTTGGTTCATACCAGACACAGAAATGACAGCCCGGAAAAGTCACAAAAGTGAAAATTTTTAATACATCTTTAAATTAAGACCATTCAGAGGAATTGGAGACCGGAAAAATCTAGTTTGTATGATAAAGGCCAAATACTTACCTGAGAAATAATTTCTTTCTCATCCTACAATTGATGTCAATGGCCTTTTATGCTCAGATTTATCACCGTGTTCTACACATTCAGTCATAGAGCATTCACCCAGGTCACTTTGTACAGAGAATAAAGGAATAAGAGATGGGTGACTCAGGCTTCTCTGTGGGTCTAGGGATTTTGCCAAAGTTTAAGTGATATAGACAGTCTTCAAAATTATGAATGTCATACTTGGACTTTGTACTCATTACCTTTTCACCTTGATAGTCAAGTCATATTACCTTTTATGTTATGATTTTTTTGTTACCTGGGACCTTTTTGCCTTTTCTCAACATTTTTTTCTAGGTCTTAAAACTAATTTGTGTTTCTAAGTTCTTGCTTTGGGCGCATTTCTTGGATTCAGTTGTCTAATCAACTAGATGTATTTTTTAAAGAAGCAGACTTTTAAAAATGATAAATATTGAGAATGGTTACTGAGATTGTCACTTTGGTAGTCAATCAGAAGCCTCTTTGTGTTAGAAAAGTTTTTCTGAATCTTCTTCCATATTTTCTGCTCCTTATTAAAAAACAAAAAAAGGAGGAAACTCTGGCTTTAAAATCAAGCTGTGAAAAATGATGTACAACAGACCAGCGACCATTCTCAAAAGCCAGTTTACTTTTGTGTAATGAGAAAAACAGAGAAAGGAGATGGTAGAAGTAATTACCTAAGCTCATTCGATAAACTTTGAAAATTAATAGAGAATATGGGAAAGATGTTCCCTCGCCACCTGTCAGAACACTCTAGGCAACTCCACCAGGCTGAGGTTCTTTAGGTTTGAAAGCCTAAAAGGTGGCACCCAGTGGGTAAACTCCCATGCATTTCATCTGGTCTTAGACCAGAGGTTCTCAACATGAGCAATATTGACATTTGGGGCTGAATCAGTCTTTGTTGTGGGGGCTGTTTTGTTCATCACAGGATGTTTAGCAATGTCCTGACTTTTACCCACTAGAAGCCAGTAGCAGTCCCAGTTGTGGTCATTCAAAATATCTCCAGGGGCACCTGGGTGGCTCAGTTGGTTAAGCATCTGACTCTTGATTTCAGCTCAGGTCGTGATGTCAAGGTTGTGAGATGGGGCCCTGTGTGGGGCTCCACTCTGGGTGTGGCTGCATGGTATTCGCTCTCTCTCTCCCTCTGCCCTTCTTCCCTACCCCTGTGCATGCATGCACTCTCTATCTCTCAAAAAAAAAACCCCAAAAAACAAAAAACAAAAAACAACTTCAGAAAGTAACAAATATCCCTCCCAGGGGGTGGGGGCAAAATTGTTCCCAGTTAAGAATCACTGTCTTAGAGTGACAGCTCTTATACTGGCCTCAACTGTTTCCTACTCTATTTCAAAGACGTAAAGGAAACTGTTTAGCCCATAGCCAACAGACCCATAGGCCATTAGTAATGGCCACAGTAATAGCCCTCTTGGCTATGGAATAATGCTAGAAGAGTTTGAGAGAGGGTTTTCTTTCTTTCATGCATCCTGGAATAGAGAAACATAATCAAACATAAAGAAAACATTGACTATGTTTCAAACACAGAGAAACAAATCAAAGTTCAGGTCAAAAAGCAAAACCCAAACTTGGTTTCTACACTGTCTTTTTCTTAATGATGCAATCATTTTTCATTTTCTCCTAGTCCTTCAAAATAGGGATTTGAGTTTACACTATTTAAGAGACCTCTAAGGTTCATTCATATTCTTTCCATTTAATATAAAGAAAGGTAAGTCTCAGGGAAGGCTGATGAGCAATATACTTAAGACTGCCCGAAGTACTGATATTTTGGATTCCTGAGGCTTACCGCAGAAGTTAGAAGTGACCTTCCCTTCTTAGACCTGTCTTTAATATAGAGCTGTGCATGCTGGCCTGAGCAAGCCACTGCACAGGTGAGCCCACCTGATCTCACGGGCAAACCCCAAATCAGGAGTCAAGCTCTGAAGTCTGTGTCCTGCCTCTGCCAATTAATGTGACCTTGGGACTCATGAGCCTGAGATTCAGTTCCTCCTCTGCAAATTGAGAACTCCCATGATGAATTGATGTGATTGCTGTGATGATTACATTAGCATCATGATCATGGTCACTCGTGTTACTCTAATTTTCCTCCCTCCCTTTCTTTTCTCTCTACTATGTCTATTCCTTGCACATGCCCAGGCCTCAGGATCACAGCCCTTCCATCCTTGCTCAGGCCCAATTCTGAGTCCCAGCATTACAGAAAGCTCACCACCACCTCTCTGGCTTTTAGAAAACCAAGTTCACAGGCTTCAAAAAAATTAACAGAGCTGTCTTTCAATTTCTTACTATTTGAAATGGTTTCATTAAATGTCCAATACTTAGATGTCCATGCATGTAAAAAATTAAGTTTTCTGTTAAATGAATCAATAAAGTCCTAGAGCTGGGGCAGGAGGAATATTGGAAGTCATCTAGTCTAGCAAGGATTCCTTGTATAGTGCTCCTGGCGTGTGATCAGGATACTTTCACTGAGAGGTAACTCAGACCCATCTCAGTAAGTTCTAATTCTTGCTAGTGCCCTACTTTGTATGTTTTGTGTTTTCTTCTGGAACAATACTGGTTGCATCTTCTTCCTCATTCACTAATGAGCTACATGTCCATCGGCAAGTCATGGGCCTCTAAGTTTGCTGCATTTAATGGCTTTATATGTGAATACATCAAACACAAAACAATGAAACTAATTCTGCAGCCACACAACCACCTGAAACCTAGTCTCATTTCTTGCATTTAGTGGGGATTGTATAACTTGGAAGATGACTGATCTCCCAGTGATCTGAACCTTCAGACAAAAGGTTTACAGAATACATTCAGATTCACAGTCTTCCTCCAGAAGAATAAGTTTTGAACACACTCCAAAGGGAGTATGAATTAAAACCTCCAGGTATGTCTAGAGAATAGAAAAAGAAACTTGAACATGACTTTTATGCCATTTCTGTATTGGCATTTCTGTCACACTTGTAATTGGAGAAGAAAAATGAAGTATGGGGGCGCCTGGGTGGCTCAGTTGGTTAGAGCCTCTGCCTTCAGCTCAGGTCATGATCTCAGGGTCCTGGGATCGAGCTCCGCATCGGGCTCTCTGCTCAGCGGGGAGTCTGCTTCTCCCTCCCCCTCTGCCTGCAGCTCCCCCTGCTTGTGCTCTCTCTCTCTCAAATAAATAAATAAAAATCTTTAATAAAAAAAGAAATATGAGGTATGTACAAACACAGGGAATATAGTCAGTGGTGTTGTAATAGTGCTCTGTGGTGACAGACCGTAGTTACATGCTTGTGGTTCATCACGTATAGAGTTGTTGAATCACCATGTCCTATACCTGAAACTAATGTAACGTTGTGTGCCAACTGTATTCAAATTAAAAAAAAATTTTAAATGAAGTGTATGAAAAGGCTTTAATACTAACACGGCTAATAAGGGGGAGACCCCATTACATGAGGTATGTGCAACTTTCTCACTAAATTTGAAAGCAGTGCCAACACTCTCTGGGACCATAACACCCACCGGTTTCCTTTCATCCTTCCTGCCAGTGCCTTAGGGCTTTTTCTGGACACCAGAAACACCTTCCTCTGAGGCACTTTCCAGCGTCAACTGAGCAGCCCGTGTTGCCAGCCGGGTTCCTGGACGCCTTTTCCATTATGCAATCTCCTTCTGTTAGAATGCGCCACTCCACATAATGTAGGCATTGAAGGGAATGGAATATGGTACAGGAAGGATGTTAGAGATTAAGTGAAATCTTTGTAAGATGTACTCCAGGTGCCCGAATATATAGCTTTATTTATGGACATCCACACTCTCCCATTAATGGTGGGATCTTGAACAATTACCTAACCTATCTGTGCCTCAGTTTCCCGATTAGTAAAAGAAAGTGGTAATCATACTTACATCATAAGGTTATTATGAGGACTAAGTGAGTTTAAGTTAAGCACGTAGAACAATACAGACCCTATAACTACTGTATATGTTTGAAGTTCTTATTGTTACAGAGAAGAAAATGTGGCAATGTCTCTGTTTCTCATTTAATTGGCTATTCATGGCTTTGGAAAGTCATATAATAATTGAGTTATTTTTTGCTTAATTTAATGAGCAGATTTTGTCTCCACGATGAGCAAGACCTACTGCTTTGCTCACCCTAATAGAACAGAAGGTTCTAGATTCCATGGGTACCAGGTTCAATTTCTGCCTCTACAAATTCAGAGCTTCTGAAGTCTCCTTTTTCTGGAGTATGTGTATGTGTGAGTATGTGTGTATGCCCACACACACCGAGAAAGTGGCAGAGATGCATCCAGCTGGTCTGGACTACCCATTCTTCTGTCATTCCTCTTCATAATGAAACCATGTGATTTCTTTCAGCAAGTGCACCTTGCACCACCTGGCCTGCCTTTAATGGATGCCATGCCCAGAAATGATGAAAGGCATTGGCTCTTACAAATGAGACTATCCCTCCAATCAAGCTGAATACTCACCATGGAGGTAGGGCAGGAAATATCATGAATTGTATTTTTTTTCCCTCACCCAGTGAAGCCCTAGTATTTCTCACTGCATTATTCTTTGCTTAATTCAATATTTAGATCCTTGAATAAAAATTCTACAAGAGACTTTCTAGCAGTCTTACTGTGATCCTGACCTTTCTTTATGTCCTTACTTGGATAGTAGTAACACCTATATGTATATAGGTGTGTAAAAAGTATAGATATTTAATATATTTACATATGTACATATATACATATAATTTTGACCAAATAATTTTGGCTCAACACACCCAAGACTGAAAGATATTAGTCATCCTAAAGATAAAAGGAAGTAGTAAAGCAATACATAATGTTTTAAAAAAGATTTTAACAGATTTCCATAGACAAGGCTTCCAGTATTTCTGGTTAACAGCAAAATCATCATTGGGACACCAAAAGAGTGGAAAATATTGGTGGAAAATGTCGTCACCTGGTATATATATTTTTTTAAGCCTATTGTCAAGTAAGATCTTGCACTATACCATTCCTTCTTCCTTCTGATTCCAATTTAGGGAGTGGGGTTTTCCCACGCCCAAGAGGAAAAAGAATCCTGTTTCCTTTCTCTCTGACAATAATCTTGTTGCAGGACAGATGAACAAGGCAAAGTGTAAGCCTAGCCTTGTTGAAGTGCTCCTTCCCGTGAGGTACAAGACCGCACAAATTTGGTGTCTTGCAAGGCAAATCTAGCAATCAGGAAAGCCTTGTAGGTCCTTTAGCAATCTCCTCTAAGAGATGCCAACACTCCCTCACTCAATAAGCAGCTAATGTCCTTCACGGTATCCTTTGTTGTCCAAGCTCCCCCCAAGGTCCTGCCCCCTAGACCTGCCTTGCATAGTATGCTCCATGCCCATGGCTTCTTTTCAGCCCCCTAGGCTGCCCCTACTCCCTTATGTGCCTTCTGACCCCTTCAGTTAGGGCCCTTCTACCTATTTGGATAATCTAATTCTGGAGGACCCAATGAGACATGATGGTGGAATTTCAGACACTGCAGCATGTTGATAAGGGCAGGCAGGATGTTTGGAATCCCATAGAATCGCCTAGGAACGCTGTATCTTACTCTGGGTTGACAACCACACAGGCACTGCTACCATTGGAGGCCCCAAAAGTTGAGTCATGTATAATCGCTCACTCTCTTCTCTCCCAAACCTTGTATTTTGGCTTCTTTTTTCTTTTCTTTTCTTTTTTTTTAAGATTTTATTTATTTGACAGAGAGAGAGAGTACAAACAGGGGGAGGCAGCAGAGGGAGAGGGAGAAGCAGACTCCCCAAGGAGCAGAGAGCCCGATGCGGGGCTCCATCCCCTGGGATCACGACCTGAGCTGAAGGCAGATACTTAACTGACTGAGCCACCCAGGTGCCCCTATTTTGGCTTCTTTATAAGTAGCAAGATGGATGCTGCCAATCCTTAAGTAAACCCATGCTGCCCCTTTAGTTATGAAGACTCACCGTTTTAGAGTCTATATGGGTCATGTATGCTGAGGATGGGAGTTATGTGCTTAAGATCCTATGAACATGTTTTATAACTCCTCTTCTAAAAGTCTATCACAGAACTATAGAATCCATAGATCTTTCTCGGAGTGAGCTCTGAAGAAAAATTCACACACATACCCACAAAAGAAAGATAAAATGAAAAGGAGACCATGATGCTAATTTTTCTAACAAATGCTAAAGTTGTAGTTTTGGTGTTTTCTTTTCCTTTTCTTTCTTTTTTTCTTTCTTTCTTTCTTTCTTCCTTCTTTCCTTCCTTCCTTCCTTTCTTTCTCTTTCTTTCTTTCTTTCTTTCTTTCTTTCTTTCTTTCTTTCTTTCTTTCTTTCTTTCTTCTTTCCTTCCTTCCTTCCTTTCTTTCTTTCTTTCTTTTCTATTGTAGTATATAATTTTTAAAGGGAAAAATTCATAGAGACCATGAATTTGAAGAAAAAGATCAGGAGGGCCTTTTGTTTGCAAAATACAAAGAAGAACCCTTTTCAAAACTGTGGCTTAAGTGATGTCAGTAGTTGCAAAGTCCCTGGAGCTGATGAATGACATTTTAAGCCATGATTGACATTCATCCTTTCTTATCATGAGCATTCTTAGATCATTCCCCAGGGAGTTCTAAAATTTTTCTAAGGAACTTCTGCATCATTCTAGAGTAGCATTTGCTAAACTTAATTGCCTTAGGAAAAAAAACACTCTTTTATATCATTTTGCATAGCAACATCCCAAACACAGAAAACATGATGATGCATGGAAAATATAAAGTCTGGGAGAAATACAGCTATGGAGGGACTGGTCATGTGTTCCCAGAAATCACTTGAGGACTGTTTCTGCTCTCTCATGACAACTGCCAAGGGCCAGGTTCATCCATGGTTCTTTTTTTTTTCCCTGAAGCTCTGCCTTAGCAATTCTTACAATTCTTATTTTACTCGGAAATCAGGTGAAAAGGAAAAAAAAATCAATGCTTATTGAAGGAATAAAAAAATCTTTCAAGATGATGTGTACTCCCATAAGGATGGGTTGCATATTTTAGAAGTATAGTAAGTATGCACTGGTCTGAAACCGTTACCATAGGAACAAAACTTTTTCCCCATTAGAAGGAAGGGTAGTCACTGTAGTAAATTTCCACACAAATATCTAAGCTACACCAATTGAGCATCAGTTGGGAATCAAATCCAACAGACTGTGGATTTAATAGGCTGATGTTAGAGGGGGAGGATAAGGACTCTAATATAAGGAAAATTTTTGCACATCCAATGATCAAACTAGGTTTGCTAAACAAACCATCAAAACAGGCACTTTGGTGCCCACTGCATTTTTTATTCTGCTCTAATTTCCCAGAAGGGCATCACCCTAACTCAGCTAAAAGCTGTGCCAAGCAATATCAAAGAGGAGTCTTACAGCATGGTTCATAAGAATTTATTCTGAAAAAGAGAGAAAATGTGGCCGAGCACTACATAAGAGGATACATAGGGTTCTGGGAGCAATGGGAAGTGTCGAGTGGGGTTAGAGTTATGGATGCTTCCACAATGAGCTGGATTTGAGTCTAGCTCTAAATGTAAAGACATTTTAGGACTACCTTAACCTTAATCTCTTTATTTCACATAAGAATACATGAAGAAATCTGCATATTAAGTTGAAACAGGCTCTTTTCCTATAAAATAAAAATTCTAAGTGATAAGAAAGCACTGTGACTGTTAAGATTTTTTTTTCTTAATGGTACCAAAAATGATACATCTACAATGACATCTTAGATTTAATGAGATATGGGCATAGGAAAAGGATGAATAAGGAAAATATGATCTTGAGGATACGTAAGAGGAAAGCAGAAGTTCAATATGTGAGGTGGAGTGGGGGTGAAAGATCATATCACATAAGCCCCCAGAAAAATATTGGTTAGCAAATATAATAATTTTAGATTTAGTTTTCTTTTAAACATTTGAATAAACCATCTAGCCATGTGAATTCTGATGACTTTTAAAAGAAACTAACAATTTAAAATAGTTTTAAAATCTAACTATTTTAAGAAAATTAGTCTCAATGTGTGTATTAAAAGGATTGTAATAAGAAAATATCAATCTAGGGGTACCTGGGTGGCTCAGTCAGTTGAGCGTCCGACTCTTGATTCTGGCTCAGGTCATGATCTTGGAGTCGTGAGATGGAGACTTGCATCAGGCTCTGCACTCAGCTGGGAGTCTGCTTGAGATTCTCTCTCTCCCTCTCCTTCTGCCCCTACCCTCTGCTGACATGCTTTTTTCTCTCTCTCTCTCTCATTCAAATTAATAAATAAATCTTTAAAAACATGTATCAATCTAAACACTCATTATAATTGAATTGAATTGAATTTATGTGAAAAATACCTCAGTCTAAAAAAATCCCCAAATACCAGATGCTGAATCAATGTCAGGTAATTACTTAAAGTATACTTAAAATTCTGAGAGAATACTAGAAACCTAAGACTAAATGATGATAGAATAATGTATCTTTTACAGAGAGCATATTCTACTGAAGGCCCTTGGCTTACATTTTACTTTCTTAGAATTCTCCATTTCATTTAATTTTTGAAAGCATAAGGGTCAATTGTCATCAATTTCTTGGCTCATACTGGAGTAACCAGAAATTTTGAACCCTTAGAATCTTGGCATGTTCTTTATTTTACTTTTTATGCTATAAAATATACTTAGAAGGCTTCTTACCAGAGTCTTTTAGGCTTTACTACTGTATTTTAATTCTCCAAAGGGTGTGTCAAAGAGATTAAAAAAAAAAAAGCTTTGGGTGCATTACAAAAGAACTCGTGCAGTTAATGCTGTAGCAAGTTGGTGATCTAAAATCTATGATAGGGGCCCCTGGATGGCTCAGTGGTTAAGCGTCTGCCTTCGGCTCAGGTCATGATCCCGGGGTCCTGGGATCGAGCCCTGCATCGGGCTCCCTGCTCCTTGGGAAGCCTGCTTCTCCCTCTGTCCCTCCCCCTGCTTGTGTTCCCTCTCTCGCTGTGTCTCTCTCTGTCAAATAAATAAAATCTTTAAAAAAATAAGTAAAGATAAAATCTAAGATAATGTTATGATTTCAGGCTGAACTCACCAGTCTTACTTGCTTATACCACCTGTACCTTGTAAGGCCCTCGGGTTAGTGCCGAACATCATCTTACTACGTGGGTGGCAGGTGTCTGTCATCTCAATAATTCTGCAGAAAAGCCAGGGAATTTGTTTGAAAGTATTTGTCCAGATGAAACCATATGGGGCCTCCAGGGTGCTCTGGGCCTGAAGCCTAAGCCTGCTGGCTATGGAGAGCCACAGAGCTCATCCACAAGAAAATCTGATGTCTCCTCAAAGCCAGTAAAGATAAAAGAAACCTGCATTAGTCCAAAAGAGCACAGCTCATGTGTGGGAATTGCACAAGATTAGGGTTTGTCCTTTGTTGGCCTTAGAAAGGCCAGGGAATAGAAAGGAAAGTAGACAGCCGCTGAGTCCTTCTGTTTTGTTGTTTTCCTTGCTTACGAGAAACTTTTGGACAGTTAACTTTGCCTTGATTAACTCTATTGGTGGGTAGGGGGCCTTGATAGCAAACTCTGGCTATTGTGTCCCCTTAGGTGATATAGCCACATCATTGGAACAGAATCCTGCGAAAGGTAAGACTTGACAGGCTTTCTGTGCCTTAGAATGGTCTGATTCCTCTTAGTAGTGATTGAACTGCATGACATATAGATGATAGGAGAGATTCTCGGGCAGGCTGAAAAGCTGTTGACCCTTGTTATCCCATGGCAAAATATTTGGTAAAGTTGTCACTCGAACTGTTATAGAAGCGAAACCACTGGCTTGTCTATCCCCTTGAGGGGAACTCTTTGGAAGAACTCAGAATATTGCGGTAGGTTGATGGCTCCTTGTTGCTTTTATCAAGATATGATGAGAGAAAAGTAGTCAGGCAAGGGCCATGCAGTTTGCACAGAGAGATGGAAGTGAACAGACTTGTGTTAAGGAGGGCTTCTTGGAATGCAGGTTGCCACCTAAAGTCCAAATGTGTAGCCCTCCAGTGTTGGAAAATGCAGTCAAGAAAGAGAGAAACATAAAACAAAGCGGGCAGGAGACCCAACACAGACTCTACCACTGGGAAGATGAAAGCAGATCTGGGCGCCTGGCTGGCTCAGATGGTTAAACGTCTGCCTTAGGCTCGGGTCATGATCCCAGAGTCCTGGGATCGAGTCCCGCATCGGGCTCCCTGCTCCGCGGGAAGTCTGCTTCTCCCTCTGCCTCTCTCTCTGTCTCTCATGAATAAATAAATAAAATCTTTAAAAAAAAAAAAAGATGAAAGCAGATCTCAGATGGTTGCAGCGAATCCAGATTGGAAAATTCAACCGGTACCCATCGCTTCTCTTCCATCCAGAATGTACACATAGGCATAGTGAAGGTCAGAATTCCTGATGGAATCCACAATGTTGCTGGTGTCTGGCTGATAAAGAATGACAGGACAATAAAAAGATCTTTTCCTTACTTGAACACTTACACTGATCTGTGATGCCTCTCTTGGCAAGAGTCTTCTGATCCCCAGACTGTGACAGAAGAAAACTGCATATCTGTCAAACTGGAGTACTTCTCCTATATATTCATAGATGATTGTGTTTATATTATAGATACATAAATGCATAGAATAGTCTTTGGAAACTTACACAGGAAGCTGGTCACAGTGATTGCTTCTGGGAAGGGGGATGCAGTGGCTGGAGGAAACAGCATGAGGGAGACTTACTTCCATTTGGGCAAATCACTGGTCCATGTATATACATCTCCTATTCACAAACACACACACACCACAAAGTAAAAAAAAAAAAAAAAAGTTTCTAATAAAATTACAATTCGCATACCTTTTAACCTAGTTATTTCTCTCCTGGGAATGATTTCCTACAAATAGAACCTAATGTGTGAAATGATGTATGTTGAAAGTCATTAAATTGTAGCCTTGCTTTTAATAGTAAATATTAAAAACAACTTAAGTGAAATCTTAAATGTCCATCGATAGGGCACTGGTGAAGTGTATTGTATATAGACATATGATTTAATACCATACATCCACAAAAAGAAATAAAGAACAGTATATATTGATAAAAATGAGCTCTACAATATTACTAACTGAAAGAAGCAAGTATTGTATACTCTCATTTGAGTTAACAAAATGAGAGGAATATATACGTGTATATATATGTGTATATATAGTTATGTATGTTTTTGTATATACACATACATATTCATTTGTTTTGATAAAATATTTCTGAAAGGTACATAAAAGTTGATAACATTGGCTGTCTCAGAAAAGGAGAACTTGGTAGCAGAGGTTCAGCGGTGGGATAGATAACTTTTATTCCAAAAGAATTCCATATCCATATTCTGTATCAGTAACAACATTAGGTAAGTGTATACCCTTGCTTCATAGACAACATTCATTTGAGTGCCTAAGTGACTTAACTTGTCTATTAATACAGCCCACATTAACAGTTGGACCACCAAAGCCAAGGATACTTTTCAACAGCTCAAGGAAATTTTTCAGTAAGTAAGAAGGCCAATACTGGTTAACAGCATAATTAACTCTTAAGAGGGCAATCTAACTTCTCTCATTTCCAAGTTCTTAGTAACCCACAGAAGGTGATTTGTTCAT
>NC_138373.1:56677896-56709869 GCF_054177405.1 Leptonychotes weddellii | reverse complement strand
ATGAACAAATCACCTTCTGTGGGTTACTAAGAACTTGGAAATGAGAGAAGTTAGATTGCCCTCTTAAGAGTTAATTATGCTGTTAACCAGTATTGGCCTTCTTACTTACTGAAAAATTTCCTTGAGCTGTTGAAAAGTATCCTTGGCTTTGGTGGTCCAACTGTTAATGTGGGCTGTATTAATAGACAAGTTAAGTCACATGCTAATCTTGTGACATTGGCCAATGACATTAACATATCTAGAGAGATAAGAGGATTTCAGCATAAGAGTTTGAACAGCAAATATAGAACAGGAGCAGGGAAACCAAGGTAGGAGTTGACCTGTATCCTGGTCAGAGCAGGGTAGAGGAAAGCCCAGCTGGGGTGTTGAGAATTTCATTCCCATTGTCCAGCATCTCCCTTAGGAAAAGGGTCCTTCTTTTTTGAATTTCCTTGGCTTCCTGGTCTTCTTATGACCTCTCAGGCCACTCATTCTCTCATCTACTTGCTCCTTCCTGCTCTCCCATCTCACTTCTACATGGTAGAGTCATTGGGATCTCATTTATGGTCTTCTCACTGGATACTTTGTCCCAAAGTGATCTCATTCATGCTGATGAATTCTCAGATTTATAGCTCTATCCCAGATCTTTTTTTTTTTTTTTTTAGAGACAGAGAAAGAGAGAGAGAGAGAGAGCATGTGCATGGAGGGGCAAAGGGAGAAGGAGAGAGAGAATCCCAAGCAGGCTTCATGCACAGCGCAGAGCCCAACCCTGGGTTGGATCTCACAACCCTGAGATCAAGAACAGGCTGAAATCAAGAGTCACTTAACTGACTGAGCCACCCAGCACCCCTCCGACTCAAATTATCTATCTATCTATCGATCGATCGATCTACCTACCTATCTGTATCATCTATCTCCAACTAGATGTCACAGAATTGTCATAAATACATGTGTAAAATTTTATCTGTCACCATCATTTATCATCATCTATCTCCAACTAAATGTCACAAGATTGTCATAAATACAAAGGTCTAAAATTATATTCTTGATCTCTTTACCTATCCTCCCCAGTCTGGTCCACCTTTAGATTTCCCCAACTCAGAAAATGGCACCTCCATTGCTTGGCTGCTAAAATCATAAATTTGGTGGTCATCCTTGAAATCTCCCACCTCCTCCCCTTTCAATCCATCACAAGTTACATTTTTATTTTTATATATTTCTTGAAGCCAGCAGCTATGCTTCGTCTTCACACTACCATGGCACTGGTATATGCCACTATATTCTTCACCTGGAGGACTATGATAGTCTCCTAGTCTCTCCACATTCATTCGTTCTTCTACTTTAATCTATGTAGTGAGTGATCATTTAAAAATATATTGTATTATGCCCCGTCTCTGCTTAAACAGGTTAATGCCTGTTGCTTCCCTCTTCATCTTCAGCTTGAATCCTTCTCCCTTCGCTGTATACCCCAGCCCCAATGGCTGCCTCCCTCCTATGGGTTGAGAGTTCCCTGCCCCATATCCTTTATATGTTACATTCTGCTTGGAATTTTTTACTTCCACAATCCTTCTTTTCCCCATCTCTCCCAACTTCTATTAATTCTTTAGTCTATTTTTAAGTGTCATAGAGACAGAAATTAGAATGGCAGTTGCCAGGGGCTGGGGGATGGGGGAGAATGGGGAGTTACTATTTAGAAGGTACAGAGTTTATTTTATAAGATGAAAAGGCTTACAGAGAAAGATGGTGGTGATGGGTGCACAACACACTGAATGTATTTAATCCCACTGAACTGTACATTTAAAAATGGTTAAGATAGTAAGTTTTGTTATGTATTTTATCATAATAAAAAAATCGATCTTCAGGAGGCAACTCAGATTCATGTGCCTTTTAATTCATGTGCACCAGTCTCTGAGGTCCTGAGAACAATGAACCTATGGGCCCTCAGACTTGAGCTCAGGCCCTGGACCACATTCATTCACTAATAAATATTACCCAGGACGCTTTGTTGGAGACAACCTTGCAAACCTTTTTCCTTAGTGACGCTTGGCAGCATTACTGACTTAAGCTTATCTTTTGTGTGTGTGGGGGGGGATATCTGTGCTGAGTAATTCAGGAAGTATTGCCAAATTTTTGCCAGTTATTAAAGATAGCTGTTTCCAAATACAGTTATCATCTGCATGTGCCACTAAGGAGATTAGCCAGACTAGGGTAATTTCAGGCTAGGACTTCAAAACTGTTCAATCAGGTCCTTTCCTGCAACTGGATTTTATAAGCTTGGGAAGTTCTATTGATAGTATGCTAATGGGCCCAGAACCAAATGGACAAAAGTACTACAGAACTGAAGTGTTCTTTTTTTTTTTTTTTTTGAGAGAGAGAGTGCGAGCTTGACCAGGGGTGGCGGGTGGTTGCAGAGGAAGAGAGAGAATCTTGAGCAGGCTCCATGCTGGGCATGGAGCCTCACACAAGGCTCAATCCCATTACCCTGAGATCATGACTTGAGCTGAAACCAAGAGTTGGACACTTAGCCGACCAAGCCACCCAGGTGCCCCAGAATTGGATTCTTAATAATAAACCTTAGTAAGGAATGTATTGTCTTTCTACATGCTAGGGACTATGCTGTTGTAATGTTGTTTCATTCCATTCCCATCACAACTCTATAAAGCATGGCTATAGGTTATCAACCCCATTTTATAGACTGGGAAAACATATCTTAAAAAGATTCTGAAGCACAGTTAATAAGTGCTGGGCTGGGATGTGAACCTCCGTCCACCTGACTCCAGAGCTTGAGCTCATAAGCACTACAAGAGGTTGCCTTCTCCTGACTTGCTCATGCAGCTAGTTGCTGCGGTGTCAACTGCCTTGTTTAGTGGCCCAAATCCCTATCCTCTAAGTCTGATTTATGTCGTGATAATAATGCCAATGGGTCATCAAAGTATATGTTTGGACATTATTCATTAATTTATTCAACAAAGGTTTTCTGAGCACCTTCTATGATGTAGATTCTAAGGAATGCAGACAAAAAAAATACAGCCCCTTCTCCCCCAGAAGCGAGCAGTTTTGTGGGAAACAGCAGATAATCACATATACACAATACAACATGAGCAATGCTGGAAGAGGAGGACTGAGTCTGAGAAATCAAAAAGGGGTGTCACGGAAATGTAATGTGATCCAACTCTTGAAGAGCAGATTTTCTCCAGGCAGATATGCAGGAGGAGAAAGAAAAGGGCAGAGGAAACAATGTGCAAAGACTGGGGGGAGGGGCATCTATATCTCAGTATTATAGGAACACCCATCATCGTGGGGAGGGGGCAGCATTTCAAGGAACCAAGCCAAAGAGGTCACAGGCAAAGGGCCAGACCACATCGGATTTTTATTCTACTCAGAGCTCTTTTGAATAGGAATAAAAACCAAGTCAAACTAGCTGCAGGAATGAAGTTTGACCTTTTAGGCTCAAGTGCCTGCTCCCAAATGACTGTGGTCTCTGTGTCTCTTAATTCACATTCTCGAGAAAGAGAATCTGATCAGTCACTGATCAATCATTGAGTCAGGTGTCTGTCCCTCCTCTGCCTGGTAGAATGACCCAGGTGTGTGTGTGTGTGTGTGTGTGTGTGTGTGTGTGTGTGTTTGAATGTGAATGTGGGAAGCTAGCACTGGAGATTTTCAAGTTTAGGATCCCACGGTAGTTTTATATCTGCTCTAAGGTAATAAATACAGAAATGATGTTCATAAAAAGATGTGAAAAAAAGTTTAACGTGAGTTTTCAAAAATATTTGTATATAACCATTTTTATTTAATTAAAGTAAGATTTTCTACAATGCTTTCAAATTCTGTTTCTGAAAAAGCTAAAAAAATGCCATTTTTTCCATCATCCATAAGATAAAAATCAGTGTAAGCAGCAGACATTGTTATTGCTCTGATATTTTGTATTTCATGTTCTACTGAATTTCTCTAATTTAAAATTTCATACAAGAATTCTTTCCTTTTAGACTCTCCTTATATACTTATTTTGAGTTGAAGACAGCTCTACTCGCATAAACTTATTGCTTAATAATTAATCATACAAAAGGAAACTTTAGAATTCACCAAATAGATACACAGGAACAAAAAAAGAAAAAGGAACATCCCATTTTAGTGAAACACCTATAGTGAATTATGGAATAAAGCACTTTGAGTAGCAAAGTTTTTGAAAGTTGATATGCCCAGAAGAAGGCTGTTCTCTTTGATTATGCTCAGTGATGCATTTTCTAAGTTGTCTTCTTGATTTTATGTTACCTCTTCATTTCCTTCCTCTTTGGCATAGCTAGCATTACAGACACTGACGGTATTTGCAGTTGGGAAGAGCTGCAAATGACAGAGGTTATCAGAGATTGCATGCTGTTGAATGTGTGGGAATCTTAAGCAATGTTTAGAAAGCACTGGAGTAGGAAGAAAGCATATGCCACTATGTCCAATTCAAAATACTTCACAGTTTTTAATGTTGTGCTCTTTGTTTCATGCAGTATAGAAAAAATCTGAAGTTCCAAGTGCTGACTTTATTCTTCAGCACCCAGAAATTAATATTTCTGTGAAACAAGTACGTAAAAATAATGGATCACCCTACAAACTGGAACACGCCACATCAAACTTCTGCTTATACGTGGAAATCCTAATGCTGGTAAAAACAAAAGTTTCTCTCCCATGGGTAGAATAATTTGATTACCCTTTAATCATTGCCCCAGCATTTTGGTAAAAACTATTTTTATTCTCTTAATAGTGTTTTCCTCGTTGAAAAGCAAAGTTTCATTTTTTCCCCTATGTTAAAATGACTATATTTTTAAAAAATCCATTATTACTTATTGGCAATATAAATAATTTTGTGCTTTTCGATGATGCTGATGTCATGTTCCAGTTGCTTCATCTCTTCTTCCAGCTTCTGCTTGCGGATCTTCTTTGGGATGGAGTCACTGAACACCAAGAGGGACTGAAACTCCTTATGCACCTCTTCCCAGTTCTTCTTCAGCCCCTGTAAATGGGAATGAGAACTCTAAATACGAAGGTAATTGCAAAAGTAACATAAATGGTTAAAAAATATATATAGTGTACTGGTGAAGAGAAATGTAAATAGGTAAAGGAAACTGATGAAAATAACTTTACAAAACGATATGTATTTATTGAGTACTTGGCTACAGTAACAGGAAATATTGTGCAGAGGCCAAATTCTGTCCTAGATTGTGTGCTCAGTTCCCAGAGGGAGTATTTATTTGCTCTGTTATGTTACTGTTACTTGTTTTTGCCATTAAATATGCATATGCAGAGTTACGAGTAGTATGAAATTAAGCTCATAGCAAATGCTTTGGTAAAAACAAGTGAGAATCGATGCCCCCCCCGCCCCCCGCAAGCAAGACATATTTTTGAATAGGAAATTATTTCTTATAAAAAATTTAGTTTTTTTCTTTAGGATTTTAGTTTTGAACCATTATCCCCATTCATCAAAAGACCTAATTTGGACTTGCATGGCACATTTGCTTATATTTGACTAAATGGAATTGTACAAAATGCCAAAATTCAATGTAACAAGAAATGATCCTTTAAGTATTTTTCAATATATTAGAAAGAACTCTTCATATAGTCAAGGGGTCTATACGTCCCATTAATGTATACCAGAAATGACTGAGATGTCATTAAATGTAAATGCATGCTAATTCAGTAATGTAGTTAATGTTTTATATTCTCAGAAGCTGACAAATTCAAAATTAGGGATCTCTAAGGAGTAATAAAGGTTATTTTCATCTGCCTAATCCCCATTTCTTATCACAGTGCACTAGAGGGTCTCATTGACAAAATGGGTTGAAACCTCTAATCGAATTTGAGCTATGAATTTTTGCAAAATTAACACTTTGTTATTCACTATGGGTACACAAATCACTTTATTTACACAAAAACAAAAAGTCAAACTGAAAGTAGAATTTAAAATATTGCCTTGAAAATATGGTCCTTGAAATCCATGGCTATATATTTAGGTGTAAGAGAAGACTAGAAGTTTCTTACATAATAACATCTTCATAATAAGCCCTCATAGTACAAATTTCATTTTGTAGAAACTTTTGGGGGATAATAACATTTCAGTGGTTTATTTCCATGCTTAGGTAAAAATGATGATAAGGATAGAGCACATTGTACAGACCAGGTTGACTGGGGAAAAGGGCAATAGATTTTGAGCCCTTATTGAGTGAGACTAGATGAAAGATTTAAGGAAAGGAAAAGAAAGAGGGAAAATATCCAGGTTACATTTTAAAAAGAGGGGGATGGGTTAGCACAGTTCTTCATGGTGTATGAGATGTATTCCAAAAAGATGTCCTCAGAAGAATTCTTTTTTCATAGCCTTTCATTATGAAATGAGAACTATGTTTCCACAGTGCTCCACAGGGGTGCCTACTGCAGAGAGGAAATCTATGCATTTATACACTTTCAAATATCAAAGGTTTTTCATAGCTACTTGAGTGATATTTCCACATTACTTGTGGTCACAGCAGCTACACTTTTTCTCTGTAGCCTTTATCTTTTAAAGGATAGTTTGCTTTATCTTCCAGTGTGTACAAAAACCTTTGGATCCAAGTCAACAGGCAGGGATGGGAACTAAATGTAACTAATATATTCTATTGACATAGCCTCTCTGCTGTTTTTAAGACTTATTTTTGTTACTTCATCTAAAAAATCTTTTATTCATTGCAGGAATAGTGATTTTCTTTTTTTCTTAATTGACCTCTCTCTCTTCTATTTTATTTTTTTTATTATTGTTAGTTTGGGAAAAGCTTCAGATAGGGAGAAGCAGTCATAAAATAAATAGGAAGTGCCTTCAGTGCCATGCTCCTCCTTCTCGTTGTGTCTCCCCCTCAACCCCCCGCTTTAGGCTTCCAGCCTCTGAGCTCGGCACTGGTGGGAGGAGAGAGAGGTTGGGGCATTTCTTCTTCCTCTCCCTTGACGTTACCTGGACCCTAGTTCTGGCTCACGTGTGTGTAAGGGCAACACTGTGCAGTGAGCCCTCTTCCAGGCTCCAGATCTTACCAGGCTCTGGTAACACTGTTCCTTGCCTCTGCCCTTCTAGCCTAGGGTGGTGATGGATTCCCGCTGTCCTTAGTCCTGGGGTGCTACAGAGTTTTTTGTTGGCTCCTGTAGCCCTGCTTTCCTTCTGTAAATAGTTCTTCATAAATGCGCTTCAGAATCCTGGTTGGTGGTGCCTTGTATTTCCTGCTGGATCTCTGACTGACAGAGCTTCCTTTTGTTACTTCCTATGCACGTGTGAACCATGTCGCAGGGGAAGCCCTGGCCTATGACTTGGCCGATGTGGGTTTTAGTCCCTGTTTGGCTCCTTGATAATTTTGTGACAAGGGTAAGGGCAAATGTAAACCAAACTCTAAGTGTACTGACAGTAAAGAGTGCATTTGTCTTGCTCACAATAGTATCCCCCTGGGCTGGGTACAGTGCCTGTTCAAGTGAATGAATAGATAAATGAACAAAATTTAACATATTTGCATTTTATATCCTCATATGTCAAAGGAGAAGTGTGGAATGATTAGACTGGATAATCCTCTAAGTATAATGAGACTGTTATTTTATGAAGAATGAGCAGGATGTGGCCTATTCAGGCACATACAACTATGTTGTCATAGTGCCGTGTGCAACTCTTAATCATGGAGGGAAACATGACTCAGGACTTCTCAGGAGCAGAGCTGGTGGCTCTGTTACCATGGCAGCTATATTACCTGGCTAATAAGGCATGTAAGGAAGGGTCTGCTATTGTCCTGTCAAATCCGCAGTGACCATATTAGGCAACTGAGGGCTGCTTATCCACTAAGCTAAAAAGACACAGGACAGAAGAGCCTTTTCGTTCTGAGGGAAGTTCTTCCTCTCTTTTCCTGTTTTTTTGTTTGTTTGTTTTTTAAGTATAATATAACATTATATCAGTTTCAGGTGTACAACATAATGATTTGATATTTGTATACATTGTGAAATAATCAGCATGAGTCTAGTTACCATGTCACTGTACAAAGATACAAAATATTTTTTTCTTGTGATGAAGACTTTTAAGATTCACTCTTTTAGCCACTTTCAAATATGTGATACAATATTACTGACTATAGTCACCATGGTGCACATTATATCCTCAGACTTTTTTTATAAATGGAAGTTTGTATCTCTTGATTACCTTCACCCACTTCACCCACCTTCAACCTCATTCCCCTCTGGCAACCACCACTCTGTTCTCTGTGTTTATGAGTTTTGTTTTGTTTGTTTTGTTTTTCAGATTCCACGTATAAGTGAAATCATATAGTATGTCTTTTTCTGTGTGACTTATTTCACTTAGCATAACATACACACACACAGATATGCCACATCTTCCTCACCCATTCGTACATCAATGGGCACTTAGGTTGCTTCCATATCTTGGCTATTGAAAATAATGCTGCAGTGAACATGGGGGGACATATATAGATTCAAATTAATATCTTCATTCTCTTTGGATAAATACCCAGAAGTGGAATCACTGGATCATATGGTAGTTCTATTTTTAATTTTTGAGGAACCTCCATACTGTTTTCCATAGTGGCTGCAAGGGTTCCCTTTTCTTTACATCATCACCAACACTTGTTTTTTATTATCTTTTTGATAATAGCCATTATGACAGGTGTGAGGTGGTATTTCATTGTGGTTTTAATTTGAGCATCTTTTCATGTGCCAGTTGGCCATCTCTATCTCTTCTTTGGGAAAATATCTATTCAGATCCTCTGCCCATTTTTTAATTGGATTGTTTGGGGGTGTTTTGTTGTGGTAGTGGTGTTGAATTGTATGAGTTCTTTATATATTTTATATTTTGGATATATATATTATATATTTTGGATATTAACCTCTTATCAGATATATGATTTGCAAATATCTTCTCCCCTTCAGGAGGTTGCCTTTTCATTTTGTTGATGGCTTCCTTCCCTTTGCAGAAGCTTTCTAGTTTGATGTAGTCCCAGCTGTCCATTTTTGCTTTTGTCATCCTTGCCTTTAAGAGTCAGATCCCAAAAAAAACATTGCCAAGACTGATATCAAGGAGTTTGCCACCTATGTTTTCTTCTAGGAGTTTTATGGCTTCATTCTACATTCAAGTTTTTAATCGATCTTGAGTTAATTTTGCATATGGTGTAAGATAATGGTCCAGTTTCATTCTTTTGCATGTGGTTGTCCAGTTTTCCCAACACCCTTTTTGAAAAGACTCTTCTTTTCTTTTGTATATTCTTGCCTCTTTTGTCATAAATTAATTGACCATATATGCATGGGTTTATTTTGGGGCTCTCTATTCTGTTCCTTTGATCTATGTGTTTTCATGCCATTACCACACTATTTTTTTAATTACTGTATCTTAGTAATATAGTTTGAAATCAGGGAGGGTGATGCCTTCAACTTTGTTCTTCTTTCTCAAGATTGATTTGGCTATTTGGGATTTTTTGTGGTGCTACACAAGTTTTAGGATTGTTTGTTACATTTCTGTGAAAAATGCCATTGAAATTTTGATAGGGATTGCATTGAATCTGTAGATTGCTTTGAATAATACGGACATTTTAACAATATTAATTCTTTCAATCCATGAACAAGAGATATCTTTCAATTTAGTTTGCCTTCTTCAATTTCTTTCATCAATGTCTTCTAAGTTTTCGGTGCACAGATCTTTCACCTCCTTGGTTAAATTTATTCCTAGGTATTTTATTCTTTTTGTTGCAATTATAAATGGAATTATTTTCTTAATTTCTGTTTCTGATAGTTTGTTGTTAGTGTATAAAAACACAACAGATTTTTATGTATTGATTTTGTGACATGCAACTTTACTAAATTCGTTTACTAGTTCTAAGAGATGTTTGGTGGAGTCTTTATATATAAAATCATGTCATCCACAAATAGTGAGTTTTACTTCTTTCCCAGTTTGAATGGCTTTTATTTCTTTTCCCTGCCTAATTGCTCTGTCTAGCACTTCCAATACTATGTTGAATGAAAGTGGTGAGAGTGAGCATCCTTGTCTTGTTCCTGATCTTAAAGGAAAAGTTCTCAGTTTTTCACTGTTCAGCATGATGTTAGCTGTGGGCTTGCCATAGACAGCCTTTATTATGTTGATTTAATCATCAAACTGATTTTGAATTTTGTCAAATGCTTTTGCTGCATCTACTGAGATAATCATATGGTTTTTATCCTTCATTTTATTACTATGGTATATCAATGTTGATTGATTTATGGATATTGAACCGTTTTTTCATCCCTGGAATAAATCCCACTTGATCATGGTAAATGATACATTTAATGTATTGTTGAAATTGATCTGCTAATATTTTGTTGAGGATCTTTGTATGTATGTTCAACAGGGATATTTATGGCCTATGATTTGTGAGTGTATATGGTGTCCTTGACTGGTTTTTGTATCAGGGTAATGCTGGCCTTGTAAAATGAGTTTGGAAGCATTCCTTCATGTTCAATTTTTTGGAAGGGTTTGAGAAGGATAGATGTTAAATCTTTGAATATTTGGTAGAATTCATCAGTGAAGCCATCTGGCCCTGAACTTTTATTTGTTGGGAGTTTTCTGATTACTGATTACATCTACTTACTAGTACTTGGTCTATGCCGATTTTCTACTTCTTCATGATTCAGTCTTGGAAGATTGTATGTTTCTAGGAATTTATCCATGTCTTCTAGATTGTCCAAAATGTTGGCATAGAACTGTTCATAGTATTCTTTTATGATCATTTGTATTCCTATGTTCAGTTGTAACTTTTTCTCTTTCATTTCTGATTTTATTTAAACCCTCTCTCTTTTTTTCTTAGTGAGTCTAGCTAAAGGTTAATTTAGTTTATCTTTTTAGAGAACCAGCTCTTACTTTCATTGATCTTTTCTAGTCTTTTTAGTTTCCATTTCATTTATTTGCTCTCTGATCTTTATTATTTCCTTCCTTCTAGAACTTTAGGCTTCTTTTGTTCTTCTTTTTCTAGTTCCCTTAGGTATAAAGTTAGATGGTTTATTTGAAATTTTTATTGTTACAAAATCCCCTCTTAAACTGTCATCCCATAGATTTTGGTTGTATTTCTATTTTCATTTGAAAGTTGTTTTTTTTAAGATTTTATTTATTTATTTATTTATTTGTTTATTTATTTATTTAGGGAGAGAATGTGCAAGCAGGGGAGGGGCAAGGGAGAGGGAAAGAGAGAATCTCAAGCAGACTGCACTGAGCGGGGAGCCTGACATAGGGCTTGACCCCACGACCCTGAGATCATGACCTGAGCCAAAATCAAGAGTCAGACACTTAACTGACTGAGTCACCCAGGCACCCCCAAAGTATTTTTTGAATTCTCCTTTGATTTCTTCATTGAGCCATTAGTTGTTCATTAGCATATTGTTTAATCTCCATATGTTTGTGATTTTTCCAGTTTTCTTCTTGTAACTGATTTCTAGTTTTATACCATTATGGTTGGAAAAGATGCTTGATATGATTTCAATTTTTTAAATTTATTGAGACTTGTTTTGTGGCTTAACATACAATCTATCCTGGAGAATGTTCCATATACACTTGTGAAGAATGTGTATTCTGGGTTTGGATGGAATGTTCTGTATCTATCTGTTAAGTCCATCTGGTCTAATGTGTTGTTTAAGGCTGAGGTTTCCTTATTGATTTTCTGTCTGGATGATCTATCCACTGGTGTTTTTAGATATAAAAACCTGGCTTTCACAAAAGCTTGTACTTTCTATACATGGTAGAATCCAACTAGAGAGAGATGGGGTGGGAGAAGGAGAAAGAGAAAGCAAGAGAGAAAGAGAAAGAGAAAGAGAGAATGGACCACAAACCAGTACTCTGAAAATGACATCCAAAGTCCCACCTCCATGTCTGCCAGCCTTCTTGCCTACCTTCTTCCTTTCTTCTTTCCAGCACACCAATATTAAACCTCTGTGTTTATACTGGGCACTGAGTTAGGCATAAAGGAGACTGCTGTCAACAAAGAGACACAGTCTTTGCCCTTAGGTCACTGCTGCTGTCCAGAAGACCCTCTTACTGTGCAGTTTAAGGCCCAGCTACATCCTTCAGTGGATACTCTGTCTTAGAACCTGATAAAACTTATGATCTCTACATACACACAGCACACATATATTTACATATGTACATATATACATATCACCTCTCCTCCATTATATTACATTATCTATAGTAGAATTTTATCTTATGCCCTTTTTAATATCTTTGAGGCTTAGCATGATACTTAATGCAAAACAGTAATTTAGTAAATGTTTACTAATGATTATGACATTAATAAAATGTTAAGAATTTATGACAGCATACAAATCCATTTTCAACAGAAGTTAATGTGGAAAAAAATTTTTTTCCTGTTTTTAAAAGGTTGCTAGAAATGACTTTGTAGAAATCTTTCAAAATAACAAGAATAAAGTACTATTTTTACCTATAACAATATCATGAGTATAGAAGAGTACAATTAGGTGCTTAATAAATACTCTCTAAAAATATTTTAAATGCTTCAGATAAAAGTCTTGCATTAAACACATAAGGCCATATATCTTTACGCCTAGTTTATTCAAAATATGGAAAATACATAAAAAACCTAACACATGGTTAGTTTAAAATTTGGACATTTGGCTTATAGAAAAGAAAAAAAAAGTTGGTCTAGGAGCAGTTTCAATTATTCTAGAGCTCCATCTAGTGAAAAATATCTATTTTATGGATATTATTTTTGAAAAATTCAGGGACATGACAATGAAAATAAAAACACCTTTTGGCTTTACTTATGCATGTTCACTGAAGGAGAAGATGGGCCTCCTTACAACACTAACTACCCCAGGAAAAAACAGAATCTCACAAAATTGGAAACAAAATATGATTCAATAATTCCTAATTACAACTTTTGCTCTCCCCAAAGAGTCAGTGTGCTGCTCATAATCCTCACTATAACCCAAAGAGTGTGTTCTGATTTCAAAGTCAAGGTGCAGGCTTTAATATTCATTGATGATGGACCTTTCTTTCAGAGATGTTCGAAAGTACTACATATGAATATAAATTACAGAACGCTTACCTGCAGAACCGCCTCCCTTTCTTCATCGGGGAGCCTTTTCATAGCTGCTTTCCTAAGGTTTTCCTGGATATAATTATCATATTCTTCTTGGGCTTTCTTTACTTCCTCATTTCGCTTACATATATATTCTGGTGTGACACCATAATCCTTAAAAGGATTTTTCAGAAAAAAAAAAATCAATATCCTGAATGCAATCTTACATATGTATACACATCAACTAATGACTGAGAGACAAAGAAATGTTACAGATTTTTTTTGAGCACAGCCTTTGCTCCAAACATGGTAAATTGACAAAATTCAAGGTTTTTTTTTTTTTCTTTTCCCATTGGGAACTAGTTGATTCTCATCTTTTAAAACCATCTGAATTGTTATTGTGGCTACTTGTTTTTTCTCTTCTGAATGTTTCCAGCACCTGTTCCTGGCTGATGACTCAGTCCTTGTTTTACCTCTAAGAGTTGGTTTTTCTTTATTTCTTTTAGGTGCTTCAGCTTTTACCTTTAAATATCTTGAATATCTTGAGGTCCCTTTTGCAAGTTCTTGTTATATAAAAGAAGATAAATGCTTCTAAAGTATTGTAAAAACAAATACACAATGCACATCTGCTTTAAGTAAAAACTGACTTGGGACCCTAAGGTTGTTTTTGGAATGCCAAATCCATTTTGAAGGCTCCTGGGCTGCTTACAAGGATAGACAGTGAAGCAATCCGCTGTGGTTTTTTTCAGACTAGTAACTATGCTTGATACCACTGTATACAGAACAGAACTACTCCTTGTTTATTTTTCAAAAAATCATTTGAGAATTTACTTGATGCCAGGTATACTAGTGAATAAGAAAGGCAAGTTTCTGTCCTTATGGAATGTGCATTCTACAGTGAGAGCAACTCACCAAAAATAGAGTATAAAGTAATATATGTATCAGTGCTCCAAACTGAAACAAAGAATAGTAAGGGGGAAGAAATATTTTAGATAAATAAGGAGGTCAGTGAAAAACTCTCTGAGGAAGCAGCTGTCAATAGGTATGATAGTCATTACAATTATTCATAAACATTCTGGTTCTTCTCCTTGCAGGCAATTGATGGGACAACACTTTCCTGATCCCCTTGAAGTAAGATGTGATCATGTGACCTGACTTGCCCAAAGAGAGTGGAAGTAACCTCTGTCCCTTTTGGGTAGAAGCCTCAAGAATTAATGGATGACTTGCCATGTTCTTTTTCTGTTTAGTATAATGATGGGAAATATTTGGGATTGCCTGTGTCTTGGAATGAGGACAAGAAGCAGAACTTCCAACACTTAATGGACATGGAGCAATAAGCAAACAATAAAACTTAGTTGCTTTTAGCTACTGAAATCAGGGGTTATTTGTTACCAAAGCATCACTTAACCTATCCCGGCTGAAAAAAGGGACAGTTTGAAATCCTAGCTATAAATGTGTTCCAGCAAGTTGCAAAACACTCTACAAATAAATTCTAAGAGCACAGAATTCTGGTAAGTTAGTGCAGTGGTAAACAGTCCAATTGACTTGAGGAAACACTGAGGGCAAAACCTCATTACAGCTAAGTAGTTACTGATGCTCATAATGATGATTCTGAGTCATTGCAAAGAGATTAAATTTATATTTGGCATATTCTGTTTAATAAAGGGAATAACGTAATACATTTTAGGAAAAAGAACTATCTCGCACATGGGTAAAAGCTTCAGTGATCTGAAATATTCCCACATGCTGGATCACTGAGGGCTAATGCATACTCTTAATGTTAATAATTAATACTACCCACTCTCTATTGAACTTTTATTGGGTGCCAGATATCATGTCAAGTCCTTGATAGATTTTATATCATTTAATCCTCACTACAAACCTGTGATAAATCTAATAATGTGTGAAAGATCACAGAGTTAAGTGGTAGAGTCAGAATTTGAAACGATGTCTCACGCCCATTGCCGTGGACCTCAGGCAATCATCAGTGCTTCAGTTTGTTTTCCCAGATGGTTTCCCATGGCACAAATGGGCATACCATATTTTATGTGAAACTAAAACATGAGGTTCACTCACTTTTATAAAAATGGCATTGCCCTTTAAAGACTTGATCTCTCACTTACCATTAATAGGTTTTATCTTTTTTTAAACTTTATAATTTCCTTCACATGGGCCTTATACATTTTTAAAGATTTTATTTATTCATTTGAGAGAGAGAAAGAGAATGATCAGGGGAAGGACAGAGGAAGAAGCAGATTCCTGGCTGATCAGGGAGCGGTATGTGAGCTCAGTCCCAGAACCCTGAGATTATGACCAGAGCCGAAGGCAGTTGCCCAACTGACTGAGCCACTCAGGTGCTCTGGGTTTTAAAAACTTAACTGATCAGTGGAGAGTAAGTTGAGAAAGTCCTTCATGAACCCTGAATGCCTGGCCATCAACACCAAGAGTGTAAGAGGTGCAGAGTGTTTGCATGCTTGGTAAACGAGCACAGGAAGACTAACTGAATATTTTTCTGTCTCCATGATGAATACTCTCAATTTTCTGTTCAGGGCAGAAAATGTACTGAAGTGGACAGCTTAGGCAGAAGGCAGCCAGAAGAAGGGGCACAGTGTGGGCAAAGGAGAAGGGTTTCTACATCATAGTGGACAAATAATGGATTGGAAGTTGTTTTAAAGTGAAATTTCTGTTTTTCATCCCCTATGGGACAAGGGCTATGAGCAGCCTTCAGGACACAGGAGGAAGTATTCAGAGAAGCCTGAAATAACTTTATTGCCATGTGCTGCCAACCCCTAGATACTTGCTAAGGTCTCCCAAAAGTGTCTTAGCTTATTGAGTGACAAGAGTTTCCACAGAGAGTAAGTGGTGTACTCTGACAACAGCCTGGAGGTTCCCGTTTTGATTTTGAACAGGCACTGGATTCATCATGGTAGATCACTGGACTACCTTGATGCAAACCCCTCATACATCACTATTGCAATTTCTGTTTTTCCTCTTCCTTCCTTTCTTCCTTCTGTCCTTCCTTTCTTTTTTGCCACAGTTTATTATTATGGATTATTATTCTTTAGGATTTTGCATTCATATTTTACTATATGTGTTCCTAGCAGTTTTATACTCTGTAAGTATACAAAGTACAAAGCAAAATAGGTTTTATATAGGTATTTTTGTAAGCTTTTTAAATTTTAAAGATCTTCTATATTTAAACAAACTGAAGCTCCTATAGTTTTCAACAATGAAATTGTATGCCTATCTGATAAGCACCTTTTCAGATAGAGATGAAGGTCCCAAAAGGACTAGCTTATTGTACAGTACTTTCAAGGTCTGCTTTATTCCAAACACATTCAAGTTGAAATTGTAATGTGAATTATTTATACTACATTGATAGGATGGATGGCTCTAAAATTATTTTCCTCTTCATTTTTCCTCATTCTCTTATCAAGATACTGCAACCTAATGACTAAATCTTAGGACTTTCTGAAAGGTTATTTCTTAGTAATGACTCTTAGTCATGCCTATGCTGTTCACAAAATGTCCACCACACTAAAAATTAACATCTTTTGGAGAATGTTTGCTATAATTGTTAAATATATTAATAATTGAAATTAGGGGAAACAATTAGAGCTTTCCTCTACTGGACTACATGGTGTTATTCATTCCAAATTCTCCATAACTTCATCACATTAGATTTGGACCAAACACAGATTGCAGAGGAATAATTTGCCCTGTGAGAGCACTATTAATAATAATATGGATAATCACTGTGAACACCATACTTAAATTATTTGCATTTTAGGTCTCATTAATACATCACAAGGCTACCTTTTTATTGATGTATTTTGGAACTAGTCCTGAGGTTTCAAGATCATGCTTGTCTCCAGTTCTTTTGTCAACATAAATTGGCTTAGGCTTTCTAGCCACTCCCATAATGACATTGGCTGCATTTGTATTTATAAAATTTTTTTCACTCTGTAGTCCCATGACTGGATGATCAGTCCTCAGTGGCACAGGAGGCTTTTTGGGCTCATTCCGATCAAACCTTTTTTCTGTTAAACATAACATTTTCTTATTAATATTAAATTATAAACATTGCTATTCAGTACTACTTATAATATCTAGATATTTTACCAGTAGTATATTAGAGTTTTATTAATAATATATTCAAATATTTAGGGGTAAATCAGTAATCATAAATGCCAAAAATTAAGCACAAAATAATCAATTAATATGTTGAAGAAGAGTATACAAGTCTAAGGGAAGAAGATAAGCACCCCAATCATATGTTAGCTAACTAGTATATTTATACTAGCTATTGTGAAAGTATTATCTTATAAAGATATCAACAATAAATGTTTAGCTTTTTCACTGAAAAAAATTCAAAGAAACTTTACTCTTTTCTGAGTACTAGCAATATTACTGGTAATTGTTTCTTCAGAGGAAAGTTACTGTAAAGTCACCAATAAGTCAAACTTGGTGAAAGTCCAAGAATTATGGAATTTTTTCACTAGAACTCTTATTATAAGGTATGAAGATCATGTAATAGCTTTGTCCCCAACATGCAGCTTAATGAATACAAATTACCAACACAGTTGAAGTTTCCAGTTCACTCCTCCCTGATTGCATCTCACTTCCTAAAATTACTACTATCCAGAATTGATCTTATTTATTTCTCTCTACCACATTCTCTTCATTAGCAGCAGATGAGACTGGCCATTTTTACACAGCTTCTTCAAGCTGACCATCCGTACTCATCTATTTTGATAGAGCCACATCAAAATGGTTTGTCAGAATGCTAAAATGTAAAATAATTACAATTTATTTCCAAAAACTGAAGGCAACAGCCATCTTAACAAAACCTTACCCAAATCTTACCTCCACACAATCCTAGGTACTTTGCCTTTATTCATTTCTGCACTGTTTGAACTTTTTATGAGTTTATGTAACTTTTTTTTTAAGATTTTATTTTATTTATTTGACAGAGAGAGAGACAGCGAGAGAGGGAATACAAGCAGGGGGAGTGAGAGAGGGAGAAGCAGGCTTCCCACCGAGCAGGGAGCCCGATATGGGGCTCGATCCCAGGACCCTGGGATCAGGACCTGAGCCAAAGGCAGATGCTTAACCGACTGAGCCACCCAGGTGCCCCTATCTATCTTTTATTAGCAGGAAAAATGATACTTATTATTAAATGTTTGAGGACTGGATTAACCTCTTGTTATGGGCTGAATTGTGTCCCTCCCAATATCCATATGTTGAAGCCCTAACACCAGTACCAAACACATTTCTGTTTAAGCCACTCAGTCAGTCTGTGATACTTTGTTATGGCAGCCCTAGCAAGTCAACACTACTGATATTAATTCTACACACCCAGAAATATTATAAAGGAGTTTTTGAATATTTACTTATTCATTAATTCATGCAATATGTTTTTGTTGAGAAATACTATGTCCCCAGTTAATGCTCTAGGAACTGCAGATACAGCAATGAACAAGAGACAAAGTCCCTGTTCTCATGGAGTTTACATTATAGGGGGAAAAGAAAAAATAAAATTTAATATGTAGAATATAATGTATATATTTGCTTGAACTATATGTGAAATTGTTTACTGTTTCTGATCTACCAAAATAGTATCTTCCGATTTAACGTATTAATGAGATGCTGTGAGCATTGTTAGAAATTGAATTTGGAGTTCCTATAAAGCCTGGAGCAGAGAATAAGGGCTCGTTGTTACAACCCAAATAGCTTCCTTCTACCAGATACACTCAACCAAATGAGGTTTGCAAAATCTGTTTGCCTGAAAAACTAGAGTTATCTATCCTCTAGATGTTCACATTGAAAATATTAAGAAGCCCAATTTAATTATGAATTGAAAGTGCATGCAAATGTAATATAAGGAAATCTGTAGCTTTAGAAATGTATATAAGAGGTAAAGCTGAATTCTTAGAAAATGAGGAAACAGTTTAGAAAGACTGATAATTCATTCTTAGGTGAGTAAGTAGAGTAAATTACAACCCTTGGTTGGTTTTGGTTATTCACTGGATGGTACCTAGAGCCAGCCCCGTCTTTACTTTATGTTACATCTATTTAAACATCATCTTTTCTCTCATCCCAGGTGTAGGGGTTGGCAATGGGGCGAGGCTTGGAAAATGGGATGAGGATTTCTTTTCACGAGGTATTTGATAGTTGTGATAATAAATCTGAAAACCAAATGGTTTTCTCAAGGTTATATCAAAATGGTAATGTCAACACAGCCTTGTTGTCACGCAGATGTTTTACCAATTGAATTTAGAGAAATATTCATGTATCTGTTAAGTATTGTTCAGTGTGCTAGCAAATTTCTGTCTTCAAAACTATTGTGTTCAAAATGACAGAATATTCAAAAAGAGACTCGAAGCAGCCTTGGTCTATATTACCTTTAACTCGTTGGATTGAACTCTTGCAACAACCGACCTTCTTGATTATTCATAAGGCCAATATAATTTTGTGTTTGTTTTGTCCTGTTATATAAGGGAAGAGATAGACTTCCCTTTTTCCTTATTTGATATTTAGGATTTATATAGTTTGGTAGTTGTTATGTAATGTATTTAACTCTAGAGAGGATACGTGAAAACCGAAGTAATATCACTGAAATAAACTAATCCCATTTTAAGATTTTCCAGTGTTCTCAAGTGGTTGTGGGTCACAAAATACCAAAACTCCCCTTGAGAAAGATACAAGAGAGACTTTTGAAAGACATGAATTTGTGCAAGAATATTGTATTTTTAGATGTGCTTTTTCCATCTCTCCTGATAATATCCTCATCCTTTGTCATGGCATTATGGGTTATGAGAGAGGATTGTGGGATATAAAATATTGCCATAAGGAGAAGTAGTTTCACTTTTGTCAAAAGGAACACCCTAGCTGGGCTTGAGATGTTGTATTATTTCCTTGATGGCAGGCAACATAAAAAGACTAACTTTGCAAAAGAGAGAGACTAATTTCCCTCTCCTCTCTATTGTCCTAAAACATCAGGAAAGACACACCCAGGATGGGAAGAAGCTGCTTCCATGCATACATACCTGTCCATTTTCCAGATAGCCTTCTTCCTAATCTTCCTAATATCTATATATTCTATGACCATGATTAATTACATCATTTGCAAGGCCTAGTACAAGATGACAACGTGGAGCTCCTTGACCAAAAATTAAGAGTTTCAAGAGGGCAAAAGCAGAGCATTAAACCAAGCTTCTAAGCACACAGCCCTGTGTGACTGCACACATGCCCAAGAAGCTGGCTTTGTCTCCCACTCATTTGTGAAGGCTCCTCCATTACACCTGACTCATTTACTGTCCTAATGGTCTTAGAGATCTGGGAGAGATAAAGCCCATGCCTGATAGTTGCTTCAACTGGTATAACAGTTGTGAGTCTCATCTCTTGCAGAAAAGACCAGACACAGTTTAGATGCCAGGTAATCTTCTCACTGGGGTTTCAAACTCAAGAAAATTGTTATTTGTTACTGAAATCATCTGGCTTGTGGGGCGGGAGGTAGGGCTTTATTGGATAGACCAAGATGTACTTCAGAAGCCTGCACCATCACAGGGAAAGTCTATTTTGGGGACAACTTAGTATTCTCCACCTTCTTTTTCTACTACATTCTCTACTTCTACTTCCTCCTAGAATTTCAGATTCTGTTAAATATGAGATAAACTTATCACCTGTGAACATTTAATATTCATTGGCAGTAAGATAATTCTAGTTAAATGATCTGTTAGCACTTTTAACATTAGAAAGAGTGATAAAACCTACTGGGTGGTAGAGTTTTTTCCTTTGAATGTTTCTTCAGGAAATCCTTTGGAGAAGGTACTTCAACTTTTGGTGGTCCCATAGTCTTCATTGCAGCTTTATGTTTTTGCAGGTTATCTTTTACAGATGTCTTAAAAATGGATATGTACCTAAAATTTAAAAAAAAATTGTAGCATTTGTATTTCCAGTAAAAGTGATTTTAAGTTTAAGAAAAGATACACTTTTTAAATATATATAAGTCTATATTCATTCAGAGACAGACATGAAGTGTAGTTAGACAATGGATATCTGATGTAATTTAAAAAATATATTTGTGTTTAAATTTCCTATATTGCTATTTGTTTTCTACGTACCCCTTTGTTCATTCTTCCTCTTTTTATTTTGCCTTATTTTTTATTTTTGTTTGACTTTATTTTGTGGATGTTCTAAAGTTTACAATATACATGTTTAACTTACCAAAGCCTACCTTCAAGTAACATTGTACCATGTCACATACAGTATAAGAACCGTACAAAAGAATATTTGCATTTCCCCCTCCCCCACCTTTGTCCCAGTGTTGTAATATATTTTATTTCAATGTGTTATAGAACCCATAATTCATTGTGATTATTTCCCTGTAAAAAGCTAACTATATTTTAAATAAATTTAAAGAGAAAAAAATAATTTCTAATATTTACTGTATATTTACCATTTCCAGTGTTATTTCATTGTGTAAATCCAAATTTCCAACTTATACCCTTTCTTGTGCATTGAGGACTTTGTAACTTCTGGCTTCTATTGTTTCTGATGAGATATCTGCTATCTTTCTTCTTCTTCTGTATGTGATGTTTCTTTTTTCTTTGGCTGCTTTTAAGATTTTTCTCTTTATTACTGGTTTTAAGAAATTTGATTGTAATATCTCTTGGTATGGTCTTCTTCTCCTCCTCCTTCTCTTCCTTCTTTTTCTTCTTTCTGCTTGGGGCTTATTGTGGTTCTTGGGTTTGTGGATTTGAAAATTTCATTAACTTTGTCAAAATTTTGGCCATTATTCAAATATGTTTTCTGTTTACCCATCTCTCTCCTCTCCTTCTGCGATTCTAATTATGCTTATGTTAGGCTCCTTGATGTTGTCTACAACTCTCTGATTCACTGTTTTCCTTTTCAGTTTTTTTCTTTCATTTTGTATTGTTCTATTACTATGTTTTCAAATTCAGTATTTTCTTCAGTGTTTTAGCTACTGTTAATACCATTCAGTAGACCATTTTCATTTTAGAAGTGGTACCCTTTATGTCTAGGAGTTAGATTTTGGTCTTTTTTTTATCCTTCCATTTCTCTTTGTATCTTTCTCATGTTTTCCTCTACCTTATTGAATACATGGAAAATATTTAAAATAGTTTTAATGCTCTTGTCTACCAATTCTCGCATTGATGTCATTTCTTTGTCTGTTTGTATTGACTGATTTTTCTTTTGGCTATGCATTATGTTTCTGGGTCCAGAAGAGCTTTGAGTCTAGTTCTAATTTGGCCCCACTACTGAGGCAATATACTATTGAGTGCACTACTCAATGCCCTATGCCTTAGGTGTTTCCACTCTGGCTGGTGGGAATTTGAACTTTATCTGGCTCTACTACCTTCTGTTGGTTATTTCTCTGGCCTCTGTGGTTTCATTACATACATGTACTGTTAACCAAAGACTTCAGAAAAATCTTCTTGCATATTTCTATAGCACACACTCTCTCTCTCTTTTTCTCTCTCTCCAGTCATCTCCTCTCTGATATTTTGTGTCTCTGTGCTGTGAATTCTACATGCCTTGACCTCCCCAGACTCTGAACTCTGTCTCCTTTAACTCAAGGGACTGCTGGGTCTTGTTTCAATTCCTCTTTCCTGGACTTTGGTCTGGAAACTCTCTAGGAAGAATGTTGGGCAATTGTGAGGCTTGTTTCTCTTCTCTTAGAGATGACTGCTCTGTGCTGCCTATTGTCCATTGTCTGAAAACTACTGTTTTACACTTTTCCCCCCTAGTGTTTTAGTTGTTTAAGGTGAGAGGGTAAATTCCATCCTTGATTGGAAGCAGAAGTTCAGCTATACCACTTTTAACAACTCGTATTATCTTCTTCTTACTTAATGTGGATAAATTTGTTTGGAGAAACATTGAATTACTTCTTGCTTTTAGGGACCTTTCCTCAATCTTGAATTCAATGGCTAGGGATCAATTATGGTCTAAACTGAATGAGTTTATTAGATACCTTCAGAAAATAATGTTCAATTCAAACTTGTACCATAAATTTCATATGCAAATTGGAACTGGCAGATATTATCTCTTGATTAATAAAATAGCTTTCCTTATGGTAAGAAAAGTGTGTATACTTTCACCTTTTTAATTTTCAATCTTGTGATTCAGTACATTATTTTGTGAACTGAAAGCTTAGCCATTTGTTACACAAAACAATACGTTTTATTCTATTTGAATAATTTTTTACTTTTCCAAACTACAAAAATAGAAAAAAATGATGAAACTAATATAACGGTATATGCCAATTATATCTCAATTTTAAAAAATGAATAAAAATCTAGTTTTCCTCTATCCCCTCAATCCATTTTCCAAATAAATTCAGTTTTCTATAGTTCTATCTATGTATGAAATATAACTTAATATAATCTCTTTACATATTAGTACATGTAAAGTTTACTTTCTTTTCTTTACAAGAGATGAAGAAAAGTGTTATTATTATGGAAGTCTGCAGAGACTGGACAGCCAAATTAAAAATCTGAATAAACAATTTCTAACACTGGTCATAAAACTCTGAGACCATATATGGTAACAATGGGAATTTTAACATAAAATTTCATTATACTAAAAATAAAGACTTTGGAATATTTTTTACATTCTTTGA
This sequence comes from Leptonychotes weddellii, assembly GCF_054177405.1. Taxonomy (NCBI): domain Eukaryota; kingdom Metazoa; phylum Chordata; class Mammalia; order Carnivora; family Phocidae; genus Leptonychotes; species Leptonychotes weddellii. The sequence continues at coordinate 56,686,190 of NC_138373.1, read as the reverse complement.
ATATAAGTTCATTTTAAAGGACTACTGCTTTACCCAATTGAATTATTGGCTACAAATTGTCAGCAAAGTAGATAAGAATCTCAGAAGAAAATGACCTCGTCATCTAAGATTTCATAATAGTCAAGATTGCTTAGCAAAGTTAGATATATAACTAGACTTTAAACAAAGAGATGTTACAAAGCCTCCAAAGATACAGACTTAACAGTATGGAAATTGAATAAAATGAAAGGTAGTCCAAGAAGAATGAGGAGCTCTGAGAATGAAATTCTGACTACATGTCACAGTTAATTAACATCAGTGAAAACCAGAAAGCCTTAAAAAAAAAAAACCAAAACAGCCAACTAGTCGGTGCTTACACATTAAATATTCCCATTTTTAAAAAGCATGCATCCAGAAACCCCACAACGGTGAGCCTGATGTCAATTTTGGAGAGCATCTAAAAACTTGTAGAGGAGCAATGATTAAACGAGCCATTTGGAGTTTCAGGTCACTGAAATGAACATAATTTTTTTTAAGATTATTTGACTCATAAATCAGGAAAATACCTTAGACATAATATACATCTTTATGTTAGCAAAGCCTCTTGTCCTTACTGATAAGGTAGAGAAATATGAATAGATTAATGGATGCATATGGATGACTCACTGAACCCTCAAAACCAGTATTGCTCTCAGCCTAGAAAGAGGTGTTTAGTAACCAAAGTACTTGCCCTGTTCAATGACAGATGGAGATAGAAAAGACATACTTATTAGATTTGCAAATGACACAAAGCTGGGAGGGATCGTTGAGAGAGTATATGAAAGATTCAAAGTTCAAAACTATCTTCATAGACAACGAGTTTAGATCAAAAACAGTTACATTAATTATAGGATGGTAGAGACCAACCTTGGTCATAATTCATGTGGAAATTTCAATGTGAGGCAACGGTGGGGAAATGAATGTCAAAATGCTAATGAGTGTATTAATAAAAGTACTGCATTGCAAGGAAAGAGATAATGGTACCATGGGCTGTTCGGTACATACCTGGAATATTACTTTAAACAAAAGGGAAAGACAGAATGATCAGAGACATTAAGTAACTGGAACCATCAATAGAAGGGTGACAAATTTGGTGAGCATCTTGGAAACCATCTCATGCATCGTGAGCCACTGAAATTTTGAAAATGGATTCATGGCTTCTCATTGACTTTAACACTGTTATATCTTGAGTCCCAGCTCATTAAGTTCAACTGCAAGAGGATGCCCTTCACCCCACTTTCATTACATATATCCATTTTCTAAGTTCTCATTTTGTTACCTGCATCTCTCATTAGGGTTTCCAATAATATATGATTTTATTGTTAGTCTGCAGTATAAACTGCATACTATATATATATAGTATATATATACTATATATAAACATATTAATGTTTATACTTCAGTGTCCCAAGGAGACTGTAACCTCTGAGGTGTGGGCGATCACATGCAGTTAGTTGCTGAGGAATCCACCTCTTTGTGAAAGCTGGACAGTCATCTTGCTAATTTTGCAAAGAGCTGCAGTGCGTTTCCTTGAAGCTGGGTTTGTAACTCAGTAATGCAAATAAGTCTTGTAGGTTAATACATTTCTTTCTTATGATTAATTCTTATTATTAGTAAGGGGATTGGGTCAGGGCAAGTAAATGTTAGTGTGGTGAGAGGAATGTGTTAAATGTGTTATCATGTTCTGTTTTTATATATTGGTGGTTTATATATTGGTGGTTTGATTTACTGGTGGTTTAATTATCAAATTAAAACCTTCTCAGGGTTGTTGCAGACAGTGGAAGTTGTTGTAGATAGTCTCACTCTAACAGAGAGAGTTCTTTGGCACTGCATTTGGATGCCTTCTATTCCCTTTACCATGAGTTCCTTTTTCCTACTTACACCTTCAGAGTCAACCAAGGAGTTTTTGCTGTCACATGCAACATTTCCCAAGAACATTCTCCAAGGGCAATGTTATACACATAATAGCGGCTCAGTTATTGCTTGCCAAATGAATAAAGATTGTTCCTATGAAATTTCTTGAAAAAATTACTTAGATGCAGTAAAGGGGCATCTTTTTAATTTACCGGTGAACAAAACACCTATCTCATAAAATGTCTTAACATTCAAATTCACTACTCTATAGAAAATACAATCTACCAGTGGTTACAGAAAGGGGGAGCTTTATCTAGTACAACGTACAGGAATTTTTGACCAAAAATTCATTCAGCAATAGTTAATTTGAATCCTCCTCATAAACCCTGCAACTCCATCACATTTTACTTTACATTCCTCTTTCCATTCTCAACTAGAGTTTGAGAAGCTAATAGAAAATAATACGGGTACTACTCTTGTTAAAACCAGATACTCAGGCTTAAAATGGAAGGATGTGCCCACTTGTTTATGTCGTGCACCCCAAGTAATTACTAGTAAAAATAACTGGCCATTAGATCTGAAAGGAAAAGTAAAGATTATCTGAATCATTTAATTTGAAAATTTATTCATGATTCCCAAACCAATTCTTTTCAGAGCCTGCTGTTTAGGCTAGTGCTCTTTCAATGTGCTTTTGACTTGCATCAGCAAAAGAAGAAGGGTAAAAAAAAAAAAAAAACAAACCCAGCAAATATTCGAGTACTAGGAGGAATGAGATTTTCTGCACGAGTTACCTTCTTTTCTCTTCATAGATTTACATAAGTTCTAAACCACTACACAGGAGATTAACTGAGATATTTACTTTGGGGTAACGTTTTGAAATGTGGGGAATTTAAGGGGTCCTAACACCTATGTAAGAATTTTAACTCAATTACATATTTTTGGGCCTCCATCCATCTACTCTTCCTTCTATCCAATTATCAGATCCAGAAAAGACCTTAGAACTTAATCTCTTTTGTTTTACCAATAAAAGACTGAGCTTCAGAACAAACAAGAATTTATTTTTGACAATAATCTCAGAAATAAATAACTACCATCCCTTTAGAGAGGGAGTGGTAGTGTAGTCAGAAGTAAAACAATGAACTCCTGAAACCAAATAACAAGTATCCTAACACAGGATAATATAAATGATTTTCTCTTTTCAACAGCAACAAAAAATTTCAGGCCATTTTGTATACCCCATCATGTATGAACAATTTATCTAATTACAAAACAATTACATACTGTATTAACAGGCGGTGGCTAACATAATAAAATAGTCCTCTCTCATCACGGATGGCCCTCTCTGTGAATTGTGAGATGCGAAATACCTAGATTTTGCAGCCACTTCCTTAAGAAGCTGACATCCAAGAGTACTTCACTGAGACAAAAATGTATGTTATTTCTTTTTCAACGTCATATGATGGTCAATCCTGAAATAGCATAATTAATCCTTATTCTTGTTTCAAGTGATAATCTTTGCTTACCCACATACCTAGGAGGCTGGGGAGGCTCCTTCGAGTCAATGGGTATGAGGTTATAAATGCTCTCAGAAAAGCAAGTTGTATCCATGGCCACCAAAATGACTCCTTAAAAATAATCAACTTTTTTCTCACTATACCAATATCTGTCTCTATCTTCACGGGGTTTCCCCTTTCCTTTCCTACTCTTGTCTTCTCACAGAACTAAGGTTTCTCTCTTTTACCTAATTTCCCTTTGACCTCTTCTTAGCAGTCCTCTCTTGGGAAGAAAATAAAACAGGCCTTCTAATTATCTCGGGGTTGCTTAGCGTTGTTGACGGCGTGGTTGCCTTGGAAACAGTTGCTAGGCTACGGGGAAGTGGACGGCAGCACGGTAAACTAGGTTTCCTCTCTTCCCCCTGCAGTTTTTCTGCTGGAGTTCAATATGGAAACCACTGTTTATATGTGCCTTTGGGAATAATGAGTTGAACGGCATCCCCTTAAAAATACTGCACGTTTCTGTCTCTGCATATTTGGAGAGAAACACACACTCCACCGGAGACAGTACGGAAGCGCCGCCGGTCTGTAGGCGTCACACAATAAGGCTCTTGTGCGCAGGCGCCAATCCCGGCGAGGGCGGGGCGAGCCTCTGGGGCCACGCTGAGCACGGCCTCTGTGGAGAGCAGGCGGGGTGGGGAGGAGCCTGAAGAACGAGGAGGATTCAGGTAGGTGGAGCGGGGACCGAGAGTCACGTGCCCGGTGTGCAGTTGCTCGGGCGTGGGTGTGGCGGCGGGCGCGCAGGCCTCCACCGACGCAGGCGCAGAGAGCGCTGCGCGGGGCTGGGGGCGGGTCAGGCCTAGCGAAGGTCTTGGGCCCGGGCCGTGGGCGAGCCGGGCTGAGCCCTTGAGGTGTGGCACTCCGTCCAGAGGCGGCACTGGCGGCTCCTGGACGCTCCTCCCCATTTTCTTTCCTTTCCCCCGTCTTCCCAGTGTGATTTTCTTGGTGAGTGATTTGAGGAGAAAGGGAAACTGTAGAAGCCGGTGCGTTCCCATTGCATGCCTTTCCGCACTTCGTTCCTGCCCCTGTCCGCTACTCCGTTGTAATCTCAACTATGTCTGCGCTCATTCTCCCCGCTGCTTCTGCCCCAGGCTGCCCGGAGCTCGCTGCGCGGCCCTGCTCGCCACCTGTGGGAGTGCGCGCCCACGCACGCCCCGCCGTCCGCCCCATCCACCTGTCGCGCCGCGGTCCTCCCCTCGACCGACCTCTTTCTCCCGTTCTCTGCTCTCAGCCCGGTGTACCTCCTGGTCGCGCCCCTCCTCTTAGGTCTTTATCCACAGACATGTGGACTTGCTGTTTTTTAAATAAGCAGGCTAAACCAGGAGAAGCCTCTTTAAATGGGCCCTTGAATTTTTGCCCATTTTTGTGGTGTCCCTTTTTGAAAATTGCCTTCTCGGGAGCGGTTTTGTTCCGTTTTGAACCGTCTGCTCTTCCCTAAACCTATTTAGGCACGTGTGACGGCTGAAAGAAATTCATACAGAAGGCTTTGCGATCCCGAGTCTCTAAAAGACATTTTGTCAATATTTGGGAAAGAGGATAGTTGGTCTGAACGAACCTTACGGAGGCCATTGCCCACAAGGAATAAAGATGGTCAGAGATAAGAACCAACACCAGTTTTGGTCATCTCACTGCCAGGGTGCTCGGTGGAGATAAAAACAGCATGATGGCTTCATTAACCTTTCAGTTCCGACTTAAAAGGCTCTGCAGAATGTGTGGGTCCTTCTCATTTGGGGCTCTTAGCGAATTTCATTGGATAAGAATAAATTTAGTTTTTTCTTATCCAGTTGATAAGATTTTTTAATTTTTATCCCAGGAGTTGAGCATTTTATTTCAGATGAGTGGCATGTTGGAGATGATGCTCCTGTTCTTCACATCAGATCTTCTACTTTTCAAAACATTGTTTATGTATATACCACTTTGTCGGTTTCCTTTCGCCTTTGGCTATTTTATGTTTTGGGTTTGGGGGGATATTTTGTTTGTTTTTGCTTAGCATGTATAGAGAAAAATTCTCTTTATACATGCCAAGATTTGAACTAAGGACTCATAATGATAATGCCATTAACCAAGTGGATGGCCATTGTTCAAAGCTTATACATTTTCTAATGAAGAAGAAACACTTTGGGACGCTTCATATTAAACAGTTCCTAAAAGAGCCAAAGGGCAAAGCATGATTTCTCCAATTAGTAAGTCCCAACCAACCTTAGCTAGTCTTGACTTTCTGTTACTGAATACAGTAATTTCACTGCTATCAGTATATTTATTGTGGCTTTAAAAATACCAATTTATGATCTCCTCACCATAGTACATTTAGTTTACAGTCGTGATGAAGTTGTTAAATCATTTAGAAAGGAACTTTTTTCCTTAGATACTTGGTCTGTAATTCTGCTTGCCTTTTGAAAGCATGTTTACAAAAAATATATTTCTAATTTTTATAATTCCCTCAAAATGGCAGTACTGTTCAAGGAAATGTCTATGTCCACTATGCCCACAGGGAATTAGTATTAGTATACTGACAGAGGTCATGAACTTTTTCTGTAAAGGGCTGGATAATAAATATTTTAGGCCTTTGCAGGCCAAATGGTTTTGGTCAAAACTGCTCAACTCTACTGTTGTGGCTCAAGAGCAGCCAAAGACAATACAAAACAGATGAACAAATAAATAAGCAAAGTTGTGTTCCCATGAAACTTAATTTACAAAAAAGGTGGTTATAATTTTGCACAGATTTGGCCTGTGGGTTATAGTTTGCACAGACCCCTGCTATAAATGGTTTGTACATACAAGTTAGAGTTTTTTTGCTAAAGATTAATTCTAATTTACTTAGATGAATAAAATGAGGTTAGGTGGGAATATAAAAAAGACAATTTTCTAGGAAGAAAAATAACCCTGTATAAGAGATATTCTTTATAATAATATATTTTTAAGTTATAGAATTAAAAAGGGTACTTAAAAAGTCTTTTGGATTAAATATTCAAGACCATTAGGGTATCTAACAGCAAAAGGCTAGCAACAGGAAAGGCTTAATCAGCTTTGGTACTAAGATAGGGGCAAAGATGAGTGATGAACTTGTAAATTCTACTTTTGATTTAAGATCTCTCTGATTACAACATGACACTGGAGTGTGTGGTCTTTCCATCTTGCTATTTCCAGGGAGGTAATTGCTGACTGACCTAAAGGCGTGTTGGGAGGATTTTTGCTTAACAGTCCAGAGCAGCAGAACTTTACCTCCCCCTGGCTAGTTTATGTCCTAGGAAATTTGCGTTTTTATTATGTATTGGAAAACAATTTATTTCTGTAAAAATACAGTCATTTTTAAGAATTTAAAAAAATATATCAGGATGCCTTCATAAGATAATGGACTAGATTTAGTCATTCTTCTGAGAAATTTAGATTGCATTAATATAGGGTGACAAGCATAATCATGGCATAAATGTTTTCAGAAGTTCACTGGACCACAGCCAGTTCTCATCATGAAATAATTTTTAAAGTGCTATGACTTATGTTTTATTTTGGAATAGTATGAAACAAATACTTTAAATGGGTGCCAAATGCTAAATCATCCTGACTAAATAGGATTTGGATAATTTCCCAGAGGAATTGGAAACTAGGTAATTTTATGATGGAATTGAAAAAATTCTTCTAGACCATTTTGGAAGTAAAAATTGATAACAGGTATGACTTTAGTTGATTAGCAATCATCTAGTGGTCTCCTTAGGAAAACATCACTGTAAATAGGTTGCTGAAAATTAGTATGAATTTCTGGTTTAAAAATGTAAGTTTATTAGCATTCATAGGAAATAATTTAAAAGTGATTTAAAAAGTGATTTCTTTTTTTTTCTTGAATTCATTATTCAGTTTTGATCAGCTTGCCAAAGTAAAATTGTTAAATTTTGTGCTTTGAAATCAAAGAGTACTTGAATTATTTTGTACATGTAGACATTCTGTTTTTGTTTTTTAAAGTTCTTGCTGTGAAACCAACAGGCTTTTCATTTGTCTGTTTGAAGGACAAGTGTCTATTACTTCTAAAAAGTATCCAGTGGAATTCGTGGATCAAAAAACCCCATTATAAGTGAGCAGTAGGAAAACCTATTTAAAAAGTATTAATGTATAATGGAGTTGTGTAGATCTTCCATCCTCTGAGGAATTAGAGAGTATGACTAAAGTGTTTTCATGAAGAACCCGGCTCTACAAAAAACACTTTAGAACATTGATACAGTAAAACCTGAGTACTTTATGGCCAAGAGATTTGGTCTTTAAGTACAGCTTTTGTTTTCTGACTCCTCGACTTCCATTTAATTTGAAAAAGTTTTGTCCTTTGGCTGAAGAAAAATTGCCTATTCATGACCACTAGACTGAAATACATACTAAAATATAAATAATTGAAAAAGCGTAATAACATGGCTTTGAATCGTAAAGGAAAATGATATGCAGTTGATCCTCACTTTTCACAGGTTCCATATTTGTGAATTCTACTCACTAAAACTTATTTATAAGCCCAAAATAATACTTGCCAAACTTGTGCATTCATTCATGGACACACGCACAGTGGTGAAAAATTGGAGTCTCCTGATGTACGTGCTCCAAGCTGTGGTCAAGCAAGATGATGCTCTGCCTTGCTGTTTGAGCTCAAATACTGTAAACAAAAATGTCCTTCTCCCATTCTAGTTAGTGCCACATTTTTTTTTTAATTTTTTTTTATTCTTATGTTAATCCCCATACATTACATCATTAGTTCTAGATGAAGTGTTCCATGATTCATTGTTCGTGCACAACACCCAGTGCTCCATGCAGAACGTGCCCTCCTCAATACCCACCACCAGGCCAACCCATCCTCCCACCCCCCTCCCCTCTAGAACCCTCAGTTTGTTTTTC
>NC_138373.1:56534340-56677396 GCF_054177405.1 Leptonychotes weddellii | reverse complement strand
GTTTCCTGCAATTAAGAATTCCTCATATCAATGAGATCATATGATACATGTCTTTCTCTGTTTGACTTATTTCGTTAGTGCCACATTTTTCACATTTTTGTACCTCTAGTTGGTGGTTTTGCCGTTTAAAATGGCCCCGAGGTTGCTGATGTGCTGCCTAGTGTTCCTAAGGTAATTAGGCTATAAGTGCCTTACAGATAAAATGTGTGTTAGATAAGCTTCATTCAGGCTTAAGTTAGAGTGCTGTTGGCTGTACAGCGGTAATGAGTCAACTACATATATATATGTATAAATTATATATTAAAAATATAAAAAATATATAAAATGACTTTAAGCAGAAACACAAAACAAGCCTATGTATTGATCAGTTGGCAAAAATGTGACTTGAGGCTTGCAGAAACCTAACCCTGTATTTCCCCTAGGAGCAATGGGACTATTCACTGTTCACTAATTCAGTACTCAAGAATGATGACTTTATAGAACATAATACCATGAATAATGAGAATTGAGTTTATTACCTCTTAAGTAAAGACTTAGTTTCCAGATGAAAGTTACATACTGTAGATATTATTCCATCTTGTCTTTTGGTTTGCTTACAATGGATGTTGAAGCCCTAAAATTAATTTGTGGCTAAAATGTTACAAAACAAAATTTAGTATGTTACTTAAAATAGAATTCATCATCTTTATTTTTCTTTTAAAATGATAATAAACTGCCCTTAAAACTGCCTTCTGCTATTTTCAGGAAGACTTTTATGGTCAAATAATATACTAAATTAAATTAAGCTGTCATAATTTTCTATTTTTAATTCATATAAAATAAAGGAAAACTAAGGTTATAAAAGATAAGGCAAAGAATGCATAACATTTGTGTTACAGTCTTCTACTTTTAGTGGAATTGATGGTAAGCATTGTAGCAACCAACACAAAGTGAAAAAGATCAGTTAAAAGATTTAATGTCCAGAAAACCAACCAGCTGCTCAGGTAATACTACAGTTACTGCTAATACAGACATCAGAAAGTTACGCATTGGGAACTAAAAAAGAACACACACTCCTGAATAGCAGGTGAAGCAGATGGTTTTAGAAAGTGTTCCCCTTCCTCCAAGAAAACTAGCTGGTGTTAAAGTACTATACTAGAATACAGTTTAATAGAAGACTTTACCGATATGGTTCAAGTGTATCCTTCTCTGATCCTTGGTTTATGGCAGGGAAAGAATTAGACTGTGCATAGCAAAACAGTTCTTGATTCATGGCTAAGTACCCATATTTTTTCTGAAGGCTTATAAACTAACCAAACCATGAAAAAATACACCTAGCCTTGAGTCTAGATATTCTGATTCAATTTATATGTTTTTGGTCCATTGCCATTGAGTGATAATAATATTACTATATATGAGAATATTCTTATGTGCCAGCCACTATGATATGTTTTGAATTTATTATAAACTCAATTAAATAGACAAGGGGTACCGGTGTGTAGCAGACACTATATTTGCGCTTTTTACAGTAGATATTACTACATACAAATCGTGTAGTGATTCAGATGGATAAAACAACCCACAAGAGTAATTCAGACACTCATTTCATAGCTTTAGTCCACTGATTTAAATTTTTCTTTCATCACCAAACATCCAGTTAAGTAATTAAAATTTCAGGTGTCATTGTGAGAGATTTTATATTTGTTCTTATTTGGTTATATTACTGTCTTTCATATTGCTTGGTGGAAGAAATTCCTTCAGTACTGTTTAATGGAATTTCTTTTCCATTATAAGACACAGATGTTAAAAAAAAAACAGTATCTTAATCTTTTAATAATAGATTTGGGGAAACATGAAAAGGGTCAATTCATTCTTTTTCTGGACTTTAACTTTTTCAGGTGGATATTTTAATAATAGACCAGTCTCTGTGTGGAATTTTGTAACATTGTACGCAGTGATGATTAACTTGAAAATTTTTCTGTTATAGACTCCGTTTTTTTGCAAAGATTGACTTTGCCTCAGCATCAACAAACTCTTCATCTGAGATTGGTTCCTGTGTGTCATTTGGTTTACAAGTCAGTGGGAATTAAGGACAGCACATACAAGCTGAAAAGCCAAATAAGGAAATGTATTCCTTCTCTTGACGGTTCTGATTTAACTTGTAAGTTAAATTCAGTGTTAGTTTTAAAATGGTTTAAATGTTTAATTACAGAACACAGTAGCACAGATAATCAGTAGTAAATGATTAAAAGTTTTCAGAATGTATTTGAACATACCATCTGATATTTAATATGGCTTAGTTGCAGAAAATGTGAAAAGCCCCACTAGATGTCTGTGGAGTTCCTTTAGTCAATTTGAATGAACACTGCAACAGTTACTAAATTGCATTTTACATATGACTAAGAATTTGACTTGTCTGGCAGACGTTTGTGTTTTAATGTTGAGTACATTTCCAAAGACAGGGATTTGAGCAATATGGGGAATTGCAGAGGTTCTTTGGATGCCAGAATAATGATTTCCTCTCATCATTGGAAACATTCCTGAGTTTTTTGTTTGTTTGTTTTTATTGCTATCACTGTAGAGTTTGGAATTTGAGTTAAGTGTCTCCACTGATAATGTTTAGAGGACAGAAACAAAAGTGACGGTTTCATGCAGATAAGGTTATAAATATGTAGCCTTTGACTTTGCTGTTAATTATCAATTTTTCTTAACTATTTGCATAATATTATACCTTTCATTTTAGCTTTTTTAAAAAGGACTTCAATGTGAAAAATATCTAAGGATGATTCTTTACAATATGCATATAAAAGGCACATAAGAAAGAAAATGCCATACCTTTGTCCTACAGTTTGGAAAGTTATTTAAGCATTTTGTAAGCAAATATTCTACTTCCCTGTTGTGAATTTTATGAGAAATTTATGAGGAGCATGATAGTCTGTCAGCATGTTAGTGTAACTGAAGTTAGAAATTAAATATAAAGAATATTCAGCTTTTATGAATTGCAAGTAAATAGCATTCCAAATAATCCTTGTTTATATGGGTTATAAACCAAGAAACACTTTTCATTACAGGAAAAGAAATACTAATCTGATTTAGTATGTTTTTTTTTTTTTTTAAGTGTCTATGATATGGCATTTTCTGAATAAAGCATTGCCTATAGTTACAAATTTTTAAAGTTTTGATCACTTGGGCTTGAGATTGAAAAGATTATTTAAAGGATAATATGTAATATATGAGAATTTGGGTTTGAGTACTTTAAAAAATGTCCCATACATTTGAAAGATTTCTAAACAGTTTAGGTACCGTGGACATGGTTATTTTCAGTCCTCTTTGGGATTTTAAGTTTGTTGAAATTAGTAACCAAATGTCTTTTTTGTTTTTATGTTTTGAAAAGGGCTAAAGCCAGTTTTTAGGTTGACTTGGGCAGAAAAGTGAAAAGAGAATGCTCCACTTTAACCGATGTCCGCATCTGAAACAAATAGCCCAGAAATGTTTTCCCAGTATACATGTTAGAACGGATAAACATGTGCAGCTGTTTCTTTCAAGAACCCTTGCACTTGCAGAATTCAGGAAGTCATGGCACTCAACCCACTCTCTTGTTGGAGACAAAAATATTATCCTGATGGGACCGCCTGGTGCTGGGAAAACAACAGTAGGCAGAATAATAGGTCAGAAACTAGGTTGTTGTGTCATAGATGTGGACGATGATATCCTTGAAAAAACCTGGAATATGAGTGTGTCTGAAAAATTACAGGATGTTGGTAATGAGCAATTTTTAGAAGAGGAAGGAAAAGCCGTGTTAAACTTCTCTACATCTGGAAGTGTGATTTCCCTTACGGGGTCCAATCCAATGCATGATGCTAGCATGTGGCATCTGAAGAAAAATGGGATAATTGTATACCTGGATGTACCTCTAATAGATATAGTCAGCCGCTTAAAATTAATGAAAATTGATAGGATCATAGGTCAGGATGGTGGAACATCTATGAAAGACTTACTTAAGTTTAGAAGACAGTATTATAAGAAGTGGTATGATACCCGTGTTTTCTGTGAAAGTGGGGCTTCCCCAGAGGAGGTCGCTGACAAAGTGCTCAGTGCAGTCAAACGGTACCAAGATGTGGACTCAGAAACATTCGTTTCAACAAGACACATTTGGCCTAAAGACGATGAACAGAAGGTTTCAACAAAATTCTTTAGCGAAGCAGTGATTGAGGGGTTAGCTTCTGATGGTGGACTCTTCGTTCCTGAGAAAGAGTTTCCAAAATTAAACTGTAGGGAGTGGAAAAGCCTCGTAGGAGCAACCTACATAGAAAGGGCACAAATCCTGCTGGAAAAGTGTATACATCCCGCTGATGTACCTGCTGCCAGATTGGGAGAAATGATTGAGACTGCTTACGGGGAAAACTTTGCCTGCTCCAAAGTTGCCCCAGTCCGGCACCTCTCAGGCAACCAGTTCATCCTGGAGTTGTTTCATGGACCAACAGGATCATTTAAAGATTTGTCTTTACAGCTTATGCCTCATCTTTTTGCACACTGTATTCCACCAAGTTGCAATTATATGATACTTGTAGCTACTTCAGGAGACACAGGGAGTGCTGTCTTAAATGGTTTTAGCCGTATTAATAAGAACGATAAGCAAAGAATAGCTGTGGCCACGTTTTTTCCTGAGAACGGAGTAAGTGATTTTCAAAAAGCACAAATAATTGGCAGTCAGAAAGAAAATGGATGGGCAGTGGGTGTCAAGGCAGATTTTGATTTTTGCCAGACAGCTGTAAAAGGCATTTTTAGAGATTCCGATTTTGCTGGCTTTCTTATTGTGGAATATGGAACGGTCTTAAGTTCAGCTAATTCCATAAACTGGGGCCGACTGCTTCCCCAAGTAGTTTATCATGCTTCTGCATATCTTGATCTTGTTAGCCAAGGATTTATTTCTTTTGGAAGCCCGGTGGATGTCTGTATTCCCACAGGAAACTTTGGTAACATTTTAGCAGCAGTGTATGCCAAAATGATGGGAATCCCTATTCGCAAATTTATTTGTGCCTCTAATCAGAACCATGTTTTGACTGATTTTATAAAAACAGGACACTATGACCTAAGGGAAAGAAAATTAGCACAAACCTTTTCACCAGCAATCGATATTCTTAAAGCTTCAAACCTGGAACGACATTTACACTTGATGGCTGATAAAAATGGAAAATTAATCACAAAATTGTTTAATCAACTAGAAGAGCAGCATCACTTCCAAATAGAGAAGATGCTAGTTAAGAAACTCCAGCAGGATTTTGTAGCCGACTGGTGCTCCGAGGGAGAGTGTCTGGCAGCTATTCATTCCACCTACAATACTTCAGGGTATATTCTGGATCCACACACTGCTGTTGCAAAAGTGGTTGCAGACAGAATGCAAGACAAAACTTGCCCAGTGATTGTCTCATCTACGGCTCATTACTCGAAGTTTGCACCTGCTATCATGCAGGCTTTAAAGATTAAAGAAATCAACCATACCTCCTCAAGTCAGCTTTACTTGCTGAGTTCCTACAATGCATTGCCTCCACCGCACGAAGCCTTATTAGAGAGAACGAAACAGCAAGAGAAGATGGAGTACCAGGTTTGTGCAGCTAATGTGAATGTCATGAAGAATCATGTGGAAAAACTAATACAAAATCAATTCGTATAAAAAATTTTTGAGTAAAACTTTTTTTTCTGGTGATAAGCATGCAATAATAAATCCCAGACATTGATTTGGAGTACAATAGCATTTTCCTTTTTTTGGTAAATATAGCTACATGTAGATCTATTATCTTTTGGAATTTCAAATAACCTGATCTCTAAATCTGAACATTGTACCTGCACATGCTCCTTAGAACCTTATAATCTGGAAGTGACCAAGGGTAGCATAGTGCATGGACCTTTGTGTTGTGCTGTGCTTTGCACTCGTGAGGGATATATCAGTTTCCACGCCCTCATCCCCACTTTTAAGTGGATCAGAATGTCTGGTATTCAATTTGGCAATTAGAATATTTAAGCGTAGTTGTTAAGTAATACATCTGTAACCATTACTAGTTTTCTATTAACTAGAAAGATTATTTATCATTGACATGTCTAACTTGTATGGAAGAAGTAGTAAGTTCATCTGTTAAGATAGGGCCAGGGTTTTTACGTCTCTTCCAAGTCCCATTTTGGACTACAACTAATTCTATGTATCCTACACCATCCAAATTAGATAAGTGCTCTGTCCTTCACTCCCCTTTGGATGGTTATAGTTAGGGTGATATATTTTGAAAATCAAGACACATGATTTAAATCTAGGATGTAATAACATAACTAGTTAGTAGTGGATATAGAAGTAAAATTATCTGTTTCATGAGAAAAGTTTTCCAAAATTCAGAGTATTTTAATAGTCTTGATAGAAGTATATTTCTAGTTATAGGTAGCAGTTTTTCTGTATTATTTAGAGTCCATTGTCTCTCTCTTCGATGAACATAGTCTTTTTTGGCAACTGAAGTCACACACAATTGAAAACACACCTACCTAGCTTTTCTTTCTTTGTAGTAACAATAATTTTAACCATGACTTACATTTGTGAATTTACTGGATATTTTATTTCTGAATTAAAGATTGTTACTGAAAGGATCTGTAGTGTAATGGACTACTCTCAACCACAAGATGGCATTCCTGACATAATTTGTCTTTGCTGATAATATTCTGCCTCATTTTCTAAGAGAACTACCTCCATGAAGAAACATATTAAAAGTTGTAAAGAAAAAAATTTAATAGTTTAATGAGTAGAAACAATTTGTTTAAAAAATACTAAAAATCAAACCAATTGGGCGCCTGGGTGGCTCAGTTGGTTAAGCGACTGCCTTCAGCTCAGGTCATGATCCTGGAGTCCCGGGATCGAGTCCCGCATCGGGCTCCCTGCTCGGCAGGGAGTCTGCTTCTCCCTCTGACCCTCCCCCCTCTCATGTGCTCTCTCTCTCTCATTCTCTCTGTCTCAAATAAATAAATAAAATCTTAAAAAAAAAAAAATCAAACCAATTTTGTGTTAACATTGGATGTCTGGCTTGGCTTCTACCAAGTAAGTTCTAAAACCAAAAATTGAAAACCAGAAGCAGGGACAAGAAAATAATGGAGGATTCAAAGTTCAGTTATTCACGTATTTTTTTTTCTTTTGCTTTTAAGAATATCTGTTTAAGTAGATGACATATTTAAAAAATAGAACAACAAACAGCTAAGTGTTCACTGTATGAGAATGCACTATTCTTCTGAAAGGGGGAGCAACAGTGCTAAAAAAAAAAAAAAAAAAGACATGATTTCTGTCCTCAAGAACTATAGCTAGGGAGACCACACAGAAAAATGAAGCCATGTACAACACAAAAGAGTGATTGCAAGATGGTTTATGAGTAAGTAAAAAACGAGTGATAAGAGTTAAGCGCTGTAAGGATTAAAAGGAAAAGGAAAGGATTGCCGTGGAATAGTCAGAACAGTTTTCACAGAAGACGTAGAACCTGAGGTGAGTCTTGAAGGATGGGAAGATTTTCTAGGTGAAAAGGAAGGGGAAGTATATTCTAGACAGAGGCCAGGGAAACACATAAGGTGAAATGCCGAGGACAGCACCTGCATTTGTCTGTGGTCAGTTGTTTCTCTCACTGCCCCAAGCTGTCACTTGATGCCTTCATTTCTTCTCAAAGCCAGCTCTGCCCTTCCCCTTGGCGCCTCATTCAAGAGGAGCGAGCCACCATATCTGATGTACTTCGTTTCCCATCATCAACTGTATAAATCTGTGCCTGTTATTCTTAGCTTTCCCCGCCGCCCTCTGCCTGAATGAGACATGCTCCTCCTCCCGTCAGAGGCAGACCTTCACGTATGCCTCGCCTCATCAGTCATCCTTGCTGTTTCTTCAGCCTCTCCCCTCTGATGGAAACTTTCTGTCATTCAGATGCTCTCTTCATATCTTAACAAGAGCAAAACAAAATCTCTGAAAACATTCACATTTCTTCCCATCTTTTATTGCTTTACACACAAGATCAGTGCTCTTCAAAAAGAGTTGTCTATACAGTCACCGTTTTCTTGCCTCATTTTCTCTGTATACATAAAGTATATGTACAGTTTAAGGAGGAGTAATAGAACAAATACCCATGTACTCACCACCTTGCTCTAAGAGTAGAACGTTACACCTCTGATAGCCACACGGTCTCCTCTTTGATAATGTGCACTTCTTTCCCCGAGGCAACCACTATCCTAAATTTTCATCATTCTCGTTTGTTTTTATAATTTTTCATTGCTTAGTTTTGCCTCTTTTTGAATCTTAGGTAAGTGGTCACACTGTATATTTTTCCATGACTTTATATTTTGCTCAAGAACTTTAAAATCCATCCAAGCAGATGAGTGGAGCCACAGTTCATTAATTTTTTTATTACTATATATATAATATTCCATTGTATGAATACCACAGTCTATCCTTTTACCAGTTAATTGACGTCTAGATTGTCTCATGTTTATCTGTTCTTGTATGAAGTAGGTGTACTGTTTTGTAAAATTTGTGTTGAAAACTAGTGAATATGGACTTTGAAACATTTGTGCTTCTTTCCAATAATATGTAAAAATAGGTTTCATATCTTGGCACTATTAAAATAAAAACTTGTGCTTTGTCTATGAAATGAAAAATTGTTATTAAATTTCAGGCTGTCATAATTTTTTTTTTTAAGATTTTATTTATTTATTTGAGAGAGAGAGAATGAGAGAGAGCGAGTACATGAGAGGGGGGAGGGTCAGAGGGAGAAGCAGACTCCCTGCCGAGCAGGGAGCCCGATGCGGGACTGGATCCCGGGACTCCAGGATCATGACCTGAGCCGAAGGCAGTCGCTTAACCAACTGAGCCACCCAGGCGCCCCCAGGCTGTCATAATTTCTAGCTTTAACTATCTTTGAGAAATTGTTTTATAATGTCATAAATACAGCAAGTTGAAGATTTTTGAGGAAATGAGATTTTAAAATTACATATTAATGGAAATCATAAAATAGTTTTCCATCAAAATAGATGGTAGAAGGCAATAAATTGTTTTGTATGAGTTTTTTTTTGGATTGTAATAATTCACTCTGAAAACCAATCACTTATGGCAAATACTGTTTCATTCCATTAAATAACTTATAAACCTTACATAATTCAAACTACTTAATGTTAATTTTCTTAAAAAGGCTATGTTCATGTGAACCTCAAACCCATAAAAACATAAATAGTACAGTTTTTGTCACAATCCAGGAACTTGAATAAAATCTGCATATGAAATAGGTATTTGTGTGGGCCCTGTGTGTGCACTCCAACCATTAGAATCATTAGTTTTATCTCTTCAGACTTTAAAAACAAATAGGCTCTTTTAAAATCAAAGTTAGCGTAAGCTCCTCTCATTCAAAAAAGTAGAGCCAAGAAAGTTGCCAGTGTCAAGTAAAAGAGACCCGTCAGAGACAAGAAACCAAGTCAGCATAATGTCTAGCAATACGCTGATCAATTGGCAATATTTTCACGAGAGCTCTACATCAAAAAGTTGAGTTTGCTTCCTATAGAAGGATGCATTAGTCAATTTAGCTATTTTTGTTTTCAAACTCTTTTATCTCTTTCTGAGTTCTTACCGACTTTCTTCATCTAAGTGGTGATAACAATTGTCTGGAGTCACTGCGTTGAAGTTACATGTGCAGATGTGACACTAATTAGGTTATTATCATAGACTTTATTGAGAGTTTAGTGGCCTATGAAACACAGACTTGCTAATGGCAGGTTGAATTTCATTCATTAATATTAGGAGAGTTTATAACTGAAATTACTTAAATCCTCAATGAATTGTTTTAAGTAAATTCTCATTTTTGATGAATGATCCTGAAATTAGTCAATTTAATATCATCTCATAGTAAGTTTGATGGTATCCTTGCGAGGCTTTTTAAACAAATGCTTTGTTACTACAGTTTTTCAAAATGGAAACTTTGAGACCGATATTCTAGAGTTCATGAGAAATGCTGAAAAAAGAGAAAATCCTCCAGGAGCCATTTTGAACAGTTAGAAGTTAATTTTTTTTGACAAAAAGGTATGTTCTTGGCACTCTTTATGGCACAAATATTAAGACATGTTTAATTTTATTTCAGAGTAAACTAGGCTTTTTGTATTCATGGTAACACTAAAATTTAATTTAATTATATGTGCAACAATAGGTTTTATTTGAAGCCATGTTAAAAATACTGTTTTGGGTATTCTTTATAGCATATACCCCAGATTGGTAATTCATGTGATCTTATGTCATTTTCCTCAAAATTCGAGGACTTTTATGTTTCAGAATATTTTGTGTACAGCACTCATCATCTCATGTTCTTATTGAATAAATAGAATTTTGGAAACAATTTTTCTTGCATAAGATTTAAAGTTTTTATTTTAGTTCTTTTAGATGTGAATATTCATCTGTTACCTAAGATATCTGTCTGCTCTTTTGTCAAATAAAATGGAGACTCGTCTGGTAAGACCTGAAGTTAATGTAAGGTTTGATTTTGATTTGGGTTCCCAAAAAAATTGTCAAGTACATCTGTTTTTCCTTCATCTGTCTCAAAATTGGATTCACATTTCTTTTACCTAATTTAGTTACTGCCAGTCTCTGTTAAAATATTGATTATAAACATTGTTAAACTGCATAATATTTAAAAATAGGGTTCATAGAATTAGGAACTGAGGGAAGAGAAGGCTAAATAAGCGGACCTTGGACTCATAAGTGGGGGGTGTGTTGGGGGGGTGAGATTAGCTGGCAAGAGGAAGTTTTCTGATCTCCATAGGTTATGGGGGTGTCAGTACTGATCTATGAACTCTTTGGGAGAGGGGAATTCATCTTTGAATTTCTTTTGTAGTAAACACAACGTAGTAATTAGGAAATGTTTATCAAAAGATACTACATCTTCCTCAAATTTGATCTTTTCTGGACAATTGATCTCCTTTTGCTTCAGTTTCTCTATGAGTTGTAGATGGATAATACTTAAAATTTGCCCCACTTTTTGGAGAACAATGATCATTGGGATTAGTAAATAACTAAGTCCTCTTTGGAATTAAATTGCTATATAAATAATTGCCATATAAGTTGGACTATTCTGTAGTGACTTGGGAATTAATTCCTCAGCTGGGAGTATATGCCCTTGATCAGGAATGCTAGAATGAAATGAATGAAAATGCTGGTCTACTACATTCAGAAGGTAGGTGGTTTATTCCTAGGGCAGCAGATTTCAAACTATAATGCGCATCAGAATGAATGTGGGTCCTTGTTAAAAATACTGATTCCCCAGGCTCAGCCTTGGGTTCTGGCCCATTAAGTCAGGAGTGGGACCCAGAAACTCATATTGTTTTTAATTATTTATAATTATGGCAAAATGCACATAACATAAACTTACCATGTTAGCCATTTTTAAGTATACAGTTCAGTACTGTTATTCACAATGTATATTCACTTGTTGTGCAATCAGTCTCCAGAACTCTTTGCAGCTTGCAAAGCTGAAACTTTATACACATTAAAAAACTCATTTCCCAGGGCGCCTGGGTGGCTCAGATGGTTAAGCATCTGCCTTCGGCTCAGGTCATGATCCCAGGGTCCTGGGATCGAGCCCCTCATGAGGCTCCCTGCTCCGCGGGGAGCCTGCTTCTCCCTCTCCCTCTGCCTCTCTCCTGCTCATGCTCTCTCTCTGTATCCCTGTGTCTCAAATGAATAAATAAAATCTTTAAAAAAAACCCAAAAAACAAAAAAACTCATTTCCCCTGCCTGCCAGGCCCTGGCAACCACCATTCTACTTTCTCTTCCTGTGGGTTTGACTAGTTCTCTCATATAAGTGGAATCATACAGTATTTGTCTTTTTGTGACTGGCATATTTCACTTAGCACAATGTCCTCAAGTTTCCATCTGTGTTGTACCACCTTTTGTTTATCTACCCATCCACCGATGGTCACTTGCATTGCCTGCACATTTTGGCTATTGTAGGTATGACTGCTGTAAACGTGGGTGTACAAATATCTTTCAAAACAACACTTTCAATTCTCTTGAATATATTTCCAGAAGTGGAGTTGCTAGATCATATAATTCTATTTATATGATTTTTTGAGGAACTGCTATACTGTTTTTCATAGCTGATGCCCCATTTCCTATTTCAACCAGTGGGAGCTTGTATTATTTTTAAATTGTGTTTTTAAAAACAAAGTTATACATATACTTAGCTTTAAAAGTCAGTTCTGAAAAGCTGAGGAGATGGCAGACTATTGTCCCAAAGAACCATCTCCTTGAGCCTGAGATTTGAGCTTCTTTTATGTTAGGAAGAGGGGGGAGTGGGAGGGAGTCAGAGTCAAAAGGTGACTGATGTCTGTAGACATCGAAGAAGGTTGAGTAACTTCTCTGTCCTTGGTCAGTTGATCTTTGCATACAGGAATCTGGTCATGTCATTCCTGTAAATCTTTTTTTTTTTTTTTAAAGATTTTATTTATTTATTTGAGACAGAGAGAATGAGATACAGAGAGCATGAGAGGGAGGAGGGTCAGAGGGAGAAGCAGACTCCCTGCCGAGCAGGGAGCCCAATGCGGGACTGGATCCCGGGACTCCAGGATCATGACCTGAGCCGAAGGCAGTCGCTTAACCAACTGAGCCACCCAGGCGCCCCATCATTCCTGTAAATCTTAAACATAGCACAGTCATTTCTGTACATACTTCTTTATCTCCATAGGTGAGGTAGATTTTGGGTGAAAAAGCAGTTTTTGCAAGCCTTAGTTATAACATGCCTACATTCAGGGCTAAGCAGAAGTTTCGAAGGTATAGGTCACAGCAGCTGGGGAAATAGAAGCAACATGAGGTCAGACATGCTAAGTTTTTCCCTGGTACACATAATAGCATATTAATCCTGCTTTAAGGAAACTTGTTTTAACTTTGTTTAACACTTTCTTCCCAAATTTATTTGTCAATTGAAAGAAAACTCGTAAATATTTTGCAGGACACACTACAAAAAAATGTTGGAATAGGTGAGTATAGGCTGAGGACTTTGGAGAGGTTTTATGGGTATAAAGTTGCCTCTACACCATTTTTTTTTTAAAGTAAGGAAGCAATTTAATCCAACCTATCTGAGAATGAAATAAAAACTAGACAATAATGAGAGGACAACATAAAATTTATGGGGTGCAGCTACAGTGGAAGTTAGACACGTAAGCCTGCAATGCTTTTAATATGTATGCACATGTATGTATGTATGTGTGTATATCTGTGTATAAGCTAGAAAAGAAACCTAATAAACCCCCAAAAGATAAGAATTAAGGAAAATATCAATCAACACCTGTGATTGAATTACATGCCTTCATTAATCATAACCATAGATTGGCTATGAATGTAAGAATTAGACAAAAATTAACTAAAGAATTCTGTGAAAATCAGTTGGTTATCTAGAATTACAGAAAAGAGTATTGTGTATTTTATTATTATTTGTAATTTTGCTATACATTGCTTGATCAGTAAAAGTCATAACATATATACACACTTTTTTTCAGAGAGTCTTTTACAACTACCACACTGCATATCTGGCAAACACATAATACTAGTTTTCTAAAATCTGAAGAAGTTTTAATTCCAAAACACATTTACCCTATGGGTTTTGTATAAGGGATTATGAAGCTGTTCATTTTAGCACAACATAATTTTCTAATAGAACATAAAATATGTGCAAGAAAATAGCATTTCTACTGGGTCGAGTGGCATAATTAAATGATTTCATATCCTGGTTTGACAAAATTGAAGATTATTCATATTTGTTTTGAATTTTACAAGGCTCAAGTCAAGTAGCAGTTTTCAAAAATAATTTTACTCGCCCTCGATAGTACTTTTTTTCTCTCCAACCTCCAAGCAGATTCTCTCTCCAATCTGCTTGAGATTTTAAATATAATTGGTTGACATAATTTTTAAACAACTGCCAAATCAGTACGTGTCATTACCAGAAAATACATCATTTCTTGTAAATTCCACATCTGTGTAATTTCTTCTCTAGTAAAGCAATGTAACTTAATCCTAAAAGATCCTAATAGCTTATTTTTTCACAGTATTCTGTATATTTTCCAAAGAAGAAGAGTCATCCGGTCAAGAGGTACCTCTTTTTCTTTTTTAATGTTGTAGCCTGCTATGAAGAAATACAGATCATCTTTCTCGAGAAAAGTTGAATAGAACAATATTTTACTGGCAGCAGAAAGAAGAAAAATATTAGTTTAAATCAGGTCAAGAGCATAAAATTTCTATTGGTCAAAAGTAGTACCAAAATGAAATAACATTTTAGGACAAAAGTAATCAAAGCTAAAATATCCTTTGAAATATGCAGGTCATTCTTGTCAAAGAGGAAAAAATACATGTAAAAACTGTATAATTTTGAAAATGCTTACACATATATTATTTTATTTGATTTTCCCAAAACCTCAGATAGGTTGATCTGGTCACCAGAATGAGAGGTCCAGAAATTACGATTTGTCCACGTTACACACCATTGATCATTTAAAGATATCTTCTACTCCACCTTTAGGAGAATAATATATAAACTAGAATGCAAATTTATTGATTTATAATGGTAGATATATTTTTCTAGGGACCATAGATTTGGACTTCTCCATGAGCAGTCAGTAGTATACTTGGTAAACATGAGGCCAAATCAAAGAAAGGACCGTTTTAAGGTATATTTCACTCACAATTTTCTGTGCTTATCCCATGATAAAGAAGGTCTTTTAGTGAGCACACTATTCTTATCTGTTTGACTCAAGGTCATTCTTCTCTGGACAATACTGCCATCTGAGCACACTGCTAAATTTTGATCTTTGGGTGTCATGTTCATTATATTTCCAGATCACACATTTGGGTGAGCATGTTCCTTTTTTGGGCTTGTTACAAAACAAAAAAGTCATACTCTCAGCACTTGGGAAACTTATGGAGAACTTCAGTAAGTCATTTGACTTATTACAAGATCATGTCATAAATATTATGATCAGGACCAGACAGAAACATGGTGTTTCCTGAGAAAGCCAATTAGATCTTTGTTTTCCCTTCAGACTAATGTTCTTTTTTTTTTTTTAAGATTTTATTTATTAATTTAAGACATAGAGATAGAGAGAGAGCATGAGCAGGGGGAGAGGCAGAGGGAGAGGGAGAAGAAAGCTCCCTGCTGAGCCAGGAGCCCAATGCGGGGCTTGATCCCAGGACCCTGGGATCATGACCTGAGCCGAAGGCAGATGCTTAATCATCTGAGCCACCCAGGCACCCCCAGACTGATGTTTGTTAAGTATCCAATCCATTTTTCTTTTGGAGAGAGACCAGTTTTGCACAGACACACGCTGCAAACACAGTGCAGGGAAAGATGCAGAGGGACCTCTGTTGGCCGAGGATACCCTCTCCTATATTGTTCCAAACAGTTCAGCTCTGACTCCAAGTCTGCAATCCCTAACCAGCAAAACAAAAACATGGGAACTAACCAAATGCACCCTCTTTGAAAGGTAGTTTAGGAACCATTTATTGCTATTCAAGCATATTCTTGAGTCTTCTCAGGCTTCCGATTCCTAGAAGCATTTCAAAGTAGTTCTTTTAACCACATACAGAATTGATAAACACAATTTTCTCTCTGCAATGTTCCTAATGAAGGTAAGTCTTCCTGAAGGTTGGTGCCCTGGACAATTGCCTGGCTGACTCTTCCTTAATCCGCTGCAGGCCATGATCATATTCTAGACCTAAGGCTATTGGAAGAGAGCCAGGAAGAGAAACACACATCAGAGTGAGGGATTAAAGAAGGTTTTCTGGAGGAGATGATCATGTGTATGTGTCAAACTTTAACAGTCAAGTGACAGTTACATGGATAAATTGTGGGCCGAGGGAAACGACATGGCATGAAGTACAGTATGTATAGTTCAGTTTGCCTGGAACAAAATGTGTCAGTGTGGGGTTATAAAGATGAAGCTAGAAAATCAGGCAGGATATATGCGTTTATAATTTTTGAAAGCTGTGAGGTGTCACAGGGATTTTAAGTAGAATACCATAATCAACATTTTGTTTTAGAAAGATCATGCTGGCAACGCTGGGAATGGAGAGAGGGGGGTGGGGATACAAGGGAGGGGGGGAGGGAATGGCCTCATGGGCCTGAGACCAGTTAGGAATCCAAAGCATGGACTAAGGAGGTAGGAGTGAGCAGTTTCAAGAACTGGGAAGTCGCTTTATAGGATTTGGTGATAGATTCAATGAGAAGGGCATGGAAAGAGATTCTGGTTCATAAACTAGATGGATGGTTTTACCATTCACAAAGATCAAGAATACAGCAGGGTGTGCAGATTTGGCGATGAATGAGTGGGGAGGAGATGTTAATTATTTCGCACACCCAACTCACTGAACACTTAATTTGCACTTTTATCTTCCACCACAAGTTATAATAAATAGTCTCCAAATCCTCTTCAAAGAAGAGAAGGGAAAATACCTCAATCACTAATGAGAGCATCTGGGAATTTTCCAAGTTTTACCTGCAAATAAATGCATTTCTACTTTCCCCCTAACTTCCAAACCTTTCTTGCGCTTCTTTCCTCCTTGTTTACTAAAAATGACTTCATAAATCCTACCCATCTATTTGTCAACATTTTCATGCTGCAATTCAGGATTTACTTTGTTTCATTGTTCCTTGAGCACCACCATACTTGCTCTTTTTAGCGTTAGTATTTATATGCTGTTTATAATAATTTCTAGAGTTAACTTGTTAAAATCCTAGATTTCTTTCTGATAAAAATCATTTTCACAATTTAATTATAACTCTCTTTAGAAGTCTAAATTCCTTGGTACCTGCCAAGGGTATAACAGTCTATTATTGTCTAAAGGATAAATTCTTAGTTAATTGACTTCTTGGTATATTTCATTCTGATAACTGACAATAAAATATACCCCACACTGAATTATTGCATTTTAAGCTTGTTGGGTGGCCTTTTTATGTAATGGAACATTTTAACTTGCAGGCATTTTCCAAGGTACAGAATATTATAGGATATTTCAGATTCTCTCTGGGTGCCATTTTGTTCAATATCTACTCTTATTATAAATATATATATATATATGGTATCACAGGAAGTGATAGTTTCCCTTTAAAAGGAGCTGTTGTTTTACTTTTTTGGTTGTCAGGAAACATGACAGAAGTTTGCTAGCTGGCTGAAAGATTCCCATGAAATTTATGCTTTAAATAGACATGGAGCAGGGTTGTGTCCCCATTTCCCTATCTGCCTGACAGTGCTGACTGCACCAAATGTCGTGATCTCCACTGACAATAATACATGAATTAGGCATTAGACATTTAACTCTTAGGGAACTTAGGTTTATGATTTAAAAGATACTCTTATGACAGTGACAAAAAGCACCTTTCTCATCTATACAGGGCCCTGTTTCTTAATCTATGAAATTGATACATACCTGTTATGGGTATCTAATAAAATAATGCCTGTGAGGAGATTTTTGAAAGAATACATGACATTATTCTTACGGGTGCTGTTACTATTTACTGTCTTAAATTTTGAAAGAACTTATCTTAGAAAAAGAGTGATTTCTTTAGTAGCAACTTCATTTCTGGAATGATTTTAACATATTCAAGAGGAATCCTTATAATACTACATTAGGTTGATTTCTGAAATGAATGTCGGTTATTGATACTGGAATAGAATGGATGACTATGATTTCAAATGCACACTTTTTGTTTTGTAAATTGTGGGGTTTTTTTTTTATAGCTTTTGAATAGTATCTATTTCTCAAATGTCAACTATGTGGAATGACCTGGACCTACATTGCTTGCTTAGGACTTGGAATGAGAAAGATTCAATAGTTGTCAAAGGTAGTATAACTTATTTAAATAAGGATGTGTGTACTGAGAATCACTGAGATCACTTTGGCAATTTGTTTGCATAGCAGATGTCTCTACAATGAATTCAAAATTTTCACTGCCATGAATTTTGATAGTCATTTTAGAAGAACATTGCTTTAAATTATTTACTCTGTTACTGTGAATTTTCAAATATACCTTGGTGAAATGAATTTAATGTTACATAACAATTCTAAATGCCAGAATCATAAAGCTTAAAAAACTGTGATGCCTTCTTGGAAAGCAAATTCATCAAGTTTTGCTTGAATACCCAAATTTGATCTTTTTAATAGGGACTGTTTTGCTCTTGCATGCCCACTCAAAATGGTCACCATGTTATGTTCTGGACATTTTCTTTTTCTCTAGCTATAAGCAGTATTGAAGTCAGTGTCAAGATTTTTGACTGAATGGTAATATTTCAGTTACCTATGCATGACAAACTACTGCAAATACTAAATAGCTTACAACAACCACCATTTACTGCCGACCCTGTGGATTAGGACCTCAGGCAGCAGTGGAAATGGCTCATCCTTATTTCATGTGGGACAACTGGGACAACATTGCTAGACTTGGAGGATCCCAAAAAGCTTCACTCCCAAGTCTGGGCCTTGGTGCTGGCTGTTAGCTGTGGTACCTCCATTCTCCTCTGTGTGTCCTCTCTCTTCCCACAGTCTCCCATCCTTCTGGGGCTTGCTCCTCATGTGACTTCTCTTCTTAGTTGAATAGTCTTTACACAGTTGCTGCATTCCAAAAGCAGAAGCAGAAGCTAGCAGGCTACTTAAGATAGGGGCTCAATAATCCCAGAATACCACTTCCACTACATTCTATTGGTCAAAGCAAGTCACAAGGCCAGTTAGATTCAGGAGAAATACAACCCCACCTTTCAACAGGAAGAGTAGCAAAGTGACATGGCACAGGGGTATATACTCAGAGAGGAACAGTTCATTGGGGACCATTTTAAACAGTTTACCATATTAAGTTTACCATATTAAGCGTTCCTCTTAAAATTAAATTGAAGTTCCTCTTTTTAAGAGGAGCTCACTTCAATCAAGAAGACATAGCTTCTTGGTCATGATTTGGGAATTTTAACACTAAGATAAAATAATGTTGAAAATAATAATAACATTTGAAACTAATGGTATTTTAAACATTTGGTCTTTCTTCCTTAGACAAAGCTGTGATATTGTCTTCCTTGCTTTGGTGAGAATTTGTGTGCATAAGTTCAGAAAATATGCCATGCATACCTTTTAAATAGCTTGCTTTCCAAATTTGATAAGACTGTGGATATCGTCTCATGGCAATAAGTATATGAATAGCCTCTAAATGACTGAATAGAAATTAATATAGGGGCACCTGGGTGGCTCAGTCGGTTAAGCATCCAATTCTTGATTTCCGCTCAAGTCATGGTCTCAGGGTCTTGAGATCAAGCCCTGCATCAAGCTCCATGCTCAGTGGGGAATCTGCTTGAGATTCTCTCTCTCCCTCTCCCTCTGCCCCTACACCTGCTGCCATGCTCTATCTCTCCTCTCTATCTCTCTCAAATAAATATTTTTTTTAAAAAAGAAATTTATACAGATGTACAATAATACATTTAATCTTTTCAGCTGATAAATATTTTAGTTTTTGCTGTTTAAAGCAAAACTAAAATGAGCATTTTAGGTGCTTTTTGATCATTTATTTATACCAAATTCCTAGAAGTGTAATTTTGAGTTAAGGAGTATAAACGTTTAAAAATTTGATGCTATTCTTCAGAAAAGAAGTTATTCCACTGTCTTATGACTTCCATGGTTTTGATGAGAAACTGTAGTAATTTGGATCATTGTTTCTCTCAATGTAATCTATCTTTTTCCTCTAGCTCTTTTCAGGGCTTTTCTCTGTATCTTTTATTTTCTAGCAGACTATGGTGTGTCTACCCACTGCTTTCTTTGGATTTATCCTGTTTAGAGTTTGTCGAGTTTCTTGAATCTGTAAACTTATGTCTTTCACCAAATAAGGGAAGGATTTGGCCATTATTTCTTCAAATTTTTTTCTGTCCTGATCTCCCTTTTCTCTAGGGCTCCACACATTTTCATGATGTCAGACAGGTTCCTGAAGCTCTATTACTACTTTTTCTGTTCTTTTCTGCAGTATTTTTCTCTCTGTTCTTCACATTTGATCATTTTGATTGATCTATCTTCAAGTTTGTTGACATTTCCCTCTGCACCTCCATTATTTTTATGAGCTCATCCAATCATCTTCTTATATCAGTTATAGTGTTCTAAGTCTTCCAATTTGTTCTTTTTACTGTTTTCATTTCTTTGCTGATATTTCCCATTTTTTGAAGAAAGTCTACAAGATAATTGTCCTGTATTGTTCAAAAATTCTGAGATCGTGGAAGATATACAAGACTATAGAACTGTCCCAGATTAAAGGACACTAAACAGATGTGACAACAAAGTGCAACCTGTGATCCTAGATTGGATCCTGGAGCAGACATTATTTTTTTCTTTTAATAAAAAGAACATTAGTGGAAAAAATGTCTGTAGGTTAGATAAGAGTATTATATTAACATTAATTTTCTGAGTTTGATAATTGTGCTGTGGTAATATAAGAAAAAGTCCTTGTTAATAGAAAATTCACACTGAAGTTTTAGAAGTAAGGATGCATCACGGCTGCATTTTTTTCTGAAATGCTTTCAAAAAAAGAAAGAAGAAAAATGTGTTAAAATGGTTAAGATTTGGAGAGTCTGAATGAAAAGCATATAGAAATTCATGTACTCTGAACATTTTGTTGGTCTAAAATCAGTTCAGAATACAAAGTATAAAAAACAGAGGTCGTGAAAATTAAGGAATGATTTGTTCAAGATTGAAGAGTACAAAAGAAATAAAAATGCAATGCATGATCTGGACTTAATCATAGATCTATAAATGACATTATTAGGACACTCAGCAAAATTTGAGAGAAATATTTGGATTACATGGCAGTGGTATATCAGTATTAAGTTCCTGGTTTTGAGGGTTGTGTTATTATTATGTATGAGAGTGTCACTGTTTTTCAGAAATATATACTGAAATATTACGGAGTAATAGGCTTTCAATATAAAATTTAGAAATTTGAGAAGAGAAAAATAATCACTCATAACCCCACGCTTTTCTTTCTTTCTTTCTTTCTTTCTTTTCTTTCTTTCTTTCTTTCTTTCTTTCTTTCTTTCTTTCTTTCTTTCTTTCTTTCTTTCTTTCTCTCAGATTTTATTTATTCATGAGAGAGAAGAGCATGAGTTGGGGGAGCAGGGGCAGTGGGGAAGGCCAGAGGGAGAGGGAGAAGCAGGCTCCCCCTGAGCAGGGAGCCCAACTCGGGGTTGGATCCCAGGACCCTGGAATCCTGACCTGAGCTGAAGGCAGACATTTAACTGACTGAGCCACCCAGGCACCCCACATTTTTAATTTTAGATGTTATAATTTTTGTTTCTAGAATTTCCATTTGATCCTTTCTTATACTTCCCATATTTCTCCTAAAAGTCCCCATCTTCTTATGCATTATAGTTATATTTTCCAATAAATTTTAAGACATATTTATCAGAGTTATTTTTAAGTCTTTGCTAATTTCAACATTTGAGTCATCTGTGGGAACTGTTTGTATTGGCTGATATTTCTCTTAATTATGGGTCACATTTTCCTGTTTCTTCTCATGTCTAGTTTTTATTATATACCACATATGGTGGATAGATCACTGTAAAGATCCTGAATTCTATGATCCACCTTTAAAGAATGTCAGGTTTTGTTTTAACAGGCAGGTAAATTGCTTGCCAGTCATTTTGAACTTGTAGAAGTTTGGTTTTAGGTTTTATTAGGGTAGGTCTATTTTAGTTTTTCTCTGAGTTCCAAGGCAAATCCTTTAGACCTGGGATTTGAACTTCACTTTGAAAGTGTGGCCCTTCTGGGTTTTCAGTGAAATGTTCTAAGTGTTGATCAAACTCCTCTAAATTTTCTGGTCTTTAATTCCCTTTGTCTTCTCTGCAGTAGACAACTGCTAAAATCTCTGCTCTTTGCAGTGTCCAGCTGCTCTTTTTCCTCAGGCATCCCCTGAGTCATGTCTTGTACATGCTTCATTCCAGGTCAACCAAGTACTTAAAGGTAGTTTATGCTCAGATTTGAGTGCTTATCTCTATCACAGGTTCCCCTTTTTCCTGGAATTTGCCTCCTCAATTTCCAACCACTCTAGTAGCTCCTAATTCCATCTCTGACTTCTTAGGCTAATAACATGGCTACTTCTTGATTGAGCTGTGTCCATTCATGCCTCACAGCCTGAAGGAAGCTCTCAGGGAAAAGTTGAATAAATATGGGTTATATCTAGTATAGTTCCCTTATTTCATGAATTTAATCCCTTCGAGTTTCTGCCTACATTTATTCACTCTCCATTGTATTTAAATGGCTGTTTTATTTGTATGTTGTCTAGATTGATAATTCATATTCTTAGGTAAGTTGGTCTGATATAAGCCACCTGCCCATATCAGAAGCTGGTGGAATGAGCAGGATGAGACTAGGACCTATTGGTTTCCTCCAGTGTATTTTCACTACATGATCCAACCTGCCCTGGAGCTTTTCTTTTCTATTCTTTTTTTAAAGTTTATTTTTTAGTATTCTCTACACCCAATGTGGGGCTCGAACCCATGACCCCAAAATCAAGAGTTGCATGCTGCTCCTCTGACTGAGCCAGCCAGACACCCCTGGAGCTTTTCTTTTGAGGGCCAGATTTCTATTCCTTGCCACTTTGTGGGAAAATAAGATGAGAATATGGTATTAACATAATGATGTTTAAAATATAAGTTGTAGTAGTGAGGAAAATAATATGAGTCTCATTCAGTAATCAAACAGCTTCAAATATTTCTAAATTATAGTATATGAGCATAAAAAGTATAAACATATCACTAAGAGAATTCTTATCAATGAACACGATTTTATAACTCAAACGTTATTTCCAGAACTTGTTTAAATTAGTCTTTGGTTTGATTTAGTGTTGATTAAAGCCTTGGTCATTTTTTCAGTCCTTTTTTTGTGAACAGCAAAAGGATTGGAAGAAAAAAACTACAAGAGGCTGTGGAGCAGTGCTTAGCAAATGCTACGGAAAGAGTTTTTATTAATTATTACAATTCAATCTGGCTATTTCCTGTTCTTCACAGGGAAACGGAATATCTCCTAGGTAAACAATCAAAATGATACTGTAAGCTATGTCTTTGCAAAGCCGAAATGATCCACAGAAAGCTTAAGCACAGTGTAGCAAGTCCAGAATTAATCTCTCTGATTAATGAATGAAAAAGAGGAATTCATGACCAGTAGTATCTATGAGCTTTTGAGGAGAGCATTATGTCAAACATTAGAACTATCACCTTCATTTTCTTGTGTGGGTGGTAAGCCCTAGTTCCATAATTTTTAAAAGATTTATTTGTTTATTTGAGAGAGAGAAAGAGAACACAAGTGGGAGGTGCAGAGGGGAAGGAGAGTGAATCTTAAGCCAACTCCACGCTGAATGTGGAGCCTGAAGTGGGGCTCGATCTCACAACCCTGAGATCATAACTTGAGGTGAAACCAAGAGTCAGATGCTTAACCAACTGTGCCGCCCAGGTGCCCCTCTAGTTCCATAATTTAAATGTTTTCTTGAATCTTGCAATCTCTGTAATGTATTAGAGACGAAAAACTCCCCTTAGCTTTGTAGAGACAGTTGTGGGGCTAGGTCACCTGCAGGCAGGTCCTGGCTCCAACACTAGCTTTAGGATGCTGGAAAAGTTATTAAGTCTACCTTCTAGGACATATGGATAAAAATACCTGCCTTACTGGACTGTGAGGATGAAATGAGATAGTTCATATAAAGCACTACGATCCTTTATTTCATCAGTCTTCTATAGGATGAACCTAAAGTAATTTGTTCCATAAAATACTGAAATCTCACTATAACTTTCCTTACTTACTTTTAAGTAAGTCCTATATGTTAGTTTCGATCTCTTAGAAATACACAATGCTTAAGCAGCGCTATTTTATTTAGATGGAAAAAATGAGAATTTGTCATTTGCAAGCTAATTTGAGGTTTGGGCCAAACCAGTAGACTCTCACTTTCCTTTTAACCAAATAAAATTAGTTTTTGGCAACAAGATTCAAGGTAATTGACTCTGAAGCTGCTGGTGCTTTAAGTATTGTCTAACCAAATTTTTATAGTTCAGAGAACAGAAAAACCCAATTTTTCCTCTTATGAATTTAGTCCAATGTAAACACAAACTTTCAAGGTTTGCTCAGGGATGCTAATTACTTTCTTCTTCAATTTTTCCATGATGAAGCTATTCTTGGATGTCAGCAAGCAGGATTAAACCTCAGGAGCATGTGAGGCCACTGGAAAATGCTTCATTGTCTTTCCGTCTTTCTGGGTCACTCACTATTTGATTATCCAGACTAATTGTAGGAAGGGAAAGCATGAATAATTAAATTGTACAGACAAGCTCTTGTACCTTATTTTGGCTGAAGACTGCATCCTTATTCTCCAACTAGTTTCCAGAAGAGCTAACAAGTAAAGTAAAATGGTTTGTATCCTGTCTTTGCTCTATTTCCTCTGTCCTTTCAGAGAAGTATTGACAAATGACAAAATGTCTCCCTCCTAAGTACCCCGTTTCCTCTGCCACAAAGGAGCAGTATCAACAATGAGGAAACAAGCAGAGATCTAGGTAATAATTCCCCAAAAAGGTAGACTTGCCTATACTAGAACTTTCTGGTTATAAAAAGAAAGACAGACCTTGAGGCTGGATTTGGCTCCTGGCTTTTCCTTTTCTTGATCATTTTCCAATGAACTTAAAAAGCTATTTTCCTCTTTCTTCCCATTACAGGCTTTTCTGGCACCTCAGAAGAAACAATGGAAATAAACATTTAACAGATGGTCCCAGCAGTTTCTCTGACACACACACAGTACAAAAGGGAAGCATACATAATGGAGTCGATTTGATCTTATTTTAATTTGTTATTTCGCACAGAATAATTTCTGGTCACAATTTGTTTGTTTGTTTGTTTCTGCCTTTTATCTCTGTGGTCCCTTACATACAGTTTCTGGAGTCTTCTTCAAGGTCAGACCCTGGACCTCCCATATCCCCGCTCCACCCCCCAGAGAACAGTGCATCATACCATTAGCATAAATGGTTTAACCACAGCTCCCCTGCAGAAGTTCTTTGGGAACTATTAGGAAGGTTTCCCACATCTGCACCTGGTTCTTTCATGAAACCAGAGATCACAGGGTGGAGGTAAGCTGAGGAATATTATTAGCAAGAGAGGAAGAAAGGAAAGAATTGAAGGAATATACTCCCCTTTCACTGATAAGTGGGAGAACGAGAAAAACCTAGGGTACACATGTTGGCCTCAAGGTTGTAGGGAAGCCCGAGGGGCATATGAAATGACCACCACTGGGAGTCTAACTTTTCCACATGGCTTGGAGGTGACACATGGGTTCAAGGCCAGAGTGTCCACAAACATCAACAAGCCACTTAGTCTTCTGATAAAAAGCAAGGCCAAGTTCTGAATCCGAGCATTCCACGGTATGAAGAGACAAGCAACAGGTTAACAGGCTAAGGTCTGCATGAGGAGGAACAATCAAGCAGAAGGAAAACCAAGCCCAGGCCCTAGTCAGGGGATGCGTAGCAAGCAGGAGATGCTGATAAGAAGCGGAGTCCTGCACAGGCAATGGCCCAGATCAGCAGCAAAACCCAATGAAATCCAGGAGCAAAGATCTGAGACGGCTGTTCTGCTGTTCTCCACCCTGCATGTATAACTCATCACGGAGCAGTGGGGGAGCAGGCCAGGGTTGTACGACATGCTGGGGACCTAGGAGAGGCAAGGGATTCTCGCAAAGCCATGCCCAGGCACTGGACTGCTTGTGGTCTCTCTGCCCCTGTGCCTTGGATAAGGGTAAAACTTCAAGGTTTTATCTTAAAGGCACATACATATTGACTTAGAAATATCCAGTGTTATCTGAGAAAGGAACGAAGTGGAAATGGGTGTAGGGAGGGAGGAGGCAAAAGAAGGCATCCAGTGCTTTCTAAGAGGCTGTATATAGAGAAAGGCAGTCAAGAAGGCTGGCTTCCCGAGGTGATGGATGTTTTAGCTGAACTTACTGTGGTGATCTTTTTGCAGTGTTTATGTACTAAATCACGTCGTTATGTTGTACACTTAAAACTTACACAATATTAAGTGTCAATTATATCTCAGTAAAGCAGGGGAAAAAAAGAGAAGGCCAGCTTTGGAGTCACAATACCTACATGGAAATCCTATCTCGGCCATTTACTAGTGAGTAAACCAAGGCAAGCTGTTGAATGTCTATGTCCCACCTACAAAGTGAGGACAATCGAGTCTCCTTCCTCATAAGGTTGTGGGGAGGATTAACTGCAAATTACTTAGAAGAGTACCTTGCACAAAATAGTTCTCAATATACTTTAGCTGTTGTTTTGTTCTCAAGTATATTCTCAGCAAAGAGTTATTGATCAACTATAATTGATCATCTAGGCGCCTTGCCAGGCGCTGGGAGAACTATGATAAACAAAATACACACAATCCTCGTGATCTTAGGAAGTAATAAGGGAACAGAATTTGGAAATCTAGGTACAAGTCTGTAAATAAAACATTACAGAAGGTGAAAAAAAGTTGATCTGAGTGACGTGAGATGTCACGAGATTGTTTTTGGACTAATTAAGTTGCGGAAATAGAAAAGAGTTGGGGTATCTTGCAGAGAGCAGTCAGAGAATCTGTGTCATGATGAGAACCCTTTGACAGTAATGACAAGGAGCGGGTGGTGATCAGAATGCACAGGAAAACCCAGGGTTACACACTTGGGGTTTGTTGAAAATTTCTTGTGAGGCAAACGTGATAACCACTACGCTACGGAAACACTTACATGGAAAATTTCTTGAAATGAGGTAAAGGTGTCAAAAAGAGCAAAGGAATTTCATCTCTGAAACCAACCCTTTCTCTGAGAACTGGACTAAGTGTTACAAATCCGTTTGTTTGGAGAGCTACCATGACAGTGAGCATTTGCTGAGCCAAGATCCAAAAGAGAAGGAGCCCCCCCAGAGCCAAAACCATTGGTGCCATAGTCCCACCTTCCTGGCTTTGCCGATTTTGGAAGAAAGAGTGAGGGGCTGGAAAGCTGAGCAAAGCTTTTGTTGGATTCATGGGGCGGGGAAACAAAGATGGGAAAAAACAAACCCATGGAGTAAAGTTTAAGGCTGCAAGGGGAGAATCTCTGGTAAATACTCCCAGTTTTCACTGGGACTCTGTGTAGGTTTAGCTCTTCATGGGCCTTAGTTCCTCCATAGAAATTTCAGAGTCTGTTGAGTTCCTTTAAAAAGTCCTGTCAGAATTTGAATTCCATTAAATAGATTACTTTGGGGAAGAATTAATATCTTTATAATAATAAGTTACCCTTCCTTACAACATGGAATGTGTTTCTGTTTATTCAGATCTTTTATGTCCTGGAGTTTAACAAATTTCTCCTTAAGGATCTTACATATTATTGGATAAATTAATCTCTAGATTTTTATGGTTTTTATTGTCATTGTGAATGGTAACTGGGATATAACTAGTTATATAGTTGGATAGGACTGACATAGAGAAATAGCATGGCTTATTGTCATTTGATTTTGCATCCAGCAACCTTGCTAAGCTTTCTTATTTTGTTGATTTTTCCAGGTAGGAAATCATATCAGCTGTAAATGATGACTTGTTTATCCTTTGTCTCTATTTCTCTTTCTTTTCTTGTAATGTTGGCAAGGACCTCTGGTACTAAGTTAAGCAGGATCAATGATAGCAGGTACTCTTGTGATCTTCAACGGAAGCATCTGTACTTTCTCCATTAAATATAAAATGTGTCCTAAAATTTTTAGTAAATAATCTTTACCCACTTGTGTAGAATGTCTCATTCCCTGATGATGCCAGGTTGAAGAGATATGTAACCATTATCCTCCTCTTTCCTTTCTCATCTTTACTAAAGTATTTTGAATTACTCATCATTTTCTTAACTGCTTAATATTTTCCTTGAGTATAATATTTATACCGATATAATCAGTATCCTTGACAGTGTCCAAGTCATCATCATGGGTTATTCCAATCACCAATTCTTTTTTTCTTTATATGGAGGCTGAGTTTTAGTAGAAGTCTCAACGTCGGATCCTAAGTAGCAAACACCTCAGCAGTGTTTTTAAAGTCCTGGGTGGTAATTAGTGAAGAGCACTGTTTCATGATCAGCCTCACACTCTACATTCATGCGGTTCCCGTGAAAGGACTGGGTGACCTGACTGGACTGTATAACTAAATCAGTAACTCCATTTTTCTCTGACTCATTTTTTTCCCCTTACAAATCATCTTTCCTTTTTTGAAGAAATTATACCTACCCTTAATCAGTATCCTCTTCATCAATACCGTCACCCACATCTATAACCTTAGAAGTATCAACATGAAATTTATAGTTAGGATTTTAAAAATCATGTGAGATTAAAAACCTTAAATTCATAACTTTGTAAGATAGAGGTGACAATCATCTGGTTTTGAAATTCGATCTGTTGGCAGTTCTAGGAGCTTATTAGCTGGACCGATGTCATGCAAACCAGAGGGAGGGGAGGGGCTATCACTAGAGGGAGGGGCCACCTTTGTGTCCCGATGCTCAGGGCTAAGGATTAGCTGGGCTGTACAGGTTTGGAACTCTTCTACCTTTACTTCTTTTTTCAGCAGGTAAGACAACACAGACGTTTACTGCAGAATAAAGCTTATAAGCGGAGTTGAGTCAAGTGATCAAACTATATATATATGTATCTTACTTAAGTTTCAAAAAGGATGAAGGGCATTTTATGATAAAACGGGGCTGCTTTATTAAAATCAAGATAAGTGGCGAATTAAGGTATAATTAAATCATTTCTAATTCAACTCAAATTTCATACTTACTTTTTACTGAAGATCTGCGTTCCTCTATGTGCCTTTTAGGTACGAACTTTGGGAACTGGACATTTTTTTATAAAGTTTTTTATTTATTTGTCAGAGAGAGAGAGAGCACAAGCGAGGGAAGCGGCAGGCAGAGGGAGAAGCAGGCTCCCCACCGAGCAGGGCGCCCGATATGGGCTCAATCCCAGGACCCTGGGATCATGACCTGAGCCGAAGGCAGACCCTTAACTGACTGAACCACCCAGGCGCCCCGGAAACTAGACATTTTATTTATAAACTGAATTACAAGCTTATTTACAAACTTCTACACTACAACATTATACAAAGACTACATAAACAAAAGTAATAAAACTGAATGTAGTTGCAAGTCTTGCCTGGAGTATGAATGATTGAAAGGTCTCACAGTTCTTCCCTCCCCTGAAATACATCTCCTCTTGCTTCTGGTTTATTAACAGAGAAGAAACATTTCAACTGTTTGAGATAAAATTTGAAACGCAAATGCTCCAGAGTAGAAGAGTTATGTATGTCCATATTCCCATGAAGCGCTGTTGGGAAGTTTTTTTTGGAAATTCAGGCGACATCACTAAACTGTTGAAGTGAACAGGGCAGAAGTAGAGGTCTCCAAGGGCTGAACACAAATCCAGCTCACCCTTCTCCTTAAAACCTATTCTGTGATACTCTGAAATGATTCTGTAATTCTCTGTAGTGACACCTAGTGGCTGATGGCCATATCTGCATCATATGCATTTAGGAAACAATGCCACGTTTGATCGTTTGTGTTAAATGGAAAAAGTTTACTCTCAGCTGTCAAATCACAGTTTTATCACCCCACAACAGAGCAGAAAGCCAGTTGTCTTTTAGCATTGATTTGAAAGCTACATTTCTTAGAATTCTTGGGTGGGATAGACAAAAATAATCAAATCCTTGGCAAGGTCCATTACTCTATAAAATACATTTTTTAAAAGAATTTACTTATTTGAGTGTCAGAGAGAGAACGAGCAATGGGGAGGGGTAGACAGAGAGAAGGAGAGAAGCAGACTCACGGCTGAGCGGGAAGCCCAATGCGGGGCTCGATCCCAGGAACCAGAGATGATGACCTGAACCAAAGGCAGACACTTAACTGACTGAGCCCCCCATGTGCCCCTATATAATATCCATTGTAGAGCCTAATGAAACAAGTGAGAAACTGTCACCTTATTTGAACAACCTGATAAGAGAAAGAAAACAATAATTCCACCAGAATCAAGCCTCCTCGTCTGGAAAGTCAAGAGGCGAGTATGCTAAAAGCTAGTAGATTATTGTAGGGGGCCTCATTTCAGCCTTTCAAATTTTTCCTTCTTCATATCTTCTTGCTCAAGAATTAAATACTCCTATCTGTTATGGGAAGATGATATACAGTGCTGACTGAGCATTTCTAAATCCTCAGGAATATTCACCTAGTGCACACATGTATATTGATCACGGGCTTAGAAAAGTACTGGGGAAACTAAAATGTGAGGAATCAAATTGCCAATGAGGCACCAAGTTTCTGTCATCTTCCACTCTTACGCTGGTAGATGCAGCAGCTAGCTCCATTAAACTAGGTGACTTAAGGTTCCCTAGGACAATCAGAGTAATAGTCACAGTATCATCCTGCTTTTTTTTATTGCACCGTAATTCATTTAACCAACTTTCTCTTGTTGGACACTTGGTTTAAAAATTTTGACTGCTGCAAATAGCTCTGCAATGAACATCTTTGCACCCACACCTTTGTATCCAGTACTGATATTTTGTTTTAAATATTATAATGAAATATTTAAGACATGCAAAAGAGCACAAACCATAGTTTAAAAATACTCGTGTAGCCATGACTCAGCTTGAGAAATCTTTACCAATAGAATTGAAGCCCTTTGCATTCTTCTCGACCCTGTCCCCTTGGAATGACACCTACCCCTCCATGAGGTAGGAGCCCCATCTGTTTTGTTCACTGCCTCATCCCCATTGTCCAGACCAGTGCTTGGAGCACATCGCTTGGCAAAATAAATGTCAATGAACGCTTGCTGCATGAAGCTACATTTTAGTGTAAATAGAAGGAAATGCTAGCTAGTGTTGACATAAGGAGAGACAGAACAAATTCGGATGAATTGGGCCTGTTACACCACTTCGCCTAGGGCAGCCTTGTGTAAGTTTCGAAGGGCTGGGAGTGATAAAAAGCCTGTTACCAGTACCTGGTTGTCCCAGGCGAGTGGGTGTCTAATGCAGGCAACCCTTTTATCTGAGGGCCCTCTCTGCTTCCTGAAGGCGGGGTGCCCGGGAAGCCTGGGAGACCAACCTGTCTGTACAAGGAGAAGCCAAGATACTAGAATGCTGTTGAGTTTAATCCGAAGTGATACCAAGGAGAGAATGTGGGATGATTCAGAGCCTAAAAATGCATTGTGCAAATAGACCGGGTGCCAGGCTCCTGCGTAATTTGGCTGCGCTGGAAAAGGCTCCGGATGAGGAATGCTGGGCACCATCCTCAACACATGCTCCAACAAGGAGCCAAAGTACACCTCAATCAGAAATTGGTCAAGGCTGCTCTAATTTCTCAAATAGATCGTCAGCAGAAACACTTCTCATCCTAAACAAGTAAGGTCTAGTGAGGGAAGCTAACACTTCAAAGTACTGAATGAAGAGGGGCGCCTGGGTGGCTCAGTCGGTTAAGCATCTGTCTCCGGCTCAGGTCATGGTCCTGGAGTCCCGGGATTGAGCCCAGCATCATCGGGTTCAGCAGGGAGCTTGCTTCTCTCCCTGCTTGTGTGCTCGCTCACTCGCTCTCTCTCTTTCTCTCTCTCTGACAAATAAATAAAATCTTAAAAAAAAAAAAAACAAAAAGGACTGAATGAAGAAACATTACCCCCTCCCTATGTATTCCCCACATGTGCATACTCACCACACCAAAATTGTGCCCTTTGCCCAAAAGCAATTTTTCTAGTTTTTGTGGTCTTACGTCATAAAGCTTGAATGGCGGTTGGACCTGAACTGAATTCTGTTGGCAGAGTAAACGCACCCCAGCAGTGCGTAGGGCATAATGTAATGATGATGTCAGACCCTCCTGTTTCTTTTGATGAGACAAGAAAGTCTCTCAGGTGGGTTGGCTGCATGGAGGCAACATCTTTGAGCTCAAGAACGTCGGCATCACCTGTGGAGCCACCTCCGGCCACCTGCTCTGTTTCCATGCTTCGCGGCCACCAAGCGCCATGGGAAGCTCCAAGGTGCCCAAAAGGTGCAGCAGGCCCTGAGCTCTGAAATCAGGCCTGTCGGCAGCTGTGTGGCTGTCAGCTGCCCGGCAGATCCAGGTGAAGAAAATCAACCTTAGCCCGGGGCAGGCACCCAGAGCGACTTCCAGGCTCCTTCCTCGACCTGTCCCCTGCACCTCTCACCTTGCCTTTTGCAGGCCCACTTCGCTTCCTCCACACCTGGGCTCTGCAGTGAGAAGGCACAGGGCCTCCAACCGTAAGGCAGAACCTTCTCAGCAGGAATTAGCTCTCTGTTCCTCCTTCTGTTCCTCCCTGTCAGGCTGAGGCTTGATTCCGACATCCAGTTTCACAGGGGAAAGGGGAGAAGAGGAAAAAGCTTTAATGACATGTGAGCTTTGGGAGAACTTTCCTTGGGATCCTAGGACCAGAATGGCTCGCTCTTGCCCACATCCTGGCTATAGCTAAGATGAGGGTCACACAAAATGGTAAACTCAACAAGTTTCTCCTCAGATTCTCCAGCAACCCCTCTCTTCTCCTCTCTCCTACCTGCAGGCTTCCCTTCACCCCACGGCCAGGTCCCAGTGACCTCTGACCACCACTACCTCTGCCCGCACACTCTTCTCTCTCTTCCTTCCTTCCTGGCTCTGCACCTGAGACGGTTGGGATAAGACGTGATTAAAGGAACTCACACCACTGGATTATAAACCAGCCCTTCCCTGCGACGTTCCCAGGATCGACAGTAGCGTCTGGCACATGGTAGCCTCTCAACAAATATGTGCTGAGTACAAGACTGAAAAGGTGTGAAATTCCAAGAGATCCATCCACCCTCCAGGGTATTTGCCCAGAGGAATAAGGTAAATGACTTACTTGCAGTTTACAAGTCACTTTTACACACTCAAAGGACAGGATCTGTGCATTTCCAACAGCTCCGGGGTCTAACTGACGTTTTCTTGTACTGAAGAAACCTTACAAATGATACCATTGGGGAAACTCTTTCCCAGCTTACATGAGCCTAATCCTGCATGGCTAATCATTCTCTCGTGCAAATAAGCCTTTTTGCTCTTCACATGCCCACTGAGGTTCTTATGAAGGGACAAAAAAAGTAACTAAGCCTCTTTCTTTTCTTTCTTTTTCTTTCTTTCTTTCTTTCCTTCTCTTTCTTTTTCTTTCTTTCTCTCCTTCTCTTTCTTTTTCTTTCTTTCTTTCTTTCTTTCTTTCTTTCTTTCTTCTTTCTTTCTTTCTTCTTCTTCTTCTTCTTCTTCTTCTTCTTCTTCTTCTTCTTCTTCTTCTTCTTCTTCTTCTTCTTCTTCTTCCTTCCTTCCTTCCTTCCTTCCTTTCTTTCTTTCCTTCTAGACTGTTCTGGAATGTTTGAGGAAAATCTTGGGCTTTACACACAGCCACTCCCTGTCTGGGAAGTCTCAGGTCAACCTCTTGCAATTTTTTCCCTCCTATTTTTCCTCTTCGTGTGTCTCTCTTGAGTGTGTTGTCCTGTTTCCTGAGGCAGGAACCTATCTGCGGGCAAGGTCGGAGAGTTGATGGTACCTCTGGAGCCAGCTTTATGGCAGCTGGTGACACAGCGGGCCTGACCTCATCTGTTATTAATTGCTGAAACTTGAGTCCGAAGGAACATGTTAGTAACAGCTCTCACCTCCATCAGGCCGCTCTCAGGCCCCGGGCAGAGAAAACAGGCAGTGACTCACATCATGGCAGGAGAGTCATCCAGGCAACAGGAAAATGACATGAAAGGAGGAACCAAGAGAGGAAGCCCCCTCTTCCCCGCATCCCTCCCAGCTCCCCTCCATCTCCACCTTCCTCCCCACCCTGGTCAGCTCTCCCCACCTCCGGCCTGAAGCCAGCTCCCCTCCTCCCACCTTGTCACCTGCTCTAGCCGCATGGGAGATGTGCTCCTCCATCCGTAACCTGCTTCTCACTCCTCCGTGCTTCTGCATGTCATTCCCTCTGTTTCCAAGGCTCTTCCCTCATGTCTGTATTGCTTTGGTTTCTCCCTTGGGCTTCAAAGCCCAATTCAAATGTCTTCTGTCTTTTGCAACTATACCCTGATCCCCTTTAGGGAATCGTAGACCATGCCTACGCCACGTCAAGAAGAATTTACAAACTATCTACTCGGTGCTCAGCTTGACAATAAATGGAGGATTCAAAAGAGGTAGAAGATACAACCTGCACTCCCAGGGGCCAGAAAGCCTACTCTGACAGGCAATGGGACTGTCATGAGAACATATAAACCAAGATCGACCCATCTGCGGTTGCTTGGGAGAATCATTGCGCATTTTTAAATAAATTCCTGCTTCTAATTTCCCTGGATCTTTCTATATAAAGTTACTCATGTTAGAAA
This sequence comes from Leptonychotes weddellii, assembly GCF_054177405.1. Lineage (NCBI taxonomy): Eukaryota > Metazoa > Chordata > Mammalia > Carnivora > Phocidae > Leptonychotes > Leptonychotes weddellii. Next base: position 56,643,009 of record NC_138373.1, on the reverse strand, counting down.
CAGCTTGACCAGGGGCGCCTGGGTGGCTCAGTTGGTTAAGCGACTGCCTTCAGCTCAGGTCATGATCCTGGAGTCCCGGGATCGAGTCCCGCATCGGGCTCCCTGCTCGGCAGGGAGTCTGCTTCTCCCTCTGACCCTCCTCCCTCTCGTGCTCTCTGTGTCTCATTCTCTCTCTCTCAAATAAATAAAAAAAAAAAAAGAAAAGAAACAGCTTGATTGAAAATCAGTGCTTGTGGGGCAGAGTACCTGCTCTTGAATTTCAGATGGAGGTGTTGATTCACCGGGTGAGGTGGCAGCCCATGACAGAAACCTGGTTTTGGTGGTGTAGGAAGGATGAAACAGAGACAGAGGATGGTTGGAGGTTCTTGGAGTAGTTCAAGTGCAAGGTCAGAGAGACTGGGGTAGGCTGCCACAAGGAGAATAAAACTAGAAGGGGTGGCCAACATTGCTGTTCCCAACCTCTCCCGAGGCTACATAGAAGCTCTTGAAGGAGGAAAGGAAGTCTGAAATTGTGCTAGGGAAAAGAGAGAGTGTCCAAAGGAATGGAATTCCAAATCAAGAAGGGATTTTCTATCAGGGAGGCTGCCGTTGTATTTGAAAGTATAACGTGCTCAAATTGCGTTTAGACTCCCCCAGGCAAGATTCAGTTTGTGGATTGTGAAATTGAGTGGATGTATGGCATTGTGTTCCGTGGCATTGGTGGTTATCTCAAGGCATCCAGAAAAGCCCAGAGCCCCTTATTTCCCAGAACTATTTAATCTGGTCTCGAGTTGTCCTACCAGGCCTGACCTAACAACAATGATGGCTTGCATTTCTCAGTAAGAATTTGTATCTACAAATATTGTTAGTGCTCTTTTGGAAGAATAGTCATAATGTTGGCTGTAGAAAACTCACAACCCAAAAGTAATTATAAACATTTTATTGTCCCCTTTTGGTGTGGTCTTAATGTTTGTACATGTGTGTTTTATTCTTTCGTAAATGCATTCTTTTATCTTCAAAGAATCATCTTTGAATGTTGACTCCCTCTTTGCCTGGGGTTGGGAGGGGATGATGAAGAAACCAACTTCTCAGGAAAATTGTACTTCTATTCTAGAAGTAGACCTCCAGACCTCAAATACCCCAAATGTTCAACTCTGTCTTCTTTGTCCTGGAGGCATTTGACCCCTGGGCCTGCTTCCTGCTTCCTGCTCTTCCTGCCCCTCAGGCCCAGTTTCCTAATCTGGGGGTTTAAGGGAGTGAGCAGGCTTGAGGGGCAGGTGCTACTGAACTCAAGGTGTTAGAATCGATTCTGTGTTGAGATTGGAAGTCTCTACAGATAACCTTTGACCCACCTCTAAGGAGATGAATTCTCTGTGACTCCCGGAGATTCTCCAGCACTCTCCTTCTCTGGAGTCATAAGGGTGCCTCTAAATGGAAGCTCATGGACTCAAGAGTTGAAAGGCCCGTGTGCGTGGCATCGTGTCCAATCTCCCATCTGGTACAGGAACCCCTCCCTAGCGTTCCTGCCAGGTAGCCCCCAACCTCAGCCAGTCATCACTAGAATAAAGAAATCAAGGCTGTTGATGTCACTGTTGGACGCCCCAAAGGCTAGACAATTCAATGTTGATTTTCAGCTAAAATCTGATTTGAAATGAGGTGAAATGATGGAAAGATTACTTACTTTATTGTGATATTTTTGCCCTCAGAGTTCATTTATTTTAGGCTGCACTGAAAGACTCCAGTTTCTTAGGAAAGGGGAAGGGCCAGGAACCTCCTGAAGTTATACACAAAACCATGTGAGTATGTGCAGACGTGCTCCTTAATTTGGGATGGGGACTTGGGGCCAGAGCTTCTCTGAGCTTCTGTAAGCCCAGGAGTCCCACATGATCCGGCGCCATCCCTAAAGCGCCATGTTGAGTTTAGGGTGTCACACTCCAAAGGAATACAGACCGGATATCGGATCTTATTCAGATCTTGCTCAGCGAGAGGTGCACTGACCTCCCCGCCTGCCAGCTTGTCACAGAGGTGCTAGGGCTTTGTCTTGAGCTCAGAAAGAGTCCCCCTTTCCCAAGCAGAGCCCAGCGAATGTGCAGTGTGGCTGGAGGCCAGCCACGTGGAAACACGATGCCATCCAGGGCCTCTGTGTAGATACTGCTCTCATTTCTCAGATGTGGCTGCCTGTCTGGGCCTGGACTTCTCTATGTCAGCACCATCCAACTATAGAAAAGGCATGAGGGATAATGGCTGTGTTTATGGAGCCAGAGTGTGTTATGCGGCTCTGCAGACAAAGGGGTCCAGAGGCCCCCACATTCCTAACTCATCATCTGCACACCCATTCAGGAAAAGGAAAGGACCAGCCGCATCGCTCCCAGAGTGTCTCTACTCACCCTTGTGGCGACTGCCTCAAACACACACACACACACACACACACACACACAGAGGGACACTCTTCTCTCTTGTTTTTAGTGGTAAGCCCTATCTGGGGGTTACACGGTGTCGGTATTGATTTGCTTGAAAATATTTTGATATAATCTATGTGCGCAGTGAGGAGGCACCCAAAGTGCCTTCATCAGGCAGCGATTTTCCAAAAGGGGTTAGTTAGCATTTGAAAACCCCTAATGAGGGATCCATGATTCAGAGGGAGTTCCTTAGCTCTTCAAGTATTATTGTTGAAATCTCCACCACAAAGACTGTGTTCATGAGCATCCGGGGACGTTGGAAGTACAGTTTCCACTGGAAGAATGGGTGGTATTCAAGTCATGTAAATTGGTAACAGATAAATATGCTCCAGTTTTTTTATATTATATATATCTGCTTCACAGATATATATAATATATATTATATATATCTGCTTATATATTTATAAATAAAATAATTTAAATATTTATATTTAAATATTAAATATTTATATTTAAATATTAAATAAAAATATAATATTTTTATATTATAGATATCTGCTTAGATATCTGCTTCACAGATAAATATGCTCCAATTTTCCTTGTCCTCTGTAGGATCTTCCAAGAGTTTATCATAGCTGTGGAATTAAATCCAAAATATTTAATTTAGCAATTCTGCTTCGCTGGGCTGGAGCTTCCCTATGGCAGTCAGCAACCCTCGCTCCCGCATAAGCTGGTTTGGCTGTAGTTACACAGTCCCACCTTCCTGGCTCAAGCAGGTCAGACTGTTAACCTTTTTAAGACCTGCTCATGTGCCATTTCCTTGGCCAGAAACACTCTCCTAGATAGACAGAGCTCTGCTACTCCATGAAGACACTAACCATTTCTAAACCTTCATTTTCTCATCTTTGAGAAAAAAAAAAAATCACTCCCTACTTTATTACTAAGGATTAATGAGATAATGTTTGTAAGAGGTTTAGCTTGGTGCCTGGCACAGGGAAAATGCGATCGTTTTCATTATTAGTCACCTACGAAACTCCCCCTTGATCACCAAAACTTATCTCAAGTGTCTTCTTTTCTAGAGGGTTTCTCTGGTCACCTTCCCATACCCAAACCAAGATAATATGTCCCTGCTCCAAGCTCTCAGCAAGTCTAGCCAACCTCTATGGAAGTGTGTACCACACTCTATAGTCAGTTTTCTTTTTGAGTATTTACCTCCACCTAAAAACCATTAGCTCCTCGAGGGCAGGAGCTATACCTTTAAAAAAAGAAGTCCCCAGTGCCTAGTATATAATAGATACTCAATAAATATTTATAAATTAATGAACAAATGCATGAACTAATTAGGAATGTGTGGCTCCCTAAAGAGATACTTGGGAGGAGGCTTTGAGAATTACCATCCAATGGTGGAATGGTAGTCACCTGGAAAAGGAGTAAAGGAAGTTGATTTGGAAATTTCGGATAGAAATCAGTGCAATATATGGAAGCGCTTCTATGACTATTCAAACTGCAATGAGCTGCCCCAGTGGTATTTCCTTCCCCAGAGTTATTTCAGCAGGGGCCAGAAACAGTAGATTGGATGTATCCATGGCATAAGAGAGTGGTCTATAAGACGCCATCTCACGTTTTTTGACATTCTATGACAATTCCATATGAGAAATAGTTTTGTGAAACATTCTGAAGTAAATATTTGAGCTTTATTATATTGTATATTGATTCTTTATATTAGTATCCTTAGCTCTTCTGAGTATACTTTTTAGTTTTCAAATGATCTGTATATCTTTTTGATCAATTTTATTACTTGCATATGTACTTATCCCATATGTAGCTAATATCAAAATAGTTTTATTGATAATATATTCTGTGAGACTTTTGCTTGGCTGTTGTAAATTATTTGTATCAAATTGTTGGGTTTTAGGTCCACTTACTGAAAGCCCAAGGACGGCTGAGGAGTCCATTTTGGCTTTAAAACCAGCATGATTTTAAACCAACAATGGTTGTAAAATAAAAAATCAGGTAAATCTTGAGTTGACCCAAACCTCTAACTTCACAGTATCAGTGGATGCTGAAAAATTTTGAAAACCTCCAGAGAAAAGTCAAACCCAGAGTAAGTGCAAGGCCCAAGGTACTTTTTCCAATTTATGGCAGCCAATTAATTCTTAGGTGGGGAATATTTCAAGTTATAACTTGTGTACAAGCTTTATGTAACCAGGAAGTTCCCATGTTACCTCTGGGGTAAGTCCCTTTAATCACTGAGGAACACAGGAGGGGGTTTTCCATAAAGCAGATATTATGTGAATACATAAAAAAAATAGATCTAATCTACTCATCAAGAATGATCTTGTCATTTTTATTAGTCGGTAGCCCTGGATTAAACATTTAGCAATTTTTTTCTGAAGCTTCTTTGGAAAAGCAGAGAGACCAGGAAGGAACCTTAGGAAAGAACCAGATCACTCCAAGTGTTTGTATCTTATAAGCATTTTTTCTTTCTTTATTACTTTTTGGATCTTTCTCCGCACCAACTGGGCAAGCATGTGGGAGAGGTTGTAAGCTATACCTCAAGACGAAAGCATCTCTTTTCAACACCAAGCAGAATGAAGACCAAGATAAGGAGCTAAAATGTGAGACTTCCAGTAAAATCACTTTGATTAGATTTGAGGATTATCCAGTTTGGCTCCCTGTCTTGGTCAAATAAACATACCATTAGTTACATCTTGACTCCACCTGTGGCCATGTAGACAGAGTTTGTTGATACTCATCTCTGAGAATTTTCCTTGGCTTTAACAAAATATAGGCTTGCTGTTGTTCTCCATGATGAATGTGACAACTAGTCACACCTTGTGGATCACACTAGGAAAACAAAAATTCCTGGCAAAAGCCTATGAATAAATAAGAGGCCTCCTAGCCACTGACAAAAACAAGCCATTATGGCGTTTCTGCAGGTTATCTCATTATTTGAAAATATACACCATATGGTGTTGAGGACAGACTGACAATAAACTCTGCTAAATTTCTTAAAAGATTTCATGTTGTATAAAATTGATAAGGTTACATTCTCAATCTCATTATACTGAGATTCTTTTTTTATTTTCTTTTCTAATATGCCATGTCAAGAATAGAGTGAGTAAATGACATCAAACATCTCAACAGCTGGATAGTATAATTAATCTTATAAGGGTGCCTATGTGTCATTATGATTTTTTTCATGGAATAATTTCATGGAATAATAATTCATGGAATAATTCATGAGCTAAGAGAATATTAAGCTCACAATATTTTTAACCAGGGAAATAGCATGGACTTTTAAAAAATAATACAAAGCAATAACACAACTGTAGTGTTTTAATTCTTGCCTTTTTGGCATTGGATAGACATAGAATTTTCTTTCTCATAGAAGAGTCCTTATTTATAAAGAGGGAGGAGGAGGAGAATCCCAGTAGTCAAAGTCTGGCTGAAAATTTCCCTTAAAATCCTATAATTCTATATAAGAAACAATATTATGCCTTTGAATTTGTGACAACTTTCCTGGAGGTAATGCTTAAGAAGCTAGAATTTTCTCTGATTAAGCTACCCTGAGAATTCTAAAATATTCTCAGCTTGCGAGAAAGTCATATACCTGAATTACTTGCCACTTCTAAATACTGAAATCAAAATAGTCTTGAGCTTTAAGAAGATATTCTATATAATACAACATTTCAGCAACAATGCATCAGTGTATCTTTAAGAAGAGACATCTCCAAAATGAGTCAGCTCTGTTTGGGCACCGTTCTATAGGGTATGAATTTAATGTTCTGCCCATTCAGGACACTAGAATAATGATCATACGTGCCATCTACGCCCTCCCAATTTATTTACTGGTTCTGAAAAATACCTTAACTTGAATACTAAATAAGGAACTTGGCCCAGCAGCTCAGAAACACTTCGCTCTGTGGTAGCTCTTTGTGTCCTAACTACCAACATCCACCAAGGTGGTAGTAATACTCTCTTCATTTTTAATTTTTTCTTAAATATGTTTATCTATATTGATGCAGTGTCCCCATCAAATATAAAAGCAAACCTCAGCAATTTCTTTCCGTGGAATAATTATCCCTCTAAACTGGAAACATCTGTCAAACTAAGGAAAGTTCAAGCCAAAATGTCTCTCTGTAATTGTAGAAAACCATAGTGGTCTCCTAAGTTACCTGTGTGGTTATATGCTTTAAATCAGGTTCGGAAGGAGGAAGCTGGAATGGGCGGTCTTTGAAAATGGCATGCTAAGCAAGCTACTGTTCCATATGAGACACAGTGCATATGAAGTTATCTAGAGAATGGTAATATTCAGTGCATTCTATGATATTTTTTGGCCCCAAATAGCTAAATTCTCTTTTAGTCCTGCTAGGTAAAAAAGCAAAAGGAATATGGAGGAAAAACCATGACAGTTTCGAGGCCACAAAATGGTGGTTGAGGGTGAGGTTAAAAAGTGTGTGTGTGTCTGTGTGTGTGTGTGTATAATCAGCTTTTAAATAATCCTTTCTTACAGTGGTATTCACAGTGATTAAGAGCAAAGTAATTTTTTATCATTTTCATGAAAGAATTGGAGATATTTACTTTTAAAAAGATCAAGTTCTGGTGGCGCCTGGGGGGACTCAGTTGGTTAAATGTCTGCCTTCAGCTCAGCTCATGGTCTCAGGGTTGGAGCCCCACATCAGGTTCTCCACTCAGGGGCAAGTCTGCTTCTCCCTCTCCCTGTCCCTCTGTGATCTTTCTTGCTCTCTTTCTCAAATAAATAAACAGAATCTTAAAAAAAAAAAAAAGATTAAGTTCTGAAGATGGTAACAAGGGTTGAGGAAGGACCAGATGGATGTTTTCCACAGGAAAGTTCTGTCCAATGGCAGAGGACTTTGACCATCCTTCAGGGATATAGGGATCTTAAGGTAAACGTGAGAAGCAATGAGTAAACATCATCATCATGGAGAATATTTTAGCTCAAAATACGGAAAAACTTTCTACCAAGTTGCCTGACTGAACTCTATTGAACTGAATGGTTACTTTTCAAGGACACTGTGAAGAGAATTATGCATCTGGTGGGGGTGGCCTCCAAGATTTCTTCCAACCATGACGTTGGAGGTTTCTATTATTCTAAATCTAAGTAATACTTGCTCTCTGCTGAATTCCTCTCTGAGCTAATTTGTTTCAGAGCCCAGGCCAGAGATCAATCACATGGCTACTACCAGAGCACTTTCCTAGAACACTTACTTTTTCTATCGCATGTCCTAAAGTACTCAGACGACTGATGTACTTCAGACTGTATGTGACATGGCCAGAAGTTTCTCTGCATGACTCAAGGGAGACAAGATATATTTTTGGCCCGGGCATGTCAATAACATTCGTGACATTAACACATTCAAAAGGGAAAACTAAAGATGAGAAAGGAATATGTGTAAAATTCAAAATCTTGTATTGTTTCATTCGCCACAAGAAGGCAGGCAAGTGGCAGATGACTACATAATGGTAAGAAGAACTGAAGTTCACTCTAACAATCACTGATCTTCTTGGGGCATCTATTATCTCATGGTTCTGTCTCATTCCATCTTCATAAAAATTTTAGGAAATGGGTACAATCATTAGTCTCATTTCTTAAGCACAGAGGTGTTAACTGCTACCCAAGTATGAACAATCAGTAAATGGCATAGCTGGGACTCAGACCCAGAGCTGTCTACTTCCATTCCCACAGTCTTAACCAATATGTTCAGAGGAGACTGGAGCCTTCCACATATTTTGGATGGCCGCTGCGCAGGCAGCCCTGAATCAGGCTCTCTGCAGAGGATCTTTGACTAAGAACTGGAAAAGACAGCACCAGTCCTGGATCACACCATCTCATAATTATTTAGAACTTTGGAAACAGTGGCTATCACCTATGTATAAATAATAATACCTAAGGAGGAGATGAAATTAAGAATGTGTGATTATTTGAATTGCATCAGAGACCATTTGAGGGAGTAGACCAATATTTCACATAGACAAAGGTGTACTATTCAGTTGCATTTAGTAATACAATGTCCTTTATCTTTTTTTTCTGAAAACAAAATAAGAGACAATTTTGAGAGGAAGGGTCCAGGTTCAATATGAAGAATAAATTCCTGGAAGAGAAAATTATAAAGCTTAGGAATAGATTACCAGGGGAAGTCGTAACTTAAAAAAAAAATTACTCACCTCTGTGGACTAAGTTGTAGTTTTACTCCAGGAATGACTATATGATGCTTGAAAACATTCAGTAGGGAGAAAAGTTAGCTAAATTGTTGTTTACTAGCATGTGGTTTTAAAATGAGCCCCCTCTCTCCCCCCCACCTTTTTTTTTGCGTTTGAACTATTTGCAGAGAAAATTCGGACCCCGCTCACGTTTCCCAAATGTCCACGCCGTGACATCAGTGGTGCTTGCAAAGCAGTGTGTGCTCACATTTTAGGTTTTTTCACTTCTGTTGGCTAATTTCTGAGTTGGAACACTAAGTAGAGGTCATTTGAGTTGAGTCACCTGCAGTTTCTTGCTGCTTTTGGCTTAAAGATCCTGCTTCTCAGACTAAAAGGTACAATTCTCTCCAGTCCCTGCACTGAGCCTGTACGAGTAAAGGACCAGCAATGAGCCCGGCCCCGCAAGCAACACAGATAAATCAATTTAAACCTTCGGGAAGCCATTAAACAGGTGATGCTCCTTTGTTGATTAAATGATTCTTTAATCCCAGGATGGATAAAATACTAAGTAGTCCTCCTCCCGGACATGAAATTTGGATGTCGCCCAATCCCTTGGAAAAGCTGACAAATCTGCCTCCCCAGGAGTTGGTGAAACTTTGTGAGAACCGGGAGAACCAGATCCACGGGAGATCTCCTCCAGCTTGGGGCAGTGGTTCCAGAGGCTTTTCCTGATGTTGAGACTTTGTTTCTTCTCCTATAAAAGGGGGCCAATGAAACTAAGCATGTGAAAGTGCTTGGTAACCTACAAAGTACCAGAGACATGCTATGTTAGGTTTTGGTACAATTATTGGATTTCCCACTGGTGTGGCGTCATTTTACAATTCTGATCAAACTGGAAAATTGCCTTCCAAATTAATAATTATTAACTGCCAGTTATAGAGCTTTTACTATGTGCCAGGTACTGGACTCATAACTCGTGAAAATTCAAGATCTCATTTAATCCTCACCTCATAACCAAGGTAGTATTATTATCTCTAATAATAGGGCTATATATATTTATTATTAATATATTATTAATATATAATATATATTATTATTAATTTATTATTATTAATATATATATTTATAATTAATATTTGTAAATGAGAAAACTGAGGTGTAGAGAAAGTGGGTAACTTGCTCTGTTAGGAAGCTTGGAAGAGCTGGTAGGCATCTGGCCCACATTTGTCTGATTCATTACTGGAGAATCCTACTGTGGCTTTAACTTGATCTTCTGCATTCCCCAAAAGGAAGGATTTTCATTCTGAGACAGGAATGGATTTTAGTGAACGTCCATCGTAGCTTCCGATCATGTGGCAACCACTGTTTTGCGGGGCCAAGTTCTTGCTCTGTGCACCAGGTCGTGGCCTGATGCTGTTCTTCTAACATGTGTTTGGGATAGTTGATGCCATGGGTGCCCCACCCAGACAGTGCACCCATCCTGTAGCTGCCAACAGCTCACAGCTGTTCCCATTCTGGAGAATCCCCCGCTCACCCTGCCTCAGACAACTTGGGATCCTTGTGTAGCCTCCCTACCCACCCTAACAGATCTTGGCAGATGACAGATGACTTTCCTCTCAAGGTGGGACCCAACTCAGGGGCGATTTGTCTCTCAAGGTGGGACCCAACTCAGGGGCGATTTGTTCTCCTGGGCATCCCAGGATTATCCCAGGGCCCCATACTAAACTGGTCTCCCACTGAGACTGGATTCCTGCTTAGCTTTTCCCCTCCCAGACCTACTCTTTTCCTTTACCCTCCTGCCCAGAGAGCACAAGCCAATAAACCACTGGAAGAAGAATCTCCATTTTAGGCCCTGCTTTTAAGAAACCTGAGTGAAGACAGTTGGGAATTGTTGAGTTTTTCTATACTATAGTCCTTACTTCTTATTCAAAGAATTCCATGCCTTTAAAGCCTTCATTTCAATACATTTTCTCCCTGAGCTATTTATGTTAATTTTTTCCTTCATTTGTTCGAAAATAATCCTGGTTTCTTCCTTTTCTGGGGGGCGGGGAGGGGGCACGGATTATTTTAGAGTGCAGGTGTGGTGTCATGAACACTTGTAATCTAAGAGTCTCTGGGAAGAGGTTGTTCCTAACTATTAACTATTGACTAATTACTGACATAGGAAATGGCATAATACCATCTATTTGGTCCCTGATTATTGTCATACACTTACAAAAATGGTGAGACCTCGGAGAACGTACCATACGTTCCTACTTGGTGTACTGTAATCACTAAAACTCTAATCACCTGGGGTTGCCAGGCATTTGAAGGGTAATTGTCTTTTTCCCTCTAACAGTGCCTGAAATGTCATCTTTTTTCTTCCCCCAGGGGAAGCACCTTCTTGTGGCTTTCTCTGCCTTGGCTGCCTGCTGGTTCCTCAGTCAGGCTCCAGAGAGTGTGATCATCACACCGAGACACTACGACTAGGCTGTTAGGTGTCCCCCTGAAGCAACAACACAGCGCTTCTTTGAGCCAAAGAAATAAAAAGAATAAAAATGCACTTTCCAGGGCGCCTGGGTGGCTCAGTTGGTTAAGCGACTGCCTTCGGCTCAGGTCATGATCCTGGAGTCCCGGGATCGAGTCCCACATTGGGCTCCTTGCTCAGCGAGGAGTCTGCTTCTCCCTCTGACCCTCCCCCCCTCATGCTTTCTCTCTCTCTCAAATAAATAAATAAAATCTTTACCAAGTGATGTTCCTTTTCCTCCACGCCAAATATATTCACTCCATGGTATACAATGCAAATGTCTTTGGCTATAAAACACACCCATTCATGGACACCTGCAAATGACCAAATGGATTCTACGAAGTACAGAAAACCATTTAAGACACATTAAATGGTATTTGAGCTATTCATAATCAGCGTGAATTGAGCTAAGCAGAATAAAAATAAAACTTCAAATGGTAACTAATTTTTCTGTTGTCCCTGCCTGGAGAAGCCATCAAAGAGAAGATCTCCAAGTCTATATGTTAATTTGTGCTGGCTGAAAGAGCCCGTTTTTCAGTAGGCAGTGTCTTCAATAATACTGTCACTCTTTTTTTTTTTTTCCCCCAATTTTTGATCGTGGAAAACAGTGATTGACTGGACACGGTGCTGTCCTCTGACCAGGAAGAAAAGTGAAATGAGTCCTTAGGATCCTATCACTACTGTTTCTTCAGTCTTTCCCATCCTGCTTTGCATGCCACCCCCATGCCTGCCCTGCTTTGTCTCCCAAGAACCAGCCCTTGTTGTTGCCCTGGGTTTAAATCTCCTTTTTTTTTTGACAATTACAAGAAGTAAGCTCTCAGTAATAATGGTATAAAATACATTCTTTCCGATTATAAAATTAATTACTTCATTTTAACAGGGTGGTTTCTTTTGAGAATACAAAAAAAAAAAAAAGAGCGAGAAAATATAAGCCCATTTGTACCTCTTTCAGAGATATTGGCATTTTGGTGCTTTTGCTTTTTTTTTTTTAATTACACTAGTTGAAATCATTTTATGTATCAGTTCTCCAATATACTATTTTTTCCTTAACACTATTTTGTAATCATATCTCGTGTCATTAAAATTATTAGTAAAGCACGATTTTGAAGGATTCATCATATTACATCGTGTGGCTTCTTCATAATTTATTCCACTGTTCCAGTGCTATGAGCATGTAGTTTCTTTCTGACTTTGCTCTGGTAAATAATACAACAACTACTCTCCCCCACGTATCTATCGTGTTTTAGCAGGGGATTCTTGAAGACCCCAGAAATGACTCTGTAACACCACATCGCGGTAATCGGGTACAGGATGGAGTTATAATTTTGAAGAGACAAGGGGCTCTTGCTTTGTTTGCTTGCTAAAAAGGTTAACTGTCTTTGGGTGTGGCCAAAGTCAGAGGCAGAAGAAGCAAGTGCCATCGACCTGTGACATGTGCTTGGGTTATCATTTAGGCCACAGACGCAGATGAGGTGAAAGTTGAGCAGTTTTTAACTAGTAAACTGAGATCCTAGGCTTCCTAGCTTCTCTTTCCCATACATCATTCCAAAACGGAAGGCTGGCCCTTCTTTGTATGTTGATCCCAGCGTCTACTTTAGACATACACGGGACGGTGTCTGAGTGGTTGTTTGTTGAGGGAACGTAAAGCCAAAGAGAGATGTGTCTAAGGTAGAAGGGACCCCTTCTCCCCTCCTAGCTTCCGTCGTCCTGTTTGTATTTCAGATGACTGCAGTTTTCGCAAGTTCTTCCCCACAGATATCCACAGAAGGACCCTCACTCCCTCTAGTGGAGGACACGCGGGGCACACAGGCTAAACCAGCCCTGCGAGGTTCAGAAGCCCAGAATCGGCGTCCTTAAATGCCCTCCTGAAACAATGGAAGCTGTGTTTCTCAAGGAGACTCTTCTTACTCCATAGAAGGTTTTGTCTTTACCGGGCCATCTGTGGCTACTGCTGCCACAAGACAAGACATCAGGGGATGTTTTTGTCCTTCGGGGCAATATCCCAGCTTCATTTTTTTCTAGTCAAAGATTTTATTTATTTATTTGAGAGAGAGAGAGAGACAGTGACAGAGCTAGTGAGAGAGAGCAGGCTGGGGAGGAGAGGGAGAAGCAGGCTCCGGCTGAGCAAGGAGCCCGATGCGGGGCTCGATCCCAGGACCCTGGGATCATGACCTGAGCCGAAGGCAGATGCTCAACTGACTGAGCCACCCAGGTGCCCCTCTTTTTTTTTTTTTTTCATTAATTCAGGAATCTACTGAGTTGTGTTTCTTTGTCACCAGTGGTAGTGACTTGGGATTCACTTTCTGCTGTGTCAATAGGCAAAAAGTGTTGCTAATATAAACAGAGCCTAGGATAAAGCAGCTGAGAACCTGAAAATACTCATATAAAGTATTGCAAAAAGTCACCCAATCGCTTTGGTTTGCTTTTTGTAAATGTAAAATTTTAGGAACGTTGAGAAAAACAGAGGAGAATATTACCAGAGTGAACGGCAAGACATATTTAGGGCTCTGTCCAAAGTCTTTATGGGATTCTTTTTCACAGCTGACCCAATCACCTCAGAGAGCCACATTGCTCTTTCAAGAATGAATTGAGAAGTGTCCATGCAAGATCTAAATCCTTTATTGATCTCTTTTTATGGTTATAAAGAAGTCCTGCCATAGCCAGATGAGGAGACCTTGTTCCTGGCACTTTCTACCTACCTACCCACCTTCTACTTACCTACCTACCTACCTACCTACTCCCTACCAATCTACCTACCTGCTTACCTATCTACCTACTTCCTACCCACCTACCCCCTACCTACCTCATTCCTACCTACCTCCTACCTACTTACCCACTTATCTGCCTACCTGCCTAAGGCAAACTGCTTGAAAGCTCTGGGTCTAGACTTTATTTGTAAAATTAGAGGCTTGAATTCGAGGAGCTATGAACAGCTCTTCCAGTTTTAAGTCAGCATAGAAAAAAAAGTGCTTAGCTTCTCTGTAGAGAGCAACCTACGGGAAGATTCCTTTCCTCTCTGCGGTCCACCATCGTCACTGTTTACTAGTGATCTAAGTCAAGTTCCAGCAACAAAGCAGGAAGCACTTCCTTTTTCCAATTCCTGGCTCAGGAGTCCCCTGCATAGTCCCTTGCTGTTATGCCCAGGGCATCTGCACAGCCCAATCTGGACAGGTAGCCTTCTAGTCCCTAAGGTGCGTTTGCCATAGGTTCGGGGAAAATGTCCCCATTTCCCAGGAATCTCAAGCATGAGAATGCTGCACTCAAATTCTTTGCCTTTTATTTAAACTGAGATCAGAGTGAACACGATAGCTCTGACCTGTGCAAATACAATAAGCATTTCAGCCCAGAAACAGTTTTACCTCTTTTATTAGGTTGGGCTTTCAGTTTGTGTTTGAAGAGGAGCTATTTATGGGCTTGCAAACAAAGTGCTGGAGGAAAGGAATTTAAAGGATGTCCTTGAGCAAATTCAGGGGGTTTTATTTCAAGAGGCTCCACTGCACGTTAACCCTTCATCTTCTGGCACACGTCACCTCCTCCAGCTGCGCCCCCAGAAGCCTGGGAGAGACGGGTGGTCCAGCGCTGGCTGAGGACACACGGCGGACGCACGGCGGACACACGGCGTGGCCTTGGGAAAGTCATTTCCTCTGTGTGCTGGCTCTTGCTCTGGAAAACCAGAAGGCTGATGGTGACGTCGTTCTGAGGAACTGGAAAGGAAAAGAAGTTCAAGACGCGAAAGCGTTTTGTGGGTGAGGTAGGGTGCATCGAGGCTGACGCTGTTATTTTTACAGCTAATTTCTGACCTGGTGTTTTCAGACCTTAGTCGTGGCAATTTTGTTGAAAGAATGCATGAACTTTTTTTTTTTTTTTTATAAGCCTACTACTTGTCTGGTATGCCCAAGGAAAGTGTAGATTTTCTCACAGAATCAATTATTTGTTGGACAAAAGTGCCGTTAGCCAGGGTGGACTTATCTGAACGCTTGCGGAACCCTTCCTCTGCCTCCTTAGGTGCAATAAAAATCTTTTATTGGATCGCTTGGTTGCCTTCTTAAAAGCTTGATGAGGGAGGCCGTTGAATCTCCTGGTAGAAGGGGGCAGGGCCGCAGTTCCCAAAATACTCATACGTGATGTTAATAGAGGATACTCCAGAAAGAGGTTTTGTGCTCAAATGATTTAGTTAGCATTTCTCAGCGTGAACAAAGCAATTCCTGTTCTCCCTGGAACCTCAGTTGACCCCGCTGCTGTGTCATCCCATGACTGGTGATAAGAGGCATAAGAGCATCCTTGTGCCCCTGGAACTTGGACTTGGTTGGAGGATAGTGGCTGGCCTGTTGCAAGGGAGTATTCGTCTCTGATCAAATGACTGGACTCCGGTGTTGAAGAACGGCTGCATTCAGAGGGGCAGGCACCCCATTATGCTTCCTCCCCTGCAATCTCCACGCCACCTGGTACCCATTCTGCCGCTGCCAAGTAGCGCTGGACGAGGGGGCCCTGTGCTTAAAGCCTTGCTCCGACTGTCTGCCGAAAGGCTCTCCCCAAAAGGCAATAAAGCGATACCCACCCAGAGCCTCTCTACACCACTGGTTCTCAGAATGCGGTTTCCAAAGCAGAAGCATCACATCATCTAGGAATTTGTTAGACATGTAGATTCTTGGACCCCAATCAGAACTATTGAGTCAGAAACTCTCAGGGATGGGGCCAGTGGTCAGTGTTTTAACAGCCCTCTTGGTGGTTCTGATGCCTGCTCACATTTGACAACGGCTCTTTGAATCTGGACTATGCTCTGGGGTGCCCGACATTCAGAAGTTCCCGGCTCAAAGGCTCTGGGTCCACCTTCAGGGTTTGCACGGGCCTCTTCCCTGGTTCCAAGGGCAGACGTACCTCCAGTGGCCAAAAGCAGCTCTCAGACGAAGCTGGGGGGGCAAGACCTTGCACGTGATGGTCTGGGTTGCTCACAATCATAAGTCAAGTTATCAAAGTCACTGTGAAAGTACATTTTTCAAAGTATGAGGCTAAAACATAATTTATTTAACAGTCTGTTAGTTTGAGTTATAACTTTTAAATATTTAGACATATGGTAGACAGGCCTCCAATTTTACTCTTATCCTGAAAATGTTAGGGGTGGTCCTGCTACTCAAAGTCTATGGTCTTTTATATACTGGTTCATTCATTGACTCACATATTAATTTAGGTCTATCTCTTTACTGAGATTCCCTATGTGATGTGACATTATCATCGTACTTTTCTTTGCTTCTTTAATCGCAGTTTCCTTTCGTTCTTTGAACAGATTTATAACAGCTACTTGGAAGCCTTTTTTTCTGAGAATTCTACCATCTGTCTGCTTTCACAGGCTGTTTCTGTGCCTGCCCAGTATATGGGTCATACTTTCCTGTTTCTTTGCATGTCTGGTAATTTTTCAGTTGGGAACTGAACATATTGGAGCAACTCTGGTACTTCTCTCCTCTGCCGCCCCAGGTGTTGTTAACGTTCTGTGCTTGGTGAGCTTGGCTCATTTCCGTGAAGTTTCACTGCCCCCGCCCCCACCTCCCACAGCATTAAGACTCCGGTGTCGCTCCTCAGGGAAGCACAGTTTGGGGCATGCCCAGAGTCCCCTCCCCAAGGATGGCAGTGGGCTGGGTAGGGCGGCAGTCTTCTCTTTCCCTGACCACTCCCAGCTATTAGGATCCACTGTGGCTGGCTGATTAATTGCTCTATTGTTTTCCGCAATACCTCAGAGACAAAAATTGCTCTTCAGACACATCCAATCACAGGTTCCCTTGAAGGACAAGTTCCCGAGGTCACTGTTTGATACATGTTCTGACCCTGGGAGGAGTCCGCCCAGCCATGTCCTTCCTCAGTGCTCTTTCTTCTGAAAATGAGCCAGCCTACAGCTTAACCTCTGTCTTCACCAAATCCCACCAACCTCCTCCCAAGTCTCCCCCCATCACCATATCTGCTATTACTGAGATCTCCCTAGGCTTGAATCTCTCTACCCCTCGGCTGCAAATGAAACCGATTCCTTTGGGAAGATTAAAAGCTGTTTTATGGTCTGTTTCTCCCCCCATCAGAATTTCTGAGCCAGGGCTCTGGAGCTGGGAGTGGGGAACATGACAGGCTTCTCTCTGAGTGACACCCCTACTTTAGGAGTCGAGCACATGATGAAGGGGGGAGAGCTGTAGTTTGAGATCTTCTTGCCTCTCCTAGCATGGAACCACTCTCACTGCCTTAAAAGCCTGACCAGGAGTGATGGGGGACCCAGTATTCTTAGCAGTACTACACCCAAGGTAAAACCTACCTTCCACCAGTGGGGATTCAAGGGAACCCCCCACTCCCTAGTACACTTGCTCACAACTTGACCTCAGCACTGGGGAGTTGAGGCAGAATGCTGAATGCTGATGTCCTGCTCCTCCAAGGAAGAAAGCCCTCCAACTGGGAGATGGGAGAGAGGAAGCCCTGTGTCCTTGGCTCCACCAGTCTACAGTGGTGTCTTTGCCTTGCCCAACCGGGGCGGGGGTAGAAGGGAGTGGTCCTGGCTCAAATACCACAAACTCCCTTTTTAACTGAATTTTCGTAGATTTCCTGGCATAGATGTTTCTTCATTTACTGCATGTCCTTGGGACCTTAGGGCTTTAATGACTATTTCAAAAAATAATCTTCACTGTGCGCCTTGGTGGCTCAGTCGGTTGGGCATCTGCCTTTGGCTCCTCGGGTTGTGATTCCGGGGTCCAGGGATCGAGTCCTGCATCCGGCTCCCTGCTCAGTGCGGAGCCTGCTTCTCCTTCTCCCCTTGGTCCTCCCCCTATCCCCGTTCATACTCACGCTCTCTCTCTCTCTGTCAAATAAATAAATAAAATCTTAAAATAAAATAAAATAAAATAATAATTTTCACCGATTTCACTGGGAAACAGGTCTATAGAGCTCCTCATGATGTCATGCCAGCAATCGATCTTCACGTGAATTTATTTGGACATTCTATTGGGCACCTTCTATATGCCAGATACTATACTAAGTGTTGGGAACATAACAGCAAACAAAAGGGACACAGCCTTGTAGTTTGGGGTCTAGCCAGGGGCTTGGCATCCCGAGGGAACTCAATAAATGTTTGTCAAAGAAATGAATGACTACCAAATAAAAATGCCTTTCTTTCATGGTTTCTGTTGGTTTTTTGTTCTGTTTTGTTTTTCCAAGAGGCCTGAGACATTCCTGGACCATCTTGCTAGCTGACTTTGTGGACATTTAGAGGCACTTGGAGTGTTAGGAGGGCAATGCCTGCCTGCAGTAGGTTTGCTCTGTTACAACGTTTGCAAAATCTCCTTCCAATTCCAGTTTTATGAAAGGAGTACAGGTGGCAGTTGCTATCGTTATTCTGTTATGTTCTTCCCTCTGCCTTTGGGGAGCTTCACTGAAGGTGAAAACTGCCCTTGCCACACGGCTGCAGGCTTGGTGACAACAAAGGCATATTCTTCGCCTATTCATTCCTGGCCAGGAAGAACCGTATTTTGGGCTGTGCAATCTCAGAAGACCAGTCTGTATTCATTTCCTTGGAATGCTTTCTCTACTTTACTTTTCTTTTTTTTTTTCCTAGCATCTGATTATGTCCTTTCCAGTGACCCATGATGTTACTTCTTCCTACTTCTTACCGTTCTCTTAGGGAAACACTGCAGAAACTCTGGGGCTGAACTGTGTGTGATGAGAGGAAAAGTGAGGTGTCCAGCCCCAGAAGAGACTTGCTGCCATTGCTCTGAGCCTAACACTTCGTGAGGGGCGGGCATAGTCTGATCGCTGTCCAAGGGGGTTGTGTTTAGCAGCGTGAGGCTGAGGACAGAACCGGGAAGCAACTGGGAAGCTTTATCAAAATATATGTTCTTCCCCCTAAGAGCCTGTCAGAGTCAAGTAAATGTGGGGTTGGGGGACGAGCAGCTAATGGGACCGAAGGGAGACCTGGGATGCACACAGGTCACGAAAACTTTCTCCGGAAACACAGATCTAACTTCAGGGAATGAATGAGATGTCCCTAGAAGCTTGCACATCACAACTAAGATTTCAGTACATTCTAGCACGCATGTCCTGTCTCAGCTCCTTGTGTGTCTATTTCTGCTCTGACCCGAGGTGCAACTGGACCTGCTGGTAGTAAGTTATTTCAGTGCCCGTGAGAAGCGCTAAGTAAGCAACCCCAGAGGGTAATATCCTCTATGCACAAACTGGGGCAATGAGTCCCTTCATGGGACTGGAGAAAGCCTGGCAAGGAGGGCCTGAACTGGCTGTTGGGCCAACTTTTCCCAGAATGACCAGGGTGATCTCATGTTTGTATGACTTTGTTTTTACATAAAAGCCATTCTTTGAATGTATAATAAAGTGAAGCTTTACTTTCAGCCCTTTCTAGGAACATATATTTAAATTGAAAAGCCTCTTTTGTCATTTGTACACTCATTTACTTAATTAATTCATTTAACAGGTACTCACAAATGCCAGTTTTGTGCAGAAGCTGCCCTAGGCACCAAGCTAAAGATGAATAAGATAGGGTCTCCAGCCTTAGAAATTCCACAGTCTAATAAGGTTAATGGATCCATGTGCACATAATTACAAGTTGACAACATACAGAGAATGACAGAAGGGTCTTTGGGAATACAGAAGGGGTGGACCTAAGTCTGACTGGGTGGAGGAGTTTCCAAGAAGGTTTCCTGGAGGAGGTGACACTTAATTGAGTCTTACAAGGTGAATGGGAATCAGCCATTGTATAGAGGGTTGGGTAAGGACATTTTGGGCATAAAGTCAACCTAGACACAGACACAGAGCTCATGTGAGAAGCCTCATGGGGTGTTCAGAGAACTAGAAGAGGTGGGTTGATGAGATCATTAAGTGAAAGATGAGGGACAAGGGAGGTGGTGCTCTCCTGTAGAATATAGCTCATTAATGAACTTGAACCTCCCTTGCCAGGCAGAGAAAAGCCACTGGAGCATTTTATCCAGTGAGGGGTATGGTCTGATTGTTGGCTTTGGGAAGAATAGATTGGGGGAACTGAGGCAATATTGGAAGGCAGGGAAACCAAGGCTGTTGGTTACTAAATGGACAGGAAGGGTTAGATGTGAGAAACAGTTTGAAGTTACAGCCTGTAAGATTTAGAGATTGATTGAATGTGACCATGGGAGAAGGAGTAATTGATGGTCAAACCTAGGGTCCCCCCGTCAGGCTCACCTTCAGAGCACTGTGATAAGCTATACGCTGTCCTTCCTACTGCCCCGAATAACATGGATTGCAAATCACAGTGCCTGGTAATTGATCTTTTTATGTTTTCATGTCTTGAAGATTCTCTCCCCCCGCCCCCCCGCAAACTCCATAATATAATGTAAAAATGACTAAGAAGCAAAAACCTTTAAAACCCGTCAATATGGGGCACCTGGGTGGCTCAG
Source organism: Leptonychotes weddellii (assembly GCF_054177405.1). Classification (NCBI taxonomy): domain Eukaryota; kingdom Metazoa; phylum Chordata; class Mammalia; order Carnivora; family Phocidae; genus Leptonychotes; species Leptonychotes weddellii. Next base: position 56,622,553 of record NC_138373.1, on the reverse strand, counting down.
TTGTTAAGCGCCTGCCTTTGGCTCAGGTCATGATCCCAGGGTCCTGGAATCGAGCCCCGCATCAGGCTCCCTGCTCAGCGGGAAGCCTGCCTCTCCCTCTCCCACTCCCCCTGCTTGTGTTCCCTCTCTCGCTGTGTCTCTCTCTGTCAAATAAATAAATAAAATTTTTAAAAATAAAATAAAATAAAATAAAATCCGTTAAAATGGCAGCTGAAAAAGAATTATTCAAATTGTCGAAGTGAGATTTTTAAAATTATGATTGCATTACATAAGAGTATAGTTGGGGACATTTTTCTTCCTCTGGGGATTTTTCACACCCGTACCTTTTAAAAGATCTTTTTTTGTTTGTACTTTTTCTGAGGGGAGTAGATGAAGATGGAAAAGCAAAGGTATGTTGTCCTTAGCAACTCGACTTCAACTATCATCACACCACGGAGCAAAAATAGCAACGTAATTAAAGGATATGGCACTGGGGAGCATTGGCAGCCTGCAGGGAAAGGTTCACTCACTCTGGCTCCAAGTATCATTAAGAGGGTCAGCATTTCCAGACTGGAATAGAAATTTGCCTTAGGTGTAGTGTGTTTAATTAAGTAATCCAATACATGTTCTTTAAGCACCTTCTATGTACAATACAAACAAGGACACAATTTCTGTCCTCCTGAGAGCTCATATTCTAGCTGGAGGACAGAGAGAGAGAAAGAAGGAAAAGGAGCAGGGGCAAGAAGAGGTAGAGAGAATTTCAGATAATGAGAAATGCTATGAAGAAAGTAAAGTAAGAAGGACTAGTGAGTGACTGGTAGGGGCAGGGGGTTGGAGTGGGGGGATGGCTTACATGGTACGATTTCATTGCCCTAGATCTCCCCCGTGGGAGCATATTTGACATCTGGGGTGGATCATATTTTAACAACCATCTCCTCTAGACAACAACACTATTTTCAGTAACAGTTGTAAAATTAAGAGAAGAAGAAGAATGTCTAAAAAGAAACATGGTAAAATTTCTTTTTTCTTGAACTTTGTTAAAATAAGTATTACAGTATAAAAAAGAAAAAAAAGCACAACTGTTCAATAGATTTTATATCTACCTAGCAGTGGGAAGTTCAATCCTTTGGTTACAAACTGATAGAATAATATTTTAGGTAAATAACTTTGCAGGAATGAGTAAATGAAAATTCATAAAACAGAAAAAGTATAATTTAGGTAACTATGAAATCATGTCACCAATATGAAGTTGTTTTCTGAGTTCATGCCTTAGTTCAAAAACGGTTATCAATTAAAATGAATGCATTTTATATTCAAAGATTAAAATTCAGTAAAATAGGAATTTAAGTTTGCACCTCCCCCCACAATCACACCTCATAGTTCTCACTGTTTCACTGTTTTAAAATTTAAATATTAAATTTCAAAAAATCCCTCTGAGTGGGTCACATGGGGTGACAGGATTGGAATTCAAATCTGTCTTTAGGATCACTCTGCTGTCATTGTCTACTTAGGACTTACCCTTTAGGTGAAGGACAAGCAGTACCACAGAGATTGCAGCCGTGAACTCCGCCCGAAGCAAGCACGAAGATTCTGGACTGGGAAAAACTTACTCTCCAAAGAAACAGGAATAACTGAGTGGGCATGAGTTGGGGGCCAATTATAGAATGAGATTTCTCCTAATTAAACTGCATACACTACAATGTATGTTAAAGGATAAGTTATAAAAATGTGATCATTTGACACATACATATATTATTCATACTCAATAAACTGCAGCAATTCTTTAAAACTTAGATCAGCTAAAGATTTTGGGGGGGCATGGAGGGGGATAATATCAATGACATTGTTTAAAATTTCTGGCAAATTCTCTACAGACCATGTGCTGCTTTCTCAGCTGTACCCAGGGCTTGAGGGCTCCTTGTTGTTCTTCTGCCCTTGATATGCCTTTTCCCCAAACTCCTCTCCTCCCGAGGACCTCTTGCTTAAAATCTACCTCCTTTCACTGTGTGAGTGATAAGCCTTACGAATGCAAATATTGGGGTGCCATATCTCTTTGCCCTGCCTGGTGGGGATTTTCACTTTAATCTTGAGTTTATCAGAGCCTATCCCTGGAGCTTAGTCATTCATTCTTCTGTTCTTTTATTCAACATGTTTCATCATCTTACCATATGGTCCCAGGAATATGACAGGTTATGTCCTCAGGGAATGCAGGATCTTGTGGGAGAGACAGACAAGTAAGCGGCAATTGACATTCAGTGTGATTGGGGCTGGGTGTTTGCTTGCCTGTTCACAGAGAAGGCACAGCTCTGGGAGCGGATGAGGATGAGGGACGGGGTGCTGGGAAAAGAGAAACACCCCCAAGGGGAGGCGGGGCTGCTGATCCGCATCCCTGGAGTCAGCATCCAAAACGCGAGCACTGCTGGCTGGGCATCTCTGCAAAGGAGCATCCTGAGCACCGAATGCTCTGAAAAGACTCATTTCCGCTACTGTGGCAGACAATGAAGAGGAAAGTGTCTCAGTGTAGGGAGGAGGGGCAGAGATACTGTGTGACTCTAGAGGGAAGGCAGGACCGCCTCTTCCTTCACAAACACCTCGGACCTGCCTCTTACCGTGACTCTCTTCGGAGCCCGGTTTCCTGAGAGGGTCTTTGATGTGAAATATGGCACGAATCCCCTTTATGTGAATTTCCCATTAATTAGCACACTCCATCCTCTGCATGGTCACTGGCGAGAGAGTTCCCGTAAGCCCAGGTAACTGGGCTCCTGCCAAACTGTCCATCTTGTGCCTGCTTTGCATAAGGTGCTTGGTCTGAGGTTGGACTTGGGCAGAGCAACTGGTTCTGACCTCCCACCCCCCACCCCCAGGAGTGATTTCTTAAGCTATGGTATCTGAACGCAGAAGTCCCTTTTTATCCTCAGTTTCGCGTTCTGGAGTTTCAGTCACCCCGGTCAACACAGGGGCTGCAAGCTGATGATCCTCCTTCTGACGAATCAACAGAAGGTCAGTAGTTGCCTGACCTCACGTCACCGTGCCCACGTCACTCACCTTACTTCCTCTCATTATGTAGGCATTCAGTCATCTCGCATCATCCCAAAAAGGGTGAGTATAGTACAGTAAGATATTTTGAGAGAGAGTGACCATATTCATATAACTTGTATTACAGTATATCATTATAATTGTTGTATTTTACCATTAGTTCTTGATGTTAATCTTTTACTATGCTTAACTTATAAATTAAATTAATCAGAGGTATATATGTGCAGGAAAAAACATAGTATACATAGGGTTCAGTACTGTCTGTGGTTTCACACATCCACTGGGGGTCTTGGAAGGAATCCCCTACAGATAAGTGGGGACCACTGTCATGGTCAGAGAGCCAGAACAAATTCCTGTAAGGTAAGGTTGGGAGCTGGAGTGAAGTGAGCTTGCCTGGGTTTCTGAATCCTGGAGCTGTTTTCTCTGGCCTGGGGGGTGGCGGTGGGTGGATGGAGACCCAGAAGAGAGGAGTTTAAACCCCAAAAGTCTTGAGAAGTCCTCTGCCCAGGCATCTCAGATCGGTGCTGGGCTGGACTCTGTGACCAGGAGCTTGGCCAAGACAGAGTGCGCCAGGCTAGTTAGCATCTGAAAGCTGGGCAGGAAACATCAGAAGCCTGGCTCCCCACAGCTTCTAGAGGCTGGAGAAAGAAGTAGAGGAAGGGTAACTGTCCCACTCGCTTCCATTTCCTCCTCCTCACAAAGCAAAAGGGAGCCATCTATTTGATAAAGGCCGCATGGGCCAGTGGGAGGGGATAGTGCCTCTCGCTAGCCAGATGATGTGGGGAGGGTGACATTTTCAGGGCCTCGGTTTCCTCTCCTGGAGCAGGGATTGGTCTTTTTGTTCCCTAAGGTCTCCCTTCCTGTGCTGAGAAGCTGACCTTAAAGTTCAGGCCTGCCCTGGGGTGAAGGGCAGAAGGGGCTTGTGGGCAAGAGAGTGGGCCAGCTGAAGTCCAGAGATGGCGCCATCTGCACGTGTCCTGAGGAGCTGATGAGCACTGAGGGGACTCAGTTGTCATTTGTTTATGAAGATCTTATTCTCACATTAAGGTGATTACATATCAGGGCCTTGAAAAGAGGAACAGTGCATAGTCCTTGCTCTCAAGCAGGGTATAACTGTGAAAACACGACATACATATATGCTGAACGGAACGTCATTCAAGATACAGAGGCAGCTCTGAGCCCTCCTCAGGAAGCATCATATGAAGGAGTGCTAGCTGAGCATCCAAAAGAACAAACAGGCTCTTAGACTTCACCAAGGGACTGATTACAGTGTGCTGACTCATTGCTCAGGAAGCATCCACCGGGTAACATTTCCAGAGCCCTTTTGGGGAAAGTAGAAGTGAGAGTAGCTGGAGGCTGGCACGAATGAAACCAAGGTCATAGGAGCCATGTCTTAGAACGAGGATTAAAACAAATGTTCCTCGGTCGGTCACACACTGTGCCCTCTGTTGGCAGTGGAGGGGGCTTCAGTCCCCAAGGCAGGGGTGACAGAATGGCAGGAGACCCATGTGGCAGACCCTCCAGGACTGTCTGTTTCGATGAAGGGAATGAAATCGCACACGGTGGCCTTCCGGCGCCACTCCTCCCAGCCCCACACACCTGCTCGCAGAACCAGCCTCCTCTCTGCACTCCCTGCAGCGTTGTCTGCCTCCGTGGCTCCCTCGGTCCAGCCCCAGTCACAGGAGCCTGTGGTAGGAAGTGCAGGTGGGTTCTGTGGGGACCGAACCAGCTGCTGGCAAGTCAGAATCTGAAATTGCTCCCCCATCTCTGAGGGGACACTGAGGTAATCCCCTATCTCTGCTTCCCTCTGGGTATCTGCTTCTTCTGCTCCTTTTCCACAGCCAGACATTCTCTGCCTGCTTCTCGGGGTGCGTGCGGGAGGCAATGGCTATCCCAGCCCCAGCTTTCTTGAGTCACTCAGCTACAAGGCCTGGGAAAATCGTCTCTGGATTACAATTCTAATTCTCAAGACAAAGAATCTCTTAGCTCATCTGGGATCCCATCTCTAGTTTGGATCTCAGCACTGTACCCCTTCACCAGGATCTGTGGACATGGCTAGTTTTCGGAGAAGGGAGTGTGGACAGAGCCTTTTCTCCAAGATGCTTCTATGACGTTCCCACTGCTATCAGAACATGTCTCATCTTCTTAATTACTCACAGGTAGAGTAATAGCCTCTCCTGCTGACTTGTGATCGATGAATTCCGGAGGCCCACCGTGGGGTCCTGGAGTCATTTCTGCATCCCCAGGGCAGAGGACCAGGCTTGTAACATGAGACATGGAACATTTTCGATATTCAATAGACTTTTAGAGAGAGAGGCAGTGAATGAATGGTTTCTTTAGGCTCATTTGGTCAGTAGAGAGGGCAAGGAGGTCCGCACAGAGACTGATGGGTGGGATTCCTAAATGCTCTGTCTCCCATCCAGCCCTACAGAAGACCAAAATCCACTAGCTTTGAGCAGAGTGGCATTTGCTGTGTGATATTCATTTTCTTCGCACACATTCCCTATTAACACAAGTCTTCCTTAGCACATAAGTTGGCAGGGCTCTGCACAATCAGAGCACTTTGAATAGCTGCCAAACTGTCCATCTTGTACCTACTTGGCATAATGTTCTGCGTGTGAGTGCTGACTATTCAGCCGTGCTGCCAAAGGAATGACGGTTGGCTTCTGCGTTGACAGGAATGTCTCCACCTTTGCTTTTCTTTCCACATCATGGAGTTTACTCTTGGCCTTCTCCAAAGTTCAGGACCAGATCATACTCCTGAACCAACTTGTCATATGGGGGAACAGTTATCTTTTGAAGCAGGGTCCGGTCACACTCAGCCCCAGCACTAGGATGGGAGGAGTGTTAACCGCTAACTATTTAACAGAACTCTTCCCCATGTTCATTGGAGTCTCCACTTACAGAAAGCTGATTTGTCCCCATATTAGAGTAGACACTGACGCCCGACCTCAGGCTAGCCTGAGCACCTTGATTCCTCTCTCCTATCTTTTCTGGAGAGGTGTTCTCCCCAGTTTCACAGAGTGCTTTTTGCTCTGAGTGAAAATTCATTGTCTTAAGCTTAATCCTGTAGTTCCCATGATTAAAGTTTGGATCACACTTAAAGGGAGGGGGTGACTGGGTAGATTGCAAACCCAAAGTTCCTCTTCTTTAAAAATCAAGTAAGTTCAAACTCAAAGACACTGTTCTCATTCCCATTCATTTTGAAATAAAGCACGTTGAGAAGTGTTTACCCAGGACACTCAGTTCATCCTTCTGGAGAATGTCCTCATTTTGGGGCATTCAAGAGAGAGGAGGTCATGGTCAGGTGCTGAGGTTCACATGGGGCTGCTAGGGGAGACATCCTGGGACTCTCTGGTATTTTTGCCTCAGATGGCAAATGCATTTTTCATATGTATGTGAAAGAACTTTTCTTATAATCAATCTCTCAGAATTATTAAATGCAATATAGTGCTTTTTGGATGTGTTGTGAGTGTATTAAAATTGTCAGAGTTTTCATAATTGTTGGCTGTAAAAATCTGCACGGACATGTGTTTTTTATTAAGACATAAGCTCACACATCATCCATTCACAACACATTACTGACTCTGCTCCTTCTATTAGCAGCTGGAAAAAGGAATGGAAGGTTGAATTGAAAATGAATTTATATGTTCATTTAGCTTGGCTAATTAGCTGCTGAAATAATGTCCCCAATTTTTAATGGGTGCTCTACTTGATGGATAAGGCAGATGCCCAAGATGAGGTGACAGCTCAAAAAGGCACCTGGTTTATGATAATGTTTGTCAAAAACATGACAGGAAAAAGCAGGTTGGAATGTTCTATCTGCCAACAAACTAGGTGCTGCCAAGCCTGGAGGCAGTTAACTGACAGCCTGTTTAAACTGAGCCTGCTTACATAATAATAGCACCATTTTGTATTCTAGATAATGCTAATGTATGCAAATTTACCAGTAATACATTTCTTAAAGTGCTGTGGACAGTAGGGCTGATTGTGTCTACAAGGGAAGCTGGAGAAGTGTTGGGGGGTGGGGAGTAGAATCTTTAGCTCTTTGAGGGACCGAACATGAGGCTTACACAAGATTGTGTTTTATCATACGTTATCCATGCTGTGCTTTCAGTTCTATTAATTGGCGTCACCACTATCAATGTCCTGAGGCCACCTCTAGTTTGCAATGGCAATTTTTTTTTAATTGAGGATCTCATTTAAATGGCATAGCGTACATTTCTGGTTTTTAAAAATCGTCCTGCAGTAGACTCAGATCATCTCCGTTTTCTTTTCCTCAGATATTCCAAAGTTCCCAGAGTTCATTTTATTAGGTCAAAATCATTTATCTTCTCAAGATGCTGGGAAGTGTGTTGCCATTTCCATTGTGTAGAAGGGACTTTGAGGTACAGAGAAGTGGAGACCTCCACCCACTTGGTATTGGAGCAACAGATAGAACTGGTTTCTCTGATTTCTAGTTAATGCACTTTTATATTCCCCTTCCTACGTCACTACTTAGTGCTGCCTGATTAAGTGCCTCATTAGACCTGTTGTACGTGGGGCATATAGATGGAGTCGCTGATTGAAGCTGGAGAAGGGATGTAGACATCTATTTCAGATGTGGTCAGGGAAGGGTCAGGCTCTGCCCGGACGCTGCACCTTGTGGAACTGTCTGGTTTCTTCTTCTAGTTCCTTCTTTTTGTCATGAACCAGACAACAGTCTTCACTAAGTTCCTAATGAGAGTTTTATCCTTTCCAGCATGGTGCTGCTTTTTGCATCAGACAGAATGTTGGAGATAAAAGTTACCTCTGAAAACAACCAGCTCATACTTTTCAATTGGTGGAAATTTTATGAGGAATTAGACCCACAGGGTTTAAGCAATTTGCCTGGCAAGGCTACAGATTTCTTACCTAGTTAGCATCAGCTTTTGGGGTGCTCTACATGTCTTGATTCTTTATCTTTGTTTTCTAGTTGTGGTTACTATTACACCTAATTTTGTTTGAGTACTTGCTATGTGTCAAGTGCCACACATGCATTTAGTCCCCATCACGATCCGCAAAATGGGCCACGTTATCCTAATTTTGCAAATGAAGTAGCTACAACTCAATGAGGTTGAGTAACTTGTCTGGGCAATTGGTAAGTGAAAGACTAGGGCCTTTAGTTTACAGAGCTGGCTCATGTCAGGGAGGAAACATTTTCCTTCTATCCCCCTACATTCTTTGGCTGGTCTCATAATTCAGTTGACACAGACATCAACAGGAGAAAAACTAATTTCACAAGTACAGGAGACCTATGAAAATATGAGACCCAAAAACAAGTTGAGCAGATGAGGCTTATATGCCATCCTGAGCTAGGGGATGGGATAGGGACTTGGGGCTTCAAAGGTGAGGAGGGTGATTCACAGGACAGTAAGAAGAGCAGAGAGTTAGATCTTTGCCCTGCCTTACAGATAGGTCATTCAGATACAAGTTATCTCTAGTAATAGCTCTCTATTTGGACCAGGCCCCTATCTAAATTCTTATAGGTAGTTAAGGGAGAGGTAAATATTCTTGAGTCTGCTGAGTCTTGACTGCCTTCAGCTCAGATAATCCACATGCCAAAGTGACATATTTTGGGGTTGTGTATTCTGCTTTTCTTCAACTTGGACGTCAATGGCTTTCCCAGTTATTTTTCCCCGTCACATTTCACGTCTGTTCTGGCAAGAATGATACTGTCACTCACTATCGGGATGGCCTAGAAATCTTATGACATATGTGATGTTAATTTATAGAGGGATCTTTTGTAATGAGGACTTCTTCTAAAAATACTTAAGAGCCCCCCCGTAGATATTTTGGTTTAATTGGTCTGGAATGGTATACAGGGAAAGTTTTTTTAAAGCTCTCCAGATAATTCTAAAGTTCAGCAAGGGTGATATAGGGTATTAAAGACAGGAAAAAACTCATTGTCAATGACTACCATGGAATTGCAGCTGATCATGGAAGCCCAGGCTGTGATGTTTGGCATTACCATTCCTGCTAGTGCTATCAACCATACTCATAAAATGCATGTGAAACAGGTCAAGAAGAAGGTCACCTTTTTTCTGGTGCTTCACACTGTCACCATGATTCCTTTTGCATTTATACTTATCTGTGATCTTCACTGTGTGGAGAAATGTGAATGATGCCTGATTCTGTCACCTTCCCTGGCCATTCATAGGCTTTGGAGGAGGATGTGGTATTCGGGGCTCAGTCTGGGACACTATGTGCCTCCGTCACCTGTAACTCCATTATTTTGCAGGTGACCGCTGGGCTCAGCTGAGGAAAGTCTCACCGATACTCAGATCTCTTGAAGATAACTAAGGCGAAAGCCCTCTTCGTTAGGGTGATGGCGCACTGAGTTTCAGTGGAGCAATGGATGTCCCAGTCTCCTCTATTTCCAATTTTGACCTTGACCGAGGACGGATTCCTTGACTCTAGAAGTGTCCTCTCCAAGTACACCAGTGAGTGGGTTAGGTAGTGATAGTGCTGAATAGAAAACATGAAAGAAGCCGGGAGCCGTTATTAACTTCGAACCTTAGTAAACTTAAGGGGAAATTGTGCATCCTGTGGCTTTCATTCAGGCAGGCAGGGGTGGGGGGGTTGGGGTGAGGTAAGGGATAAAGAGGCTAGTAATTTTATCGTTCCTCTCTATTTTATTTCCATTTCCATCTCCAGCCAGCTTAGAACTGGTCAGAGCTAACTAGAAAAAAGGCCTGCCGTGCAGAGATGCTGAACACCCATATACTGCTTCTTCTTTTTTTTTCTTTTAGATTTTTATTTATTTGAGAGACAATGAGAGAGGGAGAGAGAGAGCATGAGAAGGGGGAGGGTCGGAGGGAGAAGCAGACTTCCTGCTGAACAGGGAGCCCGATATAGGTCTCGATCTGGAACTCCAGGACCATGACCTGAGCTGAAGGCAGTCGCTTAACCGACTGAGCCACCCAGGCGCCCTTGAACTCCCATATACTTCTAAATCTCAGGACCAGTTCAGTGCAAAAAGGAATCCAAACTACTCATCAGGATTTTTGTAAATTATTGTAAAAGAGAGCAGACAAATGGATCTTCTGTTCTCTCAGTCACTCCCCTGTTTAAGATCCTCTGATGGTTTCCCACTGTCCCGATGCTCATCGGTCCGAGAGCATAGCCTGGCACACAAGGCCCTCCACCATCTGACTCCTCCTCTCTTCTCCAAGCCCCTTGTCATCCTGCTCCTCATCCTGACCACTAGCCATGCTTCTAGAATATGCCTTGCTGCCTCACACATCTCTGCTCTTTGATGAAGATGTTCCTTCTCTTTGTGCTTCTCTCCCCCTTTCTGTCCATCTTTTGTGACCCAGCTCTAGCCTTTCCTCCTCAGTGAGGTATTTCCTGACACCTCTTTCCCTGATTGACCTCCCTTTTTTATTCACCACACAATACCCTATTTAGATATCTGCCTGAGTACTGATATCACTTTTTTCTTTTTTCTTTTTTTTAAGATTTACTTAATTATTTTAGAGAGAGAGAAGAAAAGCCTGCACATGCAAGTGGGACGAGGGGCAGAGGGAGACACTCTTCAAGCAGACTCCCCACCTAGCCAGCAGCCTGAAGTGGGGCTCGATCTCATCACCCATGAGATCACGACCTGAGCTGAAACCAAGAGTTGGACGCTCAACCAACTGAGCCCCCCAGGCGCCCCTGATATAACTTTCTTACACATTTTTGTTTAGATCATTCATTATGACTCTCTGAGCTCCTGTGATTACATACACAAGGGCCCCAGTGCTGGCCCCTTATTTGGCACAGCTACTTACAATGTAGCATTTTTCTGCCTCAGTTTTTTCATCTATGAAATGGAGATAATAATGGGATTGTGGAGCAGATGAAAGAAGGTGATACATGTAATAATGCATAGTAATAATAATAATAATAATTTATATGTCTAGCATATAGCACAACAACAAGAACAGTAATAGCAACTAATACTTAGACAGCACTTAGAATGTGTCGGGTTCTATTTTAAGGGCTTTACATATGTTAATTCATTTAATTCTCTTGGTAACCCCATTAGGTAGTTCCTGTTATTATCCCTGTTTACAGATTAGAAAATGGAAGCACAGGGAGGCTAAGTAATTTTCCCAAGGTCACAAAGCTGGTAACTGATAAAGATAGGATTTGATCCTGTGCATTCTGGCTCCAGAGTCCAAGTGTTTAACTACTATGCAAACTCCCTCAAGTGATCAATATATGTTAATTACTCTTACGTATAAATAGGAGTAAAATCTATGACTCATTCTCAGGGTGGAAGCCAAGGGCCAATGGTCAATCCACAGAGAAGCCTGTTTGGGGTCAGCCTTAAAGGTCCGAGCCAGCCCTGAGGTTTTCTCTCCAGTCCCTTGACTAATATGTGGACCAAGAGAAAGGGGAAGGAAGAAGCCTCGTTCCATCTTCAGAGGTTCCGGTCCATTGTCAAACAGGCAAGACATCAAAATCTGGGCATCCGTTGAGGTTGTGCCCACCACCCTGACCCAGAAACTGCTTAAGGCGGCTTGACAGGGAGAGAGCAAAACAGAAAATTCAGTGTGGTCTCTTTGCCTGGCAAGCATCTCGTCCTTCCCCCATATTGTCTGGCAGAGATGAGGCAACAAGTCCTTTGTTCCGCAGGCGTGCGGCCTGCCCATTCTCACCGCGGAGGGGAGAAGGTACATTTCTGAACATTCTTCCCATTATCTCTAGGGATCTGGCTTGGTAGGTGGTGAGTGCTCTCCGCAGTCAGGGCACAAACCTTTACCACTAGGGGGTGCCTAGGCATTTCGGATAGCTTCCAGGCAAGCGGCCTTTTCAGGACATAAGCAGTGTTCTCTGATAGAATGGATTCTTGGTTAGCAGGGGAAATCGGAGGGGTGGACGAACCATGAGAGAAGATGGACTCTGAAAAACAAACTGAGGGTTCTAGAGGGGAGGGGGTGGGGGAATGGGTTAGCCTGGTGGTGGGTATTGAGGAGGGCACGTTCTGCATGGAGCACTGGGTGTTGTGCACAAACAATGAATCATGGAACACTTCATCTAGAACTAATGATGTAATGTATGGGGATTAACATAAGAATAAAAAAAAAAAAAAAGAATGGATTCTTGGTTATAAGCTTGAAATTATTGTTCCAGCTTTTCTAAGCATAGACATGGGGAAAATGCTTCTTCAGGATTAAATAAGGTCAGCTTGAACTATTCCAAGAGACTCAGCAGGCCTGGGTAACCAGCTCTTTTCCTCCCCCTGCTGCCAGCCTAGCAGTCCCTCCCAACCCCCAACCCCACTCTCCCCTTCAATGGGCCGCTCTCTTAGCAGGGGGTGGGGCCGGTGGGGCTAGGCATCTGGCTCAGACCCTACTTGTAGACTGGATCACTGGTGGGAGCAGCCATGATGGGGATGGGCATCACTCTTGGGATCGCTTGTTGGAGGTGGTTTTATGTTTGGTGAATACCTGGCTGGCTAACTCTTCTTCATTTCTGTCACATGTTGGTCCATGTCCTTTTATTGTTCCATCAAAGGAAATGACAGGGAAACCCAAGGAACTGGCTCCAGGAGGAAAGAAGTAGGAACAGTAAGCAGATCCAGAACTAGGATGGGGCAAGAGAGGCATCTGGGGAGTCTTGTGAGCACACTGCCTGAGAACAGGTGCCTCCTTTCATTTTGTGGCCCCAGCAATATTCTTGCCTCGAGTCTGGTCTCAGCCCGGAAGCCCATTCTGGGCCCTTGTGGGAGGTACCCTGGGAACAGGCAGCTGTTTGTCCTCTGTTCCCCCTTTAACCCCTGCACTCCACTTTCTTCCACTCTTACCCTCCTAAACCTCTATCTCTTCTTGTTCAGTCCTGTTAGGGTATTGGCTGGTGATGATTAATAAGGACTTCCTAATCAGGGCTTCTAGAATAAAAGTAGCAAACATTTTTTTCTGTGTTTACCAAGGGCCAGACATTCTTCTAAAGGCTTGATAGCTATTGGCTTACTTAATTCTCTCAACAACATCGTGGTAAAGGTATCTACTTTACAAATAAGGTACTGAGGCACAGAGAGGTTAAGAAGCTTGCCCAAGGCCACACAGTTAGCAGAGGGTATAACCCCAATGTGAATTGGGGAAGTCTTTGCCTCAGAGCCTGTAGTCTTAGGCATTATACTTTGCTCGAGATACTGAAAAGCTTCAGAGGTGCTAAGCACCGCATTGCGGGTTTCCAGGGGGCAAAAAGGGGTTGTGGTTTGAGATTTTTAATTGGGAACCCCCCCCAAATCACAAGTGATATCCACTTGGCAGACTGGCCAGGGCCGAGAGCCTTTGGCATGCATTTGAACAGAGTGCTGTCCTTCTCCTGAATAAATGGTTTCACATCCTTAACATCTGTTTACTAAAGATTGGGTTTACTCATATCTTATTCCCATTCTGATCTGGTTCCCACTAGATGGTGGTGAACCCCAGGAGGGAGGAGTCACATCCTATTTATCTTTGTGTTTCCACAGTCTCCAGCCCTTGCACTGAGGCGGTGCTCCCTAAATGTTGGCCCATTGGAATTGAGCTCCTTTACTCTGTATCCACCACCTTGCATTATGGGCCATGACAAAGCTGCCCTTCTGGGCAAGTCACCCGGTTCTGCCTGCCATTGATCTTCTTTTCTTTTTTGCTCTTCCCCATCTACTCACAGGGGCAGCATTCCTTCTTTATTCAGATTTAACATGTGGGAGTTGGTTCTCTATGATAACTGTGACAGAGAACATAGGCATTTTTTATTACATCTTCTAACTATATATGCGTAGAGAGGACTAGAAAATCTACCTTTTGTTTCTAATTGCCTGCCTTCAATTGTAAGAGTAAACGAAATCCTATTATTCTATCTGTATTTTATCTATCATTTCAGATGCTTTCTCTGCCACAAGCTTCGTCCCCCCCACCCTCCGCCCGCCTGTATCCTTCTATGAATATTGCAGATCATTCTTTTTGTTCTTCAACCTCGGATCCCTAGCTTTCTGACAAACCTAATTCTCATCCAGATATGAATGGAAAGATTGAGGTTCATTAACCAAATGCTTTAATCCCAGGAATCTCTAGGAGACAATTATCTTTCCTGATCAATTGTACTTCTGAGAGACCTTAAATTTTTGAAATAGAGCAGACTGCTGCAGGAAGGAAATTTGGTTCTACCCAGAACAATCTGGGGCCCCTAATCTGACCCAGAGCGTTGAAGGTTCTCAAGACCAAGGCTGACTCTAAACAGAACTGCTTCCTTCCAGATCTGTAGGTAAAGTGGACTTACCTGCTGCTTGAGCATTCCGGCCCATGCCTGCTGTGGACAGCCACACTGTCTTCATCTCTCCCTGCCAGTAAGTTTGCAACACACTCAAAATAAAATTCCTAAAATCACTTTCTCCATATGGCCACATCTGATCAACCCTGAGGATCTCTGAGGCTTTCTTTATGCTGCATGCCATCATCATCTAAATCCCAAATTTTAATCAAGGATTTTGCAGACTTCTTCCAAAGAACTGGAAAGTTTTTGGAGTCTTTTCTGAAATAAATGGCTTTGTGAGGATCTCTCAGAGATGCAGTTGTTCAGGAGAGACAAGTCCTAGGTAAGGTTTCCTACAGTTGTAGACTTTAAATGAAGTTTGGCTTTCATATCATCTCGATACTTGGGAATCTTGCTTAGTAAAAGCTCCCCAGACTCTGTGTGATGTTTTTCTTTCCAAAGATACAGGCCTAGACTTGCTGGTGTCCTTCTGCATACGGTTATGCTCAGGTCGGCTGTCTTCGTCAGCAGGCTGCCCAGACTGAGAGTCTCCCCAAAAGGGACCCCAGGAATTTATCTACATCTTAAAAGGCTCCATCAGCACCCAGAAACACTTTCCCCTACTGCCTAAGGCACCAGTTCTGCTATTCAGCAAAGGCATGTTCTCCAGGCCTAGTTTTGGGGGCATGGATGCTGAGATGTTTTCTGTGTCATGCTTATGTAATCTTTCTTGTTCTGCACCTGCATTGCAGCCTATGCAACCTCCCTCTACCTGCGCTGGGATTTGAGGACCTAGGAATTTTACACTATGTCCTTTTACAAGTTTTCCATTGCAGGCCTGGGCTGGCATGTCATCCGAGGCTGGTGCTTTCACCCTACCCCCAGTGTGTTTCTTAGAGGTTTTGCTTGTGGTGTTCCACAAATGCTTCCATGGGGTTAAATAGAATCTGGCCAACATGAATACTGGAGGGAAAATTAAACGAATGGAAACATTTAATAAATACTGCATTTGAAATGGCTAGTTTTTCTGATCCCTTCAGGACAATGATTAACCTCTTTGAATGTTTTTTATGCCCATGAATAGATTACTAAAATGGATTAAGTATATTTTTATCCAAGTTTTTATTAATATAGGCAATATAGTCTTTTTTTAAAGATTTTATTTATTTATTTGAGAGAGAGAGAATGAGAGACAGCACGAGAGGGAAGAGGGCAGAGGGAGAAGCAGACCCCCTGCTGAGCAGGGAGCCCGACGTGGGACTCGATCCCGGGACTCTAGGATCATGACCTGAGCCGAAGGCAGTCGCTTAACCAACTGAGCCACCCAGGCGCCCGGCAATATAGTTATTTTTTTAAGATTTTATTTATTTGACAGAGAGACAGAGAGAGCTCAAGCAGGAGGAGCAGCATGCAGAAGGAGAAGCAGGCTTCCCGCTGAGCAAGGAGCATGATGCGGGGCTCGATCCCAGGACCCTGGGATCATGACCTGAGCCAATGGCAGACACTTAACCCACTGAGCCACCCAGATGCCCCAATATAGTTGCTTTTGGTTTGTTATGGAAATAACCCCAATTGGGGAAGGTTGCTTAAAACACACACACACACACACACACACAAACCAAAACATTATCAACCAGAAAAGAATTTTGATTAATTCTTTTATTTTTCTGGTGAGAGGCATGGAAAATAATAGGAAAGGGAAAGTGAGGAGAGGACCACTCATCAAAAAATGTTTTAAGAAATTTGCCGGTTTCTATTTCAGGAAGGTTTACATTGACCCTGCTAACATAGACAAATGAAGGAAAAGGAAATGTGGCTCATTAGTTGGTATTTTTCAGAAAGGCCGATTGAAAATATTTTCATGTATTTGTAATGATCAAGGACTGAAAGCAATGTCACAGGATGTGAGTTACTCCGCGTGCCAGTGGGGAATGCAGTTGATAGATGGATGCCTATTTTCTGTCCCTTGTGCAGTACGTTCATGATGTCCCTCCCACACAAAGTCCTTGATCTTTCTTCCTCTGACCCTTTCACATGACTCTGACTCCTTACTCATGGGGCCTTTTCCTAAGATTCCTTTGCGGAGGATCCAGTCACGCTGTACTTGCACAAAGGAGAGTGCCAGAAATAGGTCCTTCAGGGCAGGACATTGCCCTCCTCTTCCTTTGAAGGGGTAATGGCCTTATTCAAGACAGCTTATATTAGGTCTTCGTTTTTCCATACAAGGCACCATACAAGGTCTTTTACAGATCCTAGAGGCTAAAAGTCTGTGCCACCGAGCCTGGAGAGAAGAGCCTTGGCTTCTCATGTGGTAATGGCGCCCACAATCTGGGTAGCTCTTCCAAGCCTCAGTTAGTTCTATCTTTGTGGATGAGGTGAGCTCAGAAGTTGGGCAATGAATAGTAGGCACCAGCTCATTTAATATTTTGCTTTGTGTTTCTAAAAAAAACCAAACTGGTGGTGTTGTTTTTTTTTTTTCTGGCTGTAAAAGTGGAAACTCTGACTGTAGAAAATACAAGTGAAACATAAAGGACAAAATTACAATTCCACAAAATACTATTGCTACAAATTTTGGGATCTTTCCTTTCATATCTTATTTTCTGAAAACAAAAATATAAGTACCTGACAAAGTTTATATATATATATGATTCCTGTTACAGGACTGGAATCATGGTCTACATAGAATTTTGTGTCCTGCTTGTTTTCACTTAGCATTAGAAGGTAGTATTTCCTGATATTTTTAAATATGTCTCAAAAGCATCATTGAAAATTTTTCTCCAGTTTCATTGAGAAATAATTGACATACATCACTGTGTATGTTTAAGGCATGCAGTATGATGGTTTGATTTACATATATTGTAATGACTACCACAATAGGTTCAGCTAACATCCATCTCCTCATACAGATACAGTAAAAAGAAAGGAAAAAGGATAAAAGAAAAAACATATTTTCTTTGTGATGAGACTCTTAGGATTTACTCTTTTAACAAGTTTCCTGTATATTGTATAGTGGTGTTCGCTATAGTCATCATTTGAAAACATAATTTTTAATAGTTGCCATATAGGATATAGTTTACCATATATGATTATACCAAGATCTATTTAACTGGTCTCCTACTGGTCAACATTTCAGTTGCTTTCATAGGTTTTCTATGATAAAGCAGTGATGAATAGCCTTTAGGTAAATTTATAGTCTCAGTTTCATTCCTTAGGGTAGATTTTTAGAAGAATAACACTGCACTGAGTAGCAGGAGCACTTCTGGATATATAAATATAAATATAAAACATATATGTGTGTGTGTATATATATATATATATATATATATCTCCTTCCCAGTTTCTTTTGAGAAAGGCTGTTGCAATTTTAAATTCCCACCCACAGCATCTGAGAAGTCCAGCTCCATCGGAACTTCATTAGGACTATGCGCGTGTATGTTTGTGTGTGGATAAACATACCTCTGCAAATAGCTTTCAGGGCTGGGTACCTTATATGTATATGGGATAGAATGTAAATCACAGAATCATTGTCGGATTTAAGAATGAATCAGATGGTACAAGGGAACACATAGCAGAAGGAGGGAAGTATGAGAGGGACAGCCTAAAACTGGTAAGGAGATAATGATATTGTGGTAAATGACAAATGTGAGAAGGAAATGAGTAATATTTCCCCCGGTTTCATTTTTATAATTCTATTCCAATGAATCTAGATGCCATCCATGAGGTAGGCAGCTTCTGTATACATAACCACCTGGGAAACTTGGAACACAGTAACTAGGAGCACTGTCTTTGCACCCAGGACTGGCTTTGGGCCAGGCATTTTCCGCTTATTCCCAAGTGACCTTGGGCAAAGCTTACCTAACCTCTCTTATCATCAATTCCATCTACTGCAGTTTGGTGATAATAATGCCTACCATGCTGTGTCGTGAGGATGAAAAGGAAGAACTTACATAACCCCCAGCACTGTCTGATAGATGATAGGAACCTGTGGTCATCTAGGGACCTGTCATCTGCCACCAGTATCTTGTACTAAAGTCACTGTGCCGTGTCTCCGTGTCATTGTTGGGCAGTAAAATGATGGTGAAATAAGTCTAATTCCTTCTTCTCATTAATGCAGATTTAGCCATGTGGCCTGTTAGCTGGTTAAATTCACCATCCACCCCCTCTATGTTGCAAGTGATGCTTGTTTACACAATTAGATACCACCTCATGCTTATTAAAATGGCTAAAATCTTAAAAGACAGACTATTTCAAGTGTTGGTGAGGATATGGAGAAAATGGAATCATCATGTCTACTCCTGATGAGAATGTAAAATGGTACAATCACTCAGGAAAACAATTTAGCACTTTCTTAAAAAGTTAAACATACGCCAACTGTACGATCCAGCCCTTCCACTTCTAGATTTGTATCTAAGAAAAAAATCAGTTTTTGTTCATGCAAAGACTTGTTCACAAATATTCATAGCAGCTTTAGTGTTAATATCCCCAAACCAGACACAACCCAAATGTTCGTCAACAGTTAAGTGGATAAACAAATTATAGCACACTCATATAATGGAATACATTCAGCATTAAAAAGGAATGAAGTATTGGTACACAGAGCAACATGAACGAATGTCAAGATTATTATACTGAGTGAAAGAAACCACACTCACACAAACAAGACATACTATCTGATTTCATTTATATAAAACTTTTGAAAATGTGCATGAATCTGAACTGACAGAAAGCAGGTCAGTGGTTGCTGAGGTGTGGGTTTCCGGGAGGGATGTGAGGAAGAAATTCCAAAGGGGCATGAAGAAACTTCGGGCGGTGAATATAGTCACTTGATCTACTGATGGTTTCAAGGGGTATACCTATATCATAACTTATCAAATGATACACTTTAAATATGCTCCATATATTGTATGTTAATTAGACCTCACTAATGCTGCCTAAAAAAAGACCAATCAATTATATGTCAGTGTGTTTTTATTCATCCTTCATTCATATTAGTCTATGGATTTGACTAATAGATATGATAATGAACAGGGATGCAGACCCAGAGGTCTCTGACTCCAAAGGTTGTGCTTTGATCCATCACATACTTCTTGTAATTGAAATGTTGGGACTCTTGAACTCATGTCTTTTGGCTCCTAAAACAGTTCTATTTCTATTCATTTTTTTTTCATTTATTTCATGGTTCAGACTAACTTTTAATCATATAAATCACACACATGTATAACTTGAATATTAAAATTTTCACCTATTAGAACCTGTTTTCTCCTACAACCACTCCCAGTGCTACTTTCCACTCCTTTTTGCCCCCAGGTGGCAAAACCCACCTATTTGAATATGAGATACTTAATTATTAGTTAAGGGATTTACTCAAGGGAGCTCAACAACAGAGACAAAAATAGGGGACTTTATGGATGACACATGCACCTCAAGGGCTTCCCAATGACAAAGTCACTGTTGAGATTGACAGCAACCATCCATTTGTTTTCTTTAGCTTTTCCTTTTTGTCCTTGTACTTCATTAGCAATGTCTTTTCATGGAAAAGAGCTGATAACCAGTCAGCCCTTCCAGATAACCACAGGAGAAATCTGGGCTCCCAGGATGCCTCCAACCTAAGAGGGGCCCTCCCCCACAGAACCCAAGTGGGATCCCGGAGCTGCCAGTTGCATGGGGAGGCTCCTCGACAGCCCTTCAGCTCAGGCTGATCTCCTTCCTTCATGGTTTGGTGGGCAAGAAATCCAGTTGCCATGGCAACTTCCTGCAGCCATTTCAGGCTAGATAGAACATTCCCTAAGGCTCCTCTCCACCTGTATGTCCTTGGCAATTTCCCTGCCTTGGCGAAGTAGGTGGGGAACCACTTCCTCTAGGGATCTCCCCCAGCTCACGGATAGTATAAATGGGCAGGGGAACTGCGTTGCCATGGTAGCAACTCCTCTAGTCTTCCACTCAAAGAAAGTCTGGCTCAAGGGATCTTCCCGGTGCTCCCAATGGCAAAGTCAGCAAGGAACTGCATTATCTTAATAGTTTCCACAAGATCTTTCCAAGACAGGGGTTGGCTTTGTAGGGTGGCTGCTGGGGGATGGGTAGGGAGTTTGGCTGAAGAGGCCTGTTCCCAGGGACCTCACTGCCATGGTAACATCCCCAGTGGCAGACACAGGGCAGGTTTCTAACCAGCTAAGCCCTGATGCCACCTTTCATGTCTGTTCTTGTTCTTCTCTGCTACCTTTCTTTTTTTTTTCACAAACCCCAGGGATTCTGCTGGCTACACCCCTCCGAATTCTTGAGATCACTGTGATTATGCCTTTCCCTTGCTCAAGACTAGTTTCAAGGTAGGCTGTTGTCTCTGTCTACGTTCACCTTCTTTGCTGTTCATAATTCCACACACACAAAAAATTCCCCTTGAAAAAAGGTAGGTTTTGTATGCAAGATAATGGAGGTAGAGGAGAATAACAAAAGTAAGTATCACGGGAAAGTCAAACCAATTCTGTAAGTTGTAACCATGTTCATCCATGTGAGAGCATCCTTTCCCTTCAGCCCTCAGAAGATCTTTTCCCGGGCTTGGAGCTTTTGATGGGAACAATGGTGGCTTTGGTATTCAAACACCTGGGGTTGAATCTTGTTCTACCTATTCCTACTAGCTGAGAAATCACAGGCAAGTCACATACCTTTTCTGGGTGTCTATTTTCTTATCTGTAGAAAGCAAAAGTAAAACATTTCTCACATATTGTGGTAAGAATCAAGAGATGAAATATACATGAAAGTACTTTGCCAATTCAGGCACTTTACAAATCTTGATAATTTTGATAATTTTCATTCTTGTGGAGCATTCTTAATTGATTGGGTCATTCAATTATTCATTTGAATGAATGAGGGAGCTCATTCTAATACTTCCTTTCAGGCAAGTTGCATAACCTCCAGGAGGGTGACTTTCCTCGGCTGTACAGTGGGCTAAACACAATCTCAAAGTATGATTTTGAAGATTAATGAGGTACTGACTTACAAATGTATATACCAGTGCCAGGCAGAGTACCTGCTCAATTAATGGTAATTGTTGTTATTGATTATCTACCGTAAACTCTTTCAGATTTCTCCTTGAAAGTCTTGAGTCATGCTGCTGTGACTCAGGTCTTCCTCATTACTCTCCTCCGCACTTTTAAAGGCTGAGAATTAGCAAAGAAGGGTGGGGCCAGTAGTGACTGTGACCAGGATCAGGGGTTATTTGAAATGACATAGGGGGCCATAATACTTTTCAGCTCCCTTTACACTCAATGTAGGGCCAGCAAATTTGGCCCTGGGGCGCCTGGGTGGCTCAGTTGGTTAAGCGACTGCCTTCGGCTCAGGTCATGATCCTGGAGTCCCGGGATCAAGTCCCGCATCGGGCTCCCTGCTCGGCGGGGAGTCTGCTTCTCCCTCTGACCCTCCTCCCTCTCATGCTCTCTGTCTCTCATTCTCTCTCAAATAAATAAATAAAATCTTAAAAAAAAAAAAATTTGGCCCTGAATCTTGGAGGAGGCACAGATTGCTTTGGGGATACTTCTTTGAATCTTTCTGTCCACATGGACCAAGGATCAATACCCTCCTGCTGACACCCTTGGGACTCTCACTCAGGTCTGCCTTCCCTCACGTGGTGCCGTCAGCTCTCAGACCTTCTCTGGGTCCTCCCTTCCTCCAAGCTCACCTGACCCACTGTTGGCTATTCCTTTCAAGTACAACTCAGTGTTCAGCAGTCTAATCAATAATTTACAGATAAGACATTAAAAAGTAATGAACACTTAAAACACTGCCCCTCCCAGAAAATAATTTTGCAGTTCCAGTGGGGCTTTCAAAGGTTTCACTCCTAACCCCTTTGTAAAAGCTTTCATACCTACAACAGCCTGCAGTGACTGAGCCCACCCACTCCCTGAACTACTACTAAGCTTAGAGCATTTTAGATTTAATTGTGCTTTAATTATTTCATGTGTTAGTCTTTTCTTGCCAATGAGATTGTAAATTTCTCAAGGGTAGGAAATTTTTTTTTTTATTCTTCTTGATATATCCTACTCTGACCAGCAGTGTTGGGCATAAAGTAGACTCTCAGTAAAAAATTTACAATTGATTTATAATGGTGAGAATTCATTCAGCCAGGAAAATGGTTTCTAACACACTGAGTTACATTTGGAAAGTTGAGTTCTCCTAAATTCCTGATTGGTTCTAAAAACAACTATTTTGGGGGTTCTGTCTCTGTATCCTTCCTAAACATCCACACTAGGATGATTTTATTTAAATGAGGATGTCATTTCAAGTCATGTAGCTTTAAGGGATTTCTTGTAATTGTTTTGTATAAATTTGTATCCAAAGAAGCAATTGTGGACTTGCAATATACCTATTCCAAACTGTCTTCATTCCAGGAAGTCCAAGTTTAAAATAGGTCCTCTTATGGGAAGTGATGCATAATGGAATTGCATCTTCCTTATTGATTAGATATTTTTAAGCTGTGCCTTTTGCTCAAAACCAAAGGACAGAGATATAAGAAAAGGGTACTCTAAAATAGTTAAATTAGAAAAAAAATAGCAGGTAAAGGAACAATAAATGTTAAAATTAGCTAAGTTATCTCAGTTTGTAAAGAAAGTTTTTTTCTCACTCTTAGCAATGGGAAGGAGAGAGTTTCTCAGACATAGGGCCTCTCCACAAAGACTGTTGGCCTCCAGTTCACCCAGGTATAAATTAATGTTAACATCACACAAGATGTTATCAACTGTCACAAGGATATATAAGCGTAGAGTTGTTCTCAAAGATAACAGTCAATGCATCAAGTTCTTTTTTTCTGGGGGATAAATTAAAATACCCTTTAAAAGGCAGTGCGTTAGTTCACAAGGGTCAAAGTAACATCCTCTGTAATGACAAGGAGCCTGGCTTTCTTCTGATGGCTGTTTGCATAATTGAGTTATGCTCGGTCACACCACCAGATGAAAGTGAGGTAAGGAGGACTCCAGGATTAGTTTTCCTTCAGGAAATGACTAGAGGAAAAGTTGGGTACCTTGGGTCATCATATGGGGACAGGGACTAGGAAAGGAAGAGACATGGCCCCTGTTCACCTTGGTCCCCATTTTCAGAGGATATGGGAGTAGGACATGTCACGGGTGCTGTGGTTCTTCATTAAGATCCTCAAATTCCCCTTCAGGACTGAAGCATCCAGTCCCCTAGTTTCCAGGAGTGTTGGCTGTTGAAAGTTCACTACTGAGTTCTTCCTAGGCAATTGTCAACAGTTTAACAGAACTGCCTTGCCCAAGGTCAGGTGCTCTCTCTGGGGGAGCTGAATCCTACGTCCTGTTAATAAAAACCCAGCAGCCCTCTTGCCTTACTTTGGGCTCTGAAGGGTCATCAGCTCTACTGCTCCCTGTGTGATGCTGGCAAAGCCTGCATGAAGCCTGCACTGCCATTCAAGCTGTCCCTCTCCCCGTCCTACTTCCTTCTCTCCCATGAGTGTTGACCCCAAGAGCACTCCCTACAATCTTCCTCACACAGCTCCATCTCAGAGTCTGTTTCCTGGGGACACTCGAACTAAGAGAGAGCATCTTTTAAATTGTGAATGAGAATTGAGACTTTTCTACCAGGGAAGTTTACCTTGGATCATATAAACCTAGCATCTTAACACTCAATAGGGCAGTATTAGCGAATTTTACAGAGGAAGAATTGAGACCCAGAGAGACTAAAGGAACAAGGTCACACACTGGATACCAAACGAAGGCCAGAGCTGGAACTCGGTTGTCATGACTCCTAAAGCCGGGTTCTTATCTACATTGTGTGGTTGCGCTGACATCGCTATGTTGGGAGGCAGCAGCTAATAAGCAGGTGGTAATGACTTGCTCCCTTTAGAGAAAAGAATGATGAGAGAGAGAGAGAGAGATACTGAACCAATGAAGGGCCCACCCATTCCTGTTTAGATTTGTGCTGAAAAGGGGCTGCGAGGAGGTGCACTGGTTTCATTGTTGATGACCTTCCTCCAGTTTTTGTCTTTGGATGTTGAGGGGGCTATGTTATGAGATAGGTAATAAATGTCACAGAGATGAATGAGGAGTGAAAGAACCCTCCAGGCTTCTCTAGCTCAGCTGGTCCCACAATAACAATCTTGGCAAGGAGGGCTGCTGCCAGAGTAACAGCAGTAAGATGATCCTGAGCCCAGGCAATCTGCAGAGTTAGTATGTGTACAAAGCATTCCAATGATTACACTCCTATTGTTCAGTGGATTATTCTTACAAAATGCTTCACAGGCACTGATTCATTTCCCCAGATATCACTTACCATATTATTGCCTTCTTTTAGTGAATGAATCTGAATCTTTCCAGTTTTGGAGGGTCTAGCTGTCATGTACATTATTGCTTTCCTTTCTGTCAACCTCTCCCCCCTCCCTCAGTGGCTTCCTAACACAGCGTTCATGCTTGGGATTGACTCCTGATCACCCCAACTCTCAGCCAAAAGAGGAGGAGGTCCTGACTGACCTAAACCAATCAGCAAAATGGTGTCCCCGTTGCCATGGTGACTGGCTTAGGATTACCTTCCGATTTCTAAATCTACTCCAGTCAGCCCCTGACATTCTCCTAGTCTCAGTGATTGGTTCTGAGAGGTAGGAGAACTAAGTTGGGTTAATTAGAGTGGAAGACTTCTGGTGGTTGGAGAATTAAAAGTTCCGTCTCCTCTAAGATGGGGTGATGTGGAAATTGGAGGCCTGGGACTGATGCATCCATCTATCCATCTTGTCTTAGAGGAGTTTAGCCTGAGGATGAAGCTAACACACAGAGGAAGGTAGAGCAGAGACAACAACCAAGACTGTGCTGGAGTCCTGATCAAACAGCGTCTGAATCTGACTCTATCTTTGGACTTTTCAGTGAGGCATGCAATATATTTATTTCCTGTACAGTTTGCATTGGGTTTTCTGTTTCTTGCAACCAAACACATGCGGATTGATTGCTTCCTGTAGCAGCTGCTTTCTCTACACAGGCCCCTCTCCTATGCAGTCCTAATCTAGTCCTTCCTAGGGAAGAACAATCTTAAAAAGGAATAAAACTCTTGCCAAGAGGAAGTCAAAAGACTAGTTCAAAGAGCATCCATCGAAGGATTTTATCCAATAGTTTTGTCTCAACCTGGTGCTTAAGGTCTCAAGCTGTAGGCCATGTATTGGCCTATCTAAATGTTGGGCTTCCCTAAGTAGTTTGTAGTATCTGTGAGGACAGGAGTAGCGTATCAAAAGACTTGAACATAGTCCTACAGCGCTAAGTAAAATGTTTTTGCACCATGTAGGTGCTCAGAAAATGAGAGTTGAATTCAAGTCAATTCAACTCCTGTCACTACCATTAGCACATCTTCTAGAAGCTGGAGGAAAAGGACACTCCCCACAACACTGTCAAGTTTGGGATATAAAGTAAATTGTCTTGGCCAAACTCTTTCCCTGTTAAGTCACAAGCAACTGGCACAGGGTCTGGTCCAGAGTAGGCAGTCATTTATTGAATAAATTCACTTTGAATTTGTAACCACAAAACTCAACTGGTCGCTTAACAATTTTGAACAATTCTACTTTTCCAGTCTCCTAACCTTCCTTTCCTATAACATACCTCTCTTACAAACTAATTCCCAGTCAATAACCTTGGGTCAAAAGTGACCAAGAAAAGAGCGGACCTCCTCTGCATTTTCACCAGTAAATCCTTACATCTCCCTCTACTTGCACACATTTGTTCGTTCATGGAACAGATACTTGTTGAACATTCACTACAGCTGGGTTCTACAGATACAAGGACAAAAAGATAGATCAAGTTTCTTCCTTGTATATTAGAGGGGAGAGAGTGGATACAAATAATCAAATAAAACAAACAAACAGTATACTTTCAGATAGTGATTATGTACTATAAGGAAAATATATTGGAGTGAAGAGCCAGACAGGGACTTGGGGAAAATGGAGTGGGATGGAGTTATCCTAGTGAGTCAAGAAAAGCCTCTTTGAGGAAATAATATTTAAGCAGGATTTGAATGATAAGGGAAAGCCATATTAAGATTTATAAGAACAACCTGGAAAATGGAATAGCAAATATAAAGACTCTGAGCTGGAACAAATGTGGTTTGATTTAGGAAGAGGAAGGAGACTGGAGCCTAGCGTGAGAGGACTGGTAGAAGATGAGGTCCATGGATTGGAGAAGAGTGGGTTGTATAGGGCTAAGGACCATTTCTGCTTTCCTTCCCAGGAAAATGGACAATTCCTTCCCCCTTGACGCATTTTCTTCTTTTGGGTCTGTGATACCAACTGCTGTCCTCTTCCCCTCTTGCAAGCCTCCTGACCTCTCAATCTCAGACTTCTTTGCCTCTTTCACTGAAGTTTTTTTTTTTTTTAAAGATTTATTTATTTATTTGAGAGAGAGAGAGAGCGCATGCATGCATGAGTGGGGGGAGGGGCAGAGGGAGAGAGAAAATCTCAAGCAGACTCCCTACTGAGCACAGAGCCTGATGTAGGGCTCAATCCCATGACCCTGAGATCCTGACTTGAGCCGAAATCAAGAATCGGAGGCTTAACGAGTGAGACACCCAGGCACCCCTCTTTCACTGAAATTCTTAATGTCCAAGTCGACCAGAACTCATTTCCTTGGATCTGTTCTTTCTCTACTTTTTCTCTCATCTGTCTTCTCTCCTGCTCCTTCTCTTTCTCTGTGTCTCTCTCAGTGTCTCTCTCTCTGGTTTTATCCAGTATCATGGCTTTAAATATCATCAACATGGTCACTGAGATGGGACAGCGTTGGCTTCTCTTAGCCTCAGAGTCTTATATTTAACTTCCTACTCAGCAGCTCCATTTTGATGACAAAATAAGCGTCTTGAAATTAACATGTGAACACAACACTCTTGACTTCACCTCATTCTAAACATGTACTTTCTGAAGTTTTCAGTATATTATTAATGGTACCACTCAGTTGCTCAAGCCAAGACCTTGGGTGTCATTCTTGATTTATCCTTTTTCTTACACCCCTTATCTAGCTCATCATTTAACTTCATGGTTCTATCTTCAGAATCTCAAATCCATCCATTTAACTACAATGCCACTGTCACTAACCCTTCATCTCCTACATTTGTTTCTATCTTGTTACTCCACTCTTTAAAAGTCTGTCATTCATCATGTATCATATGACCTTACTGATAAGAGGAATACTTAATCTCAGGAAACAAAGTGAGGGTTGCTGGAGTGGTGGGGGGTGGGAGGGGTGGGGTGGCTGGGTGATAGGCATTGGGGAGGGTATGTGCTATGGTGAGCGCTGTGAATTGTGTAAGACTGATGAATCACAGACCTGTACCTCTGAAACAAATAATACATTATATGTTAAAAAAAAAAAAGAAGAAGAAGAAGATAGCAGGAAGGGAAGAATGAAGGGGGGAAAATTGGCAGGGGAGACGAACTCCGAGAAACAGAGTTCTAGAGGGGACGGGGGATGGGGGGATGGATTAGCCTGGTGATGGGTATTAAAGAGGGCATGTACTGCATGGAGCATTAGGTGTTATACGCAAACAATGAATCATGGAACACTACATCAAAAACTAATGATGTAATGTATGGTGATTAACAGAATAAAAAAATTAATTCAAAAAAAAAAAGAAAACCAATGGGGGGGGGGAAAAAGTCTGTCATTCATAAAACAGACAGAATGGTTTCTAAAAATATAGTCAGATCATGAGAATTACTGCTTAATACTCTTCAATACCTTCCAAGATTTTTTTTAGTTTTAGTAAAATATATGTATCACAAAATTTACCATTTTAACCATTTTAAATGTACAATTCAGTGGTATTAAATGCATTCACATTACTGTGTAACCATCATCATATCCATCTCCAGAACTTTTTCATAATCCCAGACTGAAACTCTGTACGTATTAAATAATAAATCCAAATTCTCCCCTCCACCCAGCCCCTGATAACCACTGTTCTACTTTCTGTGCCTATGAATTTGATTATTCTAGATACCTCAAAAAATAAAATCATAACAATATTTGTGTCTGGTTTATTACAGTCAGTGTAAGATTTCCAGGTTCATCCATGTTGTAGCCTATATCAGAATTTCATTTTTTTAAAGCTGAATAATATTTCTTATATGTTTATAACACATTTTGTTCATCCATTTTTCTGTTGGACATTTGGACTGTTCCCACCGTTTGGCTATTGTGAATGATACTGTTAGAATATTGGTGTACAAATACCTATTCAAGTCCTTGCTTTCAATTCTTTTGGGTATATACCTAGAAGTGGGATGCTGGATCATACGGTAATTCCGTGTCTAATTTTTTTGAGGAACCACCATACAGTTTTCCACTATGGCTACACCATTTTACATTTGCACCACCAATGTTCATGGGTTCCAATTTCTTCAAATTCTTTTTTTTTTTTAAAGATTTTATTTGTTTATTTGCTAGAGAGAGAGAGAGTGACAGTACAAGCAGGGGGAATGGCAGGCAGAGGGAGAAGCAGGCTCCCTGCCTAGCAAGGAGCCCGATGTGGGACTTGATCCCAGGACCCTGGGATCATGACCTGATCCGAAGGCAGACACTTAACTGACTGAGCCACCCAGGCATCCCTTAATTTCTTCAACTTCTTGCCAAGACTTGTTCTTTCCTTTCCTTTTCTTTGTAAAATAATAGCCATCTTAATAAATGTAAAGTGGTATCTCATTGTAGTTTCCATTTGAAATTTCATAATGATTAATGATTTTGAACATCTTTTCATGTGTTTATTGGCCATTTATATATCTTCTTTGGAGAAATGTCTATTCAAGTGCTTTGACCGTTTTTGATTTGGAATGTCTGTTTTTTTGTCCTTGAATTCTGGAAGTACTTTATATATTCTAGATATTAATCTCTTATCAAGTATATGATTTGCAAATATTTTTTCCCAGTCTATAGAGTTCCTTTTTACTCTCTTAATAGCGTCATTTGATGCACAAAATTTCTCAATTTTGCTGAAGTCTAATTTATCTATTTTTGTTGTTGTTGTTGCTTGTGCTTTTGGTGTCATATCCAAGAAATCATTGCCAAATCCAATGTCATGGAGCTTTTTTCCAATGTTTTTTTTTCCTAAGAGTTTTATAGTTTTAGTTCCTATGCCTAAGTCTTTGATCCATTTTGAATTAATTTTTGTATCTGGTGTTCCATTAGCTTTTTTTTTATTATTATGTTATGTTAATCACCATACATTACATCATTAGTTTTTGATGTAGTGTTCCAGGATTCATTGTTTACGTATAACACCCACTGCTCCATGCAGTATGTGCCCTCTTTAATACCCATCACCAGGCTAACCCAGCCCCCACCCCCCTTCCCTCTAGAACCCTCAGTTTGTTTCTCAGAGTCCATAGTCTCTCATGGTTCGTCTCCCCCTCCGATTTCCCCCCCTTCATTTTTCCATTAGCTTTTAAAATAAAATCCAAACTGGATCTAGCTTACCTTTCCAATTTTATCTCAGCACTCCAACCTTCCCATTCCACTCTACTCCACCCGTTATGGTTTCCTTTCTCTATTTTTTCCCCAGCTTTATTGAAACATAATGGATATATATAGTGTAAATTTAAGGTACAACATGCTGACTTTATACATTTATATATTGCTAAATAATTACCCCTGTGGCATTAACTAACACCTCTATCTCTTTACTTATTTTTAACACACTAAACTCTTGTCCATATCTGAGAGTTTACACTTGTTCCCTCTGTCGAGATGACTCTTTGCATGCCTGGTTCAACCTCACCTTTCAGGTTTCAGCTCAAACATCATGTTCCTTCAGAGGCTTTGTTGACTCTGTCTTTTCTACTTCTTTCCCTTTGTCTTC
The DNA here is from genome assembly GCF_054177405.1 of Leptonychotes weddellii. Classification (NCBI taxonomy): domain Eukaryota; kingdom Metazoa; phylum Chordata; class Mammalia; order Carnivora; family Phocidae; genus Leptonychotes; species Leptonychotes weddellii. The sequence continues at coordinate 56,592,466 of NC_138373.1, read as the reverse complement.
CTGTCCTTTCCAGGTTATTCTTTTTATTCCAACCCATTTATTTCTTTTATAACACTTAGAAAATCTATAAATGTTCTGTTATTTGGGGTTTTTTGTTTGTTTGTTTTGTTTTGTTTTGTTTCTTGTCTATCTCCTATCATTGAATGAATGGGAATTAACTAGTCCTTAGCTAAGAATTCTCAGTTTTTTAAAATATGCCTTCTGCTTAGCCTTAGAACTATGGAAAAGTATTCCATCTTTTAATGTGGTTAATCAGTCTATTATTAGTAAAGTTGATCTCAAAGATTGCTTATTTTCCTTTATTTGAGATACTATGGATTAGATCTATTTAAAATCTAATTGTGCTGTGTTTGGATTTGACTAACTTTGTTTTCTGTCCACCAGCTCTGCCCTTTTACTTTGAAGACTGAGGCACAGTGAACTTATGAAGAAGCTGATAAGTAGGCCTGTCTAGAATGATAAATAGGCCTTTCTAGTGTGAGGGGTGGGGTGAGGGTGATGGTAGTAGTGGGGAGTATTCACAGAAGGGTTTAGTGGGGCTATCTGTTTTCAAGTAATATTTCATGGAAATGGCCCTTTGTTGATTGTTGATGATTGTTATGCTGAAAGAGAAAATGTATACAAGGACTTCCACTGTGTGCAGAAGGTGATAGTTCTCTAAGCAGTTCACATAATAACTCATTCATGATTAATATTGAGTTGGACAAGCTGTTTGTTAGGTAATAATTATCTCCCCTTGTGTGACCTTATCTTGGCAGAGAACTGCCATTACTAAGCAAGAGGAGGAGTGGTCACTCATCTCTATCAGGCTGAATAGCAGAATAACAAGGGTTCAGGGAAGGCTCCTTGTTCAAGACACTTTGCAAAAACAAGAAGAGTGTTTTCTGCAGAAGAGTGAACCTTGGTTGGCTAGCTGGAAATGTGTTCTGACTCTGATGTTTATGTTCGTCGGCCAGCTGGTCTTTAGGAAAACTTGCATGGAGATGTCTTTGTGAGAATCCCTTCAAAATGCGCACAAAGCTGTAGTTGTCCTTTGCTGTGACTTCATCCCAAATGAGCTAGAGTGACTAACCAGGTTGCTGGAGAGTTTATCTAATTTGGTTAACAACATCTATCTGAGATCATTAAAATGTAAACAAGATAGAGTTTTCTGTTTAAACAGCATCAGAGATTGTCTTTGATCTGATGCCCTGGATGCACCTTACTCCCTCCTTCGAATTCTCTTAGCACTCTTGTTTCATCTGTGTTCATTCCTCTGTTACATTCTTTATCTTATCTCCTTAACTACAAGCTCTTGCAGGATAATATCTTGCCTGATTTATCACCGCATCCTCCATAGCCTATGGTACCAGAGCTTTCAGATACAAAAATTGACAGTAATAATGATAATAACTAATCTTTATTGATCCTATATGCTGTGCCTACGTGCCAGGCTCTGTGGTTTGTTTGTAGTAATTTTATTTTCCCAACAATCTCTTGAGATATGTACTATTAAAATTCCTGTTACCTTATAAATAAATTAAGGCACAGAATTGTTAATTAACCTCCCAATGGTCACATAAGCAAGTATATGACCAGGCCATTCACCCTAAGGACTGTGATCTCAACCTCTAAACTGGATAATAAGTGGTGAATAAATGTGTGTTGAATATAAGGTATGTATGCTCTTGGGTGGTGAAGGTCATTTGACTCCAGACCATAACAGACCTGATGGGTCCATATTGGTTTTTATCAACTTTGAGCATTATTTAATCTGGAAGATTTCTAAAAGATCAAATTAGGATGAATCTTGATGTTCATTTATGTATATACACTTATTTATATTTAAATATAAATATTCATTCATTCAACAACTATTTATTAAATACAAAATATGTGTCAGACCCTTGCTAGCTATGAAGGAATGATAGAGAACAAAAAGAAATATGTTCTGAGTGCTGTTATAGCTTACCTTCAAGTGGGAATGATGGGCGTTGACAAATAGTTACACTAAATGAACATGTGAATTACTACAAATTGAGGTCTTGCTCTGAAGGAAGAGGAAACTAGTCCTGGAGAGCACATAACAGAGGAACCTGACTTGGGCCAGGTGTCAGGGAAGGCTTCTATGAAGAAGGCATCTTTTAGTTGGTTTGGCTGGAATACTGCTGGTTCTTTGTGTATTTTCTACTTCTGACAATTTCTTGTTCATGGCCAGTTTCCAAATACATGCCCAGAGAGTTCCCAGTTGTAATTTCCCTGAGTTGTTCCTTTCCTTAATTTTCACATTTCTTTTGGTTTCCACGATCATTCGTTACTTATGTCCACCGCCCCCCCCATCTCTTTCTCCCTCATTCTGTTGATCAGGGGTGTGAGCAATGGCCCACGTCATCCCCGGTCCCTCCTGCCATCCCTGGCCTCTGCTGCATCACTTTAATGACAGACACTGCTGACACCTACACAGTTCTCCTAAAATTCCGCCATTAGTCATTCCTTTGGTCAGGGCTCTTAAGGTCCTTTTAAAATTCATAACTTCTCTCTGGGAAGGTAGCACATCTAGCCACTTTTTAGCTATTAGTTTTTCTCATCAACTAGGTTCAGAGAACAGGGCCATGAGGTGATTTTTAATAAAGCGTTTGAGGAAGTCTGAAGCAATGCCTTGGAAAAGATGTTTCCACAAAAACTAAGCAGCCCTGAAAGGGTTCTAAAACAAAGTAGGAGATGCTGACTGAAGGGAAGAGTGACTCCAAAGCCAGCCACCTAAGAAGATGGGCAGGAAGAATGGAGGCCGGTCATTCTGTTCCTACCCTTCATCTCTTCAGACTGACTTATTTTGGCAAGGTGAGTTCTAGGTGACCACATAATTTACTGCCCTAACGAGGGCACTTTTGAGAATGAAATGGGGGAACTTTTTAAAAATTGTATAGGATCAATAGCTATAAGCAAGGATTGTCCTGGTAAACGAGGACACATGATCTCTCTGGTTACAGGAGGTACTGGGGAGGAATCTCCCTGCAAGGTTTAATAAGGAATTTTGCATTCCTCCCCCCGACCCCCACCCCCACCCCCACCCCCGCCGGCAGGAGTCAAATAAAAAAAATGCAGCTTCTTCCTCCTAGGTCTACACACAGTCACAAAACAATTCTTTATTTGAATTTTTTAAAAAATGTATTGACTCATATTTATGTATTCTTGGTTCGGAGTAAAAGGTGAAATGCTTTTACTCTAAATGGAGAGGTAGGGTTGGGGGCAGGTTGCAAAGGGGCTTGAATGCCATGCTTAGGAACATCAACTTAATCCTATCTGCACAAAGAAACTGTCAGGGGAAGGATGCAAAATGACCCAGGGCTTACAAATACCACCCTGGAGACAGTGGAGAGAATGGGTGGGTGTAGCAAACACTTTGGAAGTGGAGATGCTTTGGACAGAAAGTGCAACATGACTGTGGTCCCAGGGAAGGTGCTGAGGATCTGAGTGAGAGCAGAGGTAGAGGTCACAGAGTGAGGGGGCTCTATCTGAAAGATATTGTGCAGTTAGAATCATTAGCACTTGATGAATTACCAGATGTGGGGAATGAGGAAGAAGAAGGAATAAAAGGTGATTCAGGTTTCCAGAAAGACTGACTAAGATGAAGGGCAATGCTGTTAGCTCAGATAGGGGACACAGGAAGAGGAATGAGACTGTGGACAAGAGAAGTTTTATTTTTTATATAAAATTTAAAGAACATGTATTATGTGCCAGGGCTTTGCTAGAACTTTCTGTACCATCTCACCTGATCCTCTCAGTTGACTATGAAAGGAGGTCTTGCCATTACCCGTATTTTACAAAGTAGGAAACTGAAGCACGGAAAGGTTCAGTGCCTTGCTCAGGCCGCCCAGCTAATACATGGTGGGGATGGAATGTGAAAGTAGCAACAGCTCCCACTCTTATTATTGTGACCCCTTCTTGGAGGTGAAGATTGAATATATCAAAGTGGTGGCAGTCTGGGGCTAACTAATCATTGGTGCAAATTTGGCAGATGAAAATCTAGTTCTTTTTCTGGTTTGTTTTTATTTTCCTTCTATATATGTGTATTATCAAGGCATGAAATGGAGTCCCATTCTCTTCCCTCTCTCGATTTTTTTTTCCACACTTTTATGGCTGCAACCATAACATCCATGGGATGTCTCCAAAGCCTCGATCTCAGGGCTTGACAAACAGTTGCAGATCTTTAGCTGCCTTTTAAACATCCCTAATTGCATTACTGCTGCCATGAAAGTATTTAAGCCCTAACTGAGGATCTACAGTACAAGACTTTAAGGCCTAGGAGGAGCCTTACATATCGAATTATTGACAGGACTCTACTCTGCCAAAGGTTCCTGTAGTTGTAACTTGTGCTATCCAATACAGTTTAAATTTAAATTTAATTAAAAGTATGTATAATTAAAAATTCATTTCATCAGTCTCATTAGCCAAATTAAAATGCTCAGTGGCCATTTGTCACTAGTGGCTACCATGATGGACAATGCTGATATGGAACATTTTCATCAGTACTGAATGTTTCACTGGATAGTGCTGTAGATTAACCAACCATCCACGTCTAACTCCAAAATTATCTGCTCCTTGATTAGCTCCAACTTCATACTTCATACCACCGTTATGGACTGAATTGTGTCCCCCATCCACCCAAATTCATATGTTCAAGCCCTAACCCCTTAGTGTGACTTTATTTGGAGATAGGGACTTTAGGGAGGTAATTAGGGTTAAATGATGTCATAAGGGTGGGATCCTAATCTGATAGGGCTATTGTCCCTGAAGAAGAGGAAGAGACACCAGACATCTCTTTTTTCCTGTACGTGATAGGGGAAAGACCATATGAGAACTCAGTGAGAAGGCAGCCACCACTCCCATCCATGCCTTCATACCCAAACCTAATACATCTTCTTCTCTTGAATTTGATCTTCTCTTCTGCATATATAGGTGTTGAACAACCCAAGTTTGAACTGCACAGGTCCACTTATACAAGGATTTTTTTCACTAAATATAGTACAGTACTGTAAATGTATTTTTTCTTTCTTATGATTTTCTTAATAATATTTTCTTTATTGTAAGAATGCAGTAATACATATAACATAAAAATATGTGTTAATCAACTGTTTATGTTATTGGTAAAGCTTCAAGTCAACAGTAGGCTATTAGTTAAGTTTTTGGGGAATCAAAAGTTATATGTGGATTTTTGACTGTGTGGGGGTCAGTACCCCTTACCCTCACATTGTTCAAGGGTCAACTGTAGCTTGAATGTTCTCCTTCTTTTCTTTTTTTACTACTAACCTAGCGTCATCTCATATTTAAGATACCTAAATACCTGGGGTGCCTGGGTAGCTCCGTCAGGCGTCCAACTCTGATTTCGGCTCAGGTCATGATTTCAGGATTGTGAGATCGAGCCCCGTGTTGGGCTCTGCACTCAATGGGGAGTCTGTTTGAGATTCTCTCTTACCCTCTCCCTTTGCCCCTCCCCCATGCTTTCTCTCTTTCTAAAATAAATGAATCTTTAAAAAAAAAGATACCAAACTACCTGACATCATTTTTCCTATTACCATTTTAGATTTATAAATTAATTTCACCAAAAGATTATTTTCATTTATATCGTTTTTTGGTCATAAGTCCTTAGAGGTTCTAGGGAAAAGCCCAAACTTCTTATTCTAAGATTCCAATTTGGCCACTATCATGCCTCTCTCCTCAAACTGCACACAGTCTAAACAAACTGATCTTCTGACTCACCCCCATACTTTAGCAACTACTGACCTTCTCCTTGCTCAGGCATCTTGCCTCAGGATGTAGGTGAATCCTGCTCTACATCCTGACCATTCCAGCTCCTCATAGTCCATCATCCCCAATGCACCTCACATCTCCCTTGTGTTTCCTAAACTTCACACATCATCAGCAATAACAGCATCACAACAGGAATTACAATAAAAAAATACCAATGTACTTAGTGGTTACTATAAGCCAGCAACTGTACTTAAAACTTTAATTATCTTACTAAATTTTCATAAAAGCCCTATGCAATCAATATCATTCCCACCATTTTTTACATGGAAAGACTAAAGATTGTATTGCTCAAGTTAGGGCAAGTTTTAGCTTATTCTTATGTCCTCAACACTAATTTGGTGCTTCATACCAGAATATTTATTTTTTCAAATGAGGATCCTATTTTCCCTATTAACCTGGAAGCTTCTTGAAGGCAAATCCTGTATCTTGCACACTTCATTCAAACATAGAAGCAGATCTCAAACTATATTGGTTCTTTCCACTCACCCATTTCTCAACAACTTGCAAGTTGTTCCTTTTAAATTCCATCTCTTAAATATTTGCATGCCTCAGATATCAGCCTTAGTCCTTCTGTTTTTCTTACTTTATAAATTTTGCATGCTGATTTCATGAGCTTTTGGCTCCATTACCAGCTTTACATGTGGTTGAGCATTGTATGTACAGTTCAGGCCCACCTGGCATGCAGGTCAGGCAGACTTCTCTGGTAGAGAATCTACTTATTCAGGGAAAGGTTGGAATCCATCAGGGGGTACTGGAACTCTCTGTTGTGACCTTTGGCAGGGCTGAGACTGGAGGAGGCAAGTGAAGTCCCTAGAGTGCAAAATTTGAGGAGGCATTTCACTCAGGATTGTGAACTTGTTGCCCCTGCACTTGTATAACTCTGAGGGTGAGTCTTGGCCTTGACCTCTAGGGTGAGCCTGGAGAATATGCTTCGGGTACCAGTAATGTCCTGGGCTTTCCCCTTTTTAGATTTTAAGTTTCTTAAGAAAGAAACTGATGTTTCTAACTCCTCCCCACCAGTACTTTATAACACATCAGTCACTCAAAAAAAAAAGAAAGGTAGTGATGTTGAATTGAATTCCATCTATCTTTGGCTTGTCCCTACAGAGGAAGGCTGTATAGAGTTCCCATTTCCCCACTCTGAGTTTTACCCTAGACCAGCAGAGATGATATTTATAAAAGATTTAGGAACTAAAGGGAATCAACAGGCACAGGAGGCTGCAATTCAGGAACCAGAGCTAGAGCAGTGGTTCCCAACGTGTGGTTCCAGGTTCCACAGCATCAGCCTCCCCTGAGAATTTGTTAGGATTCAAGTTCCCAGGCCCCACCCCAGACCTAATGAATCAAAAAATTGGGGAGTGGGAACCACAGACTATGTTTTTATAAGGCTTTGGGTGATTCTGAGCCAGAGAATGATCAGGTAGTAGATCAACCTAATGACCAGAAAGGATTTCTTAGACTTAGCCAGTGGGAAGAAACTGTAACGTTAGGATATCAGTCTTGTTTACTAGCAGAGCTGAGTGAGACTGACGTTAGGGAATGTGGTTCTATTAACAACAACAAAACAAAACAACAATAACAATAACAAAAGTGAAATCTGAGATGCTTTAGATATTAAAGAGAAGGGTTTAGTTTTTAGAGAGTTTCAAACTGTTGAATAAAAACTCAAGGAATGACAAGGATCCTGAAGAAACTGGAGTGTCGGGGGACACTCAAGATGAGACAAGCCTGCTCAGAGGACAGCTGGATGTCAGAGCAGACACAAAAGCACAGCAGGGCATCAGAACTTGGCACAGATACAAAACTCTTGCAAAAAATGCAGGTAGTCTTCAGTTTGGCCCTGTAAAGACACAAAAGAGATGGTAGAGTTGGAGAGACTGGAAGGAGAGGGTGTGTTCAAGACTGAGTTTCAGAAAGAACAGATGAACCTACACAGCAGGCAGGCATCCGTTAGGGATAGGGATCCCGTGAAGCCAGTAATATTCATGCCAGGCTCACCCAGGTGAGGGAATTGATTTTTCCCAGTATTAGACCTTGTATTAGGCTTTATCAGAAGAACAGAACCAAAAGCTAGGGTGTGTGTATATATCATATATACATATGTTCTATATATAAAAATATATTTTATATGTAAATATATATAGTTTTATATACAAAGTTTTATGAGAAGAGAGAGAAAGGCAGAGAGAAAGAGAGATTTGTTTTATTTATTTATTTTTAAGGATTTTATTTATTTATTTGAGAGAGAGAGTGAGAGAGAGAGGGAGAGAGCATGAGCAGAGGAAGGCCAGAGGGAGAAGCAGAATCCCCGCTGAGCAGGGAGCCCGACGTGGGGCTCGATCCCAGGACCTGGGGATCATGACCCAAGCTGAAGGCAGACGCTTAACCGACTGAACCACCCAGGCGCCCCGAGAGATTTGTTTTAAGGCATTCACTCACATAATCATAGAGGTTTGATGAGTCCAAAATCTGATGGAATAGGCCAGCAGGCTGGAGACTCAAGGAGGAGTTGTAGATTGACTCTAGTGGCAGTCTGCTGACAGAATTCCTTCTTTCTCGAGAGAGGTCAGTCTTTGTTCTATTAAGACCTTCAAGTGCTGGGATGTAGCCTACCCATCTTATGAAGGGCAATCTGATTTACTCAGAGTGGATCAATTTAAATATTAATCTCATCCAAAGAACACCCTCACAGAAATATCCCAAACAATGTTTAGCCAAATATCTGGACACCATGGCCCAGCCAAGTTGACATATACAATTAACTGTCATAAGCTTGCACCCAAGAAAGCTGCTTGCTCCCGCTGGTGGTAGTAGTACCAGCAGTGTATATAGTATGCTGCTACCACATCAGAAAACTGAGAGGAGCAGCGATCTGACAGGGAGCTCCTCACTAAAGGGATATACTACCTTATTTGTGTTCTGCTCATTTCTATTTATAAGCTGTGTGTGTGTAATACTTGAGTTAGAGGAAAGGAATTGTATGAATTTCTACAAATAAATCAAGTACTAATTATTCCTTAACTGTCTGAGACACTGTTTCTAAAATTTTAAATTTATTTCCTCCTACAATTCTCTTACTCAAGACTGTCCCAATTTCTAAATGCTCTGCATCAGCATAATCTCATTGCTTTTCAGCCATTTCCATATTACTCCTCATCTATTTCGACTATATTTTCTCTGCTTTCTTTTTTCTTTGTTGTCTATAAAAATTAACAGGCATTTGGACTGTTCTAATTTTTTTTTGTTATTATGAATAATACTGCTATGGACATTTATGTGCCAGAGTTCCAGTATCATTTCTGTTGGGGATATTACTAAAAGTGATATATATGCACATGCTCAGTTTTATTAGATTACATCATACAAATTTCCTCAAGCTGTGTCTGAGAATTCCAGGTGCTCTATATCCTCACCAACACTTGGTACTCTCAGTTTTGCCATTTCAGTGGGTTTGAGGTGAGTATTATATTGTGATTTTAATTTGCATTGTCCTGAGTACTAATAAGTTTGAATTTCCTGTCATATGTTTGCTGGCCATTTTGGTATCTTTTTTTGGAGAAAGTACCTGTTCAAGTCTCTTTCCCTTTTTTCTATTGGGCTTGTCTGTCTGCTGTTGAGTTTTTGGTCTTTTTTTAATGTATTTCATATACAAACTCTTTGTAGATTATAAGTATTGTGTGTATCGTCTACTCTGTGGCTTGCTTTTTTACTCTTAATGGTATCCTTTGATAAACGGAAGGTCTTAACTTTAATGTAGTCTAATTTATCAGTCTTTTTCTTTATATTTAGTGCTATTTGGAGGCTTTGTTATGTTAGAAATTCTCTTAGAAATTTTGTGTTTTACTACTCACATTTAGTTATACTCTCACCTGCAACTGATTTCATGTAAAGTATGAGGTAAGGTCAAGGTTAATTTTTTCCAGGGTGTTCCAGGTCAGGTTTCCTGGATATTGAATCTGGGGCATTGAGATTTGTGTGCAGGAGTTTTACTGGGATAAAACTTTCAGATATAACCTGAGTGGGAGCAGAGGAAACAGGGTTGGGTGGAGGGAGCTGTTAAGCTGTGGTGATAACAGTCGCGTTAGAGACCTAAATATCCCCATGGGGAGCTCTTGAATTGGAATGATCCTTCAGAGACCAATCTAAGAAAGGACTGTGACTTTAGACCTTTGCATCCACCAGTCACTGGATGTGGGATACCCTCTGGGAGAGAGTACAATCCTGGATAAAGCAGCTTTCTTTGACTAAGGGAAATTCCCTGAGAGACAGATGCAGCTGTGAGCCATCAGCAGCCAACTTTCCCAGTAACCAGGGAATGAGTGCTGTGGTCCTGAAGGTGGATGTGAGTAAACCAGTTGAACAGCACCATTTATTGAAAAGATTGTCCTTTTCCCACAAAGGTTGCTGTAGTGCCACCTTTGTCATAGATCAAATGACCGTACGCGTGGGTCTCATTTTGAACTCTATTCTGTTCCAGTGGTCTCTTTGTTAATCCATGAGCCAATACCACAGCATCTTAATTACACCAGCTTTATCCTGAGTGTTGGTATCAGGGACATTCTGTTTTTCAAGATTATCTTGGCTAATTTAATAAATAGTATCTTACTGTTTTCTGTGTAGAGTCCTTGAAACTCTTTTTCCTCCTTTTTTCTGATGCTGCTGTAAATTAAGAAAAAGTTCATTTTCAAACTACTTATATTGGTATAAAATACAACTGATTTTTGCATATTGCCCTTGTTCTGCCAACTTTGTCAAACTTAGTTTATTAATTCAAATAATTAAACTGTAGATTATTTTTAATTTTATTATACATACTTATGTTTTTATTGAAAAATTACAGTTTTATATCTTCTTTTCCACTCCTGATATCTTTTAACTTATTTTCCTTACTTTAGGAACTTTGATATAATGAAGGATAAAATATCAGGCTTAATAGCCATAGTAGGTAATTATAGCATAACTTATTTAATCAATTGTGATTGAAAGACACTTAATTTTGTCCTCTCTTTTCATAAGTAATGCTGCAAGGAACATCTTTTTACAAACATTTTTATGCAGTCATCTCATTCATTCATTCCTTAGTATGTATTCCAGAATTTCTTGAAATAATCTAATCAACAATTAAATGCATATAAAGCAAATTAAAAATATTTTAAAATAAGAATCTGTAGCTGTCGGGCAGGAATGCATTTTCTTAGTAACTTCTCTTTTGAGTTACAATGGGATCATACTTTTACTGAAAAGAGTCTACGGTCTTGAAAGGTAAATTTAGGAAAAAAGATTTTTGGGAGGGGCGCCTGGGTGGCTCAGTCGTTAAGTGTCTGCCTTCGCTCAGGTCATGATCCCAGGGTCCTGGGATCAAGCCCCACATCGGGTTCCCTGCTTGTGTTCCCTCTCTCGCTCTGTCTCTCTCTGTCAAATAAATAAATAAGATCTTTAAAAAAAAAAAGATTTTTGGGAGATGTGAGCCTACCTACTCCTTTGTATTTGTGCTTTAAGGTACTCAAACGTTCTGGGATTCTAACAGTCTTATTGTGCTTTAATAAATCTCTTTTACAGTGTAAGAATTGTCCAATCTCTTGACCTAAATAAAAATGCATTTTTCAAACGGTTTCTTCTGATATTGCAAAAAGAAAGCAGAGATAAAGGGAATAGGGAGGTGTGGAGAGAGAAAACTAAAAGAAAAAAAAAAGGTGTGCAGATAAACAATTTGAGACCTTAATCCTCTCCCCCATTTTCATTTCAAGATAGTAGCCTGTAATTCATTGCCTCAGGGAGGTATGTGACAGGTGGAAAGCAGAACCATCTGCAGAACGTTCTTGTCTTTGTTTCAGAAAATTTAATCCCAATGAGAACAATAATTCCGCAGAAGAGAAAATTCCCCTGGTCTAGTATTAGAAGAAGTTCATAATCCCTGAGCAACAGTGGTCTTATTTACTGGAGATGCCCTAGGGAAACAGTGAGATCTCAGAGAGGAATATTAGCAGGGGGGGATCATAGCAGGGTTGCCAGATAAAATATAGGATATCCAGTTATATTTGAAATTCACATAGACAATGAATAATTTTTTTGGTATAAGTATGTCCTAAAATCGCACAGAGCATACATACACTAAAAAAAATTATGTGTTGTTTATCTGAAATCCAAATTTACCCAGATGTCCTATTTTTTTTGTCTGCCTGTTTTTTATTTTGTTTTGTTTTGCTTTGCTTTAGATCACAGGCACCTCAGAGCCCAGCTCTGCAAGGTGCAGAGATTCCTGTGACCCATGTATGTTCTGGCACGCGTCAGAGAGCCACTGGATCTGGGACAGTGGGTACCTTGATGGTAGGTGGAGTGAACAGATGACTGAAGGCCTGTCACTGTGTGAAGCCTTGGAACCCAGGTCCAATCTGGTGTGGGAGACTCTTAGATCTTTCCAGAACGTCTGAGGCTGAATTTCTGATTTGTTCATTGAGATGAAATATTAGAGTAAAAATTAATTTGTTTCCTAGAATATTGAAAACCACATTCCATTTACGTCTGAGTTTATAAAGATTCTTTCCTGTGATGATACAAAAACCAAAACCAAAAAAGGTTTGGAGTTTCAAAATCTAGGTGATTAGCAGCTTGGCTCTTGCTTCACAATGGTCACATCTCAAGAAAGGGCTCTGTTTGTGTAGGACAGGAGCTGAACTAAGGATTCGGGATGAAGGCATGGTGATAGCTGCCTACTCCAGAGTCCTCATAGAGTTGCGGTTTCCCCTGAGGCGTTTCTGAGTTGCAGAGGGAGATCTGCCCAGCTCAGACTCACAGGGCACACACCCAGTTAGTTACAGATGACACTCTTGTCTGCCACCGCAGAGCTGTCTGATGGCAGTGGGAGATATTAGTCAGTCTTGGTCACAGAGAATGTGGCCATGGCCAGGATCTGTAAATTCAGCCCAACTGAATGAGGCTCCCCAGGGGACCGTGTGTGTAGGAAGGAAAAACCCCTAAGTCATACATACTGACTCAGTGGATCTTTCCTTTCATCTCCCCTCCGATTTCTTCTTGAGTTTTGATTGGAGACTGTGTTAATTGATTTGTTTTGGCGAGAATGTTGTGGGGGAGGAGGAGGTCCTTCTCTCACTAAGAGGGAGATCCTGGGCCCATATTTTTTCTTCAGCTGCTCAAATGACAAGTTTAAAAAAGGAAAAAGAATCCAAAAAAGAAATTTAGGTAGGTACATTATGCAGAGACAGGATTTTTTTTTTTTAATCCTCTTCATTCTTCATGCTTAAAAAATCTACCCCTTCGCACAGCAGCTCAGTTCTCTCCTGGTTCTTGTTCCAAATCTGCCCTCATCCTGAGAGGGAGTGGGTGTGAGGATGGGGGAAACCCAGCTTCCGGAATAGATGCTGTAATAACGAAACCAGTACACTGGAAGCAAAAAACAACTTCAGCATAATTTGTAGAAAGCTCTGTCCTGGTTTTTAGGAACTCACCAATTCAGAAGTCATTTGGCAATGTAGAGCCCCATTCCTGGCCATCTTTTTCTGAGAACTAAACCTTTGCCTGACTTCCAGGTCAATTTTAAAGACAAATGTGTTGATGATCAAGGAATTATTGTATGAAGTCTAAAATCCTCTGCCTGTATTTAAGTGCTCTTCTCACTTCTATTCCTAACTTACTTGGGAAAGAGTTAAGTAGTAAAAAGCATAGTTTTAAGAAATTATCGGGACTCAATGTTATCATTACGTTGTACTGAGAATATGGCTATTTTTCTAACTTGCGTATGGATCTAGCTGTCCTCACCATCTCTCAGGAGAGGACAGCTTGCTTCCCACGGTTTCCTGATGTTTAACAGATCTGACTTGATACTTTGACTTGTAAATGAACACTGAAGTCAGCCTCTCTGGGGCTATCTAGCTATTTTCTTCTTCCAAGAGGACTAAAAGAAGGTACTCAGAGCCCAGGTACTAGTGCAGGTACTTATTCCCTGGTTCCAAGTACTTATTCCCTGAGTTCACAACTTAAATCCTTTTTAGGGAAGGAGGACTGGAGCACTGCCCTGTGCCCTTCTGGCAGGAGAGGAGCCCATAAACTTTATCTTTTCTCTTTTCCATCTTTTATCTGAGGGAATCCCAGAAATAGCTATTATTGTCAAATATCTGAATGCCTTACTATTGCTACCCAGTCTTCAGGTGCCATAATTACCATACTACATACCATTAAGTATGGCAGGTTAAATTTGTGGTAAACCTTTTCGACTTTCAATATGACTGTTTATTTGTGTTTAAAAATCCGGGATAATTTCATCTGGAACTAGGTTGTTCTGTCATTGATCGAAACTGGCTTTCTGGAGAATTAGGTTGTGCGGCTGTGATCTTGCCATAGACCCCATGCTGGAAGCTTTGCTCCCCTCCCAGTGGGTACACAGCTTCTCATTTCCTCAGCCTTCTGTTCATGGTTTATGGATCAGATAGAGGATGATGTTGGCTCCATCTGGAAAGTGGGTCAGCCTGTCTTTGAGGAGAGACATTGGAGGCCTAGAAATAGTGCTCTAGACACAGACTCCATAAGTTTAGAGACTGATAGGGAAGGGAAGAAAGGACTTGATCCTCAGAAAGTGAAATCAAACTTCAGCCTGAAGTGGACTGCCATCAAAGATGATGGCTCAGAAGAGTGTGAATAACAACCATTATTAATACGAAGGTCTAGTTGAAGGCAGGCGCTGAAAACCCTGCCTGATTTCAAAGCGGGAGGCCTGTCTGAGCACTGAAACTTGCCACCAGTGGATTTTTGGCATTAGGAACAAAAGTGGACTGCGTTAGCCAGGAGGACTAAAACGTTGGCACCAACTGAAACATTCACACCATTGCTTTGCTGGATTTGCCAGGCCAAGGGTGAGGAGCGTCATGTATCTTACAAGGGTCGTTCATTTGGGGACCAGGCTATAGAAGCAAGAACAGTTAAAAGTGATTTCTCTCCCTCCCTTCTGTTCCCTTCCCTTTCCTTTCTTTTGCTCCTTTAATTGACTTCAGGACCTTGGATTTAGCATAATCCTTTGTTTGATACACTTTCACCATTGGTCAATACATGATCTGATTTTTTTTTAAAGATTTTATTTATTTATTTGAGAGAGAGAGAATGAGAGAGAACACATGAGAGGGGATAGGGTCAGAGGGCAAAGCAGACTCCCTGCCGAGCAGGGAGCCCGATGCGGGACTCGATCCAGGGACTCCAGGATCATGACCTGAGCCGAAGGCAGTCGCTTAACCAACTGAGCCACCCAGGCGCCCGACATGATCTGATTTTTAAATTTAATTATTTTAGATAAGCCCTCATGTTCTTCCACCTAGCACCCTATCCCCTTCTCATACCTTACACCACCCAAAGAACTCATCTCTCTGAATCCTGTGT
This sequence comes from Leptonychotes weddellii, assembly GCF_054177405.1. Taxonomy (NCBI): domain Eukaryota; kingdom Metazoa; phylum Chordata; class Mammalia; order Carnivora; family Phocidae; genus Leptonychotes; species Leptonychotes weddellii. The sequence continues at coordinate 56,577,292 of NC_138373.1, read as the reverse complement.
TCATAATGTCCTTGCTTTCATTTCATATGTGTGAGCACATCACAGTTTATTCACCTGTTCTGTTGATGAGCATTTAGGCTTTTCAAGGTTTTTGCTTTTTAAACAGTAATGTTATTAATGTTCTTGTGCGTATCACAGGGCATACATGTGCAAGAATTTCTTTTGTGTATATATCAAGAGTGGAGGTGCTAGATCATAGAGTAGGTGAATGTTTGACTTTACAAGGTGATGCTAAATTATTTTCCAAAAACAATGTTACAAATTTACATCTCCAACAGCACTGCATAAGAGATCTTGTGAATTCACATTTCTTCCATCCTCTTCACATCCAGTGCCAATAACTTGGCTTTATTGGACTTTTTAATTTTTGCCAATCATACAGATTTAACTTGTATCTCATTGTGTTTTGATTTGCATTTCCATACTCACTAATGGGATTCATATGTTTACTGGCCATATATGTTTCTTTTGCTTTGAACTTTCTGATTATGTCTTCTGCTCATTTTTCAATTGGGATAAAAGTACTTTTCTATGAATAAATAGGAACAGTGATTTTTCTAAAAAATAAAAAATTCTTTTAAATCTAAATTTAGGATTCTACTATCAAATGGAGTTGGCACAAATGGTTTTCTATGTTAACATTCCTACATTAAGAAAATCTACATCAAAAACTAATGATGTAATATATGGTGATTAACATAACATAATAAAATTTAAAAAATTAAAAAAGAAAAAAAGAAAATCTTATTTGAAAAAAAAGAAAATCTTAACTTGCATCTAACACAGGGTATTAATGGGCAACATTCTGACCTTCAGATAGTTATAATTCTGAACTCAACAGTTTTTGACCATTTTGACCATTATCATTCTGCTTTCCCTGTCCACTTCCAGTCCAGACCACCAAACTCTTATTTTGATTACTGCAATAGCTTCCTACCTAGTCTCTATGCTTCTGCTCATGCCCTCCTCCTTTAGTCTGTATAGCAGTCCCCATGATTTTGTCACTCCTGTCAAATCCTCCCATGACTTCCCATTGCCCTTGCAATAAAACCAAAACTCATTGCCATAGCCCCCAAAACACTGTGTGATTTGATCATTGCCTTCTTTTTCCCTCCCTCTTTCTTTAGTCTCTATCTGCACAGTCATTTTGCTGTTTCTGGGCAGACCATATTTGATCCTCTTTTAGGGCTTTTGTGATCATTATTTTCTGCTGGGAAAGTTGTTCTCCTGAGTCTTCCCATGTATCACTCTTTCCCATCATTCACCTTTCTACTCAATGCCACTTAATCAGATGCTTTCCCTGACTGACAATCTCTCTGTATCTTCTTATCTTACTTTATTTTTCCTTATAATACTTATTACATCTGAAAATTACATTATATTATTTTTAATTTGTTTATTGTTGGTCTCCTCTGTGGAATGTAGGCACCATGATGGCAGAGACTTCACTTGTTTACTGCAGTATCACTTTTTTTCTAGAATGGTGTCTGGTACATAGTGCCCCCCCTTCCCCAATACCCAATAGGTATTTTTTGATGTTAAATAAAATAAAATCATAAATAATTTAGATGAGGAAGCTACCCCAAACTTTTTCAATTGTCCAGATAAATGTTCAGAAATAACATTAAATCAGCAAGTGTAGATCATATAATACAAAATGGGTTCATACGAACTAAGATGATACTAGATAGACTCAAAGGATGATTCTAGAAAAGCAAGTGAATTATGGAGAATACCTAGAGTTGGTAGTTCTTTTTTTTTTTTTAAAACAAACGTTACTGAAGGACATTTTACGTATCACTCACTTAAGTGCACAATGCAATGATTTCAGGTAATGTACTGAGTGATACAGCTATTACCACCAGTTTTAGAGCATTTTCATCCCCCTGGTAAGATCCCTCCCTCATGCCAATTTACAGTTGGTTTTTGCTCTCATTTCCAGGCCCAGGCAACCAATAATCTACGTTTTGTCTCTATAAATCTGTCTTTTCTGGACATTTCATATAAACACAATATCTGGTCTCTTGTGTCTAGCTGCTTTCACTTAGTGTGATGTTTTGAGCTTTATGCATGACATAGCAAGTGTCAGTGGTTTGTTCATTTTTATGGCTGAAGAGTATTCTATTATATGGTCATACCACAGTGTGTCTATCCATTCACCAGTTGATGTACCTTTAGGTCATTTCTAAATTTTGGCTATTAGGAATAATGCTGCTGTGAACATTCACGTGCATGTGTCTGTGTGGACATACGCTTTCATGTCTTTTGGGTAAGCAGCTACGAGTAAAATTGCTGGGTCATATGGTAGTTTATATTGAACTTTTTTGAGACACTGCTAATCTGTTTTCCAATGTGACTATGCCACTTTTCATTCCCACCAGCAATGTAGGAAGCCTCCTGTTTTTTCACATCCTCACCAAGAGTTGTTATTGTGTGTCTTATTTATTATAGTCCTTCTAGTGGGTATGAAATGGTACCTCGTGGTTTAAATTTTCATCTCTCTAAAAACTAATGGTGTTGAGCATCTTTTCATGCACTCATTAGCCATTTATATATCTTCTAGGAGAAATGTCTATTCAGAGATTGGTAGTATTGAAAGACTTTATAGGAAACACATATTTATAGAAGTTTTCTCAATAAACAGAGTTAGCTTTTACAAAGGCAGGAATAGGACTGGAATGTGCAAATTACTTATAAAGGAAGAGTGTAAACAGCATAGCTTTTTCACGTTGGAAGGACTCTAAAAGGTAGTGGAGGGCTGGTGGGTTGGGGGAGAAAAATTTAGTAAATGGTCTTGAATGCCAGGTTGAGTAATGCAGTACAAGAGGAATGGTAGCAAAAAAGGACAGGATTTTGATGCCTAAAACAAATATTTGCTTTGAATATATATGCACTGATTTTCCTGTTTGTGACAAGTTAACAGTCTCAGTTATTTGAGTCTATCAGTGATCTCAGTCTCCGTAGGAAAGAAATAGATCCCAGTGACCATTTGGTTTGTCTGTCTACGCAGGTGGAATGCAAATATAACTAATTTTTGTTACATGGATATAGTTTCTACCAAAGATCACAAATTATTCTTCAAGGAAGGAGATTCTCTTCAGTTCTTGGTTAATCCATCTCAATTAAAAATAACCTCAACACTCAGAAAAGCTTTCTTGTTATATTCTTCTTTCTTGAATTTTAACTAAATTTTAACTTTTTTCTGTAGAATATCTGATTTGAGATATAAAAACAATCAGTTGAAACAGCTCCTTTTCATCACATTTGGTACTCATGATACAGCAGATTCTTGAAAATTGTTTCTCTTTTTAGCCTTCTGTTCTCTAGTCTGCTTTTTACTATGCAATATATAAGAACTCATTTCTGCAGAGTGCTCATGAAGAACCCATTTCTCCCCAGACACTGTGATACGTGATGGCCATGTATACTTGAAGTCAGCCCCATTACCGAAGAACATTTATTGACACAGTGGACAAAAGAAGCTGAAAGCTTCTTGTGCCAAAATTTCTCTGAAATTCTTCCGTATCTGAATAGTGAATTGTTGGTAAAGACCAGGCAAAATTTTCCTTGAAACTGTTTATTCCAAAGAATACATCAAAATGACAAATAGAAACAATTTATATATGCCACAAGATTCAGACTTCTGCATCATATCACCTACTACATCTGCAAAACTGTTTTGGACCTGGACTCACGCTTAGGTTTGTAATTTTCTTAGCCTGAAGGTATTTCCATCAGAATATCTGTAGTGATTTTACATTTTGTTGTTGGAATATCTTTCTGTGTTATGTCTCCTTATTTTATTTTTTCCATACAATCCAGGTATCTGAAATTTCAACAATATCAACATTACTGGATTAATTTCCCCCAACTTTTTTAAAATAGGAAAACTTTAACAAGTGACTTAATATTATTATAACCTTGTTTGTTTCATTAGATTTTTTTATTTGAGTGTAGTTGATGCACAATGTTACATTAGTTTCAGGTGTACAATATAATGATTCGACTTCTTTATACATTATGCTATATGCTCACCACAAGTGTAGCTACCATCTGTCACCATACCATGCTATTATAATATCATTGATTATATTCCTCATGCTGTGTCTTTTATTCCCGTGACTTATTCATTCCAGAACTGGGAACCTCTATCTCCCACTCCTCTTCATTCATTTTGCCCACATCCTCAACCCCTTCCCTCTGGCAACCATCAGCTTGTTCTCTGTGTTTACAGGTATGATTCTGCTTTTTGATAAACTTGTTCTTTGTAAGTTTGTTTGGGTTTACAAGTTTCTGCTTTTCTTCAGTGAGGAATTGCCATTAATTAGTGTCTCTTATGTGTATACAACATGCATTGCAGACATGGTCCTGGGTACTTGAAGTTCCCAACTTTCAAAAGCTGCTGTGTTAAGATGGAGAGCCAAGTCCTAAACTGGTCATAAAGTAAATCTTTGTTATGCCCAAGGTAATGTGCTGATGAAAACACCATCATAAACTATAATAACACACATACATGTGGCATGAGGAGCTTCCCTCCAAGAAGGGAAGCAGATAAAATTGAGCAAAGACAAAATAATCCATTTCCCATCTCTTTCTATCCACAAAGCTCCTTTTCCAGTAAATTTTGTTCCAAATTCTTGGGTTGTTCTTATTTCTTAATGAGAAAGGGAGCCAATCTTTCTACTAAATAGAGTTGGGCTTTCAGTAATTTGGTGTGCTTATCTTTGTAAATGCTGTATTAGTCCTTTCCAGCATTACTGGATGTTAGGTCAGGGACATGTAAAGCCATTAAAGGAAATAACTTGCCTTAGCACACTCAGGATTTTCCTACCTAAATGCCATTTCCTGTGTTCTCTTCCCTTGTGGTCAGAAAGTTCTTCAGGTGTCTTTAGGTTTACAGAACCATTTTGTGTGCATGGAGGCGTGGAAGATTAGGGGAAACTAGCAGTTTGGGTCAAAGCCTGAGTGATTTTGTAGATGATACTGTTTAGCAGTACTTAAAAAAGATGCACTTTACTGGGAAGGAAAAAACAGCCCAAGTCATGACTTTATAGTGAAAAGCAGAGGAGATGACTCTCAAAAGAACAAGAGTGTTTTTAGAAGTGATGCTGACAGGGAGTAAGAGTTTTAAGGGTAAACTGGAGGCAGATGAGAATAAACTGCGAAGTAAAAAACATAAACATTCTAAGCTGGGTAAACTTTCTAAGCTGGAAATAGAGAACCAGAGTTTTTTTTTTTTTTCCCCTGAGCAGATTTCAGACATCTTTTCTTCCATTGATGTTGACTTTCTTCTTTTTCCATGTGAAACACATGGAAGAGTGTAAGCATGTAGAGGTGATGGATTATACTGATGAAAAGTACAGCACAGAGCAGTGGTTCTCAAAGAGTGGCTCCTGGACCAGCAGTATCAGCATCACCTGGGAACTTGTTAGGAATGCAAATTCTCAGGCCCTACTCCAGACCTACTGAACTAGCAATTCTGTGGGGTTTGGCCACTGATTTGTGCTTTGACAAAAGCTCTCCAGGTGAATCTAATGTGTATCAGTGTTGGAGAACCACTGGTACAGTGATTAAAAGTATGATATCTGGAGCCAGATGGCTGCATTTCTTAGGGCAATTATTTTGTTTGTTTGTTTGTTTTTGTTGTTATTTGTTTGTTTCCCATCTGTAAAACGGAAACAGTACCAAACTCAGTGTGGTAATGAAGACTAAAAGAGCTAAGCTGTGTCAAATCCTTAGTAAATGCCTAGTAAGTGCTATATAAATGTTTAGATGATAATGATGATGATGTTAATATTATTAAAAATAATATTCTTTATAGGTGTTATTTTCATTGTTGTTCATAGGCTACCTTTCACAATTTATAACAAGGCTTTGTGTTTACCAGGAGATCTTTCCTAATGTCTTAGAGTTATTTTCCATGGCTCAAGGCAGTATTTCTCAGCATGTGCTCTGTGGACCATTTGCAACAAAATCACCTGTGGTGCTTATTAAAATGCAGATTCTCAAGTTCTACTCAGACCCACAGTGATATTCAGAATTCTCTAGTGATACTTCTACACCCAGAAATTTCAAAACTACTGCTCTTGGAGAAAAAAGACTATGATCTTCATTTTGCAAATGGGCACATGAGGCACAGGGTAGCATATGCTTAGGGAAATCCAGAATCTCTGTAAGACCAGGAATAAGAACTGGATTTCTGAATTTGTGTTGTATCAACAGACTGTGCTGTCCTTTTGTAGTTTTATTTGCTTTATTAGGAATCTGATTGGGGTTGTGCCACTTTGTTTACTGAGATTCATCATTATTTAATCTAAAAATAACATTTACCTTGTAAATCTAGAACGATGAGTTCTTGGAAAATATTCCTGGACCATTATCTGTTACTCAGCTGCAATCGTTCCAGTTGTGGATATATTTTACACATCACTCTTATGGTACAGATGAAGCAAAAGGGCTCGGAAAGGTTGAGGAAATTGTCAAAAGTCACGTGACTGGATGATGGCACAGCCAAGCGTAGATTTTGGTCTCCCAACTGCCTATTCAGTGTCCTTTCACTATATCCCACTCTCCTAATCCTTGCTGATTTAAATGATTTAAAGCAGCACTTAAATTTTTTAAATAACTCTACCCATACTGCTCACATAAAATCTGGTCTCAGCAGTTTTTGACCTCCTTTAATTTCTTTTTCTTAAAGATATGCAAACATCACACACACACACACACACACACAAAAGATATGCAGACATCACATCTTTTTTATTGATAAATCAGTCATATGACAACTAATAACTCATGACTCCATTGCATATTGCTTTTTCATCAGTGCACATTTCATCATTCTCAGGCAATTAGATTGACTTCTCAGGCTGTGATGAAAAAGCTTTGGGACTTTTTGCAGAGGGCTGACAGGTCTTGTATGCATTGTTCTATTATGGTCAAGCTCCTACATGGTATCAACATGTATTTGGACAACTTCATTCTTAATTTTGAGGCCACACAGGGGTATTTATCTATATGTACAAATTACATTCACTTAATTGGTGTGGTGGTGGGGTTGGGGGTGGGTGCTATTCATTCCAGAATCATTTGACTGTTTTATAAAATGATTTTCTTTTTGTCTCAATTGTTTGTACTTGTTATATTACATAGGAACTTCAGGTTATTGAAGTTATTTTCTTCCAGCCCTCTTTCCTGTCAAAAATGGAATATTTGTAGTCTTAGTGTACTCATATATTACTCCCTCTAACTGAGGTAAGTTTCTTTCCATTTTACCTTTAGCTAGTTCACTACGATCTACCACCTAGCTAACTGCTCCTCATTCTTGAAGTCTCAGCTCATTTGTTACCTTTTCATAGAAGTCTTTCTTTTCTTTATTTCTTTATATAAGAAGGTCCCTGCCCCCATACCCTGCAGGTTTTATCACTTTACAGTGTTTATTTCTTCATGGCACTTACCACTATATGTAATTTCTTAGTTTGTTTTTTTATTATCCCTCTCTCTACACACTTGATTGTAAGGTCCATGTTTCTATTGTGCAGACAATAGCAAGCCTAATGACTGGTAAATAGTAGAAGCTCAATCAACACATGTTGAGTGAATGATGTCTTTGTGAGTTGGTGTGGAATTTTGTAATTTGTTTAGAGATGTATGAATATGTGTTAAATCTTTGTCTCTTATAAAAACCTCTTTTGGATTATTTCCTTCATTGATGGACACTGACATTGACAAAGGGTTGTCTACTACTCAGTTACCTTGATTTCAAACCTATTAAATGGACCAGGACTCCTAGAGCATTTGGACCATGATACCTTATCTTGTGTGTACCTGGGCTTTCTAGAACATTCAAGACCACAATGTACTATCTTCTTGAGCTTGTATTCTGTGGTAGCCTCTGGTCACAAGTGGTTATTGAGCACTGGAAATGTGACTAGTGTGAAATGCCATGTGTTGTGGGTGTAAAATATACACTGGATTTTGAATATTTAGTATAAAAATGTAAAATACCTCACTAATGATTGTTATATTATTTACTTATTGAAATATTATTTTGGACATATTGGGCTAATTAAAATATATTATTAAAATTAATTTTACTTTTTAAATGTGCTACTGGAACATTTAAGATTATATATATGAATCACATTTGTGGCTCACATTATATTTCTATTTTTGGCAGTGCTGTTCTAGACCCAACTAGTCTACCTCAGTTATTGGCAGTATAGACTGAAGGTGAACCACTGAAGGAAATGCTAAAATTGCAAAAGCCTCTCATAGTGTGCTCTTTTCTTGATAGATGTTAGCTAGGGAAGGTCTGGCACCTCTGGAGAGTGGCTTAGGTACCATTCAGTACTCCTTCAGTGTTAAGTCATAAAGGCCAGATAAAATTTGTGTCCTAAGACACAGTAACTTTAAATGTCTTGCCAGTGATCATAAATCTTGTTTAGAAGAATGTTGGTACCAGAACCCAAATCTTTTAATTATGCCCAGTCATTTAATTACTTATAGAGGGACCTACTAATAAAATTATATCCTCTTTTTTTAAATGCCATACTGGACAATTTTAAAGAACTGTTAATAAATTGTGTATTTTTTCTAAGAATATCAATTAATGAGGAAATTACATTTCAGTCCTTAGCTGGTTATATAGATTGAAAATCATATTGTATACTCTGATAAATTAAACAAATGGAAACTCCTTCTGTTATTACTGCCATATATGCTATGGTAGAGCATTAAACTGGGATGACATTTATTTAGCAAAGGAGTACACACTGCAAAGCAAAATTCAAACAAAAAGCCGGATATGAACATTAAATCTACTTTTAAATAAGTATAAATCTAGTAACCATTCTTTGCATAAGTATAAAAATTCACTTGAAGACCATATGCTGTAGTTTGGAAAACTCATTACTATGTTTCATTCCAAAAGTCCTTGTCACTGGCATATCGGGCAGACTTTTCTTCTTAGGTAAGGATATGAATTTTTAAATAATTAGCTTTATCATCATGATCTTCTGGTTCATTCATTAATTTAGCAAATATTTAGTGAGAACCTACTATGTACCAGGCAGTTCTGTTTGTTCTAGGTGCTCAAGATACTAAAGTGACCAATACAAACAACCATTTCCTCTTTGGAACTTACATTTCAGTGCTCAGGTATTTTCTCAACAGGGAGAATGGAATGAAATGATAAAGTAAATCTAAGCAGTGCTATCTCAAAATGCCACCAGTGACATTTTTGTTGGTTGGGAACTGAAATGAATTTGGGATTCTTTGTATCTTTCTTGGGGAATTTGAAAACAAAGGTGCCTATGGAAAGTGGAGATGCATAAAACACTACATATCCAGTAGTAATTAGTATTTTCAGAATATCAGAAGACCTCCTTAAAGTTTCAAGTAAAACAATTAGACTCTGTTAAAGGATTTCCCAATAATGGGTGGGGGGGGAGGACTTGGCATATTATTCAGCTTATTATTATTATACATATTATTCTGTATCTCTTCTTTCTTCTGCTGGGATATCCCAACCTATAGGTAACTGGATATCTTAGTTCTTACACCCATTAATTCTAGAAACTCCCAGTCAGAATGACTTCCCTCCTCACTCAGCACAGACTCACTCATTCTCATTCTCTCACATCTGAGTCCTACCCTTAGTACATGTCTCTCCCTTCACATATTCACTTCCATACACTTTCACAGGTTCCCCCCCAACCTGGTCCCCTTTCAGGCAGAGGTTCCTTAAATACATTTTTTTTTTCTTGAAGCTCAGCCGGTAGATGTCTCCATTACTCCCTCATAACTAAGACCTCGGCAAGTTGGTTTTAATCATTTCTTTAACCTACAATAAGGAGGAGGATTTGATGATTTGCCCCAAATGAGCAGATGCTCGGGAGGACACGTCTCCATCCTACGTCCCTCCCCTTCGATTTAAGTCAGAAATGAAAACTCCTTTCTCCCTCTTTTCCAGGCAAAAGAAAAGGCTGATTTAACTAAGCATGCAAGACGCCAACACCCTCCTCTTCAGTACGTCCAAGTTTCCTTCTCTCTGAGCCACAAACGCGCTGCTTCTCCCTTCACTCCCGCCCACCCCTCCCCCACCCCCTCAGGTTTCCGAGTCGTCAGGGAACGCGAGTGGGTGAAAGAACTCCGCGCTGCTGCATCCCGAGCCACCGCCTCCTCCTGCGCCTCCTCCGAGCCGCCTCGGGTTCAGCACTGGACAGCTCCCGCCCCAGCCCAACAAATGGCAGTCGGCTGATTGACAGAGGAGCCGACCAAACAGAGAACAAGACGGCTTGGGGCCGCCCCTCAAGGGTTTGGTTGCGGCCAAGCTGCCTCTTTAAACCGGCTTTCCTCCAGAGCAGGGGGAGACAGGAGTGTGGCTTGTGGCCAGACCTGAGGGCTCCAATTAACCAGTTGCCTGGTCCTATAAACTCCAGAGAGACAAACGTCTTAAAAGAAATCTTCGCTTTCCTGGACTCCGTCCTGCGCTCGCGGTGCGGATCTGTGTGCGCGCACTCCGCGCCTCCGGGCGAAGCGAACGAGGAGGAGCCAGTGCCGGGAGGCGGGAACGACCTGCCACGGGTGAGATGATGGAGCCGCGTCTTTGGCGGCCGCGGCGGCAGCAGCAGCAGCAGCTCTTGAACACACCTCAATGAGAGCGACGGTGGAAGCTGCTGAGCAGAAAGACGTAAGCAGGCTAACTATAGCCGCCGGGAGCGAGAGGGGATGTGACCTGTTCGGCTGAAGGCTGTGAGGTGCGTAATCCCGAGCCGACCCATTATGGAACGGGTGCAGCCGGCGTTGCCACAGGTGATTTGATTTCCTGTGACGGTAGCTTAACCAGCCGGGCCGATTCCGAAACACTCTTATTTTAAAGTCCTTTTCGACTGGGTGCCGTCTGGAGAAGGGAGCCGACTCCTAGTAAAAGTCTTACTGTTGATAAACTGACGACCAAATTTTTAAAAAGTGTCTCCCGTTACCTCCTTTCGTCTCTGCGAAGCAGATGGGAGCCATGGCTTATCCCTTACTCTTCTGCCTCCTGCTCGCTCATCTGGGATTGGGAACTGTTAGCACCAGCCGCGACCCTCCGGGACGGCTGGATTCCCCTCGAGAGAGAACCCTGAGGCTGAAGCAGCACGCCCAGCAGCCGGCTCGAGCCTCTGCCTCGGACCCCTCGGCTCCCTGGAGCCGCTCCACCGACGGCACCATCTTGGCGCAGAAACTCGCCGAGGAGGTGCCCATGGACGTGGCCTCTTACCTCTACACCGGGGACTCCCACCAGCTGAAGCGAGCCAACTGCTCCGGCCGCTACGAGTTGGCGGGCCTGCCGGGGAAGTCGTCAGCCCTAGCCAGCTCCCATCCCTCCTTGCACGGGGCGCTGGACACGCTGACACACGCCACTAACTTCCTCAACATGATGCTGCAGAGCAATAAGTCGAGGGAGCAGAACTTGCAGGACGACCTGGAGTGGTACCAGGCACTGGTGCGGAGTCTCCTGGAGGGAGAGCCCAGCATTTCCCGGGCAGCCATCACCTTCAGCACCGAGTCGCTGTCCGCGCCGGCCCCGCAGGTTTTCCTCCAGGCCACCCGCGAAGAGAGCCGCATCCTGCTCCAGGACCTGTCCTCCTCGGCACACCACCTGGCCAACGCCACGCTGGAGACCGAGTGGTTCCACGGTCTGCGGCGCAAGTGGAGGACCCACTTACACCGCCGCGGCTCCAATCAGGGGCCCCGGAGCCTGGGCCATAGCTGGCGGCGCAGGGACGGGCTTGGCGGGGACAAGAGCCACGTCAAGTGGTCTCCGCCTTATCTGGAGTGCGAGAACGGGAGTTACAAGCCTGGGTGGCTGGTCACTCTGTCCGCTGCTTTCTACGGGTTGCAGCCTAACCTGGTCCCGGAATTCAGGTAGGGAGTGGAAAAAAGGCTAAAGCAAAACCTTCCTTCTGGTTTCGCCTCGGGGAAGGAACACTTGGCTGTGACACTTAATGCCTCCCACCCTCAAAGCAGAGACCCAGGCTGAGGGACACCTTTCGCCGCGCCTGTGCTTAGGGACAAGAAGCGCCCTACCTTTGTCAGCTCAGTGAAAGCTTCTCTCAGATCAGTTTCCCTGCAAGGGGCAAGGGACTAGGGAGCATTTGGCAGAGTTGAGAGAAATATCTGATGCCCTACGCTTCTTTTAAACCCTCAGGAGATCAGGGAGGGGAGTTCCCAGTCTGGGGGTGATTCGAGGGAAGCTGGAGAGCTTGGGTGTGCCTGCCAGGCATGGAGTGGCCAGCACTGGATGAGAGAAAAGGGAGCAAGAAGAAGACAGAGTTCCTCGTTTCTGCCACTTAGGGATAGCCTCTGCCTGCTTCCTATGTGTGTAGTTCGGGGCACCAGTCTGCTGTTAGTCACCAGAGGGGGTATGATTAACACAGTACATCCCCTCTGCAGTTCTATCCCCTCAGCAGTGAGTCAGTCTCAGCAGTATAGCTGTTTCCAGGATCCAGACTTTGCAGTTTGGTCAGTGTGCTCCTCCTCCTTCCCATCTCCCTCTTCCCCCCAGTCTCCTTTCCTTCCCCTCTTCCTCCTGTTCTCTGTGTCAGGCATACCTGAGGGTTCTCCAGTCCTTCACCTACTCACACACTTTATAAATGAACCTGACTGAGTTATCTTAGGAAGGACGGCATTAGTTCTGACTGAATTCACTCGGGGAGCTTGTTGGAAATTTAATCACAGTTCTTCTGTATTTCTTGTCTAAAAGTACAGCATTTGTGGGGAGATGAAGAATTTGCAAATTAGCTGGGGCAACTTCTGTCCTGGGAAATGCCTGAACTTTTTGGTGAGGAATGTCTAAGAAATAGCACTTTAGAATGGATGTGAGGAAGGAACGCAAAGGGAAGAGTAGAAACTCCGAAGACAGCCTGGGAGAGGGCCACAGATTGACCGGGATCCTCCTCAGTTTCCATGATGGGAGGCTCTGGCAAGAAGGTCTTGGTGGTTGAGGTTGCTTCTGTACTGTTTGGGAACTTAGACAAAAGTGAGAAACCTGAGGGTGTGTGTGTGCACCTTAATGCTCTGTTTGGCACAAAAGGGACAGTGTGCTGAGCTGGTGAAAGATACCAGGCTGAGTACTGTTGCTGGGTGGGCAAAAGGGGAAATCAGAAAGCTTGTCTTGGCACTGTCATTTACAGCTGGATGTCCCCCAGTAAGTTGTTTAACCTCTCTGGGCCTCAGCTACTTATCTACCAAGTGAGGGAGTTGAACTAGATGGTCTCCAGGGAGCCATCTAGCTATAAAATTTTGTAGCTTTTAATGCCAGCAACACGTGAGAAGGCATATACAAAAAGCAAAACAAAAAACCCACTTTCTCTGATTCTGTATGACTGTATTAAATGTGCGTGTGTGTGCATGTGCACATGTCTGCATGTGTTTCTAGCTCTTTTAAAGACCTTGTCTTAAACCAGGGTAACTCTTCCCTGCTTTCAGGATAATCTCATTTCCTCCTGATTTCTGCAGGATCCTATTAGTAAGAGCTGAGCCGAGCTTTGAGTCTTTGCCATATTGTTTGCTGAGAAGCGGAAAGATCAGCAGATGCCATTCACTGCCAGCAAATTGTTTGCGGGCTTCGGATAAGTGTTTTTAGGGAGACCCAGTTCCCAGGATTAATCTGTCATCTGTTATCTGTCTGTCTGTGTATCTATCTGTCATCTATCTATGTATCTATAATCTATAACATTTACTTTCTGTCAGATTCTGCAACTGCTTTGCATGCATTATCTTACTTAATTGTCACAACTCTATGAGTTAGGTTTTATTAGTTTCCCTATTTTACAGAAAAGGAACCTGAAGCAGGGAGAGGTTAAGCTTTTTTTCCTGAGATCCCACAGCAGGTAAGTAGTAGAGCCAGGATTTGAGCCCATTGCATACTTTTAACCACTATGCTGAACTCTATTTTATGAAGGTGTCCTAAGAATGCTGCATATAGTAGTATAGCTGCTGCTTAAAAATACATGTATTTTTAAGGGTCAGATGCGGGATCAAGGAGGAGAACCATTCATTTTCAGAATAATTTATCTTAAGAAAATCTAAGAAAGCATGAGTCACCTAAATAAACTCAGTGCCTTCTGCCAGCCAGGATGAAAGGCCAAGGACACAAAGGGTCTGAGGTTGTGAGGGCTTAAACGCCCCCTACCTACTTTTTGGGCTACATTCAGAAAGTGGTTTGTTTCCTCTGGCTGAGTTCCTTTAAGTGCTTTCATAGTCATCAATGGTGTTCTTTAGCCAAGGCATGAAGCCAGGCCATTTAGTACTTGGCTCTCTGAAAAGCTGGTTCGTCCTCGCAGTATGTATGGAGAGCAGAGTAAGTGCCCTCCTGTGAGTGCTTTGCCCCATGTCTCGTGCCCCTCAAATGCTGTACTGAAGATTTGTACAGATGTTAATTATAGGAACTGGAAAAAATCTTAGAGATCAGATGGTTCCTCCTGTTGTTTCATAGGTAAAGAGACAGAACTAAAAAGGTGAAGTGACCTGTCCAAATCACAAATCAATTTTATAGTAATGACAAAAGCAGGATCTAGGCCTTCTATCTCTGGTTCACACTATGCTTGATACATATAGACCTAAATCATATTTCTGTGGCTCTCTTAACCTTTGCATACAGTGCATGCTGGGGAACAGAGTTTACTCTTCATCACATTTTAGGACAAAAAAAGAATCAGCTCATAGAACACAGCTGTTGAATTAAAAAATACTATATTGTTTATTTCACACATTTGAGATAATATTTAAATGGGTCTTTCCTGTCTCTTCCTACTCACATAAGGCAAAGGTTTTTAGTTGTTGTTGTTGTTGGTGGTGGTGGTGGTGTTTTATGATCTAACATGTACATTCTAAAATTCTATAATATAGGTGAATAATACTGTACAGGCATGGTACAGGGCAAACCTCTAATGAATTTTTGAGAAACTGTGATTAACAGCTCTACATATGGGGGCGCCTGGGTGGCTCAGTCGTTAAGCGTCTGCCTTCGGCTCAGGTCATGATCCCAGGGTCCTGGGATCGAGCCCCGCATCGGGCTTCCTGCTCAGCAGGAAGCCTGCTTCTCCCTCTCCCACTCCCCCTGCTTGTGTTCCCTCTCTCTCCGTGTCTCTCTCTGTCAAATAAATAAATAAAATCTTTAAAAAAAGAAATAAAAAAAGGGCTCTACATTTGATTTTAAATGTATTTTGAACATCCACAATGTTATTTGCAAAAAGCCTTATCTGTAATGAAAATCCCATTGATAATTTTCTTATGGAAGAGAAAAGGAAGAAAAACTTTGTAGTTAAAATTTTCATTTAAGATCAGTTAGTATTTTCTCTAGTCTTGCTTATAAGATTCAAGCATTTAAATTATATTATATTTTATTTTTTAGAAAACATAAATCCCAAACATGAAATTCAAAAGTAATGTGAGAACATGGTTAACCACTCTCTTATATTAATGTGACTGTAAAATACCTCTGAGTAAATTTTATTCCCCTCGGTTTCCAAATGATAAAAGTTTCTTAAATTTCAAAGCCTAGTTTAAGACTCACATGGGGGGGCGTGTCTCAATCCATTGGGCCTCCCCACTCTTGCTTTTGCTCCAGTCATGATCTCAGGGTCATGGGATTAAGCCTTGTGTTGGGCTCTGCGCTTAGCAGGGGGTCCACTTGACTCTCCTGGTGCTCCCCCCCAAATAATAAATAAATCAATCTTTTAAAAAAGACTCACATTGGAAGAGAAATTTATTACTCATTTTTTTTTCAAAAAATGGCATTACTCTAACCAAATGTCTCTTAGGTCATTTGTTATATAGCATAAACATTTTAGTTCTCATCTTCCAACTCAGCAAAAGAGAGAGTAATAATTTAAGGTATATCCTCAGTTGTTTATATTTATTACATTAGGTTTGTGATGTCGTTGTAGAAATTTTCCTTTAAGTCCCTTGGTTTTGCATAGTTATTTTTCTTTGTGGAACTTAAAGTGATATGGAGTTGGATCCCATTCTGCAGAAATCATAGATATCTTCCTGGTGGTAGTTGGTACTGTTCAGTGCTTAGGATGGATATAAGGTACTTAAGTGTTGAAGTTAAATTAAAGTAAAGGAAACTTTGGGAACTAATTATTATTTTTTTTAAAGATTTTATTTATTTTTTATTTAAGAGAGAGAATGAGATAGAGAGAGAGAGCATGAGAGAGGGGAAGGTCAGAGGGAGAAGCAGACGCCCCGCTGAGCAGGGAGCCCGATGCGGGACTCGATCCAGGGACTCCAGGATCATGACCTGAGCCGAAGGCAGTCACTTAACCAACTGAGCCACCCAGGTGCCCGGGAACTAATTATTTTTTGACGAGCTAAAAGGGACGTAGGAATTCATTTGGTTTCTTTCATCTTCTCAATTTGCAATGGAGGAAACAAGACCCAAAGGCCTAAAGGAACTTGCTTGAGTGGCACAGCTCTTTTGTGGTAGGTTAGAATTAGTGGAAACCCATATATATTGAGCACCTACTATATGTCAGATGCTTTATACATACCACTGCTTCTAATTCTTTGTACTCTCAGGTAGTGACAGCCTCAGAAAGGTTAAGCAACCTGCCCAACATAACATAGCTAGTGAATTAGGGAGCCCAAATCAAATTTAGAGCTATCCTGCTATGAAGCTTATATTGTCTTTCTACTACCCTATGCTGCTATCTCTTGATTGCCAATTTTGTTTTCACCTTGTTATTAAAAAAACATAACATGGTAATGACTTAAAATAATATATTTGGCCCAAATAAGTCATATACGCTTAAAATTTTTAGGCCAATCATAAAATCAAGCATGTTGTGTAGTAGGAAGAATATTAGACTTGACAGAACTTTGCCTCAAGTCCCAGTTTTGTCTCTGACTGGCTGTATTACCTGTCTGGAAATCAGCTTCTGCATAATTAATGGGCATGGACTTGATGCTATCCAAATATCTTTATAGCCATTTGTTCTACACATTCTTAATTGGTCTATCCAGATTGTCAACAAGTAGGCTTTGGAAACAGGGCTGATCCACACAAGTGCAGTACCTTGTGGAAATGATGTTGCTGGGGAAGTAACATGCAGAGGAAGAGGAAACCATGTGAATGCCAGACCTGGTGTTGGTAAAAAAAACAAAACAACAACAACAAAAAAACAATAGGGCAATGAAGGAAAGATCACAATAGTGTGGAAACCCCTTTTTAGAAACTAATGCAACAAACATCGGTATCACTGATTTGCTGACTCCTAAGGGGTCACTTCACTCTCTCTCCTTCACATAAACCTCCACAGTGATTTTGGAACAGATCTCTGCTTTCAACAGAAGAGGGCACTTCACAGTATAAGGGAAATAACCATTTTGCTCCAAGCTAAACATATCGTAGGTCTCTCTTGTGGGTAATGACAGTGGTGAAGAGGTTACCTATAGAAACAGCACAGAGATGCTTACCTGGGTTATAGATCAAAAAGTTTTTAGATGAACTTCTGCTACTGAGATTTTTGAGTCTCAATTATTTAATCGGTAAACTGTGAATAGTAAAGTACATCTCCTTTGGGATTCTGTAACGACTAAATGAAGAATTGGGATCACACAGAAAGTTCAGTAAGTATTTTGTATTGTAGCTTCTGGCTTCCCAAATACTTACCTCAGATATAAACTTTCTTAGTTTAGCTCAATTAAAGTCATGTGATTAATAGTAATTTATAATTCATATGATGGTTTTGTTTCATCCTTAATTATTGTGAAGATTTGTAATGACAGTGGATCAGGGTGGAAACATGGGTCTTGGAGACAGAAGATGTTGGCACCAGTTGGACCATATCTTTGACTCATGGTGTTACCATGGGCAGTGGTTGCCTTTCTAATCCTCAGTTTCTTTATTTGTAAATTGAGGGAGTTGGTCTTAGGTGACCGGTAGGGCTCCTTATAACCCTAAAAGTCTATGATTATGTACCTAACTAAACATATTACTTTAACTTTTGAGCTTTTGATTATAATGCTGAAAACAGTTAATATATATTTAAATGCAGATCATGTTCATATATATCCAATGTATGTTTTTATCATAGTCATTTATTCATAGAATATACTCTTGATGCATACTAGGTTAAGTATATATGCTAGTGGAAATGAGACCACCATTTCTCTCTCTCTCTCTCTCTTTTTTTTTTTTGGAGGGGGGAATGCCATTTCAAAATAAGAATAAGCAGGATCTGATGTTCCAGGTCTTGATTTTACTCAAAGGCAACACAAAGCTATTTTGCAGATTTCTAAATCAGGGGCTTCAGTATACCTGTGTAACCTCCCTCAAGATAACCAATGTTTAGGCATTTTGAAACTCCTTACCTACTCTTAACAATAACCCACTTTCAATTTACTTCTGTGGTTGGCTAATTTTAAAATTTCAAAAAGGGCTATTTATTGTGGGAGCAGTGGCACGGCATTACTTCCCATTTTGTAGAATATGCATTTGGAAGCAGAAATGGGATTTCTGAGACTGCTAAATAAATAACAAGAGTATGTGCCTGCCCTCTGGAGAGGGCACTGATGCCCTCATTAGACTGATTTCAGAGCCTCAACTTCTAAGTCCAATTTTACTTTCAATTTCAGAAAGGCAGCAGTTTGGTGTCCACTGTTCAGGGTTTTATGGCTACCCTTTTCCAACCCACACTGTGTTTTATGATTATATTGTAACATATTGCGATGCCAAGAAGTATGTTGTTGACATTAAGTTGCACTTGGTTGGTACTGAGCATTAGGGCCTTGTTTATTTTCTCTCTTCGGTTCTGGATTGGTATTTACAGGGTTATTTTAGCAGAATTACTAAAACAGTACACTGGGATTTTGATAGCTTTGGCAGTTTGATGGCCACTATGCACAAACAGGCAGCACGCTGGTACTGAGGCTATGCTTGGAGAATTTGCAGCCAACAGTGTTATTAAGCTCTTGTCCACAGCTTTGTCATATGCACTGGGGTGGGGTTGGGGGAGCTTGTTCTCCTGGTCTTTAGCCTTACTTGCTTTTCAGCTTTTAGTGAAAAAAAACCCATTCCTATGTGTAATTTCTAGTTTCTCGGGCATATACTCATCCAACAAGTCCTTTTTCCTTCAGGAAAAAAAAAAAAACCCTATAAAAATATTTAGGTGGATAAGTTGTTCTATGAGATACTTCTTCGGTTAAAAGTCTTCCTCAGGTTCCTCCCCACCCTTTTCTACAATGCCAAGCTTAGTATAGGAGCCTTGATGAACTTTCTTTTTTGTATCAAAGGATATTATAGTGCCTCAAAGCAATTACAGGATATATCTAGTTTCATCACCTTCATTATAGGTAGAATTTATAGAAAACACAGAATTAGTTAAGTAGTCTGACCCCAAGATCATTTTTCCCAAACAAAAATTACCTACTTTCCTGTCAAAGAAGGCAGTCTCTCTCTCTCTCTTTTACATGGTTATTTATTACTTCTAATTAATTGAAATCCAGTTAATTTTTATTCATTATAATACCTGTTATAACTTTCCCCAAGTTAAAAACTATAACAACACAACATAGAATTTTTAAAAAATTCTGTCTAATTAGCAAAGTACCCAGTGCACCTATAATTTAAAAGGAAACAGAATTACAAAAGATTTTGCTTTATTTCTTTAACCTAGTTTTCTCACCATTTATGTGTTTTGTCCCATGGATATGCCTTTTTACATTATTATGGAAGAACTTTCATAGAAAAAGGTGAAAGATTTATGTGATCTGAAGAGAAACCAGAGAATGGAATAAACTTCATAGAATAATATGACACATGGCTTTTATCTGAGAAAGAGAAAAAGGTAATATAGTATAGAATAATGTATTTTATCAATTCTAAGATGCACTTTTCCCCCATTTTGATGTCTCTTAACTTGAGATGTCTTATGATTGAGAGCATGTGATTTCCAATTGGCATACATTTCCTCTTAATGGTATACAATATAATATCGTATCTTTTAATTAATGGCATGTTATATTTGATTAATTATATTAGGAAATGAGAAAATAAATTCCAAGATCTCTCCAACTATAAAGTTCTATTATCATCTGTAAGTTACCAAGATGTAGCAAAATATGCATATATGGAAACACAAAATCTAGACATCACTGCTACATATAAGTTAGATTGCTATTTGTCTTCATAATAATTTTGTTTAAAAAGACAAGCTATCCTAAAACATGGAACATTTATTTTTTTTCTTAAGATTTTATTTCTAAGTAATCTCTACACCTAACGTGGGGCTCGAACTCACAACCCTGAGATCAAGAGTTGGAAGCTCTACCAGCTGGGCTAGCCAGACACCCCCACATTTCTTTTCAATGAATGTGAAATATACAAAATATTGGGCAGAAGTTGCAGAAACTTTTATTTTCAGATTAGGTGGGGAAAGGATTATCAAAATCTTTCCTGCATCATATGGTGAAGCATTTCACTCATTCTGCAGGAAAATGCCTAGGACAGTGAGAATAAAAGACCACTTATAGACCAAAAATAGATCTTTCTTTTCTAAAGGGCTTAGAGGTTTCAGGATGGAAATAAAACCTTCATGGTGTAGTCATGTAACTAGTTTTGGTTAAAGAGATTTTTATTTTATTTATTTATTATTTTTTTGATTAAAGAGATTTAAATGGAACTGTGGAGGTGTTTTTTCTTTTTTTCTAGGTAGCTGCCTGAGTGAAGAGTTTGGCTTTCCCTTATTTGATGCCTCAGACCATTGCATAGAGCAGGGTTTCTCATCCTAGGCTTCATTGACATTTCAGGCCAGATAATCCTTTGTTGTGGGGGCCGTTTTGTTTGTTTTAAGATGTTTAGCAGCACCTCTGGACTCCTACTAGATGCCGGTAGCAACCTCCTTGCCCACTGTCATAATCAAAAATGTCTACAAACATTGCCAAATATCACCTTGAGGGCAAAAATGCCTTTGGTTGAAAGCTGCTGGTTAGAGAGAAGGCATATAAACATGTTATTCTGGGGCTATTTATTTCAAGGGTTTTGTATGTATGTGTATATGTATGTGCATGCTTGTATGAGTCTGTCAGATCACGTTTCTATTTACTTATTCATTTGCTTGTTTG
Organism: Leptonychotes weddellii; assembly: GCF_054177405.1. Classification (NCBI taxonomy): domain Eukaryota; kingdom Metazoa; phylum Chordata; class Mammalia; order Carnivora; family Phocidae; genus Leptonychotes; species Leptonychotes weddellii. Next base: position 56,556,178 of record NC_138373.1, on the reverse strand, counting down.
GAATATAAGATCATTTCATATATAGAACCTGATACAAATGAGAACTGGAAAATTTTGATGGATCAATGGAATATTAATTTACATTTATATGTCATCAGGGCTCAAAAAGAAAAACTTGGCAAACTATTTGCAGAATTTGTTACTAACATGGTTTTACTATTTCTATGGTTAAATGTTCTATATTTAAAGTTTCTCAATAAAAGATGCATTTTAAAAAGAAAATACATGTGTGGGGGTGGTGGGGGCATTCTTTAAAGAAGCAAGTTTTAGTCAATGTCCTGGGACAGCTCCTTTTTGAAGAATTAGAATTTTAGAAGTGAAAAGGATTTTAGAGATCATATAATCCAATTTATTGTTACTTTTACAGGTGAGGAAATTGAGACTCAGGGAAGTGACCATCACTTGCACAAATCTTAGACACAAATAAAAACACCTCAAGTCATCAAATAAAGGTTAATTCATATTCATTATTCACTGATCTCAAACCTGACTATCAGGATCACCTGAAAAGTCTGATAATATGTTCCTAGGCCCTCCTCCAACCATGTGAATGAGATAATCTGAGGATAGGTTCAGAAGTCTATATTAAATACAAAGTCTTTAAAATTCAGAAGCAATTGGTCTTTAAGGACAAACTTGGGAAAAAGCAAGCAGTGTTTTATAAAGTTGTAACACATATAATCCATTTCCCAAGATTTTAAGAATAAAAATTAAAAATTGTAAATGCTTAGCACCTTCAGCTTTAGATACCCCCAAAATTTGGCAATCCAATATTGTGAATGATGCTATTGTTAGGGATAGAATGAATAGCAGGTTTTTTATGAAGGCAGAGAGATCACAGGTACTAAGCCTTGGAATGGTGGGCCACTGAGTATTATGGAATATCTCCCTCTCTTTATTTCAGGTTCTTTGTTTTCACACCTTTAAGATAGGGGCTATCATGAAAGTAGCTGCTTCTTGTTATTATTGCTTGTCTCTTTATGTAAAAGTCCTATTTCCCCAACTAGTTCTACATGGCCTTCAAATGCAAGGACCACATTTTATGACTTCCCACATTCAGTGCCTCTTGAAATTGCCTTGCATATTTCAGGGAGGCAGTATGGCTAGGAGGAAGGGTTTTGGGATTATAAACCTACACTTGAATCCACGAACTTCCACTTTTGTTTACTGTGTGACACTGGGCAAGTTACTTAACTCTATGTCTTCATCTTGAAAGGGTGTAGAGTACCTCTCATTGTTGTAAAGAGAAAACAATCATATATATAAAGAGTTTAGGATAATGTATGGAATGTACTGTTCTTTTAAGAAACATTATAGAGTATGTAACATGTGACTGGCTAGGACTATAGATGCTGGGGATATAATAGTGAAAATGACAGATAAAAGTCCCTGTCCTCATGGATATATTTTTTGTGGGGGTGGGAGGAGATAGATGATCAGCAAGCAAAATAAATATAATAAATAATTCTTGATAGAAACAAGTGCTATAAGGATATGAATAGATAATGAGATAAAGAATAGCTAAGAGGTAAGGTGGGTTGCATTAAATAGGGTGGTCAGGAAAGATCTTTGATTAAGAAAGGAAGGATAAGAAAGAGACAGCCATGGAATAAGTTGAGGTAATCATGTTCTAAACAGGAAATAGTAAGAACAAAGGCCTTGAGGCAGGAATGAGCTTCAAGAATAGAAAGAGAATAGGATAGCTTCAAGAATAGAAAGAGATACTAGAATGTACTGAGAAGTGGGTAATGACATAAAAGATGAGAGTAAGATACGCAGGTGTTCAATAAGTCATTAAAATATTGTGGTAATATAGAAACGTATTAAGTACTTTAAAAGTTTCTACCCCAGGGGCCTCAGGGCGGCTCAGTTGGTTAAGTGTCTGCTTTCAGCTCAGGTCATGATCTCAGGGCCCTGGGATAGAGCCCTGTGTCCGGCTCCCTGCTCAGCTCAGTGGGGAGCCTCCTTCTCCCTCTCCCTCTGTCCCTGCCCCCTGCTCATACTCTCTCTCTCTGTCAAATAAATAAAATTAAAAAAAATTTCTACCCCATGGCAATCTGTAAATTGTAGATACATTTTCATTGTTTTCCCTTGGATGGTTTTATTGTAGTGTTCTTATTTTATTTTGGTGCCTTTTTCTCTTTCTTCCTTTTAGTCTTGGCCTTCTTGCCACAGCCTGCCTTAGCTCTAGGAGCTTGAGTTTTTCCAGTCTCTGATGAGATTTCAGTCAAAAAATAGCTATTTCTAATTGCTCCATTCTCAAGTGTGAATGAATAAATTGGAATTTGAGAGGCAAGGAAGGTAGAAATAAAAAATCCAAAATTTCTTGCAAAAATAAGTTGGGTGTTTTTTCTTGCTCCCTGGTTCAAACCTGTAAGGGAAGCATTTTCCAGACGCAGACAGCAGGAGAGTAAGGGCAGAGGCACAGCAGGTCAACTCATGGGCAAAGCATTTTTTTTTCCTTACCAGCATGCCTAGAATGACATCCTGCAGGTCCCTGACTTCTCTCAAGCTGGTAGCTGGCAGGTCTTGTCATTTGCCATTTTCTGGCACTCTTTGTTGTCCTTTATGGTGAGGTCTAAGATGTAAAGGTCAGGGGCTGCCTGAAAAACTGCCAGTGGAGAGGCATAAGGCATGGAGCTGAGATTGGAAGAGCCAGGAGAGAGACCACAAACATTTGGGTGTGAATTTGGAGGTAGATTTTTTTATAGGTAGGAATGTATCTCTAATGAGGAACATTAACAATGGAAAATAGGGATTATGGGTTTTAGGAAGTAAAATAATCATCATTAGCTTTTAAAATGTGACAAATGTTGGATTTAGCTTTTTACATTTCATTTTTTCCTTTCCCTATTCTCTTCCTTTTTTCATAATTATATTTTTAATTTTTCTACTGGTTACCTTGATTTTTGCACCCATAAATTTAAAATAGCATCTTCTATTTTTTACTTTTCTTTCTTTATCCTCCTACTTCTTTTGCTATTCCTGTATTTTTAGATAATTGAAGATGGTGGCATTTATAACCTGTCACTGCAGTAAAAAACCAAAAACCAAAAAAAAAAAAAAAAAGTCTGTGCTTTATCTGTTCGTTGCCTCTAAGAAATGAACCTTGAAAATCTGAATCTGTGCATTTTCGAATGTTCCAAATTTCAAGGACGAATGGATTATCTCTCTCTAGACCAACTCTCAAAACCATGCTACCTCTAGTTTGCATGTTCTCACATAATGCTCCCCTGACTTTGGAATTGCCATCTGCTTTCCTTTTTCATATTAAAGAAATAAAAAACAACCATATATTTTACTTATTTCTAAGATTATCTAACTTTTTAATCAACCATACTATTTGTTAAAGAAAAGTTCACATTTTTGTTGAAGGCATTCTTGTTGGAGTCCCATAAGTTGTACAAGTTGCTTTAGGTCTTCTGCAGAATAACCATCATGGAAATCTTGTCAAATTATTGGAATTTTGAATCCAACTCTGTGTTGGATGCAAGTCCTCTTATTTCTAGAATTCTTATTTTTTCATCCCATGGAGTATAATTTCAAACACTTTCTAAGCATTTCAGGTACTTTCTAAGTAAAATTTCTAAGTCTTCGCATGTCGGAAAACATGTCTTTGTGCATGATTGATTGTCAGAATATAGGTTTAAAGTCATTTCACTCTCAGAATTTTAAAGACATTGTTTTTAACATTCATCGATGCTGGTAAAAAAATTTTGATATTAATCTGATTTATTATACTTTTGTAGGTACTTGTTCCTTTTCTCTCTATAGAAACTTTTAAAATCTTTTCTTTTTCCTTAGGGTTCTGAATATTCATGATGATGTGCTTAGATGTGATTCTTTTTATTCATCAACCTTACCACTTAGTTGGCCCTTTTAGATTTTTCCACTCAGAAATTTCTTTTATGATTGCTTAAAATTACTTTCTCCTATCCTTTTCTCTTTCTGGAACTTCTAAGAGTTTGATATTTGACTTTCTGGGTTGATCTCCATATTTCTTAACTTTTCTTTCATTTTTTTCATCTTTTTCTCTTTACTCTCCCTTGTAGGAGATTTTCTTATTTTTTCCTTTTTTGTAAATTAGTTTTCATCTGGCAATCTCTTTTAATTTCTATGAACTCTTTCTTTCTCTGATTGTTTTTCATAATTGTATGTTCATTTTCTTAAATCTCTTTGAGAAAATTAAAATACTTATTAAATTGTTTTCTGTTGCCTGAATTATTGCTGTTTGTTCATGGTTTGGTTGTTTTGCTTTTTCATACCAGTTCTTCTTCTTTATGCTACCAGTTCATCTCAAATGTTATCCTTAGTCCTCAATTTTCTGACTGAAGGGCTAGATTAACTTATATAGCTAGAGGACATGGAGACTTGTGTCAAGTGTGTAGGCCTAGTTCCTCAGTAGACCTCTCCCTTGATTGTCACTTCAATCACTCTAGGATGCCTGAGAAGGAAGTTGGCAGTCTCTGGCCTACCCTAGACCTCTACTCTGGGAGAACTGATGGTTAATTTTAGAAGTTTTAGCTCTTCCAGGTATTTCTTTTCATCTGTTTACAGAATCGTTCTTGGTTTTCAGTTTGGGAAAAAATACCCTTACTGCACACAAGGAGAGATGTTCCAACTTGTGTAACTCAAGGAAGTCCTTCAATTCATCACCTTGATGTCTGCCTCATTTTCTATTTCCACTCTTGATACCAGTTGACTTTGAGCTTAAAATCCTTCTGAAAAGTCTGCTGGAAAAGCAGTTTTCACCTCTCTTCCAGCCTTTTTCTGCTCATGTCCTGGACTCAGCTGTCAGCACTCTGGCTTATCATCAGTATGATCCCAGAAAATCATGTCAAATCTCTGGTCAGTTATTTTGCCTCATTCCTTTTATACTTATTTACTGCCATTACAGTTAGATGTGGAGGGATGAGGTAGAGAAATATACGCTCAACTCACCAACTTGAACAAGAACTCACACTTAGGTTTTCTGACAGTCTTCTTACCCTTACCAAGGATATGCACATCATATTCAGCTCTTTTCCTTATTAGGTGTGTGTCCTCAGGCAACCCATTTCATCTCTTTTTGTCCCAAATTTCTTAACTATTATTTAGGGGAAATGATATTGATAATACATAGTTATAATATAAACTGGGGAAATAGTATCAGTCACATATTTCAGTGAGGATGTTTTAACGGTCTTTAGCATAATGTCTGACACATAATGCGTGCCCAATAAATGATAACTTAAAACATAGGGTTCAAAGCATACAAGTAAAACCTATATTTAGTTCACATCTTTGGTACCTAACCAATGCTACTTATTTTAATTTCAATGGGAACATTTTTTTATTTACTTTATGGCCTTATTTACTGTTATTATTTCTGGATCAGAAGTGGCCATTGTCACAAGCTACATATTTTTCTGTGAAAAATTACTATTAACAGCTGACTTGTTTTTATTGTATAAAATATTAGGGTCTAGAAAAAAGTCATTTAGAGTGAAAAAAAATCTGGGCAGATTATCAGATGGGTAATTTGACTTGAAAATCTATATGAATAGGAGCCAACAGGAAAAAAAGAGAGAAATTTAGTAATTTAAGAAATGGTTAAGAAAAAAGATATTTTCATTTAGATATTATAGCCAAACACTAACATAAATGGCATTTTAATTAAATCAACAGGAAACTGAATGTATGAGATCATTATATTTTAAGACAGATTACAGTGTTCACATTAAACATTTATTTGCCTTGACAGATATACTTTGTCATTTTTTTCTCCCTAGACACTAAAAAAGTATGACTTTGAACATATTATATAACTTATCTGAACCTTATTTTCCTCTTCTATAAAATGAGAAAGTACTTCCTCTTTTATAGGATTGTTATTTGAAAAAAATGAATCAATATAGGTGATCTCTTTGTACTGGGTTCCCTGACAAGGAATTGTCCTACCCCATTCAGAAAGGATGGAGGTGATACAAGGAACACTGTGGATGTGTTTTATAAAATAAATTGTCTTCTTGTTATTTAAAATTGAAATAAAATGAAGCTCAAAACTATCCCAGGGAAGGAAAACCACAAAATGAGACATTAGTCAGCTACCTCTATAAAAGCAGCAGACTCAAAATATATTTTTCAGAGGGACAGTCATCTATTATCAAATTCTAAACCCTAGCAATTTTAAGAGATGTGCTGCACTTAATTTTGAAAGAAGTATCACCTTGAGGAGCCCCAAAATACAAAGATTGTAGAGGAGCCCCAAAATACAAAGATTGTATATGTGAATGGGGAATAGGTGTTCCTCCTGATTGACCTTACTTCATTTTATATTTATTGGTTCCTTCTCTTTTGTAAAAATCAAACTTGAGTTATTTTTTTCCACACAAAATGTACAGATCGTCCCAAGAAAGGTGTGACCTGGTTGCCAAAAAACCTTCCAAGAACAAGAAGCCAGACAGATGGAAGACGTTTGTCACTATGTAAAGTTTGGCAAGCTTTCTCTGGACATGTCTGCTGCAAAGTAGTGTGGGGGAGGAGAACATTTACTTGCTTTAAGACAGACTGTTGTCAAATTCTTCTAGATGTTCTAGGGGGCATCAGACTATGTTCTTGGTTCTTTTGTATTTCTTGTAGTTATATGCTGGAGCTAAATGATACAGAGGCTGGGTGCTTTTGTGGGGATGTTTTCTGAGGATAAGATGCCCCAAGTGAGGAAATTATACAAAGATTACTTAAGTCACTGAAACATGAATCTAGACTCTTTTATAGTTAGATGGGAACAGAAAGGAACTAGCTCTTCTTCCCCTTTAAAAAAAGTTTTTTTAACTTTTCCTTGATCCCATCTCATTTGCAACTAACCTGTGAAGTGTGCTCTTCTGTTCATATGCTATTTGTGTGCAAATAATTTTAATTAAATACTTGCTATATAGCTGATTATTCTGCTTACTTTTTATTTACACAACTCTGTTTTAAAAATCTCTTCATGTTGCTACATACACAACCAGTCCATTTCTCCACTGCAGTATAGTACTCTACCACTGCATAGTGGGTAGAAACTGTCCAGTCCCAGGGATGGGCACCCAGAATGTCTTCAATTCTTTGCCATTACAATAACACTGTGGTAAGTTTATATGCCCCTTTATAGACCTGAATGAGAATTTCTTTGAAAGGTAAACCCAAGAGCAGGATTTATGGGTCATAGAGAGGGGTAAATGTATTTTATAAAATATTGCAAGATTGTTCTCTAGATAGGCTGCACCAGTCTACATACTTAACAGCAGGACATAAAAGATCCTAGAGCTTTACATTACTGCCAACATTTGGCATTACATGGCTTTCTAATTTTTTGCCAGTTTAATGAATGCAAAGTGATATCTCACTATTGTTTTAATTTGCTTAAGCATCTCTTCATGTGCTTGTATGCCTGTTGGGCTTACTTTTCTGTAAAATGCTTGTTTATATCCTTCATCTTTTTCCTATTATGATTCCTATATTTTTATTGAATTGCAAGAAATCCTGGTGTATTCTAGATACTACTTCCGTGTCAATTTTAGACATTGTAATATCACTCAATCTGTTACCTTTCAGCTAACTTTGTTCATAATCTTTTCCCTTGAAGAGAATTTTCAAAAATTACTGATGTTATTTACTTAAAAATTTGCCTTACAGTTTATGCTTTAGGGTTTAAGAAATCCTTCAATACCTTGTCAAAAAATATTCTCTTATGTTATCAACTAACTTTAAAGTTTTACCTTTCACAGTCAGGTTTTTAATATCTGGAGTTACCCTTCTACATGGTATTAGGTAGGGACTGAGATATTATTTTTGTTCACTCAGTGAGCCAGATTCCCAACACTATCATCTTTATCATACGTGTAAGTGCCTTATATGCTATATGCGTATGTGTTTCTGAATTCTCTATTTTGTTCCACTGCTTCCCACGTCTGTTTTTCTGCCAATACTATGTTTTATTGCCATGATTGGGCAGTACGTCTTACTAATTGATTGGGCAAGGCCTACCTCTTTTCTTTTCACAGCTAATTTTTATTATTCTACTTATAGCAAGCTATCAAGTTTCTCAAAAATCCATATGGAATTTTCGTTGGTTCTGCATTAAATTTATAGCTGCATTTAATGATAATCCACATTTTAATACAATAAATTATTCCTTCTTAGAGTATGGGATATCTCTCCATATTTTTCAGATCATCTATTTTGTCCTTCATTAGAGTTTCAAAATTTCTCCATAGAGGTTTTGTGTATTCTTGATTAACTTAACTACCACTGAATTTATGGGTTCTGTTGGTATTTTAAATGGCATCTTTTTAGTTATAATTTTTCATTGGAGATTGTTGGTATAGATAAACGCTATTGATTTTTGTACATTGATCTGCTGTCCATCAACTTTGCTGAACTTTGTTATTATTCTCATTTTGTTTGATTTTGTCAGACAAATGATCATCTACAAATAATGATGGTTTAATCTCTTCTGAACTTTACATATCATTTTTTTCTTTATAGAATTAGTTGTGACTTTCAGTACTATATTAAACAGCATCAGAGATTGTAAGCACTCTTGACTTAAAGCAAACATCTTAAAAAGTTTCTCCTTTAAATATATTGTTGATAGAAGCAAGCTTCATCAAGTTAAGAAAGTTTTCTTTAGGGGCACCTGGGTGGCTCAGTTGGTTAAGCAACTGCCTTCAGCTCAGGTCATGATCCTGGAGTCCCAGGATCGAGTCCGGCATCAGGCTCCCCGCTCAGCGGGGAGTCTGCTTCTGCCTCTGAACCTCTCTCCTCTTGTGTTCTCTCTCTCATTCTCTCTCTCTCAGATAAATAAATAAAATCTAAAAAAAAAGAAAGTTTTCTTTATTTCTAGTTTATTGTCAAAGGAAATTAGGTGGTAGAATTTTGTAAAATGCTCTTTTATCTTGATTAAAATAATCAGATCATTTTTCTCATTTCTTCTATTAATGCTGTGAATTTCATTGATATATTTTCTTTTATTTTTTTTGGCTTTTTAAGTTTTTATTTTATTTTATTTTATTTTTTTTGAAAGATTTTATTTATTTATTTGAGAGAGGGAGAATGAGAGAGAGCAAGCACATGAGAGGGGGGAGGGTCAGAGGGAGAAGCAGGGAGCCCGATGCGGGACTCGATCCAGGGACTCCAGGATCATGACCTGAGCCGAAGGCAGTCGCTTAACCAACTGAGCCACCCAGGCGCCCTTAAGTTTTTATTTTAATTCCAGTTAGTTAACATATAGTGTTCTATTAGTTTCAGGTATGCAGTATAGTGATTCAACAATTCCAAACGTCCCCAGTGCTCATCACAAGTGTACTCCTTAATCCCCATCACCTATTTAACCCATTGCCCACACATCCTCCCCTCTGCTAATCATCAGTTTGTTCTCTCCAGTTAAAGAGTATATTTCTTGATTTGTCTCTCTCTCACTCTTTTTTCCCCCTCTGCTCAATTGTTTTGTTTCTTAAATTTCACATATGAGTGAAATCATATGGTCTTTTTCTTTCTCTGACTGGCTTATTATTATTATTATATCTCTAGTTCCACCTATGTTGTTGCAAATGACAAGATTTCATCCTTTATTATGACTGAGTAATATTCCACTGTGTGACTGTATATATGTTTATGTATAATACCACGTTTTCTTTATCCATTCATCAATGGATGGGCACTTCTATACCTTGTCTATTGTAAATAATGCAGCTATAAACATAGTGGTGCATGTATTCTTTGGGTAAATACCCAGTAGTGTGATTAATTTTTGAGGAACCTCCATACTGTTTTGCACAGTGGCTTCACCACTTTGCATTCCCACCAACAGTGCACCTTACCAATACCAGTTGTTTCTTGTGTTGTTGATTTTAGCCATTCCAACAGGTGGGAGGTGATATCTCATTATAGATTTGATTTGCATTTCCCTGATACTAAGTGATGATGAACATCTTTTCATGCGTCTGTTGGTCATCTGTATGTCTTCTTTGGAGAAATGTATGTTCACGTCTTCTGCCAATATTTAATTGGATTATTTGGGGCTTTTTTGGTGTTGAGTTATATAAGTTATTATGTATTTTGGATACTAACCCTTTATCAGGTGTGTCATTTGCAAATATCTTCTCCTATTCAGTAGGTTGCCTTTTAGTTTTGTTGATTTTTTTCCTTCATTGTGCAAAAGCTTTTTATTTTGATGTAGTCCCTATAGTTTATTTTTGCTTTTATTTCCCATGCTTCAGGAGACACATCTAGAAAAAAGTTGCTATGGCCGATGTTAAAGAGATTATTGCTTGGTTTCTCTTTTAGGATTTTTATGGTTTCAGGTCTCACATTTAGGTCTTTATTCCATTTTGAATTTATTTTTGTGTGTGGTGTAAAAAAGTGGCCCAGCTTCATTCTTTTGTGTGTTGCCACCCAGTTTTCCCAACACTACCTGAAGTGACTTTCCCCATTGGATATCCTTTCCTGCTTTGTCAAAGGTTAATTGACCATACAATTGTGGGTTTATTTCTGGGTTTTCTATTCTGTTCTATTGATCTATGTGTCTATTTTTGTGCTAGTACCATACTGTCTTGATCACTACAGCTTTGTAATATGACTTGGAAGTCTGGAATTGTGATACCTCCAGCTTTGGTTTTCTTTTTCAAGACTGCTTTGTCTATTCGGGGTCTTTGTGGTTCCAGATAAATCTTAGAGTTGTTTGTTCTAGCTCGTGAAAAATGCTGTCATTATTTTGATAGGGATTGCATTAAATGTGTAGGTTGCTTTGGGTAGTATAGACATTTTAATAATATTCGTTCTTCTAATCCATAGGCATGGAATTTCTTTCCATTTCTTTGTGTTGTCTTTAATTTCTTTCATCAGTGTTTTATAGTTTTTAGAGTATAGGTCTCTTATCTCTTTGGCTAGGTTTATTCCTAGGTATCATTATTTTTGGTGCAATTATAAATGGGATTGTTTTCTTGATTTTCTTTTTCTGCTGCATCATTTTTGGTGTATAGAAGTACAACAGATTTCTGTATAATTTTGTATCCTGAGATTTTATCGAATTATCAGTTCTAGCATGTTTTTAGTCGAATCTTTTGGGTTTTCTATATATAGTATCATGTCATCTGCAAATACTGAAAGTTTAATTCTTTACCAATTTGGATGCCTTTTATTTCTTTTTGTTGTTTGATTTCTGAGGCTAGGACTTCCAGTACTATGTTGAATAAAGTGATGAGAGTGGACATCTTTGTCTTGTTCCTGACCTTAGGGGAAGAGCTCTCAGTTTTCTGCATTGAGGATATTAGCTGTGGGTTTTTCATATATGGCCTTCATTATGTTGAGGTTTGTTACCTCTAAACCTACTTTGTTAAGAGTTTTTATCATGAATGGATGTGTACTTTGTCCAATGCTTTTCCTGTGTCTATTAAAATAATCATATGGCTCTTATCCTTTCTCTTATTGATGTGATATTGATATATTTGTGAATACTGATCCACCCTTGCTACCCAGGAGTAATCCCACTTGATCATGGTGAATGATTTTTTTTAATGCATTGTTGAATTCAATTTGCTAGTATCTTGTTGAGGATTTTTGCTTCTATGTTCATTAGAGATATTGGCCTATAGTTCTTTTTTATTAATGTCATTATCTGGTTTTGGTATCAGGGTAATGCTGGCCTCATCGAATGAAACTGAAGTTTCCCTTCCTTTTCTGTTTTTTTGAAATAGTTTGAGAAGAATAGGTATTAACTCTTTTTTAAATGTTTGATAGAATCCACCTGTGAAGATATCTGGTCCTGGACTTTTGTTTGTTGAGAGCTTTTTGATTACTGACTCAATTTCTTTGTTGGTTATGGTCTATTCAAATTTTCTGTTTCTTCCTGTTTCAGTTTTGGTAGTTTATATATTTATAGGAATTTATCCATTTCTTCTAGGTTGTCCAATTTGTTGGCATATAGTTTTTCATAATATTCTCTTATAATTGTTTGTATTTCTGTGGTGTTGGTTGTTATTTCTCCTCTCTCATTTGTGATTGTGTCTGAGTCCTTTCTCTTTTTTTCTTGATAAGTCTGGCTTGATGAATCAATTTTATTGATTTTTTCAAAGAACCAGCTCCTGGTTTCATTGCTCTGTTCTACTGTTTTTTTTTTTTTTTAGTTTCTACATCATTTATTTCTGCTCTAGTCTTTATCATTTCTTTACTTCTGATGGTTTTAGGTTTTGTTTGTTCTTCTTTTCCTAGCTCCTTCAGATGTAAGGGTAGGTTGTTTATTTGAGATTTTTCTTGCTTCTTGAGGTAGCCCTGTATTGCTATGAATTTCCCTCTTAGAATTGCTTTTGCTGTATCCCAAAGATTTTGGACCATTGTGTTTTCATTTTCATTTTTTTCTAAGTTACTTTTTAATTTTTTCTTTTATTTCCTGGTTGACCAATTCATTGTTTAGCAGTATACTATTTAACCTCCATGTATTTGTGGTCTTCCCCAATTTTTTCTTACAGTTGGCTTCTAGTTTCATAACATTGTAGTCAGAAAAGATGCATGGTATGACTTCAATCTTCTTGAATTTGTTGAGGCTTGTTCTGTGGGCTAATATGTGATCTATTCTGGAGAATGATCCATGTGCATTTGAAAAGAATGTGTATTCTGCTTAGGATGGAATGTTCTGGATACATATCTTTAAATCCAGTTGTTCCAGTGTGTCATTCAAAGCCATTGTTTCCTTGTTGATTTTCTGTTAAGATGATCTGTTCATTGATGTAAGTGGGGTGTTAATGTTCCCCACTATCATTGTAATACTATCGATTAATTCCCTTATGTTTGTTATTAACTGTTTTATGTATTTGGGTGCTCCTATGTTGGGTGCATAAATATTTACAATTGTTCTATCTTTTTGTTGGATTGTCCCCTTAATTATTATATAGTGTCTTCCTTTGTCTCTTGTTACAGTCTTTGTTTTAAAGTCTATTTGGTCCACTATAAGTAATACTCCTCCAGCTTTCTTTTGATATCCATTTGCATGACAGATGTTTCTCCATCCGCTCACTTTCAACCTGCAGGTGGTTTTAGGTCTAAAATGAATCTCTTGTAGGTGTATATAGATAGGTCTTGTTATTTTATCCATTCTCTCTATATCTTTTGGAGTGTTTAGTCCATTTATATTCAGAGTTATTACTGATAGATATGTATTTATTGTAATTTTATTATTTGTTTTGTGGTTGTTTCTGAAGATTTTCTCTGATCCTTTCTTGTCTTTCTCTGTTTTATGGTTTGCTGATTTTCATTATGATATATTTGGATTTCTTTCTCTTTATTCTTTGCATATTTATTAGTGGTTTTTTGATATATTGGTACCAATAGATTTGTATATAATCTCTTCTGCAATCTATATTAAGTAGATGTTCATTTAATTTTGAGCCCATTTTTTTCTCATCCCCTCCCTATGATTTAGGTATTTATTTCTATATTTTACATCCTTTTATCTTGTGAGTTCCTTGACTGATTTTTTTTTACAGAAATATTCATTTTTACTTATTTGTGTTTCCTACCATTATCTTTCAGTCCAGTTGTCTGCAGAGACTCTCTTTGTCTCTTGTGAGCAATATTTGGTCCCTGGCCTGAACGTGGCATGTTTTAACTAGTTGTGCTCTGATACGTTTGTGAAATGAGACCTGTCACCACCACTGCAGGAACTGAGGCTCCTACATTGGGAAATGCGGTGTTTGCAGGGGCTTGGGCTGGTTTTCTGGGGGAGAGGGTCCACTACAATGGGACTGAGGCATGACTAGGAAGGGTAGTTTCACTGGAGCATGGTGTGGTAGGGTTTGGTGTAAACAATTTAGATAGTGAGTGTCAGAGCTGCACTAGTTCCCACAGGTGGCCTTGTGCTTATGCAGAGGGGCAAGGGAGAAAAATGGCACTAGCCACTTCCTTTGTTCTTGGAGGGGTTCTCTCCATGAATACTCATCTAGTATGTGCTCTGATATGAGCAGATAACCTCCCCACTGTGTGCCCCAGGTGCTCTTCAAATTGTTGTTTCCATGATGTGTGTCCACGGGTTGTTTGCCTGCCTTCTCTCCAAGAACAGTTCAGTGCCCTTGGGGCTCTATCATAGCCAAGCCCTATGACCTTTATAACTCCAGGCTTTACAGCCCTACTGATTGTCAGAAGTCATGAAATTTGGGCCCTCTCACCTTCCAAGCCAACTGCTATGAGGTTTCACTTTCCCATTCACTCCCCTGTGTGCTAGTCTGTCTCTCACTCTTCTCTAAAACCACTCCATCCCTATTACAGCAGCCATATTCTGCTTCTCTCCCAAATCCTGTATCCACACTTCCTACCTTCTTCAATGTGATCTTTTATCAACCTTTAGTTGTAGAATTTGTTCTGCCAGTCTTCAGGTCAATATCTGGGATATTTAGGATGATTTGATAGTTATCTAGTTATATTCATGTAATGAGGCAAGCCTGTGGTCCTCCTACTCTGCGACCATCTTCCCTCTTTGATATATTTTCTGATATTAAAACATCCTTTCATTCTTGAGATATACTCCAGTGGATGATGATGTATAATTAAGGTATTTTAACATTTTATTTAACCAATATTTCTTTAGGATTCTTGGATCTACATGTAGTTAAAAGGGGGCTACAATTTTTTTATGTGTTGTTCTCATGTGGTTTGGAATCAAAATCACATAAAATCCATTGTTTCTGTCATATTTTTATTTTAAATACATGTAAAAATATAAGAACTGTTCCTTAAAAGTTTGGTAGAATTCATAGACAAAACATGTAAGGTTTTCTGGGAAGTGAATGATTTAATTTTTTTATACTTATTGTCCTATTCAAGTTTTATATTTCTTTTGGGCAAGTTTGCCATTTTATATTTTCTGCCAATTTATCCTTTATTCATTAACTCTAGTTTTTAAAAGTTTATTAGAGGATCATTAATCATAATACTGTTTTTTAAAGCATTCCTTTGTATTTTTTATTGTGTATTTATTTGCCTATTTTCTTTTTAATACTCGAGTCTCTCTTATTCATCTTTTCAAAGAACTTTAGCTTTTTTTATAACTGAAAAGTTTTAACTATTTTGAAATAACTTTAGATTTTAAGAAGATTAGCAAAGATAGTATAGAAAGTTCTCACATATTATTCACTCAACTTCCAGTAACATTAACATCTTATGTGACCATGGTAAAACTATCAAAACAGGAAAGTAATGTTAGTACAACACTGTTAATCAAACTACAGATCTTGGGACACCTGGGTGGCTCAGTCAGTTAAGCACCTGCCTTTGGCTCAGGTCATGATCCCAGGGTCCTGGGACCAAGTCCCACATCAGGCTCCTTGCTTGGTGGGGAACCTGCTTCTCCCTCTCCCTGCCACTCCCCCTGCTTGTGCACGTGTGCACATGCTCTCTCTCTCTCATTCTGACAAATAAATAAAAAATAAAATCTTAAAAAAAAACACCTTACAGATCTTAATCAGATTTCCTCAGTTTTTCCATTTATGTCCCATTTCTCTTCAGGATCCAAAGCAGGATATCATATGTTATGGTATCTGAATTGTCTTTCCCCAAAATTCATATGTTGAACTCCTAATGCTCCCAGTACCTCATAAAGTGACTGTATTTGGAGACAAGGTCTTTAAATAAGTAATTAAGTTAAAATGAGGATGGGCCCTAATCCAATATGACTGGTCTCCTTATAAGAAGATTAGGGCACAGGCATGTACAAAGGGAAGACCATGTGAAGACACAGAGAAGATGGCCATCTACAAGAAAAAGAGAGAGGCCTCAGAAGAAATCAACCCTGCTGACACCTTGATTGTGGACTTCTAGACTTCAGAAATATGAGAAAATAAATTTCTGTTGTTAAACCACCCAGTCTGTGGTACTTTGTTATGGCAACCTTAACAAAACTAACAGTATCATTTATTTGTCATGTTTCCTTAGTTTCCTCCAATCTGTGATAGTTTCTCAGTCGTTCCTTGTCCTTTAAAGATGTTCTCTTATGTTATCAACCATTAGTTGACACTTTTGAATGCTGGCATGGTATTCTGTTGAATATCCTTTAGTTTGGATTTGTCTGATGGTTTTTCAGGATTAGACTGAGGTTATGGACTTTGGGGAAGAATGTAATAGAGAGGAACTGCCTTTCTCATTGTATCATATCACAGAGTACATAGTATCAGTATGTTTTACTGTAGGTGATGTTGACCTTGATCACGTGGTTAGTGTGGAGACCATGTGAAGACACATTGTTTGCCAGGTTTCTCTATGCTAAAGTTACTATTTTTCTCTTTTTCTTAAGTGAATTACCAAATTAAGCCCACCAAGGGGAGGTGAAGTAATTTCCTCTTCATGGACAGAGTAGTGTCAAATAATTTTGGAAATACCTTAACATCAATATAGTAATGAATAAATAAATGGTTGGGGAGAGATGCTTTTAAGTTATTTAAATATCCTGTTTCTTTTAAAAGTTTTTCACTCTAATTCTAGGTCTTACCAGCAGGTCTTGTCTGCAAAAATTATTAATGTGGTATTCCAATGATGATTTTCTATTTCCCTAATTCTTTCTAAATTTATCAATTGGAATTCTTATGTAACAGAGTTGCCCCTTTTTCCTCATTTATTTAATCACTGATTTCAGTATGGACATATAGATACTGATTTTTGGGGTATCTGAATCCAATATTATCATTATTTATTTTCTTGCTTAAATTGCTCCAATTTTGGCAATTGGGAACTCTCTTAAGTTGGCTCACATGTCCTTTTTAACACACTCTTGTCCTTATTTTCTGAAGATGATGCTTTGTTTTCCCTGTCCAGCCTGTGATCACTCATTACTCTGAGGGACCCTTATTCATTACTAGAAAATGGTACTTAGAAACCAGGATATGGGTGCCAAAGAACTAATTTGTGGTTTTGTTTTTTTCCCTCCATCACTTTGTTGTTCCTCATTTCACTGACTTGTGTTCTATCACTTATTATGAATCTTTGTATTTTCTCTGGTGCTTCCTCACTTCCACCTTCTTGAATTAAATATTAGATTTTAAAATATCTTGTTTCCTTATAAATGTATAGTATTTAAAGCAACAAAATTCCCTTCCAGTTTTATCTATATTCCATAATTTCTTTATTTGTAATATTTTCACTGCCATTCAATTCTGAATATTCATTAATTTATTTTTCAGCCTAAGGGTATTTAGTAATTTGCTGTAATTTTCCAAACATATGAGAGGTATTTAAGGGATCCTTTTAAGAAACTTAATTTATAATTTAATGGATTATGATTAAAGGACACAGTGTATATGACATTGTTCCTTTGGAGTTTGAGGTTCCCTTTGAGATATAATCTCTGGTTTATTTTGGATAAATATTTGGTAAGTATTCTTGAATATTAAAACAGAAAAGTCAATTATCTGTCATGTGAAGAGTTCTATATATGCCAAACAGCTTAAGTCTACTGATTATAATGTTTAGATACTTGCTAACATTGCTTCTTTTTATTTGATCTATCAGTTTCTCAGAGAGGTATGTCAGAATTTCCAACTACAATTGTTGAACAATTTATTTCTCTCTTAAGTCATACAAATTGTTGATAAACATACACACATGTGTGCACACACTTAGGTGCATATATGTTCTTGATGGCTTTATCTTCTAAATCTACTCTTCCTTTTACCAATATAGGACATCTGTATTGGTTAGATGTCCCAGTTACCTATTTCTGCATAACTGTACAACCTAGGGGCATCAAACAAATGTTTTGTTTTTTTCACAATTCTGTGGGTCACAAATTTGGGAAGTGTTTCTGATATATATAGTATCATTTGGGGTGGCTGGGGCTAGAAGATCCACTTCTAAGATGGCTTCTCACTCATGTATCTGGCAAGTGGGCTGGGATGTTTCAAGTACCTGGGGTGTGTATGGGAACTTCTTGGTAAACTCTCTTTCCACATTCACTCGACCTGGTATCTTGCATCTCCTCATAGCAAGATAATCTCAGGGTAGTTGGAATTCTTTTATGCAAAATACACTTACCGCCTCTCACACTCCTCACCCGCAAAGTCTCATTTCATTGTGGTATTGTCTTAAAGTCAGGATTTAGCCATTTGAATGAAGTCTAGATGAGCATGAGTGTTATGTGTATGGCTCCTCTAGTGTGTATACTAGGAGCATGAGTGTGTATACCTCTCAATCTGGAGACCTCTAAAGAAATATTATCTGTCCTCTCCCCTGTTATCCCCCCTCAATATATGATTGTGGTAAAGGGATCGCACAACTAGAGTAACACTCCAGTTAAAAAAGCAGGGAAACAGGATACACATAGCAGCTAATAGATCATGGCAATTTCAAAATTCACTTCAATGTATATTACCAATTCCTTGATTATGATCCAATCCTGCTCCCTGGGAATAATTCTCTGAAGGTCCTGGCTTTATCCTCTCAGCTCTTGATTCTGTCCTCTGAACCATCCTTCCTTTTCCCTAAGAAATTGATTATGTTTCCAACTGAGTGGACTTCTTAGCTTGCTTCTTGCTCACAGAAGCGTGGGGAGGAGGAAGTGTCTTTTTCATTTTGTACTGTTTCCTTTTAATTTAAGATGACAGTGCTCCTACTTATGCTATTCATTGAAAAATGTTCTGGGTTTTCTATGAATCTTACTGGGTTTCATTCCATTGGACAGAAGCCAGATTTTTAAATCTCTTTAAGATAGGCAATTTTCTAAATTGAGCCCTGTGGCTACTGTGCAATAAAGCCTTAAGAATCTTAGAATCCCTACTGTTCAATGCAGAGGGTCTATGAGGCATACCCATAAGACCATTAGGAGTCCTTTAATCTAGCTAAGAGGTTCTAGAAACACTGCCTTATATCCTTCTGAGGTTTTAATAAAGGATTTTACGGACCCACTCTGAAGTAGTTCTTTCCCCTAAGCCCTTTCGTATTCCAAGAATCTTTTCCTAGAAGAGACTAGAGATGTGCAGTAGTTTTTGTTTTGTTTTGTTTTGTTTTTTTCCAACTTCTGGCTCCTTAATATTTTCTCTAAATTTTACTCGAAAACCAAACAGCTCCATAGTGGCATTATTCACAATAACCAAAAGGTGGAAACAACTCAGTGTCTATCAACAAAGGAATGTTAAACAAAATATGGTTTATAAATACATTATAACACTATTCCATTAAAAAGGAAGGAAATTCTGACACCTGCTACAACATGGATGAGCCTGGACTACATTAAACTGAGTGAAATAAGCCAGCCACAAAAAGACTCATAACTGTATGATTCTACTTGTATGAGGTACCTGGAGTAGTCAAATTCTTAGAGATATAAATTAGAATAATGGTTCCACTCCAGGGGCTAGGCAGAGTAGGAAATGAAAATGATTGTTTAAGGGGTAGAGAGCTGTAATTCTGCAAGATAAAAAGAGTTCTGGAGATCGGTTGTACAACAATATGAATGTACTTAACAGTACTGAACTGCACACTTTTAAGATGTTAAGATGGTTAAGATGGTACATTTTATGTTATGTGTATTTTATCACAATTAAAAAATTTTAAAATCCAAAAACAAAACTAAGCAGGTCCTTCTTTAGTCCATGCTTTTCTTTGTATTCTGTCATAGCCAGGAAAGACCAGGTAGTACTTTCCCCATTTGGACTAGAAACTTCCTTCACTAGATCCACAAGTTCAATTGTTCACAAGTGACAGTGTTGCCAAACTTTCCATATGTTATGTACCAAAGGTTCCTTTTTTCTCTGCCTCCAATACCATTTTCCTCATTGTCCTTTAAGACTCACCAACATATTCCTACTTTTATTAACCATCTCTTTGAGGCCTTTCCAGCTTCTGCCTCTGCCTGGTGCCCCATGTTTTAGGTTTTTGTTATGTCAGCACCCATTTCTAGGCACCAGATTCTGTTCTGGTTAGCTATTGTTAGGACTAGATGACTGGTGGCAGCTTATCTACCAGCACCTGTTTTTATCAACTTTTTTGGGCAGAACTTCTTCACTTGTACCCCATCAATATTGATTATATGGACTGTTAATGTCAATTTTTTTTTGTAGTGACAGAGCAGGAAATTATTATCCAAGGTAAAAGAGGAAGAAGCAAAAGCTGAATTTAAAAACTTTCCTTCAACCTATCCAGTTTTTCTTTCCATCTATTTACCCATAGTAGTCATTATAGTTTTCAGTTTGTTTGGGTATTCTCTCTCTTTTTTTTGAAGGAGAGAGTGTCATTGTACTTTAGCTACTTCTTGCTTCTCTCTAGCATCTGCAGTTTTCTGGAGGTTAATTTTGGAGGTGGACTGATTTAGGAGATAGGGGAATTTTTTTTTTTTATTTTTACTTATTTGTCAGAGAGAGAGAGAGAAAGAGCACAAGCAGGGGAAGCAGCAGGCAGAGGGAGAAGCAGGCTCCCCACTGGGCAAGGAGCCTGATGTGGGACTCGATCCCAGGACCCTGGGATCATGACCCGAGGCAAAGGCAGAAGCTTAACTGACTGAACCACCTAGGCATCCCCCTTTTTTTGTTTTTATTTAAATTCCAGTTAGTGGGTGCCTGGGTGGCTCAGTTGGTTAAACATCTGACTCACGTCATGATCTCAGGGTCATGAGATGGAGCCCCATGTTGGGCTCTGTGCTGAGCATGGAGCCTGCTTAAGAGTCTCTCTCTCGGGGCACGTGGGTGGCTCAGTTGGTTAAGTGACTGCCTTCAGCTCAGGTCATGATCTCAGGGTCCTGGGATCGAGCCCCGCATCTGGCTCCCTGCTCAGTGGGAAGCCTGCTTTTCCCTCTCCCACTCCCCCTGCTTGTGTTCCCCCTCTCGCTGTCTCTCTCTCTGTCAAATAAATAAATAAAATCTTAAAAAAAAAAAAAGATTCTCTCTCTCCCTCTCCTTCTGCTTCTCCCCCACCCTGCTCATGCTGTATCTATCTTTCTCTAAAAAAATAAATAAATTCCAGTTAACAGTGTAATATTAGTTTCAGGTGTACAATTTAGTGATTCAATACTTGTATACAACACCCAGTGCTCATCACAATTGCCCTCCTTAATCCTCATCACCTATTTAACCCATCTCCCCCCCTCCCTTCCCCTCTGGTAACCACCAGTTTGTTCTCTATAGTTAAAAGTCTGTTTCTTGGTTTTCCTCTCTTTTTTCCCCCATGTTCATTTATTTTGTTTTTTAAATTACACATGAGTGAATTCATATGGTATTAGTCTTTCTATGACTGAATTATGTCACTTAGCACAATACTCTCTAGCTTCATTCACGTCATTGCAAATGGCAAGATTTCATTCTTATGTATTTACCCAAATAATACAAAAATACTAATTCAAAGTGGTACATGCACCCTGATGTTATAGCAGCATTATCAACAATAGCCAAATTATGGAAAGAGCCCAAATGTCCACTGACTAATGAATGGATAAAGAAGATATGGTGTGTATACACACACACACACACATACACACACAGGAGCTAGGAGAAATATTACAAAGACATGGGCTATGGAAATTTTAGTTTGGTGTGGAAAACAGATCATTAAAGTATGAAGAAGGTTAAGTACAGTGTAATATGGTGAGAATAGGGAAGAAGCTTCTAAATCAGAGTTTATGGAAGGCTTCAAAAAGTCAGGTAGGAGGGAGGGGGCGGAGCAAGATGGTGGAGGAGTAGGAGACCTGGATTTCATCTCCTCTCAGGAATTCAGCTGGATAGGGATCAAACCATTCTGAACACCTACAAACTCAACAGGAGATCGAAGAAAAGAAGAGCAACAACTCTCTCATCAGAAAAGCGACCACTTTCTGGAAGGTAGGACGTGCGGAGAAGTGAATCCGAGGCGA
>NC_138373.1:56478894-56533840 GCF_054177405.1 Leptonychotes weddellii | reverse complement strand
TCAGATCTGTACCTCTGAAACAAATAATGCAATATATGTTAAGAAAAAAAAAAGAAAAAGAAGAAGGTAGCGGGAGGGGAAGAATGAAGCGGGGGAAATCGGAGGGGTAGACGAACCATGAGAGATGATGGACTCTGAAAAACAAACAGGGTTCTAGAGGGGAGGGGGTGGGGAATGGGTTAGCCTGGTGGTGGGTATTGAGGAGGGCACGTTCTGCATGGAGCACTGGGTGTTATGCACAAACAATGAATCATGGAACACTTCATCTAAAACTAATGATGTAATGTATGGGGATTAACATAAGAATAAAAAAAAAAAGGTAGGAGCTATGATTGTTAAAGCACAGTTTAGGCAAAGGGACTTCAGGTATAAAGGCATGTATAAAAAAATGGTTTTCTGAGATAGCATAAGTTTTTAAGACACCACATGCAATTGTGAATTGTTTGGAACAAAGAATGTATGCAGAAGAGTGTGGAGATGTTAGTAGTAGGAAGGGCCTGAATATAACATTATACCAAAGAGCTTGGATATTATTTTTTAGGACTGTGGGAAATACTGACTTTAAGCAGGGAATCATTAGGATCAGATAGACATATTTCAAAGATTACATAGAGAACAGAGTGTGATGCTTAAGCTCCAGCGCCCTTTGGTTTTGTGGAAACCTTCTAAAGTCCTGGAATGAACACTAGCAATGAGTTTTGTGGTCAAATGTTTTCTGTAAAATTTGAAAAAGGAGGATATTTTAACTGCAATGGTCTCTTTCTACTTTAACTTGCTTCTAATGCATTTTCCCTAGGCTGTGGGCATTTTGGAAACCAGCTAATGGGGAAGTTCAGGATTATTTAGTAATATGTGTGTGTATGTATGTGTGTGTGTGTGTATATATATATATATATATATATTTAAGATTTATTTATTTGAGAGAGAGAGAGGGAGACTGACAGCAGGAGTGGGAGGGGCAAAGGGAGAGGGAGAGAGAATCTCAAGCAGACTCCCTGCTGAGCCCGGAGACTGAGGCAGGGCTGGATCCCAGGATCCTGAGATCATGACCTGCATGGAAACCAAGAGTGGAATGCTTAACATACTGCACCACCCAGGCACCCCTAGTAATATATATTAAAGTAGTTTGTAGTCACATCTATGTATAGCTAAGTTATTGCTACTCATCCTGGTATAGAAATAGCTTCTGGTAATGATTTTACTACCCACACTTCAGTTAAAAGGCAAAGATATAGGGCCAAAGGTCATATTGTGATATGTATATTCATGATTTCATGTCTGTTTCTTAAAGAAGGACACTAAACCATATAAACTTCAGGACCAGGATCTTTACCTAGAGCAATACGAAATAAGACTAAATCAGTAAATTACTGTAAAATTCTTTTAGTCTTGTGAGAGATGAAGACCTGAACCAAGGCAGTGATAGTAGAATTAGAGGGCAAAGGTTAAGATGCCAGAAGCATCCAAGGAGTACAATCTAGGGAACTTGGCAATTGTTTTGATTGGGAGGTTGGTTTCACAACAGATTATGGACTTGGATAACCGGAAGGATGGAGGCCCAGTCGTGGACAAAAAACATTAGGGGAACTACAAGTTTGGGTGGAGGATGAATCGTTTTGGGCTTCTTGCATTTCAGGTGTCAGACTGTAGACAAAAATGCACGTCTACAACTCAGCTAAGCACCCAGATGTTGGGGGATATAACTTGCTATTATTTTCTTCTCTGGAGGCCAGGGCCCTCGCTTTCCAGTCCTCAGCCCAGGAAACCGCAGGCACTTACACACCCCCAGGGCTTCCCAGTGGCGCCCGCTCACCGGATGTACGGATGTGTGAGCAGCACTTCCGCCCCCGGAGGCACGCGCTCAGGGGATCTTGTGCGCAGGCGCCGCGAGGCTCATAGCCCGGCCCAAGCTCTGTGGGCTCGGGGTACCTCGTGAGTGGTGTCGCTTCTGTGTGGTTTTCAGCAGGATACCTTTCTCCACAGAGAGAGCGTTCTCTTCCTACTTCATCCCCCAAACCTCCACTTACTCCTCCGGAAGTCAGCGGCACCTCCCCGAGGGCTTTGTAGGTCTCCAGGCACCGAGGCAGCGACACTAATGAAGATGAGTCACCGCTGATTTCCCAGCTGGTAAACTCACGACTCATTACCTTTGGTGGTTTTGCCCAAAGCCCGGAAAAGCTTCGGGAGCTGAGTTTAAGGTCTGCAGTGACTTTGGGTTTTATATATGAACTTAGAATTAAGAGGGAAAAGTCTCAGTGATTAAGATACCTTTTTCTTAAGCTAGGTTCCCCAGGAAAGGGACCAGAGTAATTGCAGCCTCCTGGAATCCCAGAGTGGCTCATGTACCTGAGCAAGCCTGAAGATTTACACTGTCTTGTGACTAAACTCTTTCAGTGTAGCAGGATAGTTGAGGGAAACTTGACTTCATTATTACTAACAGATGTGGAACAAATAAAAATGTGTAGTTTTATTAGTTTATTACTTACAAATACATTCTAAATAAGCCATTCACGGCAGAATACCAAAATGTAGTGGACAGTAGTAGTCCAGTGGGTAATTTTGTGTTATTGAGGATGACTGGTAACTTAGAGTGTGATATGAACCGGTTGTATACCTTGAGCCATTGGTTGAGTTAGAAATCCGCCCACTCTTAAAAAAAAAAAAGAAAAGAAAAATCTTAACCATTCCCCTCACCTGCTTGAAGTTTTTTTTCCATTGCCCTTTTTACTTCGTAATATATAGCAGAATTTACTTACTTTATAGCCATCATTTATTATTTGTCCCACACCAGAGTTAAGCTCCATGAAGGTAGGAACTTTTTTTTCTGCTTACTGTTGTGTTTCAAAGGCCAAGAACAGATTTGGCCCAAACTAAGCACTCAACATACACTTATTGAATGAATGAAAAAAATGAGTATGTTATTTTTCATAGAGCATGAAGTAGAGCTTAGAGTGGGTTTGCATGATTGGCATGACCTATGTGGAGCTAGTAAAGGCAGTCAAAAAATGAACAAATGCTTATGGAATATCTGATATTCCCCAAATGATAACTTTCCAAATTTCCCAGAATTTACCATCTTTTCTCCATTAAACATTCTGACATTTTTATATTTGGCCTATGCGGTTCACCTCCATTACATCTCTTATAGTGGTATGCTCATACTAGATAATAAATATTTGTTGAAAGAGCAAGGGAGTGAACTGGATTAAGGCATTAGGTACATGGAATTCATTTATTTATCACATGAACAGATATTTTATAGAATTATGGCCCACAATAGTAGTAGTTTGCAAATTGAGGTCTATTTCTCTGAAGGATTTGTAAGTTTTCTATGTTAATTTTTAGGTTTTCATTTCAGTGGTCCTCTGAAAATTTAACTTACACATGTTCTGGGCTATCTGGATAACCAAATACTAACAGGAGGTTTTGGTGTCTCTGTTTTGTATCTCTTTTGAGCATATTAGCACTACTTAGTGTAGCATTTTGTGGCAGATTAATAAGAAAAAATCAGAGGCATCCTTTAAAAATGTAAAAGACTTACTCACCTTAACTGAAGCCGAAATGACAGTAAGCTACTCTGTCAGAAGATTTCACAATAGTTTAAAAGGAGAAGAGAGAGAAATGAGTCATAGCATGTAGTAAAATAGGCTTGCTAAAGTCTGCACCATATTCCTGTTGTGCGAGGTGATTTAGTTTGGCAAAGCATAATCATTGGTGTTTTTAAATTAATATTTTAAATTTAAATTTTGTTGACTTTATAGTTTTGTTTGCACTTACTTTATAATTTTGTGGGTGTTTTTTGTAGCTACAAGAACTATAATATGAAGAATTTGAACCTAACTTTATATTTGTACAGATTTAATAAAACATAATGAAAATAGTTTAAATTAGGAACAGGAGACCTTAAAAATGTGTTTTTACTTTTAGTGGATTTTAATGAGGTGTTTATACTTAAGTTTGTGAAAAATGACATTACAAAGCTTTGAGCTTTAGGGCCCAGGACACAGAATATTTACTTTAATGAAGTACAGGTGTGACAATTCACTGTAGGAAAAATGTTTCTGCTGCTAGTAGTGCTCATGGTGCTGAAAAATAGAAGAGAGGGATCTTAGGAAAATGTAGGAAGATTAGTTGGAGAAAATGGAGAAATTTGAGATAAAATCAGAGCTTTCTTTGCAGTTTTGCTTTTGGCTCTGAATTTGTGAGTTCTCTTTCTTAGTGATTTTTCTCAAATGGCTAAGCGAAATGCAGTGTTTTTGTTTTTAGACTTAAGAGAAGAAAAATGCTAATCAGCACTTCTGTGGATGGTGCAAATCTCTGGTGTGGAACACTGGGAGACCTAAAGCACTGTTTACAGTCATTGTGATAGAAGATCAGAGGAAAGAGATGCTGTTCCCCTCCCCCCAACCCCATCCCTGGTCCCACATAGGTATATTGGAAGAGAAAGAAAGGAGATGAGGGCTTTGCTTTGGTTTACTTTAATAGAAGGGGTACTGGGAGCAGGTGTTATTTTAGAGTTGACTTTGCTACCATGTCCAGAGCAATACTATCTGGAGTTCAGGCAATCCACAAATATTTATTGAGCACCTCTATGTGCCAGGCATTATGTCGGGAGCTGAAGACAGTGAACAATATAGGGCCCATGCCTTTTGGGACTTAGGTAAAACTAATACTTGTTGATTCTGTTGTATCGTGTCCCTATCTTCACTTGGTACACTTTAGTTGAATATGAGTGGGCAATGTGAACATTTTTAATGCACTCTTTATGATGATTTATCTGATTTCTGGGATGGAATACAGAATTAGAAATTGTAAAGCCTCAGATTAATTTGTTCTTATCTTTCTCTGTTTTTAAGGGGTGTTATGAAAGTTGACATAAATCTTCAGAAAGTGGACATTGACCAATGTTCAAGTGATGGCTGGTTTTCAGGAACTCACAGATGTCACCTTAACAATTCAGAGGTAAGAACGTGAAGATAAAATCCTCTGAAGTCAGAAACTCAGAAATGTATAACTTTAGAATTCTATTATATTTATGTGGGTAAGTGAACAACACACATCTTACTGGGAAAGAAAAGTCTCATATGCAGTTCTGAATGTTGCCAAATGAACTGAAAGAGGGGTAGAAAATTTTGTGCACAATAACTGTTCATTTGGGTACTAAGAGAAAGCTGAAACTAAAAATATGTCTGAGGTTTGGTGTTAGTCAAAGGCTGACCCATTCTTCAAAATGGGCTAGAAATTAAAATAGCCATGACGTGAGAAACCCAGGAAGGGTCAACCAGATTATGCACATTTTTATGCAGTATGATGCTTGTGGAAACACCGATGCTGTACATTCAGACACATTGCCATCTGCTAGAAAAGCGATAAAGTATGGCAGGGAAATTTTGAAAACAAATAGAAAACTATTCAGGGACCTGGATAAGAAATATGTATATTTGTGTATGTTTTTCAGTTTTCAGTTCCTATCTGTGCTCTATTTCATGGGACTCTTGTTGGTAAAAAACAGGCATAGAGATCATACTTCTGGAAATAAGACTGTTACTTGTCTTTTGTAGTTTCAAAGAGGAAATGCGATGACATCCTGATTTCATTTTCAGTAATCTCTCTCTCAGGTCCCAAAATGCTGTGAAACAACTGTACTATAAAACTCCTGATCTTAATTAAAAATTTGGGCTATCCCAACTTTGAGTTCATGACTTTGTGAGGAAAGTCAGCTTAATTTATTTAAAATACAGGGAGATTGCCATAAATGTAGTAATTTAAATCTTCAATTTTAATTTTTGTTCTTGCAAAAGATGGTTTTATACAGTGCATTTTTTTCTATCTGATACAATGCTCTTTATTTTTTATTTATTTTTATTTAATTTAATTTCAGTAGAGTTAATATACAGTGTTATATTAATTTCAGGTGTACAACATAATGATTCAGTACATAGTGCTCCACCACAATATCCTTCAACCTTCCTACCCCCTAAAACCCTTAGAAACCCTCATAATTCCTCACATCCCTCTAAATCCATCATACATCCCTACTATATCTCCGTGACTCCTACTTCCTTAATACCCCCTATACATTCCCACATATCCCCATACCACCTCCCACATTTCTGTACAGCTCCACATAGCCAGCCCTCCACACAGCCCTCACTTCCTTCACTCCCCCCACCCCCAAGTGGGGACTCAAATTATGTAAGTGAAATGTTTTGGTCTTGTCAATACATAGAAGTTAAGGTCCTCTTTTTGCTTCCTTTCACTCTTTGTTCTTTTGATTTTGAACTTTTCTGAGTTTCCACTTCCCTTTGGATGATTCTGGCATTTCTAAAGATACGAATTTCAATCACTGATCTAGCGAACATCTTTAGCTTGATTATTATCTCTATGCCAATAGCATATAACCATTTAGGTTTGTCTTTTAGCCAGGGTGGAATCTTTTTCTGCATGGGTGTTGTAGTGTGGATATTGATCTGTATGTGCTCATTTCTGTATAGCCTTGTTTCAGTAATGATCTTGGTGTGGGTTTTTTTTTTTTTTTTCCTTATAGCATATCTATTTGACTAGATGGTTATATTGCAAGAATTTCTCCTTCTGGAAGATTAATTTATTTTCATTGTACCAGGATTATTAATTTTCTGGGTGTTGTGTCTTTTTAAAACTTTCAAATAGACTTAGTTATTTCAAGATAAAATACTATCCTCTGTTCTGGTTAAAAAGCATTACATTGAAATATGTAACATTTTGCATTGTATATCTGAGCATTATACTTATTAGATTCCTTTAGGAAAAACTGGGAAAACATATCCTACAAGACTACTGACAGTTCAATAAATCTCATTTGAAAATATTGTTAAAAGAGGCTCAATGATCAATAATAACATCAATAAACAGTGAATGTACAAAATGCATATTTTGATTAGACTCTGGCTCTCTTCACCCCCTTCCCTTCCAATGTGCTAGAATTGGGAGTGGGAGACGTTGGTGTTCTGGGTTGGGCCCTGGAGGCCCTTGGTGGGTATTCTGACTAGGGCTGCCTTTGGAGCTCTTCACACTGTTTTGTTGGGCTTCTCTAAGGTCCTGTAGTTGGTGCTGGTCACGCTAGGCATCTGCAACAATTCCATACTTCATCTTCAGTCTAGGGACTGGCAGTGGTCTTTCAGTCCTTCCCTGTACTGATGTGAGTTGGAGATGAAGAACTGGCTTCTCTTGACCTTTGTATTGCTTGGGGAAACAAAGAAAAATCACTTGTTCGGGATATTTTTCATCTGCACTGGCTCTCCTTTGTTCACATATTTTCTGTTATGGACCCCAAGGATCCCTGTGTAAACTGGCTTATTTTGGGAAGTAGTTAACATGATATTTGTAGGGTGTAGGGGCCTATCTTTATGAATATCCATATCATTAGAAACAGAGACACTTAACCATGTTTATTGTGGGTTTTATCTTGCCAATGTTTAACATTCTTCTTTTATAAATACTGCTGGAGGTCACACATTTTAGTTATATTGAGGCATACTTTTCACTTTTAAAATGTTTCTGGTGTGTTGAATTTTTAGCCTTTAGGGTATCTTAAACCAGAACAGTGAGTCTGATGTTGGAAACAGTTAAGTGGCATGTGACCAATGACAAAAGCCTCAGGAGCATTTTAGAAAGGCATGGAATGGTTTGTGAGGAAAATAATTTCTCAATGAGTTTGGGTCTTTACAGGAGCTAGGAGGCCACTAAGTATTTTTTAAAGGGCATAGTAAAACAGGATCTGAACCGACATCCTGAACTGGATTGCAGGATTATTCTGGCTGTTTTTGTAAGTGATCCAGATCGTTGCAACAGGGACTTGATCATGTTGTCAGTATTCATTTAAATAATTCCTGGCCTATTTTCATGTCATTGTTTGCGCTGAGTACACAAAATCCTCTCTTACAGAATAGTTTATTAAAAACATTAAAATAAATTGATACTCATTTTGGTTTTAAAGGTTTTCTTTTGCTTTGTTTCCATTATAAGAATTTTTTAAAATCACTATTTAAAGTAGGACAGTGGCCTTGAAACTTTTGATTGTATTCTATTAGTAAGAATGATCTAAGTGTCCACCCATATTATATGTGTATTTTTAATCTAGAAAGTATGAGTTTTTTTATATTTACATATTCTATATATTATAAATTAGAAAACTTAGGTTGAGATAAAGATAAAATAATATATATTTTTAAAGATTTATTTATTTATTTGACAGAGAGAGACACAGTGAGAGAGGGAACACAAGCAGGGGGAGTGGGAGAGGGAGAAGCAGGCTTCCTGCTAAGCAGCGAGCCCGATGTGGGGTTCGATCCCAGGACCCTGGGACCATGACCTGCGCTGAAGGCAGACGCTTAACGATTGAGCCACCCAGGCGTCCCTAAAATAATATTTTAATGTAGATTATATATTATAAATATTATATCTTTAATGAGAACAGTAAATTAACTGATTCACAATTATGCCTCATCATTTTTTGAAATCTTTGTTTAATACTTAGTAATGCAATGATTCAGAGGTCTCTAAGTTCAGTTTATTTTTGTACTTTGTTTTAATGTCTGTCGTGGTTGAAAATATGCCTCACGAGGATATGTCTTTCCAAATTGAAGAAATAATTTGTTGATTGTGTTTGCGAAATAACAGTGCTCATTTTTCAGTTCCATGTACCAGTTTTGCACAGGTTTTCAAAATTCAGTTGGCAGTCTTTCATCTAACCTGATGTCAGTTGGTCCTTACAAACTATTTGAAAAGCTGGGAATTTTAATATTTTAAGGGAATAGGTTAAAAAGTCCCATTCACATTTTTGTGAGGAATATTTTCAAACAGATTAGGAAATTTTATTTCCAACTTTAAACTATATGGTTAATGAGTATTTATAGTTTTTGGCAATGAAAACCACATAACACTGAAAACATTTCCAAATGCGCATTTTCAAAACGCTCACTTTAGAAGGCTTTCTCATGGATTATTAAACTGTCGCTTTTACTTTGAAGGAACAGCTTATATGTATTTTTGGAACTACCTGCTGCATAGACACTACTGACGACCACTTGTCATTATAGAGCAGGTCAGCAAATTTGGAGCATTTTCTTTCTTTTTTTTTTTTTTTTAAGAGTAATGCATAACTAGTCTTTGAGTTTAGAAACAAGTAGTTCCCTTTGAGATAATCAGAAAATCTTTGTGTGGGAAAAGTTTTTCCAGGTCACACACCATCTCATTTTGAAGAACTGTATATGTTTTACAATTTAAAATAATATACTCTGTAAATCCACTTAGATGGTCAAATGTAAATGGTAATACATTGAAATTTGAAAGTAGAGGAAGGAACCATTAACCACTGTTAATAATGGCACCTGGGAACTCCTAGCTTTCCTTCAGGATACTTCAAGTGACTTACCAGTGTTGTGGTCATATGACATGTGGACTGAATAAAAGCATGAATGTCTATCCAAGTCTTAAATTAGTAAAGCTTGATTTCCTATTTTTTTTAATAAAAAGTTTAAATATAAATAGAAGTTCTATTTTCTTTCCATATGTCAATTAACCTCTTGTGTCCTCGGCTTTGGAGGATACTTCTTGAGGTTATCAGATTTACTGTTCTATTTAGAATCACCTGAATGGTTGTGTTGTCAGCTGAGCCAGTAGTTTTATATAGTTCTAAGATAATTTTCTGATATCTCTTTTTTCTACTGTTAGATGGGAATCCACTTGTAACTCTTTACTACTCCATTAAGTCTAAGTTAATTAATCTCTAAAGATATATTTTTAGAAAGTTAAAAATGTAAGAAAAGATGTCATTTAATGTGCAAGAAAAAATTTAATGCAAAAATCTAAGGAAAGCAGAAGGAGTTAATCATTCTCTTTTGGAAGCCATCTTATATACAGAATATAGCTTACTCATTTGGCTGCAATAGGATTTAGAGTACTTTTCCAGAGATCGCTTACTGAATTCAATTTGACTGAGTGAAATTGCATAGAAACAGCTGTATGTTAGTTCTCATCTTGTGGCTGCAATCTCACCAAACTTTTCTTTTCTCTTTAATCTCTTCTTTTCTCTAGAAAGGTTCTGCTTTACAAATATTATTGTTAACCTATCTCTAGAATTCTGCTGTTTTCTATGATGGTCACTAGCCACATGATGGCTATTGAAATGTAAAGCAGTTAAAATTAAACAAAATGAAGAATTCAGGTCCTTCCTAGGCTGATTTCAAATGTATAGTAGCCACATGTAACTTAGGCTACCATATTGAATAGTGTAGTGGACAGCTGTGTTTTAGAATATGGTCTAGCTTATAGTGTAGTCGAAAGACATAGATTATTGAAACCTTTCAAATCTTTGAATTTCCTCTTATAGTAACACTGCCTTCAAATCCACTAAGGGACGTTTAAGGACAAACTTGAATTTTGGCTTATGCAGGCATTCTTATGATCTACTTTCTTATCTCAGTTGAAAATAAATCTTGAGAAACTAGCAAACTGTTTTTTTAATTATTTTACACTGAAATATTTTACACTGAAAACTGTAAAAATTTTTCAGTAAATGGAAAAAGTAAATACTGGCAATCTTTTAGATATTTAAATTTCTTCTGTATTTGTAGTAAAACTTTTTTTCCCTTCATTACTAATACAAAATATGATTAATGTGAAGTCATACCCTCCTACTAGAATATAGGGCAATGATCAGGTGTTCACTTGTGCTTAGCAGTACCTGACACATTTGTTGAATTAATGGAGGCAGCCCACTCTGTTGCTAGATGGCCTCCCTATAACATACAGCCGCCGCTTTTGATTTCTCCCACTGGAATTGCCCAAAAATAGAGTTAAAATTTTTTTCTTCCTAGTAGTCATTCATTCAGATATTTGAAGATTGCTGTCAGTCTGCTTCTAAGTCTTCTTTCTTCTAGGCTAAATAGTCCCTGGTTTAGTCAATTATCCTTGCTTTACTAGGCTTAACAAAAAAAAGCCATACCACTACTATATGGATCCCCATTTGTTTCTGAAGTTCGTAAAGCCCTAACTTGTGTGATTTTGTTACATAGTCCTTCTTTCTTAAATTATTAGAAACTGATTATATTTTCCAGAGTTTTTCAGTATGCTCCTAAGAGTTATTTGGACTAGATATTCTGGAATTGTTCCCAAAGTAGGGTTACTATCCCCAAATAACAGCACCAGGGTACCTAGAAAGTCTGTTAAGGGAAAGCTGGCTTTCTCAGTTACAGAAAGGTGTTTCCAGCAACTGAGCCAAGAGTTCAGCAGTGGCTATTGCCATCTTGTGGTTGGGGGAAAGAGGGAGCCAGGGACAGAGATGAAGAGGGAGAAGGGGAGGAAGGGAATCACTGATAGGAAGATCCAAAATCACTATTGGAATACTGTTATGTTTTTCCGTATGCTTAGTTGAAAGCTGGTTTGTATGTTAGGTTCTGGTCAAATCTTGGGCTGCTCTTTTGAACATTGCCTCATGCTACCCAGTTCTGACTTTAGCCTGTTCACCTCTAAATAGGTATCCTAGGCTTCTGTTTGAGGCCCACTTTAAAAGTTTGCTGAACAATTATTCTTATTGATACTTATTATTATAATTAACAAGACAGATATTTTCTTTTACATGGGACACATTTTCTAATAGATTAATTCAAATTCATTTTTTTCATTCATTCAGTGTATATTTATTAGTACCCGCTGTATGCCAGGCACTGTTTTAGTGCCTTGAGATATACAGTGGTGAACACAACAGAGGAAATCCATAATTTAAAAGAAATCATTTCATTCTAGAGGGAACCAGAGAGCTTAAAAATATATCAATTGACTTTAACTTTTTAAAATACTAACTTTGCTAAGGGACTAAAATACCATACATTAATTTTTGAGACACAGGAATGAATAATCCCTATCATAAAAGACAAGTCTTTGCACATCTTCCAGAAGTGCAAGAATTTACCTATTGAACTGGCAAACAGTAAAAAAAAATTATGCTCAGTGTTGGTGAGGTTTTTTGCAAAATGGACATTCTCATGCATTATTGATAGGGATTCAAATTTTTCTCAAACTCTCTAGAAATATGATAAAAATACCTCACCATTAAGAATTGCATTCTTCTTTGTCCCATTTGTTCTTTTTCTTTCATTTCTACCTTGAATAAGCTTTATAAGGAAATATTAAAAAACTGGCATAAGTATATATATACTGGACTACTTATTACAATATTATTTATTGTAATAAAAATTTTGAAACACCTTAAGTGTATAACAATAAAGAATTGGTTAAATAAGTTATGATGCAGGCAAAAACCATAATACTATATTGCTATTTAAAATTATATCATTCTTCATTTGTTGACATGGAATGATATCCATGATATATAATAAGGAAAAGAATGAAGTCCTCCGGCATGGATTAAGGATTAATAAGAATTTCGGGATAGAGAGAAGTGACATTATGTAAGAAAGTCTTTTTGGAATGTATTAGTAGATGAGTAGAAAACTGGTAAGAAGTAGGCAACCTTTTCCCCCCCTGAAAACGAGCCCTTTTAATTTTAAGAAGTGAAATTTGTAACTGTGGGAATTACGTGCAGAGTGATTTGTATAAGGTAGCTCATTATTTGTAGAAGATGAGTAGACTGAAAGGGAGAGGGCACATGCAGTCTCAAAGGAAAAAAATCTATATTTTCATTGTTCGTGGTACCTCTGTCTAGAACTTTGTGGAGCTGGGAAGAAGAGGATGGAGAGAGTCAATTTGAAGAATCCCGAGAGTATCTATTAGAAGGTGGCAGATTGATTGTTATATTCAGAGACTCCTTTTTCCTTTTTGGCTCACAGTGAGGATTGTCAATGCAAACAAACAAACCCCCCGAATCAAAGGTTACAGTTGGAAGTGGATGAATCCACAGTAAAGACTGTGGATGGGTTTCACTTTTCTGTTGTTTCAATTCAAGAGATTTTATCAAAATCTTAAAAATAAAGCTTCTTTTTAATATTAATATCAATAATGTATGCAACTAGTTAGTAGCACTTGCTTTGGGTCAAGAATTGTTCTATATGCTTTGTTCCACATGTTTTACATGCATTAATTTTATCTTTATAGTCCCCATTTTACCGATGAGATAGGTAGGTCTAGAGAGGTTAAATAACTTGCCTATAATCACACAGTTAGTAATTGGCAGAATTGGAATTAGAGGTCAGATTTGTTTGATTCCAGAACACATTTTTTTGAAATTTATTTATTTTAGAGAGAGCACACGTGTGAGTTAGCAGGGGGAGGGGCAAAGGGAGAGGGAGAGAGAGAATCTCAAGCAGACTCTTTGCTGAGCACGGAGGCCAAAGTGGGCTCAGTGCCACAACCCTGAGATCATGACCTAAGCCAAAATCAAGAATTGGATGCCTAATCAACAGCCACCCAGGTGCCCCAGAGCATATTTTTTTCTAATACAACTATCTTATACTTCTTGTTATTTTCTAGGAAACATATAATGGGATAAATCTACTTTGGATTAGGAGTGAGCATGTATGGGGAGTTTTAGATTACAAAGTACATTTAACTTTGGGAATTGGGTAGCTAAGATTATGGGATATTGTCCTACGTCAGTGTCACTTTAGACACGGTACATAGGCATTGCATTAACAGCTGTGAAAATCCAGTGTCTCTCTCACTGAAGAGAGGAATTAAGCTTAGGCTTTGGATTTGTGTTTAAGTCTAAAGCTGTACATAGAAAGTGATTGAATGGACTGATGTTAACTTGCAGTGAAGGTTGTAGCAGTTTGTGTAGAGTTTTATTTGGGGCCTTGCACTGGTCAGAAAGTTCATCAATTCTTTGAAAAATGATGTAGGAGACAAATAATTAAGAATAACAAATACATCAGAAGTTAAAAATCAGAGACTAAAAAGATTTTGCTGAGTTGGAGAAATGGACATCTCTATCAATGAAAGTTAATAGGAACAAAGGTAAGATCCTGAATAGGAGTACAAAAATCTATCTTTTCAAACATAGGAAGAATAAAATGGTTTAGTTGTCGCACATGTAAACCATAATATTTGGGAGAACAGTTGAAAGTTCAGTGTGAGTCAGTAGTATGGTGTGGCTGCAAAACAGCAATAGCAAAGGCCAGTCTTAGTCACAGGTTGTTCTTGAGATGTTGAGAGGTTCACATCTCACTGTATTCCAAACTTAACAGAAAATACCTCAAATAGTGTGACAGGGAATATAGAAGTTGAATCTATAGTATATTAGCAAGGGCTTTGAAACATTGTTTTCTGAAGACTCAAATTAAAGATTTTTTTTCTAGTTAGAAGACCCAGGGATGATCTGACAGCTATTTTCAAACATGAAAGTAGCTATTATGTGACTGTTTATGTTTTTTTTCTCAAAGGACCCAGGGGCTAGACTGTGACTTATCAGTAAGCCAGTAGTAACAACAGAAGGCTCTGTTTAGCTCAGTGTAAGTGGAATGTTTTAACAACAGAATTGTTCAAAAATTGAGAATACATACATATTTTTAAACATGAAATTGTAAATGTGGATGTTGGAGTTTAATCACACAGTGCCAGGATGACCACTTCTTGAGGATGCTATAGGCTTTAGTATTTTCAACAGTGAAAGGTACCACTTGACAAACTTTTGCAGGGCTCATAAAAACTTGATGCAGCATGACTGTGTAGTTGGACTTGATGCCTCTTTAGCGTCTCTACAACCCTAAGTTTTTATACTCCTAGCATATTGTAACGGAAAACATGAAAATGTGCTTCCATCCAAAAACAACACTTTGATTTTCCTTGCACTGATAATACCTTGAATGCTCACACTGCCTGTGGTTGTACCTGAGATTTCTCAAACCTGAGATTTTCTGATTTTTCTCTGTGGTAACAGTAAAGCAAACTATTATTCATCATTGCCCCTTTACTTGAGCTAGCTTATAGGATTAGATTTCTAATTATTCATTAAGCACGTTGGGCATGATGATGCAGGACTTGTAAGTTTGATGGAAGTGAGAAAGAAAAGCCAAAAGATGTTTAGTTAACATTAGATTGTTGATCCAGGACAATCTGAGTCAGAAAGGAAGGGGGTGTCATTAATTTTTCTTTAAGCTAATTTCCTTCCTTTGCTTATGAAGTAATCACATACCTTAGAGTAGGAGATAAACCCATTTTTTTCAGCTATGACAAGGTCATGATATTTGGTATCTGCTCCTGAATAACACTCTTTTGTATACATGCCATGTCATTGAATTGTATCACCAACCTTGAAGCTGTTGATCTAATGTTGGGACCTTTGAAGTATATGAGTTATAACGTACAAAGTGGAGCGCCACCTGTCTATTCAAGGTGAACAGACTCTCTGGATAGATAGATCTATCTTTATCTGTCCATCTGTATTATCTACCTATTTATCTGAGATATAAAACCATTAAGTCTTGATTTATAGGTTTCTGTTTTATGAACTTTATGGACTACATAAAATGTTTTTCTAAAAAAAAACCAAACTCTTATAAGATCTTATTCATGAGTGCTATAGATACAGTCACTTTTGATAATATTTGGTAGTAACTAGGTTTTCTTTAGCCTAAGCCTGAAGAGGCTGTGACATCCCCAAAAAGAAACTGACCTGTTGATACAAGTTTGTTTTTCAGTTTCTGTATAAGAAGATAATTATTTAATAATAATAAGACATATTTAATAATTATGCTGTGAACTAGGTATGCTTGTTCCTATTTTCTAGGTGAGGAAACTAAGACTTAAAATGGCTTTAAGTAACTTGACTAAGGTCATAAAACCAGGAAATGGTAGGTCAGGAATTTAAACTATAGGAAGGTAGTACAGTTGTCCCCCCCTTTACCTGCGGTTTCACTTTTCCATAGTTTCGGTTATCTGTATTCAGCTGTGGTCTAGAAGCAGATGGTCCTCCTTCTGATTTGTTGTCAGAAGGTGAGTGGCAGCCTGACAGTACATCCCAATGCTTGTCACTCACCTCATTTCATCCCATCACATAGACATTTTATCATCTCACATCATCATAAGAAGAAGGGGGAATGGAATACAATAACATATTTTGAGAGAGAGACATGTTCACATAACTTTCATTCCAGTATATTGTTATAATTGTTCTGTTTTATTATTATTGTTTGTATCTTACTGTGCCTAATTTATAAATTAAACTTTACCATAGATATGTAGATATAGTAAGAAAAAAAGCACGGTATATATAGGGCTTGGTACTGTCTGCAGTTTCAAGCATCCACTGGGGTCTTGGGATGTATGCCCTGCGGACAAGGAGGGACTATGTATAGGTGATAATTGGTTGTTTGGAAAGAGAATTACTGACTGGCAGTGGCCAAATTGCTGATAGTGTTAGCGTTTTAGTTTTACCCATGGGAGCTGAGCTAGGAGGCATGATGGAATCTTACATGTAGAACTGATCTAATTCTCAGGTGGCCAAAACACATTTCCAAAAGATGTGGCAAGCTCACATACAAATTTGGATTAGAGCCAATATACAGAAGGTTCCATCTTGTAGGTGTGTGAGTGGCTGCATCAGAAGTTTCTTGCCAGTGGTGGTTCTTTTTTCAAAGTATGGCATGACTTGGGATGGCAGAAATGTACAGTTTGAAACAGGATTCAAGGGATATGATCCACCTCCTTAGACAGAGGTTGGTGAGGGCTGTACATTACTGTTTGGGCATCAGCTAAGAGGGCAGGCGTTCAGGGAAGGGACCTGCTTCCAGCAGGGAATTAGAATACACATGAGAACAGAGGAATAAAACAAAGGTGAATATGGAGGATTGCAGCTCACTGGGTACAGAGATACCAAAGGGATCCACTATATTTATGATCATATATAAATACATTTTAGACTCTAAACTGTTGCTGAAGACAAACACCTTAAATGCTCCAAACTTCTCTGTGATCTAGGGTTAGAGTGGGGCCCAGCTTAAAGGTGGGAAATGAATAGCATATTCAGCCAACTAGAGTGGGCTGGGGCAAGAGAACTGACTTGCATATACCAATGCATATGAACTCAAAGCAACAGACTTTCTTGATCTTCTCAATTTGGTGAGAGAAGCTAGTGAACATATTTGGAATATGTAGCTAAATTTATAATGGAGCCAATCAGGAGAAAAAATCTACCTATTAAACCTTTGCTTTTGTCATATTCAGTAGCAGAAAAATTGCTACTTGTCCAATTCTAGATATGAGAAGCAATCAGAAGATACAGTAAGTGCTTGAGGGTGACTTTGGGGGGTTAAATATAGCTTTGCATCATTAGCTTATGTGGGGAAAAAAATCCCATTATGACAGCAAATCAGATCTAATCTGGCACTCCCTCTGCTACAATTATATAAAATATGGTGGAAACTTGTCAAAGCTTTCAGTGAGAAATGAGGCTACTGATGCTTCGCAGCCCCCTTTTTGAGCACAGTGAAGAATCATGTTGCCTAGCTACAGCCCTTGGCTGATTTAGAAAGCTTTAACTGACTGTATTATAAAGAGTTAAACTCTATTCTTTGGTATCTTTTTTCTCTTAAACGAAAAAGACTTATTTACTACCTTCTTAATTTTTTTTTTTGTGGTGTCTTTACCAAGTCATTTATGTGTATTCATCCAGGGCAAGTTTCAATTTATCATTATTTTTCCCTCCCCAGGGTTTATAGACTGAGAGAGAGTGAGTGGGTGGTTGATGATACAAGCAGAACATAAAGTATTGAAATAACTTAAGTGCTTTTGCCCTCAAAGTAATGTGCAAGTGTCTATTTCAAAATTGTTTGTCTTTTGAAGTCATTATGTTTTCCCTCTCAGCGTATTCATAGTTTGGGTTGCTATTGTCTTCATAATGCACAAGAATGTGTAAACTCACGTATAGGTGTATGGAGAGATGCAGGGAACACTGAATGTAACCTGATGAAACAGGAATCAGAGTAGGGGCTGGAAGTGGTACCCAAACACTGAAAAAGAAGGATTAAAAGGAAAAATGAGGAAAACTGTAAATGGATATTTACAGCAATTATTGTTACATCAATTAGAAAAGTGTGCAAAGGGGGAAATGTCAGATGTATCAGAGCCCATTTCAATGGGATAAGAATAGTCAAGGATTCATAAGCCTGGGGGAGACTTTAAGAGGCTTTAGTTTCATGTTCTGTCTCCAGAAAGTAGTATCTTTGTATTCTTTTAAATGTGCAGATATTCACGTTATAGCTCTTCAGGAAAGTGAACTGTCCCTAAGCAGTGCTTTCTATTATCTTACCATAATTACTGTATTGAAGTAAAGCCATGACCTAATCTTGATTATATAATTATTTCAGTAGATATTACTATTGGCTTGTCAGTACACTCTGTTTTATGCAGGCAAAAGCAGTTTTTCCTGCTGGTGCTTACAGTGCCATGATTACCTGGAGGAAATTCTATAGAGTTGATTCTGTATTTACATTTGGAAATAGGATAATGGATAATGGTCTCTACAGACATGGCTCCATTGAAATTCTAGTTCTGTTGAAGTCCCAAATTCATAGGGGGCATAGGGGTTAAATGAGCCACTGTGCTTATGGGCTTTGTTTCTATGCTGGTCTGCAAATCACTTTTATTTGTCACCTATTAAAATATGTTTGTCTAAGGCAGTCATTTTCTAAGTGTGGTCCTAGGACTCCTGGGATCCTCAAGACCCTATCAAGGGAGTTTGTGATGTTAAAACTATTTTCATAATAATTCAAAGACATTATTTGCCTTTTGAACTATCCATTCTCTTATGATGTACAGAGGCTTCATAAGATATGATATAGAAACAGATTGAATGCAGAAAGAGATACGAGAATCTAGTTGGCTTCTAATAAGCCAGACTTCAAAGAGATTTGCAGAAATGTAAAACAATGATTTTTTTTGTTTGGGAAAATATAGTTATTTTTCAAAAATACATTGTTTATGTTAGCATGTTATGGGCTTACTGTTATTTTTAAATGAATTATTAAATATTTTCAAAATTTCTCAGGTTTAATATCCAAGGTGGTAAATATCAATGGATATGACCAACATAAATAAAAGTTCTTTGGGATTCTCAATAATTTTCAAGAGTATAGAGAGGTTCCAAGACCAAAAAGTTTGAGAGGTCTGATCTAGTGTATTTATAAGCTACTGTATAATTCCGACATTGACTCTACTTCCTGGTTTCTCTTTCTTTCTCTTTCTTACTTTGATGGTTCTGCTGACAGATTTCTATACCCCATCTCTGCCCTCCATCTTCCCTCTTGATATTTTCAGCCTCAGACCCCACTGAACTCAGCCCAGTGTCCTCAGAATTGGCAGATGACAGAAGGACAATAATATTAGTTAAAATAGCAATTTGTCTAAAATAAAATACCACATATTAAATTTCATGTGTATTTCTAGCTATAGTGACTGCATTCCAGGTAAAAGTCATCACATATTATTTTACTTCTTAGATAATTTGAATTAAAAAAAGAAACTTTTAGATTTTTCATTTTGATTTAATTTTTTAACAAATTTGACCAAAATGTCAAAGGATGGAATATATTGTATTTTACCCTTCCAACTTTCATATTGGAATTCTTTTTAAAGAGCTATTTATTTATTTGAGAGTGAGTGAGTATGAGTGCAGGGAGGGTAGAGGGAGAGGGGGAGAGAGAATCTCAAGCAGACTCCCAGCTGAGCACAGAGCTGGACACAGGGCTCGATCTCAGGACTCTGAGATCATGACCTGTGCTGAAATCAAGAGTTGGACACTTAACTGACTGAGCCACCCAGGCGCCCCTCATATTGGAATTTTAAATGTAAATTGAATCATTTACATGCTAAAGCATGCAGAATTGTGTAGAATTCTGCAGCCCTAAAGATAAAAGGTCAATGTGTCTCTCTAGCTAATGCTGTTAATTAGGTAAAGACATAATCAGCTAATGCCTGAAAATTTTCTTCTGAGGATTGGTCAGAAATTTTACTTCTATCATTGGGTAAGCTACTTAACTTTTGTTTTTAATTAACAGATTGTGAATTCAGTAACCATATTTTTTTTGTGTTCAATCAAGATATTCTTAGGACCAAATGAATACCATGTATATGTGTAAAATGAAAAGTCAATTTAGTATTTTATTTCTTTGTTGAAGTAGAGATTCCAGATCATTTTTTTTGTTTTTTAGTGAAAGATTTCAGCGATTTTTCTTTAAATAGGTGAACTATTTGATTGGTATACACTGATATTTTGTTACCTCTGCAACAGTGATGCCTGTGTTGTAGGTAAGGATGGGGATGAGTGGGGAGGAGTGGAAATGAAATCCTGTGCCTTTTCTCCTGGGTCAGAGTTGATTAAATCTTCAGTTATAAAAGTGCTCGGTAGCCAGGTCTCTCGGGTGGCAGTGTGTTGAGCTTTCCCTTTCCCTCACTCTCACGTCTAGTCACTTGTGAAATGTTATCAATTCTCCCTTAGCTCATCAGTTTGTTTTCTTCTCTCATTCTTACTACAGCTGACTTTGTTCTAGTATTAATAATTTCTTGCTTGGATGCTTCCAGTACTCTCCTGTGTTCAGTTTTATTCCTCTCCACTTCATCATCTGCACTGCTGCCAGTGTGATTAAAAAAATGATATCATGATTATAACATCATATAAAATGTATGTACAGTATTGCATAGTACCCTTTTTTTTGAGATAGTGTTAGATGGTAGTTAAAAGTGCTGGCTTGGGTTCAGACTGCCTGTGTTTCCTAACCTATGCTCCCATTTCTTTAGATGGGAGTGATACTATGATATATGTGAAATGCTTTGCACAGTACATTCTCTATAAATACTAGCTATTTTCCATAGCACTTTGTATGCTTGAAATTGTTAGTTATTTATAATTATGTATTTATATCTGTCTTTTCTGGTAGACTAAGTACCATGAAGGCAAGAAGCGGCATGGCAGATCAGGTTCTCTCCAATGTGCCACCTCTAATGCTGTATTAAAGTGACTTCATTACTGACAATTGGAATAACTAAATTTATTGGATGCCCTTTCACTGTCAT
Organism: Leptonychotes weddellii; assembly: GCF_054177405.1. Classification (NCBI taxonomy): domain Eukaryota; kingdom Metazoa; phylum Chordata; class Mammalia; order Carnivora; family Phocidae; genus Leptonychotes; species Leptonychotes weddellii. The sequence continues at coordinate 56,512,837 of NC_138373.1, read as the reverse complement.
ATGTGTATGTGTGTATATACATATGTATGTAGATAAATATATATATATAAAGGTATTGTTAATCCTCAAAACAGTTCAAGAAGATACTTATTATCATTTCAGTTTTATAGGTGAGGGATCTGAGGTTCAGATATTCTTAAAAATTAATACAGATTACATCTCAATTAAGAATTTGCACCAGTCAGTAGCTGATTCAAGAGTACCTTGAGGCAAAGGCTGTGACCTATTCATACATCCTATTGTCAAGGCTGTTCTTGTAGTTTAAGTTCATGCATAATACCATATTCTTGTAATAGAGTATCTCTTATGGTCACTGGTGTCATCACTAAATCACACCCATAAGACAGATTTAGATGAATTCTACCATAGCTTACTAGGTTCTCCATCTTACTTCAGGAATGGAAAATTCCAGGCAGAGAGTAGTTACTCATGATACGCTTCTCTGTATCTGAAAACCTTCCTGGATACGCAGATTATAGGTCTAACTTTAATTTGTTTTATATTTCACTACATTTAAAATTTACTTCATTGACTTAATTTATTCATGGTAAGCAGTTCTAATTAAAAATGAATAGAGGTTCAATTAAAATTGATGGTTTTAATTCTTATTAGGGAACTTCTATTATCACAAATACTATAATCAACTATTATTTTTAGAATCAAATAAAAACTGCACATGCCATATGACTTAGTTATGTGCTTCAGTTCTGTTGTTTTCCATTTGTGATAGATGCATTTTGTAAAATGGGTATAAAGAATTTGGAGTAGGTGGCTCTACAAATTGACTAGTGATTATTCTCAATTTGCCATTGTCAAAGTGTTTTTGTCACTGATCTAGATTTGAAAGAATGAACAAACACATGATGCTTTTAAAAACTGCATTACTCTTTCTTTTGACATAAAAATAGAGAACTTTTCAAACACTATTCAGCTAAATTCTCCTCCACAACCAAACTTCCAAATTAAAAATTAGATTATTTTCTTGACAGCAAGTTTTGCAGTATATATAAATGTATAATTGGAGAAGCTTATCTTCATCAATTTTTAGCCTTCCCTTTTCCCATACTCTCTCCAGTACTGGACATTAGTTATTTTTTGTCAACTGATGATTAAAAAATTTGTGCTTAATTTTTGCTTCAGTTTGTATTTCTTTGATAACTAATAAGGGTACGTGTGTGTATGCATGTGTATGTGTGTGCATATACATACTTGTAAATAAGCAATTTTATGAATATAATGAGAGATATTTTATATATGTAATATATCTGGGTAGTTTGGATTAGATAATATATATTTTACTAAGATATCTCAATTATGCAATCTATAAGCCCACAAAATAAGTCTAAAAACAGAGATGTGACATTTTACTAGTAAAATCTCAGGTGAGTTATATTTTCATTATCCTTTTATCTGAAGCTAAAAGAGAGTTCTGGTTTTTATTAGTGAACTTTCAAGTTGAATCTTCCCTGACAAAGGTGGAAATCTACAGATTTAAATGTTTTATATACTCTTTGTGCCAGTTGTCAGTTTATCTCTTTGCTCCATATCCATCCTTCTTTGCCCTGCTTTGTGATATTGGAGCTGAGCCCTGTGAGCATTTCTGTTTTGCCAGGTAGAGAGCTGTTAAGCTTTTCAGTAGATGGCATTGGAGAGACACTGAATGAAGAAGAGGCTTTTCTTCCTGGTTCCAAAATGCTTTTTTATTCCTGCTCCAAGAGTGAACTGCAGCCAGTGGCATGCAGAATACCCAGTGTCCCACACATACTCTTCTGAGTTTTGATGGCACCTACAGTCAGCTGGGACAGCCAGTGGGACTCATCTTCCAGTGTTCCAGAGAGTTGCATTAACACCCTCTGAACACTTACCCACACGCCCCTTTCAAGAGGCATTCTTGTACTTTTTGCAGCATCTCCTAGTTTCTTGAACATATGAAGTTTTATTTGTAATAGCTGTTTAATTACCTTTTCTACAAATTCTATCAACTGTACAGTTCCTTGGAATTTTAGCCACTTTGGCCTTCCTTGACTACCATCCCTGTCTTTTCAATTCAGGGACACTGCTTAGTTTATCTCTTTCTGTGCTGCAGCCTGAAAAAGTCTTTGCAGGCAGTAAAGTAGGGCAGTCATAGGGATTACCTAATTTTTCTCTTCCTCCCAGGGAATATTCTCTTTCCCTTTTGTGAAATGATGTTTTATTTATTTTTTCCAGTTCTTTATTTGGTTAAGACAGCAAGGTAAATCTGGTCCTTGTTCCTCTATTATGTTTGGAGAGGAAGTCCACTTCTGTTTTTTTAAATTCTACAAATTAAAAAGCATTATGATAATTAATATTTTAAAAAGTGTTTGCTTGCACTAAAAAATGCAGGTTTATCATTGTCTTTGCTGCACATTAGATTGTCCTTCCAGGATCCTTTTTATTCTTCCTGAAGTACAGTCTTTTGAGGTTCATTTACCGAGGTCTCTTGGTAGTGAACTCTGTTCTTATACTTAAATATTTTTATTTTATCATCATTCTTTATCATCATCATCATCATCATCATCATCATCTAGGCACCAAATTTGGGTTTTCCTCAAACTTTTAAAGATACTATTCTGCTGCCTTCTGACTTCTATTGTTGTCGAGAAGTCTGCTATTTTTCTAATTGCCATAATTTTGTGAGTATTGTGCCTTGTCTTTATAGGTGCTTTTAATTTTGTCTTCTATATTTTCAGGTTTTTAAAAAAATAATACTTTAGAGCTTGGACTTTTTGTTTTATTTTGTTCCATTTATCCCACCTGGGATATGTGCTTCTTAGATTGATGGGTTCACATTTTTTATCAGTTCTGAAAATTTTGCATCCGTTATCTCTTAGGATACTACTATTTCTCCATTCACTTTTCCATTTTGACATTCCAATGAGAGGTATATTAGAACTTTTCCTTCTGTTCTTTATGTCTTTTAACATTCCTCTCACATTTCAATCCCTTGTTTCTCTGTGCTGTATTGAAGGTAATTTTTGGACATATTTTCCAGTACAACTAATTGTTTCTAATCTGCTTTTTAATCAACTGATTATTTTCTTCCTTTTTTTGGTAACCTTTTAACAGTTATAATTTTCAGAGGTAGGGGTTCTTTTTCCTCCAAATCTCCTCCAAACCAAGCCAGAGCTACAACAATACAATACTGTTTATTTCTAACAGTATTGTATTGATTGGTCAACTTTGTAATTATGTCCTTTATTTATTAAAGCAGTTTATGCATAGCAGTTCTATAGTTTTTCCCTATAGTTCCTATACAAATAATACTTGGGAGTAAAAATATTGTCAGTTGTTTCTTCTGGCTCTCAATCATAAAACATGGGTTTCTTGAGTTTGCTGTTTTTGTTTGTGAACTCATTGCTTGATTTTACTCAGTGGAAGTTCTGTGGACCTAAAGTGAAGAAAATTTAAGGGGATTTGTTTCTGCTTCTTTCTGTTCCTCAGGAGTACTATTGACCTGGGACATGGAAGCCTCTTCTGAGGGTCTCTGATCAGCAAAACTGTTAGGAGCTTTCTGATTTACCTGTGACTGGTCCAAATCTTAATTTCATTCCTCAAACAGTTGCCCCTGGGCAACTTTGCCCTTTTGGCTGTCCATTGTTGTAGCTCTGGCTTGGTTCCATAGATAGAGTGTTTCTGACCTTATTTCCCTTTTTTTTTTTAAAAGGGGATCTTTGGAATCTTTTATAGACTTTTATGTCTCAAACTTTATGTATTTCCTAATGTTTAGTTGTTCTGAAGCAGGAGTAACCTTTAAGCTTTCTTTACTACTTGCTGCATTAGAAATACACTGTTAAGTGAATAAGTAGCATAGATTACTGTTAACTTTAAGGATGAGACTACTTTGGAAATGTAAAAGATTGCTTATTTTTCCTATATAAGAAATATTTTTTTATATAATTTCATAAGTGCTTAAGATATAATTCACATCATGGAAGTAACTCTTTTCAGATACTAGTTATTAGTACTGGACACATCATCTGTTGTATTGTCATACATTATAACATAGAAACTTTCACCAAAACTCTGAATACCAGATTATTGAGTTGAAATCATCTGAGAAAACAGATTTCTATGCAGTAATTAGGAGTGTAGGGTCTGGGGGTAGGTACCTGGGTCCAAATCCTGGTTTCACAATTTATTTGCTGTGAAACTTTAGGCAAGTTATTTAATCTCTGTTCCTCTACCTTTCCTTATATGTGAGGAACCGATAACAGTACCTACTTAATATAGTTGCTAAGAAGATAATTTATTCTTTTATTCATTGATGTTTGTTTCTTTACCACCAACTACATGTGGCTATTTAAGTTTAAAATTAAACTAAGTCCTATTAAATAAAATTAAAATTCAGTTCCTTAGTAACACTAGCCCATTTCACATGCTTTCTGACCATATGTGGTTCGTGACTACCATATTTTATAGTGCAGAAATGAACATTTCCTTCACTGCAGAGGTGACAGCTCCCTCAAATGCATAGACATCAGTGCAGAGCCATCAGAAACATGAAGAAGCAAGGAAACATGACACCACCAAAGGAACACAATAATTTTCCAGTAAGTGATCCCAAAGAAATGGAAATCTGCAGGTTACTTGAAAAAGAATTCAAATTAATTTTTTTAAAAGATTTTATCCATTTATTAGAGAGCGTGTGAGAGAATATGAATGGTGGGGAGGAGCAGAGGGAGAGGGAGAAGCAGACTCCTTGCTGGGAAAGGAACACAACGTGGGGCTTGATCCTTGGGATCATGACCTGAGCCAAAGGCAGATGCTTAACTGACTGGGCCACCCACGTGCCCCTCAGATTAATTACTTTAAGGAAACTCAGTGAGATTCAAGAGAACACAGGCAATTCAATGAATTCAGGAAAACAATGCATGAACAAAATGAGAAGTTCAACAAAGAGTTAGAAATAAAAAAAGAACCAAATAGAAATTCTAGACCTGAAGCATACAATAAACCGAATGAAAAATGCAATAGAGAGCTTCAATATTAGGCCCAATCATGCAGAACAAAGAATCTGCAAACTTGAAGACTAATCTCTTGGTATTATCCAGTCATAGGAGACTAAGAAACAAGAATAAAAAAGAGTGAAACAAGCCTATATGACTTATAGGATACCATCAAGCAAAACAACATTCATGTTATGGTAGTCCCAGAAAGAAGAGAGAAAGGGACAGAAAACTTACAGAAATAATGGCTGAAAATGTCCCAAATCTGGGGAGAGACGTGGCCATTCAAGGACATGAAACTCAAAGATCTCCAAACATATTCAATCCAAAGAGATTTTCATTGAGACACATTATAATCAAACTCTCAAAAATCAGACAGACTTTTTAAAGCAGCAAGAGAAGAATAGCTTGGCACATATAGGGGAATCCCAGTAAGGCTATCTGCAGATTTCTCAGCAGAACCCTTGAGGACCAGGAGAGAATAGGATGAGATATTCAGAATGGTCAAAGAAGAAGCTGCAAACTTCACAGCAAATTTGTCCTTCAGAAATGAAGGAGACATAGACTTTTCCAGACAAAAGCTTAGGAAATTTATTACCACTAGACCTGCCTTACAAGAAATGGTAAAGGAAGTTTTCCAGCTGCAATGAAAGGACACTAATTGGTAAACACAAAAACATATGAAAGTAGAAAATTCACTAGTAAAGGTAAATATATAGTCAAATTCAAAATACTCTAATACTGCAGTAGTGGTATATAAATCACATTATACCCTAGCATCCAGGTCAAAAGACAAAAGTGTTAAAAAAAATAATTTGTGGTACAATATTTTATTAACTGGTACACAATATAAAGAGATGTAAATTGGGACATCAACAACATAAAATGTGAAAGGAGGCAAGTAAAAGTGTAGAACTTCTTTTATGTGATTGAAGTTATTATAAGCTTAAAATAGACTGTTGTAACTTATTATAAAAGCCTTAAATCACAAAGCAAAATCCTATAAATAGATACACAAATGATAAAATAAATAGAATAAAAGCATACCATTACAGAACATCAATTCATAAGAAAGTCAATGAGAGAGGAAAAAAAGAACTACAAAACAATCAGAAAGCAATTAACAAAATGGTGATTGTACCTTATCTATCATTAATTACTCTTAATGTAAGTGCTTTACATTCTCTGGATTAGAAGACAGAGTGGCTGAAAGGATTTAAAACAAACAAACAAACAAAAACAAAACAAAAAAACCAACCCTAACTATATGCTGCCTACAACAGACTCACTTAAGCTTTAAGGATACTTACAGGCTGAAAGTGAAGGATAGGAAAAAGATATTCCATGCAAATGGAAACTAAAAATGCAGGGTTAGCTATAGTTGTATCAAATAAAATAGGCTTTAACTCAAAAGCTATAATAAGAGACAAAAAAGGCCCTTATATAATGATTAAGGAGTCAATTCACCAAGAGGCTATAACTGTAAATACATACACACCCAGTATTGGAGCACCTAAATATATTAAACAATTATTGACAGATCTGAAGGCAAAAATAGACAGCAATGCAACAATAGTAGGGAACTTTAATACACCACTTTAAACAATGGATAGATATTCCAGACAGAAAATCAATAAGGAGACCCTGGAGTTGGATTATACCTTAGACTAAATGGACTTAACAGACATTTACAGAACATTTCATCTAATAGCAGAAGAACATACATTCTTCTCAAGCAAACATGGAATGTTCTGTAGGATAGGTCATATATTAGGTCACAAAACAGATAAATTTTAAGAAGATCAAAATCATATCAAGTATCTTTTCTAACAAGAGGAAAGCTGGAAAATTCACAAATATGTGGAAATTGAACAACACATTTCTGAACAATAGGTAAAAGAAGAAGTCAAAGGAATTCACATCGAAAATCAAAAAAATATCTTGAGATAAATGAAAATGGACAATATACCAAAACTTAGGAGATACAGCAAAAGCAGTTTTAAGAGGAAAGTTTATAGTGATAAACACCTGCATTAAAAAAAAAAGAGATCTCAAGTAGCCTAATTTTATACCTTAAGGAACTATAAAAGAACAAACTAAACCTAAAGTTGGCAGAAGGAAAAAATAATAAAGATCAGAGCAGAAGTAAATGAAGTAGAGACTATAAAGGCACTAGAAAAGATCAATGATAGATTTGTTGAATCACACCTGGAACTATTGTAACATAACTGTTGTATATTAGCTATATTTAAATAAAAAATAAAAACTAAATGAAACTAGGATCTGTGCTTTGAAAAAACAAAGAAAATTGACAAATCTTTAGCCAAACGCACCAAAACCAAAACAAAACAGGTTTCAGGAGACAAGATTCAAATAAATAAAATCAGAAATGAAAGAGGGAGACATTATAACCAATATAAAAGAAATACAAGGGATTATGAGACCACTGTGAACAGTTATATGGTAACAAACTGGACAACCTAGAGGAAAAGGATAAATTTCTAGAAACATACAACCTACCATGACTGAACCACGAAGAAATAAAAATCTGAACTCATTGATCACGAGTAAGGAGGTTTAATCGATAATCAAAAACATTCCAACAAATAAAACCTTACGACCAGATGGCTTCACAGATGAATTCTACCAAATAGTTAAAAGAGTTAACATCATCTATCCCGGGTTTTGGCACCAAAAAACCAAAATCAAAAACAAACCCAAACAACAACAACAACAAAAAATCCTCCAACTCTTCAAGAAATTGAAAAGAAAGGAATACTTCCACACTTGCTTTATGAGGTCAGTATTACCCTGATACTGAAACTGGACAAGGACACTAAAAGAAAAGAAAGTGATAGGCTAGTATTTCTGATGAACATAGGTATAAAAATCCTCAACATAATAGTGAAATTCAAGGATCATACACCATGATCAAGTGGGATTCATCTCTGGGATGCAAGGATGATTCAATGTACAAAAATCAATAAATGTGATATGCTACATTAACAGAATGAAGGATAACAATGATATTATCATCCAATAGATGCAGAAAAAGCATTTGATAAAATTTAACATCCTTTCATGATAAAAAAAAAAAACAAACCTCTCAACAAATGAGGCATAGAAGGAATTCACATCAATATAATAAAGGTCATGTATGACAACCCCAGAACTAAAATCATAGTGTTGGAAAGTTAAAAGCCTTTTCTTTAAGATCAGGAACGAGACAGGGATGCTCACTCTTGCCACTTCTATTCAACATAGTACTGCAAGTCCTAGCAATGCAATTAGGCAAGAAAATAAAAGACATCTTAATTGGAAAGGGAGAAGTAAAATTGTCCCTGTTTGCAGATGACATGATCTTATATAGAGAAAATTTTAAATATTCCATCAAAAAACTGTTAGACCTGATAGAGGAATTCAGTAGAATTTCAGGATACATAATCAACATACAAAAATAAGTTGCATTTCTTTTTTTTTTATTATTTTATTATGTTATATTAATCACCATACATTACATCATTAGTTTTTGATGTGGTGTTCCATGATTTATTGTTTGCGTATAACACCCAATCAGTTGCATTTCTATGTACTAACAACTATCTGAAGAGAAATTAAGAAAGCAACCCATTAACAGTAGCATCAAAACAGTAAAGTGCGTAGGAATAAATTTAACCAAAGAGGTGAATGACCTGTAAACTGAAAACTGTAAGGCAATGATTAATGAAACTGCAGGATACACAAATAATTAGGACAATATCCTTGTTCTTGGTTTGGAAGAATTAATATTATGAAAGTGTCCATACTATCCAGTGATGTGCAGATTCAGTGCAATCCCTATTAAAATTCCAATAGCACATTTCACAGGAATGGAAAAAAATATCTTAAAATTTAAAATATGGAACCTCTGAAACAAATAATACATTATATGTTAAAAAAAAAAAAGAGGAAGATAGCAGGAGGGGAAGAATGAAGGGGGGGGAAATCAGAGGGGGAGATGAACCATGAGAGACTATGGACTCTGAAAAACAAACTGAGGGTTCTAGAGGGAGGGGGTGGGGGGATGGGTTAGCCAGGTGATGGGTATTAAAGAGGGCATGTTCTGCATGGAACTCTGGGTGTTACACGCAAACAATGAATCACGGAACACTACATCAGAAACTAATGATGTAATGTATGGTGATTAACATAATATAATAATAAAAAAAAATTTGTATGGAACCACAGAAGACCCTGAATAGACAAAGCAATTTTGAGAAAGAAAACAAAGCTGGAGGCATCACACTTCCAAATGTTTCAAAATGTATTACAAAGTTATAGTAATCAAGACATTATGGTACTGGCATTAAAAAAAGTCATGTAGACTAGTGGAACAGAAGAGAGCCCAGAAATAAACCCACTCATATATAGTCAACTAATTTTGACAAGGGTGTCAAGAACACACATGGGGAAGGATACTCTTTTCAGTAAATGATACTGGGAAGACTGGATATCCACATGTGAAAGAATGAAAGTGAACCTCTATCTTATACTATTTATAAAAATTAACTCAAAGTGAATTAAAGACTTAATTGTAAGACCTGAGAGTCTAAAACTCCTAGGAGAAAACATAGGGAAAAATCTCCTTCACATTGGTCTTGGCAATGATTTCTTGGGTAAGACACCAAAAGTACATGCAACAAAAGTTAAAATAAACAAGTGGAACTAAATTAAACTAAAGAGCTTCTATGCAGCAAAGGAAGCAATAAATTTAAAAGACAACCTACAGAATGGAAGAAAATATTTGCAAATCCTATATCTGATAATGGGTTAATATCCAAACTATATAAAGAACTCATACAACTCAATAGCAAAAAACATCATCCAGTTTAAAAATGAACAATGTAATGTATGGTGATTAACATAACATAATAAAAAAATAAATAAAAAAATAAAAATGAACAAAGGACATTAATATTATTTTTCCGAAGAAGATATACCAAATGGCCAATAGGTTCATGAAAGGGTGCTCAGCATCTGAAATCATCAGGGAAATGAAAATCAAAACCACTTTGAGATATCTCCTTACATGTGTAAGGATGGCTATTACTAAAAAAAAGTCAAGAGATTACAAGTATTGGCAAGGATGTGGAGGAAAGGGAATTGTTATGCACTGTAGGTGGGAATGTAAATTGTACAGCCATTATGGAAAACAATGTAGTGGTTCTTCAAAAAATTAAAAATACAACTACTGTATGATCCAGCAATCCCACTCTAGGGTAAATAACCATAGAAAATGAAGTCAGTATCTTGAAGTGATACCTGTACTCTTACCTTCATTGCAACATTATTCATAGTAGCAAAGATATGGAAACAACCTAAATGTTCTTCAATGGATGGTTGGATAAAAAAATGTGGTATATACAATGGAATATTATTTAGCCATAATAAAGAAGGAAATCCTCTCATTTGGGACAACATGAATGAATCTGGATGGCATTATGCAAAGTGAAATAATACAGAGAGAGAAAGACAAATACTATATGGTATCACTTGTATGTGGAATCTAAAAAACAAAACAAAACCAGTTTCGTAGAAACAGATAATAGTGTGGTGGTTGCCAGGGTCTGAGAGGGAGAAAGAAATGGGAATGTGCAGGACAAAGGGTACAAACTTTTATAAGAAAAATGTTCTAATTAATATACAGCATGGTGACTATAGTTAATAACAGTCATTGTACACTGAAAGTTGCTGACAGTGGATCTTAAACATTCTCACCAGAAAATAAGTAAATTTATAAATGATTGACACCCAACTGATTTTGACAGGCGGGGATACTCACCACTATACTAACGAGGACCGGCTCTGACACCCAACTGATTTTGACTAACATTCTTAATTTTTTAAAGAGATTTATTTTGATTTATTTGAGAGAGAAGGAGAGAAGAGAGAACGAAGGGGAGGGACAGAGGGAGAGGGAGAGAGAATCTCAAGCAGACTCCATGCTGAGCACAGAGCCCCAGGGCTCAATCCCAGGACTCTGAGATCATGACCTGAGCCAAAACCAAGAGTTGGAAGCTTATTTGACTGCATCACTCAGGTGCCCCTCAATTTTTTTTTTTAACATTTCTTTGGTAGTTAAGAGGTTAAGTAAACTTTTTCCTTTAAATGAATTCCTCATATTTTCAATAAGGGTAGGAAAAGTGACTGAATTCTGAAAATAATATTTGGGTTTTAGCTACTTTTTGTGCTAAGGAAATTTCTGGACTTTTTGTTTTCCCTGTATAACTTTTAACTCAGTTATTATCCAGTGCTGAATTTGCACTTTCATAAGAATAAGGTAACAACTCTTCTCCGTTTCCTTATTTTGTTATATGGTTTGCTGTACTTCAGTAAACTTAGAATGTTCAATGAATTTTTGAATTTGGTACAATTGAATTCTTATGTCACTTGGATAATTGTTGGACAATTCAAACACATTTTTCTATACCTAGGCCCATTAGGTAAGACATCTCAGTGGAGGCATTTTTAAGTGTTTTAGTAAATTGTTGAGAACTAATCTCTGGTATGTATTTACCAAATATTGGCTGAATGACTAAGTTAATGTCTTGAATGAATGAAATGTTTATACAAACTAAACATGTCAGTTTCCCAAGAAAATGACCAATTTAAAGGACCTTTCAGTTGTCATATGGATTTGTGGAATTTGTAGGGAAACCCGAAACAGGAGGCAGCAGCTGTTGATAGAATAATGCAACCGAGGCCACACTTAGAGTAATTAATTCACAGATGTAGACAAATATTGGCAATAGACCTGGTGAATCTTTATTTCATTAAGCTGTCTCAGAAGCTTCATGGAAGGCACTGGATATTGAAATAAAATAAAATCTCCAACTCTGGGCAGTAGAAAGGTGGCCATTAATTTCATGGCAGTATGAAGCCATGAGTTAAAATCATGTACTTTTTTAAAATGTAAAAATATAAACTAAGTTATACAAACAGATAACCTCAATATTTTCTGAGTGATTAAATTCCTTGGGGAAAGCTGGATTGAGATTAAGATTTCTCCATATAATTCTTAATCTTCTTTGTCTTTACTTACAGATAAATGAATGAGGTATATAGGAAGAGTTAATAGGAAAAAAGCATAACTTACTAGAACTAAATGTTAACAAAAACTTTGAGGTTGATTTTTGGATTAGTTATTGCCCGCTTTGTCTCTTCAGACAATCCTTTCCTTTATATGATTTGAAATGTTTTAGATATAGGTTGGATTTTATTTTAATTAAGATTAATACCATACCAATTTGCAGAAGAAAAATTATTTCATTTATTTTAACTCAATAACTTTTGTATGTTCTTTCTCTCTTTCCTGTATTTTTAATCAATGAAACCTGAATAGCAGAGATTACTGTCATATACAGGGAATCTCAGAAATTATGCATCCTGAAAGGAGTTTTAAGACTCATCCAAATAGGTGCCTGGTTGGCTCAGTTGGTTAAGTGTCCAACTCTTGATTTTGGCTCATGTCATGATCTCAGGGTCATGGGATTGAGCCCTGCATCTGGCTCTGTGCTGAGCGTGGAGCCTGCCTAAGATTCTCTCTCCCTCTCCCTTGGCCGCTATCCCCATTCTCACTCTCTCTCAAATAAATACATCTTAAAAAAAAAAAAAAAAAAAGACTCACAGTGTGCCTGGGTGGCTCAGTTGTTTAGCATCTGCCTTTGGCTCAAGTCATGATCCCAGGGTCCTGGGATGGAGCCCCGTGTCAGGCCCCCTGCTCAGCAGGGGAGTCTGCTTCTCCTTCTGCCTCTCTTGCTCACCCTGCTTGCACTCTCTCTCTCAAATAAATAAATAAAATCTTAAAAAAACCTCATCCAATTAAATAAATGCAGTGGGTCTGTACATTGTTCCTCATTGTAACTCCCAGAATTTAGCCTTGGTACTTACCTTGGTGCTCAATGAGGTGCCCAATTCCTGGCCATATCCATTCCCATACCAGATCTGGAATTCATAGCTTTTGTAATGTGACAGGTCTTAGACAGTTCACAAAACTGAAGTTGAGACAGAAGACAGCAACAGACAATGACTTCTTACTGCTGTTAGATCAAGTGTAATCATGTCATTGTGGCCCTCAAGCCATCTACGTTGATTTTAGTTGATTTAGCTGACTAACCTCCCTTCCAGGAACTTCTCAAACCATACAGTCTTTCATGTGTCATAAAAATTCCTTTTCTAGCTCTGTACTTACTGTGTTTACTGTGTCTTGAATTTTATTTTACCCTTACTAAGTTTGCTAATTCTTCAAAGCCCATTTCAAACCCTATTACTTCATTGATCGTCAATAGAAGCAAGCTATATTTTGCTCTAAAATGGAAAGAGTTTTCTATATTATGCCGCTCAGTTTTGTCTTTAAGCATGCATTCTGCTTGTAAATTACTATATGTGTTTCAGAGCTCATCTTAAGTGGATCTGTTTTGTAAAGCTTTTCCCAAATTGCATAGACTCCTTATGTGATGTTCTTGAGCAAAATGAGTCAGTTAAACATAATTGAGTGCATATGATCCTGTGTCTCCTCTGCCTGACGTCTACTGATTTTTTAAAACTAGGTTAGGGGTGCCTGGGTGGCTCAGTCATTGGGCGTCTGCCTTCGGCTCAGGTCAAGATCCCAGCGTCCTGAGATCGAGCCCCGCACCGGGCTCCCCGCTCTGCGGGAAGCCTGCTTCTCTCTCTCCCACTCCCCCTGCTTGTGTTCCCTCTCTCACTGTGTCTCTCTCTGTCAAATTAATAAAAATCTTTAAAATAAATAAATAAATAAAATAAAATAAAACTAGGTTAAATATCACCTGCTCTGGGAAAACATTTTTTGATCCCAAAGGGAGATCTCCTTAATATAAGTTCTCATAGCACTGAGTATTTTTCATAGCACATGAACTTTTATTTAATTGTGCCTGAAGTCCCTATTATATCATGCTCTTCTAACTGGATTACATTACTTGTTCATTAATGTGTCCCCAGTGCCAGTCAGGGATATGTTGCTTGACACAAAATGGGTAATCAATAAATTGTTTATTTAACGGATCTTTGAATTTATGAATCCTCCATCTCTGGTAGGATTAAGTGACTTCAGGGTTTCCTTTATGGGTCCTTTTTGTTTAGCATAAATGTTTATATATAGAAGACAAAATAATTATTTATTCCCTTGTTTCTACATGACTATAGCAAGTAAAGTAGGAAGAAAGGAGACAGGAAATGCTAAACACTGTTCGGACAGAACTGATGGGTAGTAGATGATTCCAGGCTTTTGGAGGCCTAATTTTCCAGTCCTGACTCTCAACAGTTTGAACCTTGCCCCATATACTTAGAACAGGAGTCATCCTTTCTGTCCGTATGTTCATGGACATTTTGTTTTTTTAATTATCTGGGTTAAGGAAAATAAGTAACTACCCTTGCTTAGCTCATAATCAAAAGGCTCCTGTGGTGGATTACTCCACTCTGCTATTATCATTACTCTTTAAACCTCCATGTATTTGGTAATCATAGTATCTCTTTATATATTTTTCAGTCATTTCCTAGGACTCTGTGCCCCATTTGTCAAGTAAAACCAGAGATAACCTAGAGTAGGAGCTGATGCATTTTCTTTGTATGATCTTTTTCTGCCCACCGGCTTTTAAGATAGGAGTACAGTATATATGCAAAAAGTTAAAATGCTATAAGTGATACTTGTGTGGGAATAATTCATATCTTAGAATACAGAAAGTGACATCCAGCAAGATCAGGAAAGATATATAGAAATTCAGAGGAATCTGGAAGTATCTGCTGTTGTTTGCTTCTTTGTATTCTGTCAGCTGCTCTGCACAGTGGGCAAGGTATGGATCTAAAAGCAGATCTGAGTTCTCATTCCACATCTCAGGCTCAGCTGCAGGCATCCTAGACAGCTGAGTCCTCAGCCATGATATAGTAAGAGGTTTGAAGAGCAGGGATGCCCTTGACCCCAACACCATTCTGGATAAATGTTGGAGAGTCATGAAGAACAGTTATCATGAAGAAGGTTTGATGCTCCTGACAGTGGAGATAGTCATCATCTTGGGATTCTTACCTCTTTGTACCCTAGATGTTTTTGGTTCTTGAAGTCAGTACTTCTGCATTTAACCTTCATTCTCTTGGGTTTTTGGTTTACTTATCCAGAGATGCATGTTTATTTTGGCACCGCAAAAGATTCTGGGCCTGCTGTGGTCACTTTGATTCATTAATGCTATAATTCTCAGCAAACTTTGAAATAACATTTACCGGTCCTTGGGCATTACCTCTTAGTCATTGCTTTAGAACTAGACTTTCTCTGAACTACTAGTTCTGTAATTGCTCTTGGAGAAGGACATGCAAATGTTTTTAAAAGCATCTTTGTTCATGAAGATATCCAAAAGGAATGCTAATTCAATGGAAGGAGAAGTAAAAGAGGAGCCCAAGAGGATAATTGGTACAGTTGTTCACCAAACGATCTGTCTCAGGGACACACTGAAGAGGCCCATCCTAGGTCAGGTCTTCAGGGGTGGCTCCCGGCTCAGGCTAGGGCTCCTGTCAGTGAGTCCTCTGAGTGAGTCATAGGACCATGGTACCTATGGTTAGAGTGTTCAGAGAAGAGGCAGAAAGGATTAAAAAAAGAAAACAAAAGAAAACCATATATAGTAACCTATTGATCTATTTCTGGAATATAACCCATTCTTCAGCTGAAATTGAATTCTAGTTCCATTGTGTGTATGAATGTTTGTGTGGGTTGGGTGGGTGTAAGACTGTGATTCTCAATCTTGGTTTGTGACAACATTGATAATTTCCAAGGTTGTGGCAAAATTCTTAAAAAAAGAAGACCAAACATTTTAAAAAATTGCTTACTAAACTTCTGTCATGGAACTTTTTAAAGAGTAGACAAAGGTGCAGTTTAATTAGTTCCCACTTCGACTGTCCTCTCTCCTGAGATTTTGGAAATTATATTTGAGATGTGAATAGCATGTGTAACTTTTATAATTTTTAAGGAATATTGAGCAGAGTGGGAGATGATACTGATTATGAAATCAATTATAAATCTTGAAAACATTGAAGAAGTATATCAGATATGGATGAAAGTTATGAAATGTTTACAGTAGCTATTTTGACATTAAATTAGGCACTATTATTGAAAGATACACCAAAATTAATTTGAATTTTTTTAAATACAAGGGTTTTTTTTCTTATTTATTTATTTTTTGCTTCAGTCTTGCCTATTAAAAGCAGGCAGGGCTACCCTTGGTACACAGCCATGTCTCTCCTATGACAATTCTACTCTAAAGTGATCTATTTTTTGAGAGCCAGTTCTTTAATAAAGATGGCGGAATGAGCCCCCTTAACCTCATGGAAAGCCTTTGTCCCCAGTGTCAGTCAGGGATATGTTGTGTGTGTGTGTGTGTGTGTGTGTGTGTAGTTTCTGGGCTATGCTGTAATTAATGATGTATAAAGTGGCTCTGAATTGTTGATAGGATAACTGAGAAAGAGGAGTTTTACTTTTGATAGAAAATTATGAAATTTGCCTTGGGACAAAATAAGCAAACTGAATATTGCCCACTGCTTTTGCCAATTTAGTAATTATGTATAAAACTAATTGGGGAAGAATGAGGAAATCCTCTAGGAAGAGGAGCAGGAGAAAAAGCAGCTTTCTCACCCGGCCCACTTTGACCCCTAAAAGTACTGCCTGTAGGAGTGCATCTGTGAGGTGGACCTGGGTCTGGTGCCAGGTCCTGTGCCGTTACCCAAGGAGATCACAGGGAAGTACAAAGCAACACTGAAAACCAGCACCCAGGACTAAGGCCTCAGGCCACACCCAGGGAAGCCATAATCTCTTTGCTGTAAGAGGGTCTCCTTCACATACCTGCATGAAAGGACATGGGAGGGTCGGTAGAGTATCTGCAGTAGAGCTGCTAGATGAATATCCTCTCTCCATCAGGTCAATAAAATGTTTCCTGATCTCAAAACAACAACAACAAAACCCCCCAGTCCATCAGAGGTAAAACTGTAGAAACCGTAAAGTTCTGTTCTTGACATTTACAAATGATTGTCTCAAGTCTAATTAGCATTTAGCTTGCTTTTTCCAATGGAAGGATGATGTGTGTATGGATCCAAGAGCTTTGACTGTTGTATGCCATTCACTTTTGGATTATGAAAGAGAACTTCTGTGGCTAAGGACCAAGGAACATGGTATTTTTTAAACATTTATGCTGCCACCTGTATTTTGGGCTTTGGCTCTTTGTTGTATTTATAAAACACTATCTAAGAAAACCTAGGCTGCCTTTGCAAGTTAGTTATTTTATTCTGTTGAGACATCCACAAAGATGCCTTGACAAAAGTGTTTTTCTTTATGGTAAAACACAACAAATTGATTTACAAAACCATGTAAACCAATATTGACTCTAAAAATGGGTTTTTAAAAATACTGTGTAACGTAGCAGATCCTGAAGAGCAAAGCTTCTTATGTCTTGACAAAAACATAACTGTTTAGGTTTAAAATAGTATTGTTACTAAGGAATTTTGGTTTGCTCATTTTTTTAGATAGTTGGTAAAAGTTTCTTTAGATATCTTGGCAGTCACTGAATCAAAGTTCTGAAAGCCTCATAAAAGAGTAAGTTCATCGGAGTTCAGTAAATTATAAAATAATGAATAGTTTAGAAGTGAAAAAATAAATTCTACTTCTAATACTATTATTGCATTGATATTATTACATTACATTGTATACAATAAAACAAGGAATTTCAAGAAGGGCAGTGGGAAAAGTGCAACATTTTAAAGATCTAGATTCAGAATACTTTGCTATTTTTGTTAGAAAGCAGTTGAGTATTGTGACTGTCTAGTTTGAAAGTGTATTGGTATAATGTGATTACTGATTATTTCTAAAGGTGTTAGCAAACTAACTTTCTCCTCTTTTAAAAATATCTAACTACTAGAGGGCGCCTGGGTGGCTCAGTCGTTAAGCGGCTGCCTTCGGCTCAGGTCATGATCCCAGAGTCCTGGAATCGAGTCCCACATCGGGCTCCCTGCTCAGCGGGAAGCCTGCTTCTCCCTCTCCCACTCCCCCTGCTTGTGTTCCTGCTCTTGCTGTCTCTGTCTCTGTCAAATAAATAAATAAAATCTTAAAAAAAAATAACTACTAGATAAATTATAAACCTACTTTTTTTAGAGAGTTAGCTAATTTGGAGGCACAACTGCTTTAATGCTTAGTCCTTCAAATCAACATAGAAAGTCTTAGGTATAGTCCTGCTGAGTCTGTTACTTCCTGGAAATTCTTGCTGCAGGTTTTATAATGACATCAAGTGTTCTATGGGTCTGGACTCCTGCTATTCCTGGATGCTATTTTCATCAGCCTCTCCAGTTGTGTGAATGATTCATATTCATTTCCCCCCCCCCCCGTCTCTGTGTCTCTGTGTCTCTCTCTGCAAATAGCTCTTTTATTGAGAGCAACACTAATTCAGTACTGCTCCCTGTAGATAATTTTAACAGTGATAGCTGAACTTTGTTTTTCTCCCAGGTTCCCTTATAGTTTTCAGTGTATCTCAGTTTAGCTTTGTGCAATAAATTACCAGATACACTGTTTGGTGGCAGGGCCAAAATGACTGTCTTACTTCTTATATGCTGTATTAATTTTGTATTGCTGCATAATAAATTACCACAAAGTTAATAGTTTATAACAATAAAAATTTATGATCTCAGTTTCTATAGGTGGGTCCTCTGCCCGGGGTCTCATCAGGTCTCAAGAGTATTACCTGGGGTTGTGGTCTTACCAGGAGTTTGGGGTCTTCTTCAAAGCCCATTCAAGTCATTAGCCGAATTTACTTTCTTGTGGGTGTAGGACTGAGGACCCTCTTTTCTTGCTGTCAGCCAGAGGTCACTCTCAGCTCTTAGGGGAGCTGTCCAGGTTCTAGCCATATAGTTCTTTTACAATGTAAAGGATTAATTCTTCAGAGCTAACAGGAGAATCTCTTTTGTATTTGAATTCCAGTCTATTTTGAATAACTCTTGCCTAATTAAGAATAATTAAAATAATTTCTCTTTTGACTCACTCAAAATTATATCGCAAAATTCCTTTGTCTTTATCATATAACTTAATCTTGGGAGTAAAATTTGACATATTTACAGACCTGTCCATACTCAACGGGAACAAAATTATGAAAAGAATGTGTGTAAAAGGGGGTAGGATCAAAGTGCTGAGTAAAAGATGTATTAGTGAGTGCTGTGACTAGAGGCTTATGGGTCTATAACTTCAATAACCCTGTGGCTGCCATCTGCATTTATTGTCCATAGCCCTTATTTTACGATTAGTGAGTGCTTTGGGCTTCTTAAAAAACTGTATTTTTAGCAGCAAAATAAATATTAAATAACTTCTTTAATTACTATTAACAGGGGCACCTGGGTGGTGCAGTCGGTTGAGTGTTGGACTCTTGGTTTTGGCTCAGGTTGTGATCTCAGAGTTGTGGGATTGAGCCCTGAATCCGGCTCCGTGCTCAGCACAGAGTTTTCTTGTTTCCCTCTGCCTCTCCTTTTGCCCCATCCCCCCACTCTCTCTCTCTAAAATAAATAAATAAATGTTTAAAAAGAAAATTGCTATTATGACTTGAAAATAATATGAAGATATTGAGAAAAAGATGTATGTTTATTTAGAGATAATGTTCAAGAATCTGAATGTAGTATACCCTATCAGGTATTCTGTATGGAGAATCTGATCTTTAAAAGTAGAGTGCTTTAGTTATCCTCTTTGGTTGTCCTCTTCCATGCCCTAGTTAAACATATACATATGCTCAGCAAATCTACAGATGAAACAAAACTAATAGCATTAGTAAATATATTACAGTTACAGAATTGAAATCCAAAAAATATTCTAACAGAATAAAAGCAGTTGACTGAATTTAACGAGATATAAAGTTTGATAGGTATAAATAGAAAGCTCTACATTGCTGTTTTTCCTAAATAAAAAACATTGTCTCAGGTACAGATTGGTGAATAGATGGCTTCGCATATGTCTTAAGTATGAAAGAAGACTTAGAAATTGTGGTTAACATTGAATTCCATGTGAGCTAATTGTAGTATATGGTTGCCAGAAAAAGCTGATGGGGTATTTAAAAGTATGGGAGGTAATAATCCTGCCCTATCTTTTAATCAACAGAGTGAGTAAACTGCATCTCTGCTCTCTTTTTTTATTTCCTTTTCTGATGTATCCAAAATAATTTCTCAAGGTTTGAAAGCATCTTTTATACCTATTTATGTATTAACATTTTTTCTATTATGCTTATTAAATATAAATCTCTTTGTATTCATGTTATGTCATTAATTTGTATCAGTGTTTATTTTGAACATCCTTAATTTTTAGCTGCAGTATTTAAGTGATGTAGGTCCATTTTCATGTGGGTATATCTACTTACACAATTAGTCTTGTTTTGCAAGTTTCTTGTCCTTCAACCAAGCCTTGTCTTCTGTCCAACAGGATTAGGGAAAATGAAGAGTATGAAAAATTCTCCCCTCTGTTGCTTATTCTTGCTCTCTTATATGCCTCCTGAATTTTGGGGTTGTATAAATGCCTTTCTTCCTCAAAATGGGAGTAAAATGTGGTTTTACCAGTTGATTCCAAGGCTGTATATTTAATAAAAATAGTCTCTAGCAAGCTGATTCCTTGAGATACTTTTAGCTACCAGAGAATTTCCCTTGGTACCCAGAACCAAATGGAGAGATCTAAAACATTTAAGACAAAAAACTTGAGGCCGATTTTTTTTTTTAAGATTTTATTTATTTATTTATCAGAGAGTGAGTGAGCGAGAGAAACAGCACGAGAGGGGAGAGGGTCAGAGGGAGAAGCAGGCTCCCTGCTCCACAGGGCTCGATGCAGGGCTCGATCCCAGGACTCCGGGATCATGACCTGAGCCGAAGGCAGTCGCCCAACCAGCTGAACCACCCAGGCACCCCTTGAGGCAGATTCTTTTTTTTTTTTTTAAAGATTTTATTTATTTATTTGAGAGAGAGAGAGTGAGAGACAGAGAGTATGAGAGGGAGGAGGGTCAGAGGGAGAAGCAGACTCCCTGCCGAGCAGGGAGCCGGATGCAGGACTCGATCCGGGGACTCCAGGATCATGACCTGAGCCGAAGGCAGTCGCTTAACCAACTGAGCCACCCAGGCGCCCCGAGGCAGATTCTTAAACTAGGTATAAGAAACTGCTCTTTCAGGGTACTAGATCATCATTACATAAAGCATGCAGGCATGCATTTTCTCATTCATTTATTCATTTATTTCTGCATTCAAAATATACTTAATATAAAACTTAGCTGCATTACAAGTACTATAATAATTCCTATATCTTAATTTTCTAGCTTAAAAAACAAGAATGCTTCAGTACAAAATGTCTGTTGAACCAGAGGCCTCTTTTAGCCTTTAAACACGGCTGCTAGACTGACTTCCTCACTTTCTCCCTCCCTTCTCTCCCTTCCTCCCTTTCTTCTTTTTTTATTATGAAACCTAGTATGCATATAAATGAATGTATATAATGTATCTTAACAGAGTTAGTAATAATATCAACAACAACAATAATATGAAGATCCATGTAAATACCATTCAGCTTCTAAAATAAATGTTTGAAGCCTCCTATGAGTTTCTCCCAAAATGCATCTTCTTGCTACTGCCTACTCTCTTTTATAAGGGAGATTTTTAAGAAAAGTTTCAAATGTTTCTTTGCTTTTTTCATAGTTTATATTATATGTATATCTCTAAACAATAACATTTTTAGTTTTGATTTTTGCAATTTATACTTATATTTTTTGCAATTTATACTTATTTTGTTTAATATAAATTTTTTATATTTATCCTTATGGATGTGTGTAGCTATATTCATTCATTCAATTTTGATGTTGCATACTATGTTACTGTATAAATATACCATATTTTTTTTTAAAGATTTTATTTTTTAGAGAGCGAGCGAGAGAGAAACAGCATGAGAGGGGAGAGGGTCAGAGGGAGAAGCAGGCTCCCCGCTGAGCCGGGAGCCCGATGTGGGACTCGATCCCAGGACCCTGGGATCATGACCTGAGCCGAAGGCAGACACTTAACCATCTGAGCCACCCAGGCGCCCAAAGTATACCATATTTTATTTATCAGTTCTGTGGTAGTGAACATTTATATTGTTTTCAGTCCCACCCCCCACTTTTTTTTTTCTTCTATCAAGAACAGTGCTTTAGTAAGCATTCTTAGACCTATATCCTGGTGCATGTGTGCAAGAATTCCTCTAAGTAAGATTACTGCTGGGTCACACACTAGACGGATTCTCCTCTATCTGTAATGCCAAAGTGTTTCCTGAAGTGGCTCTACCAATTTGTATTCTCACCAGTGTTGTGGGAGTTCTAGTGTTCTGCCACATCCACAGCCTTTGGTATTGTCTAATTCTTTAATTTTGATTTATATGGAGGATGTGAAATGGCATCTCATTGTGGTTTCAATTTTCATTTCCGTGCCTACTAATGAGATAAACTTTTTTTTCTTATGTTAATTGATCATTTATGTTTCTACTACATGGTAAAATGACTGTTTTGTTTTCTTTTTTCTATTTGCCTTTTATGTTGCTCCTATTACTGATTTGTAGGATTTAAGTATATATAAATCCTTTGGTGGCTTAATGTGATTATCTTGTTTGTGGGTTGTATTTTAAAAATTCTCTTGATCACAACTCCTTCTAGTGCCTTTGAGGAACCAAAGTTAATTTTATTAGCTATTTAAAAACTTTAGATTTTTATGATTTGTGCTTTTTTGCATCTTTTAAAACAAATCCTGTCTTACCCCAAAATCATAGAAAAAGTTTTCTATAATTTCTTCTATGAGTTTTAAAATTTTGCCATTCCTATTTATTTGTCTACTTGGATGTGATTTTTGTTGTGGCAGAAGGTAGGAATTCATTCTAATTTTTTTTTTTAAACATCAATCAGGGGTCAGCAAACTTTCTGTAAAGGACAAAATAGTAAATATTTCAGGCTTTTCAGGTCATACGGGCCCTATTGTAATATTTAACTCTGCCATTGTAGCCCAGAAGCAACCAAGGACAAAACTTGAATGAATGAGCAGGAGTCTTACTTGATTTGGCCTATGGACCGTAGTTTGCCAGCCTCCAATATGGGTGACTAATTGTCTCAGATACATTTTTGTTTCTTTTCCCATTGATGTCCAGCATTTGCTTTGTTGTATAATACTTACATATATGTGTGAGTCTGTTTCTAGGCTCTGCATTTTTTTATTCTTTTAGTTGTTTGTTCCTGTTCTGTCATCCCACTACCTAATTATTATAGCTTTATTATAAGGCTTGATATCTGGCAAAGGACAAAAACTCCCTCCTACTCTTCTTTAGATGTGTCTTGTCCTTTTTTGGCTATCCCTCTTCTACGTGAATCTTAAAAATCAACTTGAGTGCTATAAAAACTCCATTTAGAATTTGATTGAATTGTATTACATCCACTTGGGGAGAACTAAGATTAGAATATTGTATTCCTATTCCTATTTATCTCTCCTTTTATTTGGGTCATCTTTAATATCTTACACTAAAGTTTATAGTATTCTCTTAGGTCTTGCACATCACTTTTTAGATTTATTCCTAGTTACCCAACTTTGGTGTTACTATGGTAAATGGTATCTTTCTAAAAATTGCATTTTCTAATAATTGTTGACATGTAGAATTTCAATCAGAATTTACATGCTGATTTATCAGCTTAACTCTCTTAATAATTCTAATGCTTTTTTTTGGGTTTATTGTCTGCACAGTGACAGTTTTGTTTCTTTCCACTCCTCATATTTTTTATTTATCTTTTTTTATTTCACTGACTACAGCCTCTAGTATGATCATGATTAGAAGTAATGAATCCTTGTATTTTCCTTGCTTTTTAAAGAATGATTCAACTTTTTCACTACTGTGTATGATATTTGTGGTAATTTTTTTGTTTGGAAGATTATTAGGTAAAGGAATTTGCTATATCTGATAATTAGAGTTTTAGGTTTGATTCTTTATCTTTTTTCCTTCGGACTCTCTCTCACAGAAGCTTTTTTTTTGTATTGTGGAGCCATATCTCTCAGAATATCATCTGTAGATATCTTTTAAGCCTGGATCAAAGTGTGTTCTTTCAAGAGAAGAATTGCGTTTGCTTTTGCTAGTGTGGTCACTGTCATCTCAGGACCCCTTCAAACTAATTTTTGGCCTGAGACTTTTTAGGCCACTCAGTTAATATGAATTCCTATGCAAGGTAGACTTTTTTCTTTTTTCCCAAAGAATCCAGAGTTAAGGCTAAGAATGACTGGTATTATTCTTTCAGTGGGATAGTTTTTGGGTTTCTCTTCTCCCCCCATGCACATGTTCTGAGGATGTCATCCCTGGAATGCATCAGGTTTAAGGGAGCTTCTCTTGTTTGACCTTCCATTCTAAAAGGGCCTTTGGCTTTGTCTTCTGTTTTTTATATGTAGCTGATTAAAACTCGGGGTCTAGGTTAGCAAGAATTGCCATATACTTCAAAGCAACTGCCAGTTCCCATGCTACTTATTTCTGAGGATTTGTGCTTTGTTTTTATTCTGGCCTTTGAGGAGTTCTCTTAATTTCTTGTCAGATGGGCAATGCATTAGAGAAAATTTTTAAAAACCTTTTATTTGGCATTTTTGGTTGTGCTATACTAGGAAGAGATTCTGTCAACATCAGTTCTGCTATATTACCAAAACCAGTATTTCCCCTTTGATTGATTATGGTGACAGCCTCCTGTCCTGAGCTATAGCCTACCTGACCATGGCTAAACTTTAAATCAGTATTTCTCAAACTTTGCTGCACATTGAAACCACCTGGGAAGCTTTTAAAAATCCTGATGCTCAGGCCACACTCCAGATAAACTAGATTAGAATATCCACTCCAGATAAATTAGATTAGAATATCTGAGACATCAGTAACTTTTAAAGCTCCCTCAGGATTCCATTGTAAAGTCAAGGTTAAGAACAACTCCTTAAAATCTGGCTGCCCATTTTGATTCATGTCTATTCCTATTCACCTGCCTTTGCACTTTCCTCAGCCAGACATTTTTATTTTACTTTTGAGGCCAGGTGACCACATTCACAATTCCAATGCTCTTGATCCTCTTCAAACCAATATGCTTTTGTATAACTAAATCTACTCTACCTGTGGTCAACTGGATAAAAAGATGTTCAGCTGGTTTTATTTTTCTTTACAACATTCTGTTTTTTCTTTTGTATCTTTGACAGTATGCTGATGGAATTTTGTTTTCCTCTGCTGAGAAATTTTTAGTGCAAAGTCTCTTAATTTGCTAATTAATTCTGATAGACTAGTTTCAGAGTCTCAGCAAATCACTGTGTGATATGCTTAGATTATGAATAGTTTAGCACAGAAAATGATGTAATTTCAGTGGAATAAATTAGAGTCAATTAACATGGCAGAGTCAGTTATCTTTTTGAATAATGCAGATTTGTTCAGAAAAGCACTCTGTTTTATTTGTAAAGTGATCCATGATTTTAACTACTATGACTACCATCACCCTTTTCCCTTTGGGGATAATAAAAGAGGAGAAAATAAATAACAAGGGCCGCTAGGCCAGATGTTGCAAAACAGAGAGGTACGGTTGTCACCAGATTTTGTTCTAGGTCAGAGTATGTTAATTAACCATAACATGTTACTAAATGCTGTGTTTTATGGCTTTAATGTAATTCTTAGAGCATCTAAAAATGTGACACAATTATAAATTTATAATTATTTCTTCAGGGGAAGTAATCATGACATTTCCTGCAAGTAAAACAAGTTGTTTCACTTTCTGGAGCTTTCTTATGTATCTTTTGGGGCTTGGAACCAAGTAGGGTAAACAGAGATCTAGCTACAATATTAGCAAATGGTTAGTTTAGCACATTAATTTTAGTGTCTACAAGATAGAAGATATCTCCCCAAGTGAACAGATGGCTTAACTGGGAATGGTAGATATCTCATGATTTAATGGTGAGAGTTGTGGTCTGGAAAGCTTTAGAGAAAAATCACATTCTTTGAGCAAGTTGGTCTTCAGAAGCCTGCTATTTCTTTCCATAATAATGGACAATTATCATTATTCTTCTCAGGGGAACATTGTGTGGAATAACTAATTAATGATTGCAGTGCACTTTGGAAGACATTCTGAGTCACTTTTCAGTATTTTACGTTTTAGTTTCAGGAGAAAAGGAGTATGGATAAAAGAAACCTAGGAGAAAGCTCTTATTTCCAGATCTTGTGAAATGATTTTTCTGACATGTTAATAGATTTAGTTCCTTTTCAAAGATGCTGTTATAATTTTATTTCATGCTTAAAGATGCTTTTTACTATTTTTCAAAAGTTCCGTTGCTGTGTGATGATCCTGTGTGCCTAGAAATGGCTGTAAGTTCCAGTACATGGTGTGATAAATTTTATATAAGTGTTATCTGTTGGCTCTCTAAAATAAAATAAATAAATAAAATCTTTAAAAAAAGAAAGGGGCACTGGGTGTCTCAGTCGGTTAAGCCTCCGACTCCTGGTTTTGGCTCAAGTCATGATCTTAGGGTTTTGAGATCGAGCCCCACGTCTGGCTCTGTGCTCAGCCCTGAGTCTGCTTGGGATTCTCTCTCTCTCTCTTCCTCTCTCTACCGCTCCTCGTGCTCGTGTGTGTGTGCGTGTGTGCACAGGCGCATGCACACACATGCCCACACACTCTAATAAAATAAATAAAATCTTTAAATGTTATCTGTTGGTTAATGCTATCTTTTGGTATTTGGAGACCTGAATTTTCATCTTATTGAACATATTTCTGGTTTATTTTCAAGAAAGCCATCCCTAATTGTCAGACATCAGGTGTTTTTGACAATGGCTCTTATTTCCTAAACCAGTTATGTGGTAACTAGTTTCCAAATATCCCTCCCTCCCAGTGAATCATACCCTCCGGTATTTATGCCCTTGTCTAGTCTTTCACACATTGAATCTGGGCTGGCTTTTTGTAACCAGATTGATAATGTACATATTTTAAAGCCAGGTTGTAAGTCCTGCAACTTCTGCTCTGATTTCTTGGGATGCTTGCTTTGGGGAAACCAGCTGCCATGTTAAAAGTCCAGCTAATCTTGAGACTTGCATTCTGCAAGGCTGCTCAAGCGAGGCATTTGAAGGAGTCACTTGGGAAGAAAATATGTATAAATACACATGCATATATATTTGTCCAGTTCACAGCTATAACAGCCATCCCAGCTGAAGTACCAGACATGTGAGTATGGAAGTACCTTGGGTGTCCAGACCAGTCAAGCCTTCAGCCTGACTCCAGGCCCACTGCATAAAAGAACCTAAACAAGAGCTGCCCAAGGGACCCTAATCAACACACGGAACTATGAGTGGGAACAAAATATTCTTGTTTGAAGCCCCTAAGATTTGGGGTGGTTTGTTATACAACAGAGAGAACTGGAACAAGGGGCAATGAAGAGTTTGGCATGGGTTGCTACACTGTTATCACAGTGTTTTTGTTTCATTTTGATTACCTTTGCCAGTAGTATCAAGCAGATTCTTCCTAAGCCAAGATGATGTTCTTGAAACTTGTCACAGTGAAATCTAAAAGAGTACCTTTTTCTAGTCTCCAGTGCTATCTATGGGGTTCATGCTTGCTTGAAACTAGAATTGACCCTGTGACCTATTTTTAATATTTCAGGAAGCCTAACTGAAATGGTATATTTACTCAGGATAAGGCTACATACATGTGTTAAGACAGTACATTGCTTTGCTTTTGTCTGTATTTATCAATCCTTCAATGTAGCTCATTGAAAGGAATTATACTTAAAATCAGTGTTTTTGCTATTGTTTGTTCTTATAGATAGACTGTCTTAAAACATGAGATTCTTTTGAGGCAAATAACAAGTGTTTTCTTAGTATATATTAGGCTTTGTTAATGTTTCCCAGTATCTAGTTCTTCTCCTCTTCTAAGCCCACAGAAGACTGTACCTGCTTACATTCAGGTTGAGCTGTGTATTGGTCTGGACAATGGAAAATGGGCTGTGAGCAGAAATTATGTGTGTTATTTCTAAGCCCAAGCATTTATTGCTGGCATAAAATATATCACATCCTCCCTTCCCCTGCTACAGTCAACAAGAACATGTGTTCCAGATAGTGCAATTTCAAAGTGGAGAAATGTCTAATATCCTGGATCTCTATAGTGGCCATGTAGAGCAGTCTTCAACAGACTTGAGTTGGGCATGTAATATGAATGAAAAATAAAATTTTCTTGTGGATTTCAGGATTAATTTTTTAAATGTAAATTATTTTTTTAATGAGTTAGTATAAGCTAACCTATCTTAATACAATATATTAAGGTATTTTTCTCTCTTAAAATAATGACTTACAGCAAGAAATGGGAGAGATGGCATGCTTCATGGATCTCTAAGCACTTAGCTCTGATTAGTTAATTGTAGAAAGCTCATAGCAAGGCAGTGAGAGAATGAAAGACCTCTCAACTGACTACAAAGGAGAAGAGAACAGGTAGGAAAACTGGAATTCTACAGACAGGCTGATCCTAGATAGAATTTTTTGGCAGAAGTACTAGGATAGTGGGGGCTCTGAAAACAAAATTTTCCTTTTTGGTTTTGTTCAGAACTGTTTCTGATCTTTTTCCCCCCCAAAATCCAGTCTCTACTTTGATGCCAGAGTGGTATTTTCAAAATGACAATCTGCTTAAAACGTATCAGTGGCTTTACGTTATTATGTGAATAAAGATCAGTATTCTTGGATTGATATGATTTATCACACTCTTCACCTTCTCTGTTGCAGCATACTGGATTTTTAAGGTCATGTTCTTTATCTGAAATCTTTTCTTCACTCCCCATCCTTCCAACCTCCCACTCTTTTCCTAGTTAATCCTACTCAGCCTTCAGATCTCAGGTCAGTCTTCACATTCAGGAACCTTGCTCTGACCATTAAGGACTTTTGTTAAATGCATTCATAAACTGAGTTTCTTTCTTTCAGGGCAATCAGCTCAGTTTTTAATTTACATTTTTAAATGTAATTATTTGACTAATAGTTGTCTTTCACTGCATGGTGATGGGACCTTGTTTGTGTTTCCTCAGCATTATATTCCCAGTGTCCAGGAAATAGCTAATATATAGAAGGTGGAATAAATGCCTTTGTAGGCCTTTGCTATGAAGGGCCAAAAAAGTCCAAATGGATATGAAGAGCAGGAGAGAATTGATTTGTAGTGTATTGTTGGCCATACCATAATTGGATCACTGTTTTTTTTTTTTTTAAGATTTTATTTATTTATTTGAGAAAGAGAGCATGAATTGAGGGGTTGGGGGAGGGACAAGCAGACTCCCCGCTGAGCAGGGAGCCCAATGCGGGACTCCATCCCAGGACACTGGGATCATGACCTGAACCAAAGCAGACACTTAACCAACTGAGCGACCCAGACACCCTTGGATCACTGAGTTTTAATGCCATTAAACAAATTAAGATCCACTATTACACACGAGTACAGTGTGGTTTCAATTATCTATTTATGTTTTCAGCTTCCTGAGAAACTTGTTTCTTTTTCTTATTATAGAGACAAAAGTTAAGCTTAGCATATAGGCTGGCAAATAAACTCTATAAATAATAGCTGCTTTCAATAACTATGTGTTGAATGACTGAACGATAATGTTTTATAAAATGCTGTGAGCAGTTTATAACCTCATAAATATTTTTTGATGATGAGGGTGAGAATGATCCTGGAAAGAATCACATAGAGAATTCCTTTTTGTCCCTGAAAATGGGAGTAAAGATTTTAATCTGGCATCTGCTTCAAAGTGTTTAATTTACATTCAGTGATAGTCTTATCTTAATTGTGACACTAAGTTAATTTATTTGGATTAAACTATAATTGGCAGTACCTTTCATTTGGCCATTTAAGAAAATATACTTATACAAATATGACTTAAACCTCTTTTCTGTAGCTGATTATATGCATTATAGCATGAAAACAAAAATGATTAAAATGAAGTATCAATCAGGGTTTAAAAAACATCATATATAAAAAATATCTACAACATTTATGAAGGCTCTATGTTATCATTGTCATGGAATTATTTTGGAACAGTATGTAAGAAAGAAGTTCATAACCTTACCATAATTTCACTGTTACAAATGTGTCTTTTAATTTGACAAGCTTTTCTTCATGAAACCTACCCTTTGTTTTGGATTTGTGGTTGAACCCTGCTTTGTTCTAAATAAGAGCAATGTTCTTTTTACATATTTAATGATAGAACCCAAATTTGTGGATACAATTTTTGAAAATAGGTGAGTAGGGATTTATTCCTTTTGTGTGTGTCCTCCCCTAAATCTAACATACTTTGCACATTGGAAGTGCTAAGTAAATGTTATTTGAGTTAACTGAATTGCAGAATTACCCAAAGAGGTGGAGGTTTTATAAAAATTAGATTTTTTAAACTTATTCCACTACATGTCTTCCACTACAAATAGAAATATTTACTAGAATAATTTAAAATTGGTACAAACTAGAATTGTGGGGAGTACTGACCAGTCCTTATGCTACCGAAGCATAAGTGTGTTTTTGTTTTTGTAAGCAGTATTTTCTTTTTCTTTTTTTCTTTTAAAGATTTTATTTATTTATTTGAGAGAGAGAATGAGATAGAGCATGAGAGGGGGGAGGGTCAGAGGGAGAAGCAGACTCCCTGCTGAGCAGGGAGCCCGATGCGGGACTCGATCCCGGGACTCCAGGATCATGACCTGAGCTGAAGGCAGTTGCTTAACCAACTGAGCCACTCAGGCGCCCGTAAGCAGTATTTTCAAGTGGACCATATGCAAAAAGTGTCTTTTATATGTAACCTGAATATACATTTCAGTATTGCACAACAGAACTTTCTGAATACTTTATATATGAGATCAAGTGAATACTTAATCAAGTGAGATACAAAAAATACCCTTTATCTTATGAATAGGATAAAGAGCACACTGTTCAATCTGAAAAGAATGCTTACTTGAATGTAATTCTCATAAGGGAATATTTAACCTGGGACCAAAGGTTCTTAACCCAGGATCTATCTATGAGGGTGCATAGATAGGCTTTAGAATATCTGTGAAATCTTTGCAATTTTATATAACATATTGGGTATGTGTGCCTTTTTTAAGGGAGAGTCTTCATGGATTAAATCAGATTCATAAATGAGATCTGTGATCCTAAGAGCTTACGAATTTATATTTGTTAAGACTCATTGAATTATATACTTAAAGTTGGTGAATTTTTTGTATGTAAATTGTACCTCAGTTAAGCTGACCCTTCCCCAAAAGCTATGAATCAGTATTCCCAATGAAAAATATTAAAAATACACTAGTAGCAGACAGTATGACACCTGGCAGTATCTTCTAGGTGGAACCTTTTCTTTCAGTTCTTCTAGAAGGCCATCAACATAGTATCTGTTTTTGTGTTCAGACCTCTATAGTTCACATGGAAATGGAGGCAGAAACTAGGGTAGGATATAGAAGAATAGGTTAGTCATGAGGTAACTAAGTCGCCAGTCTTTGCCTTGACAATGAGGATCAGATAAGGTCAATAGAATTTCATTGGTATTCATTAAGTTGTTTTCAAGTAAAGAAGAAACTCTGGAAAAATCTGTGAGCTGTGGTAGAAAATTTCTGAGTAATTTAAGGTGATGCATATGTCCTTTTGTTACTTAGTTTTTGATGATCTGTAAGGTGGGAACCAAGAAACCTGGGCTTTAGCCTTTTGCCAATAACTTGCTTAAAAAATTACTTGTGACTTTAAGCAAATTAAATTTTTTTCTTGTCTCATTTTCTTCACATATAAAATGGAGGTTATATAACCTTCTCTTTTTACCTTAACATCTCAATACTCTGACATAGCACATGGTTGACATTCCGTTTTTTTTTAGCAAATCAGTGAATATCTTGTAATATTTAACATTAATTAATTGAAAGATTCACTTTATTTTGAATAGAACAGATGGTTCATGTAGGGAAATAGGGGAACTTGAAGTGGATTCTGGACATTTTAGATTTTAAACATATGTTCATCAAGGTGTAAAATAAAATACTTTAGGTATACTCCATTGTACCTTCAGAAAGATTAGTTAATTTGCACATTGTTACACACTTACAGAATGGCTATCTAAAACCATATGAATAAAGTGAAAAGACAACCTATGAAATGGGAAAAAATATTTGCAAACCATGTATCTGATAAGGAGTTAATATCCAAAATATATAAATATC
The DNA here is from genome assembly GCF_054177405.1 of Leptonychotes weddellii. Lineage (NCBI taxonomy): Eukaryota > Metazoa > Chordata > Mammalia > Carnivora > Phocidae > Leptonychotes > Leptonychotes weddellii. Next base: position 56,480,611 of record NC_138373.1, on the reverse strand, counting down.
TTGTACAACTCAATAGCAAAAAATAATCCAAATTGAAAATGAACAAAGGTCCTGAATAGGCATTTTTCTAAAGAAAACATACGAATGGCCAACAGGTACATGAGAAGATGCTTAATGTTACTAATCAGGGAAATGCAGTTGAAACCACAGTGAGATATCACTTCATACCTATAAAGATGGCCATCATCAAAAGACAAAAGATAACAAGTTTAGAAAGGATATGAAGAAAAGGGGAACCATTGTGCCCTGTTAGTAGGATTGTAAATTGGTACAGCCATTATGAAAAACAGTATGGAGGATCCTCAGAAAATTAAAAATATAACTACCATATGATCCAGCAATTCCACTTCTGGGATTATATCTGAGGGAAATGAAACACTATCAAAGAGATATCTGTATCCCCAAGTTCAGAGCAAGATTATTGATAATAGCCAAGAAATGGAAACAACCTAACTCTCCATCAACAGATGAATGGATAAAGAAAATCCAGTATAGATACACAGTGGAATATTATTCAGTCATAAAAAATGAGGAAATTTTTTACAACATGGTTGGACCTACAGGACATTGTGCTAAGTGAAGTAAGTTAGAGAAAGACAAATACCATATGATTTTATTTGTATGTGTAATTTAAGCAAACAAAAAACCCCCTAACTCCTAGAAAAAGAGCTCAGATTTGTGTTACCAGAAAGGGGGGGAAGGGGAAGTTGGAGGAAGATGGTCAAAAGATACAAATTTCCAGTTACAAGATAAATAAGTACTAGGCATGTAATGTACAACGTGATGACTATAAATAACACAGCTATATAATATATAGGGAAGCTATTAAGAGAATGGATCACAGAGATCACAAGGAGATTTTTCATCACAAAGAGAAATTATTTTTTCTTTTTCTTTTTTTGTGTGTCTATATGAGATAATAGATGTTAACTAACCTTATTACAGTCATCATTTCATGATAATGTAAGTCAGGTCATTATGCTGTACACTTTAAATAGGGATATATGTTAATGATATCTTAATAAAACTGGAAAAAACCCTCAAAACCATATGAGCCTTCCAAAGAAGGTGGTTCTGCCAGAAGAACTGTATCAGTTTGTTGTGTTTCTGGAGAATAAATGCTCTTCTGTTTTGCCTACATACCTTGATTTTTTTTCCTGTTTGCAGGAGAAGGCTTGGAGCTATGTTTGGAAGTAGAATTGGTACAGTTGAATTTTTCTGTAAAATAGAGAAACATTTGGAATTCCTGGAAGGCAGGCTTAACGTACATGGGGAGGAGAGACAAGAAGGGCTAGGCAACAAGGCCAGAAGTTTGTGCAGACAAACCATTTACTTTTGGATGTACCATAGGCACTTCAGACCCAGCATACCCTGAACTGATCTCAGAAATGCCACCCTGTTCCAATCTAGTCCTCTTCCATGCTTTCTATGCAAGTAAATGATTCCACCATCTCTCAACTTGGATAGGCTGGAAAGCTACAGTTTTCCTTTATTTCTCCGTCTTCCTCATCACCTTATCCAAGTCCTGTTGATTTTATCTCATAAATATTTTTGTCTACTTTTCTACTACCTACCCAGCCGCACCTCCCAAACTTAAATTTTCTAATGGATATCTTTATATGCATCGCTGTCCCATCCTCTCTGTTCTTTTCCCTGCAGTTAAGAGAGTTAGGAGGCTGATATGCCATTCTTCTGCTTAGTTTTTTTTTTTTTTTTT
>NC_138373.1:56449319-56478394 GCF_054177405.1 Leptonychotes weddellii | reverse complement strand
TTATTCTGATGTTCCTCCCTCTGTATGTAAGGGATCTCTTCCCCCAACTGCCTTAAGATGGTTTCCTTGGTTCTAAGATTTGCAAGGTTTACTATTACATGCCGGGGTGTTGTCCTGTTTTCCTTGATCTTGGGAGGTGTCCCCTCTGCCTCTAGGGCATGAATGTTTGTTTCATTCCCCAGATTAGGGAAGTTCTCAGCTGAATGTTTGTTTCATTCCCCAGATTAGGGAAGTTCTCAGCTACGATTTGCTCAAATACATCTTCTAGTCCTCTCTCTCTCCACTCCCTCCAGGATTCCAATTATTCTGACATTGGAATGCTTCATGGTGTTACTTATTTCTCTGATTCTATTTTCATGGATTCTGAGTTGTTTTTCCCTGGCCTCCTCTTTTCCCTTTTTATCTATTATATTGTCTTCCAGGTCGCTTATTTGTTCTTCTGCCTCACTTACCCTAGCTGTTAGATTATCTAGATTGGATTGCATCTCATTGATAGCATTTTTAAGTTCTGCCAATTCAGCTTTCATTTCTGCCCTTAGAGACTCTATGTTGCCATTAATTGATTTCTCCATTCTAGCTATTGTCTTCAGAATTGCTAGCCTGGATTCCATCTTCGACATCTTGGTTATATCTGCATCCATTTGTAAATCTGCAGCATAAGTCATAATCTCTGAGTCTTTTCTATTTTGGGGGTTCCTCCTCCTAGTCATTCTGTTGATGGGTGTTTGAGGGAATGTATAGAGTCCAAATTATTGGGTCCAGAACCCAAGCAAGATGCACCTGTTTTCTTGGGACCTAGGGTTGCTGGCCTCTTGTTTTCCCAGCCTGTCTTCTAGGGGAGGGGCCTGCCATGCTGTTATTCAGGCAGCCCTGTTTGGGCAGAGTTGCCCTGCCCCCCTGTGGCGGGGGATGGGCTCATTGGGAATCAGTTTTTCAGGGCTTTTGTTCTCTGGGGGCTTTTGTTCTCTGGCAGCTTTTCCTGGTGGCTTTCTGTGTCTCTTCCGAGAGTCAGAGCAGAAGAGACTGTTTCCAACCCTCTGCCTCAGAGCAGAGAGACCGCAGTCTGTTCTTCAGTGAGCTCTCCAGGCAACACTGTCTCCGTTTCTGTTGGGGCTGCTATAAACTGCAGCGTCCTGGGTTGTGCGCCCCTCTGCAGCGCTCCCAGTCCTGCCTCCAGGTCGGGGCACATCTCTGCCCTTTGTGTTTCTAAAACGGCCAGCCACTCCCAGTTTGCACTCACGACCCTGCCATTCCGGGTTCCTTCCCTGGGGGCTGCCCTAAAGTCCTTTCCCCAGCACTACCGGTCTGCGAGTCTGTGCCCCGTCCCCAGTGCGCAAGGTTGTCGCTCACCGGCGGTGTAGGATCCCCATGGCCAGGCTCCCTCCCGCTGCCTTTTATCCTCCAATATCTGCCCACGGAAACACGGCTCCCCACTTTCTACCTCGAAACCAACTGCCCGCGATATTCTGTTTGTAGAGATCCAGATCTTCTTACATCTTAGGCTGATTTCGTGGGTGTTCAGAGTGGTCTGGTAGATATCCAGCTCAATTCCGGGGACCCGTTGAAATAGGGTCCCCTACTCCTCCGCCATCTTTTCTTCTTCCGATAGGAAGTATTTCAATTCTACCAGGTGTTACAGAAATGAACTAAACTACCTTTAATTGTGTTCTTTGGTGCATTATAATCAATTACGTAAGTCCCCAGTTGCAAATACAGATTCTTCACCTTCTGTATCCTAAACCCTGACTTTGGTGTGTGCTGAGAAGTAACGTTTTATAAAATCTGAGTTATGGTGATGAAGGAAAAGGAACTTTGTTATCTGGACAATAATACTACAAGAATTATAGAAAGTTTCATTGTTTGAGAAAGTGCTTAGGGCCATTTGTTTAGGAAAAATTACTCTAAATTATGCTAATTTAATAACATTTTCAGTTCTAGGATCTTGCTTATAGCTTCTTGGTATTAAAGTGTTGTGTGCTGGGATTTTGTTTAAGTCATCTTAAAATTTTTTCATAACGTCTAATTTTATAGGCACCGTTCACAGTTTCACAACAAATTTCATTATTTGAACTTTGTTGAGCCTTCATCATTTTGAGCTTTGTGTTTCTGAAGTTAAAGTTCAGGACTGCCTTCATCAGAATTATTTGGGTGCCTGTCAAAAACAGATTTTGAGGCCCCTCCCAAACCTACTGAATTCCTGACTTAATTAAGAATCCCAGGTGATTCTAATACACAGTAAACGTTGAGAACCATTACTTTATTAAATAGTCATCCTTTTCCTCTTATACACCTTCTCCTCCTGAACTCTTGAAACATCTGTTCTCCACTTTAGCCTCTCATTACCAACTACAACAACAGCAGAAGAGATAAATGACTTTCATACCAGTAACAGTTTTTTCAACACCCTTCTTTCACACACTGCCAGGAAAAGAGAGATTGGAGAGGTTTTCAGAGGGAGAATTGAGTAGTAGATGCTTGATACTTAAGTGCTGTCAGGCTTTTTTCTCCATCTTTCATTGCCCCAGCTCACACATCGCCTCAAAGAATGGCCATGATTAGAGGGCTAATGGTTATATAGCCCTCTGCCATTAAAAAAGCACTTTTTAAAAAAAAAAAAATTAAAAAAAAATTCATTTAACTTGCACCTAGAAGGATAACTAGATCATTTTGCTCAATTCTGTCATTTTATGGGTGAAGAAAAGGATGTCTAGAGAAGCTGATTTGCTCAAGATCACATGCCTAATTGTTGGCAGAGCTAGAATAGGGACCCAGATATCCTGACTTCCAGACTATTGATCTTTTTAGGACATGTTATTATGAAAATATATATTGCAATGATTTATTTGAAGAGTAGATTGTTTTGTAGCTGGGACGTTTGTTGTTCTAAATAGTTGCTCTGCTTTTCCAGGTCTATTTCTATTTATTTTATGTTTTTGGGAAAAGAGATAAAGAATGCATTTGTTATTGAGTAACTTTTGTGTAAATTGTAGCTTTCAGAGGAATTGAATCTCTGTTGCTTGAGGTTGAATTTGGTAACACTTTAAGTGTCAAGGCATGATACATTTAATTAGTATTCACTGTAATAACACTGATCAGTGTGAATTCTGTTGATTAAAATGCGGATAGTAGTATTACTGTCCTTTGAGCAGAATCTACCCACATGCTGTTAATATTCACTGGACTCTTCTCTGTCTTGCTCAGTTTTGGTTTAGCAAAAACACACACAAATAATCTTTGACAAAGCAGGAAAAAATATGCAGTGGATAAAAGACAGTCTCTTCAATAAATGGTGCTGGGAAAATTGGACAGCTATATACAGAAGAATGAAACTCGACCATTCTCTAACACCATACACAAAGATAAACTCAAAATGGATGAAAGACCTCAATGTGAGACAGGAGTGCATCAAAATCCTAGAGGAGAACATAGACAGTAACCTCTTTGGCATCGGCCACAGCAACTTCTTTTAAGATACATCTCCAGAGGTACCTCTGAAACAAATAATACATTATATGTTAAAAAAAAAAAAGAAGAAGATAGTAGGAAGGGTAAAATGAATGGGGGGGAATCGGAGGGGAAGACGAACCATGAGAGACTGTGGACTCTGAGAAACAAACTGAGGGTTCTAGAGGGGAGGGGAATGGGGGGATGGGTTAGCCTGGTGATGGGTATTAAAGAGGGCACGTATTGAATGGAGCACTGGGTGTTATACGCAAACAATGAATCATGGAACACTATATCAAAAACTAATGATGTAATGTATGGTGATTAACATAACATAATAAAAAAAATTAAAAAAAAACACCTAATGATGTAATGTATGGTGATTAACATAACATAATAAAATTTAAAAAAATAATAAAAAAAGAAAGAAACCTAAAGAAAGAGTTGTTTTGAGTTACAAAAGTATTGTATGCTTAATAATATATGTTTATCTCAATACAAAGTAATACATTGTCAAGATGAATAAAGTAAAATATATGAAACACAAAGGAAACACTTATGTTCACACCAGTAAGATTGTGACATTTAAGTGAGTACAACTGCAGTTTTTCTATGTATGCATATAATTTAATATTTTAAAATAAATGTCTTCACATTGAACATAAAAAAAAAAGATACATCCCCAAAGGCTGGTGAAACAAAAGCAAAAATGAACTTTTGGGACTTCATCAGGATAAAAAGCTTCTGCACAGCAAAGGAAACCGTCAACAAAACAAAGAGGTAACCCACAGAATGGGAGAAGATATTTGCAAATGACACTACAGACAAAGTGCTGATTTCCAAGATCTATAAAGAACTTCTCAAACTCAAAAATAAGTCAAAAAATGGGCAGAAGACATGAACAGACATTGCTCCAGAGAAGACATACAAATGGCTAACAGACACATGAAAAAATGTTCATCATCACTAACCATCAGGGAAATTCAAATCAAAACCACATTGAGATACCACCTTACACCAGTTAGAATGACAAAAAGGCAAGAAACAGCAAATGTTGGAGAGGTTGTGGAGAAAGGGGAACCCTCTTAACAGTGTTGGTGGGAATGCAAGTTGGTACAGCCACTTTGGAAAACAGTGTAGAGGTTCCTCCAAAAATTAAAAACAGAGCTACCCTATGACCCAGCAATTGCACTCCTGGGTATTTACCCCAAAGACACAGATGTAGTGAAAAGAACAGCCATATGCGCCCCAGTGTTCATAGCAGCAATGTCCTCAGTAGCCAAACTGTGGAAAGAGCCAAGATGCCCTTCAACAGATGAATGGATAAAGAAGATGGGGTCCATATATACAATGGAATATTACTCAGCCATCAGAAAGGACAGATACCCAACTTTTACATCAACATGGATGGGACTGGAGGAGATTATGCTAAGTGAAATAAGTCAAGCAGAGAAAGTCAATTATCATATGGTTTCACTTATTTCTGGAACATAAGGAATAACATGGAGGACATTAGGAGAAGGAAGGGGAAAATGAAGGGGGGGAATTGGAGGAAGAGATGAACCATGAGAGACTATGGACTCCAAGAAACGAACTGAGGGTTTTAGGGGGCGGGGGATGAGCTAGCCTGGTGATGGGTATTAAGGAGGGCTTGATAGATGTTTGATAGATGTTGGATAGATGTTGGATATATTCAAAGTATCTAGTGGAATGGGTACAATAGTGAGGTCTTTTGCCCTTCCTGATTATGTGACAGTTCAACTGAGTAGTTACTTAAATTTGGATGTAGGCCATTTTGTATAACATACAAGGGTGATAAAATCATACTACTATAAAAACCTAGACAGACTAAGAAATGCAGAGCACTAGTCTAAACAGATCATTAGAAATCCTTGTAATTGGACCTTGTCTGTAAAGAGGTAAGGCAAGAGGAATACTTTAACTTGAATGAGACAAGTGTCACATTCTGTGCATGAACAGTGATAGTCCCAGAAAACAGAATCTGCTGAGCACAGAGACCATTTTGAATCAAGAGATATGCTTTCTCTACTACAAACCTAAATAAGAAACTCACCTGAATAAATTCCAGATTTTGAATCAAGAAAAGTCAAGGTAAATAGAATGATTTCTGAACAGATTTGTCACAGAATCACTAAGAACAGTGAAGCACATATTTTAGAGAGTTTTTCCCCCACACCAGAGTATTAACACCATCCACCTATTAATTTAATTTTAATTGAAGCTTTTCTAAAAAAACACAAAAATTGGGGTGCCTGGGTGGCTCAGTCGTTAAGCGTCTGCCTTCGGCTCAGGTCATGATCCCAGGGTCCTGGGATCGAGCCCCGCATCGGGCTCTCTGCTCTGCCGGGAGCCTGCTTCTCCCTCTCCCACTCCCCCTGCTTGTGTTCCCTCTCTCTCTGTGTCTCTCTCTGTCAAATAAATAAATAAAATCTTTAAAAAAACACACACACAAAAATTAACAGGGAGTTTTTGAACAGAGTTGTAATGAGTAGGATAGTAATATTAGCTCCTACAGGAAATAAGTCAATAAAAAAACTTCTGCCTTTGGAAGAATGATAAATATAATATTCTGAAAGTTGGATAAAAGGAAATAAACATAATTTTAATTGAATAGCTGACTTTGTAAAAAAGTGAGGGAAATCCCCAAATGTCAAAAATAAACAAAAGATAAAAACCAAATCAAAACCCAAACCTCAGGAAATTATGGAGTTGAAACCAGTGAGATAAGCAAGTTTGGGAACTTGAATCACTGTGGGAATAAATACTGGAATGAGGAAATTTGTCTTGGAGATTAATAGCTTTCTGATGGAGAATTCTGTGGAGACTGGACCTAAAGCCATCAAAAAGTGGCTAAACTTTGACCTTCAGAGGGATAGCACTCTTAAGAGAAAGTGGACTAGGAAAAACTTCACTTGGCTGGCACATTGTATAACTAACCTGTCTGACACCTTGGTAACTTTGTTTTGGCGTGGAAGGTAAGCTTTCCTGAGAACTTGCAACTTCAGGCCTTAGGTTTTCTCTCATTTGGATCTGGAGCTTAAATCTGAGTTATCAGCTTAGTAGGAAAAATCCAAGCCAAGACATTGTTTTAAAGTAATTTTTGTTTGGAGGCCCCCATATGGTGCCTCGCAGAACCAAGTATAAATCTTTCCCGAAGAACCACCTGCCACCCAAGACCTCAGAATTCCCAGAGGCTATCTTTAGCCAAATAATATATAGTAAAAAATGACAACCACATTAGGAAACCATAAGCAAGTTAATGAAAATGACAACAGATTTAGATTTCTAAATAGTTCAGGTATTGGCATTACCAACAAAATAATATAATACACTTAACATATAGTATATAAAGATAGAAAGTAATACATGAGAGATTGTCAAATATGGCACACAGATTTAAAGACAGACTTCTAGCAGTGAAGTTATAATTAATAAATTAAAAAGTCATAAACATATTAGACTTAGGTGAAGAGAGAATTGGTGAACTGGAAGATCGATTTGAAGTTATGCAGAATGCAAAACATAGAGAAATAGATGGAAAATATGAGTTTAATACATATAGAGAATTAAATTAGAAGTATTAACGTGTGGCTACCCAGATTAGTAGATTGAAAAAAATAGGAGTAGGAGGTAATAGTTGAAGAAATAATGCCTTAGAAATTCCCAGAACTGATGAAAGATAAGTTCTTTGATCAAGGAAAACATAGATCATCTCACTTAAATAAAAAGAAACCCTGAGACACATCATGGTAAAACTGTAAAATAATGAAAAAGAGAAAATATTAAAAGTAGCTTTGAGTGAAAAATGACGAGGAATAAGGAATAATAACTAGAAAATTAGTATCTTCAAAATGGTGAGAGAAAAGACTATAATTCAGTGCCCAGCAAATCTGTATTTCAAGAATGAGAGCTAACTAAATAACAAGCTGAGGCCATTTACCATTAGCAGACATTCACTAAAGGAACTTCTAATGGATGTACTTAAGGACAAAAGATAACAAAAGAAAAAAAAAGACTATTTGAAATAATAAAAAGAATGGTGAGCAAAGGAAATGGTATATATGTAGGAAATTATTTATTAAGCTTTATGTATAAAACAATAATACATAATTCATGATGTTAAAAAAATTACAAGATATAATTAAAATACTGGATGAAAATACACTAGAAAAGAATTGACCAGGTCTGAGCTTACATGGTTTTAGAGGAGGGTAAATGATAACAATAACATTACTACTATTACTACCACTACTATTATTAGCTTACATGAATTTAGTGCTCATCATATACTAGGCATGTTCTGATTGCTATATTTATATTAACCTACATTAGGGTCCTTAATAACTCCATGAGGTTAGTGATATTATCTCCATTTTACAGGTGATAAAACTGACAACCTGAGGCCACAGAAGTAAGACAGGATGTGAATCTAGGGGATCTAGTCTGGGCCTGTGATTTTAACCACTAGACTGTCCTACTACTGATTAAATTCAGTCTTTTATGCATGGTAAAATGTAAAATCACTAAAAGAAAAGTGGTGTGCAGCTACCAATACAGTACAGGAGAAAAATAGAATAAGGGAGAAAAATTGTTAGGAATTCCACAGAAGCATAGAAAAACTAGGGCAAAAAAAAAAAAAAAAGCAAGTAAGATTGTAGAAACAAATCAAAAGATTTCAGTCATAAATAAATGTAAATCAGAATTTCTTGTTAGAAGAGATTGACAGATTGAATTAAAAATAGAAAATCTGGCTATATTCAATATTTTTTTTTTAGATAAAACACAGTCAAAACACAAGGACACAGATAGTTTGACAGAATAAGGATGAAAAAAGATATTCCAGGCAAATACTAACTAAAAGAAAGCTGAGATAACCATATTAATGTAGGATAAATTAGACTTGTAGGCAAAACAAAACAAAAACAAAAAAGCCCCAAAAGACTATTGGTTACAAAGATAGTCACTATATAAAAAAGCAAAGAAAGGTTCATTACAGCAAAGAAGAGATAACTTTAAACTTGTATGTACCTGATAAAATAGTTTTAAACTATATAAAGCAAAACTCGATAGAACTACTTGGAGAAATGGACAAACCCACCGCAACGGTGGGAAATAACAGAAATTGGTGGGTCAAGTAGACAATAAGGAAATAGAAGATTAACTACATAGCTGAGAACCAAACACTGTACCTCGAAACTATCAACTGTGTATTTTTCTCAGTCACAAACAAAACATTTAAAAATTGACCATGAATCCATGAATCACATTTCAATTAACTTTAAAGAGTTCATATTACACTGACCATACCACATATACTGCCCATGCAGTTAAGTTAGTCCTCAGCTAAACAAAATGAAACAAAACTAATCCCCTCCCTTTTAGTAGGTCAAATCAATTCTAAATAACTCATGGGTAAAAGAAGAAATCAAAATGGAAATAAAAAATACTTAGAACTAAATAATAGTGAAAATAATATATGTCATCATTCTGAGATTTAGTAAAAGTGGCACTTGGAAATGACTCCATAGCCTTAAATAGCCTATAATAGCCTATAATAGAAAAAAAAAAAAAAGGCTGAGAATTAATGAGGTAAATGTCCAACATAAGTTAGGAAAAGAGTAGAATAAACTCAAAGAAAGTGGAAGGAAGAAAATAGTTAAGAGCAAAAATTAATCAAAGAGAAGACAATATGGAAAATAAAACCTAAAATTAGGTTAATAAAATCAGCAAATATCCAGTGACATTTCTTATCTTAGTATAAAATGTGAAGATATTCCTCATAGAATACCAGTATAGATATAGAAATATGACCCAAATAAGAATAATTTTACTTGATTTTTTCTTCTATGTATTTAAAATTTTTAAACTTATGTATACTAAAATTAACTGTTTTTATATACATATCTATGAGTTTTTATAAATTCATTGAGTAGCCACTATCATAATCAGGTTGTAGAACAGGCCAATCAATCATTCCTCCAAATTTCATTGTGTTGGCCCTTTTTAGTCAACTACTCCCCACTCCCTGAAACTATTGGCAACCAGTGATTCTGTTCTCTCCCTAAAATTTTTCCTTCTCCAGAAAGTCATGTAAATGAAACCATAAAGTCTTTAGCCCTTTGTGTCTGGCCACTTTTATTTAACATAATGCATTTGATATTCATTCATATTATGTATGTTAATAGTTTCTTTTTATCTCTAAGTAACATTCCACTGAATGATTATACCAGTTTGTGTATCCATTCACTTAGTTGAAGGATATTTGGGTTGTTTCCAGTTTTTAACAATTATATATAAAGCTGATATAAATATTCATACACAAGTTTTTGTGTGAACACAGTTTTTCTTTCTCTTGCTAAGTACTAGGAGTGGCATTGGCATATGGTAAATGAATTTCACCCTTTAAAGAAAAACTGGTACCTGTTTTCCAGTGTAGCTCTACCATTTTGCATTCCTATTAGCAGTAGCTGAGAATTCCATTTTTTTTTTGCATCTTCACTAGCAGTTGCAGTTTGTAGTTTTTAAAAAAATGTTTACTAGTCTGATAGGTGTGTAGTGGTGTGTACTTTGGTTTTTATTTGCATTTCCCATGTATGACTAATGATTTGAACATAACTTTGTGCTTATTTACCCTTCATACATCTTCTTGGTGAAGCTCCTATACAGTTTTTTTTTTTTTTAAAGATTTTATTTATTTATTTGAGACAGAGAGAATGAGAGACAGAGAGCATGAGAGGGAGGAGGGTCAGAGGGAGAAGCAGACTCCCTGCCGAGCAAGGAGCCCGATGTGGGACTCGATCCCGGGACTCCAGGATCATGACCTGAGCCGAAGGCAGTCGCTTAACCGACTGAGCCACCCAGGCGCCCCTCCTATACAGTTTTTTTTTTTGGTGCTCATTTTCTAATTGGGTTATTTTCTTATTTTTAATTTTCAGAGTCCTTTATATATACTAGATATTCTTGTTTTTGACAGGTTATCCTTATTCTATAACACTCAGCTTTTTTTCTGATATTTTGTTGAGAATTTTTGTGTTTATGATAATAAGAGTGTGTGTGTATCACCTTGTGTGTGTGTGTATATATATATATGTCACATCTGATTTATCCATTCATCCGTTGATGAGCACTTAGGTTGTTTCCATATCTTGACTATTGTGAACAATACTGAAATAAACAAAATAAAGCATTTATCTTTTTAGTGTCTTGTTTTCATTTCCTTTGGGTATATACCCAAAAGTAGAATTGTTGGGTCATATGGTAGATCTGCTTTTAATTTTTTTTTTTTTTTAAGATTTTATTTGTTTGACAGAGAGAGACACAGCGAGAGAGGGAACACAAGCAGGGGGAGTGGGAGAGGGAGAAGAGGCTTCTTGCCGAGCAGGGAGCTCGATGTGGGGCTCCATCCCAGGACCCTGGGATCATGACCTGAGCCGAAGGCAGACGCTTAACGACTGAGCCACCCAGGCGCCACTGCTTTTAATTTTTTGAGGAACCTCTGTATTGTTTTTCACAGTGCTTGAACCAATTTAAATTCCTATTAATAGAGTACAAGGATTCCCTTTTTTTCCCACATTCTCACCAGCACTTACTTATCTATTGTGTTCATGAGGATAGCTGTTCTAACAGATGTGAGGTGATGTGTCATTTATGGTTTTGATTTGTATTTCTTTGGTGATTAGTGATATTGAGCATCTTTTCATGTACTAACTGAACATTTGGGTGGGTTCTTTAGAAAAATGTTTGGTTTTAAATCAGATTGTTTTGTTGTTGTTATGTAGTAGTATGTGTTCTTTATATATCCCCTTTATACAACTTACAGTTTGCAAAAATTTTCTCCCATTCTGTAGGCTGCCTTCTCATTTTGTTAAAGGTTTCTTTTGCTGTGCAGAAGCTTTTAAGTTTGATGTAGTCCCACTTGTTGATTTTTATTTTTGCTGTGTGTACTTTTGGTGTCCTATCCAGGAAATCATTGCTAAGATCAATGTTGAGGAACTTCTGCCTTACATTTTCTTCTAGGAGTTTTATGGTATTGGGTCTTTATGTTTAAGTCTTTGATCCATTTTGAGCTAATTTTTGTGAGTGGTGTAAGATAGGGGTCTAATTTCTTTGTTCTGCATGTGTCAATCCAGTTTCTCCAACAGCATTTATTAAAGAGTGAAGTTTTCTTTGTTGGATGATTTTAAACTAAGATTCAAGTTCTTTAGTAGATATAGCACTCTTAAGATTATCTATTTCTACTTGAGTAGTTTGTGTCTTTCCAGGAAGTGATAATTTTATCTAAGTTGTCAAATTTAGGGGCATAGAATTGTTGATAGTATTTTTTATTCTCCTTTTAATATCTGTGAGGTTTTTAGTAATGTCCCCTTTTTATTCCCGATGTTGATAATTCGTCTTTTTTATTTGACTAGAAATTTATCAATTTTATGAATCTTCTTAAAGAACCCATTTTTGATTTCATTGATTTACTGTATTATTTTTGTCTTTTCAATATCATTGATTTCTGCATATATTTTTATTCTTCTTGTTTTGGATTTAATTTGATCTTACTTTTTCATTTCTTGTATCAGAACTTGGATTACCAACTTGAGACTGAATCATTTAATGCTACTAATTTCCCCCAAGCATGGCTTTAGCTGCCTCTAATAAATTTTTATATGTTGTATTTTTAGTTTTTGTTCAAAATATTTTCTAATTTTCCTTGAAACTTCCTGTTTAGCTGTTTAATTTTAAATATTTGAGGATTTTCCTGATGTTTTTCTGTTACTGATTTTGAGTTTAGTTCTTTAATGATAACTGAATATACTTTTTATGACATACATTCTTTTAAATTTGTTAAGGAAATCTGTGGCCCAGAATATTGTCTGTCCTGGTGAATATTCCATGATCACTTGAAAACAAGATATATTCTTATTTTGTTGGGTAGAGTGTTCTATAAATGTCAAGTCAGTCAAATTGGTTGATAGTGTTTTTCAGGTCTTTGATAGCCCTTACTGCTTTTCTGTGTACTTATTCTATCAATTACTGAGTGAGGAGTTTTGAAGTCTTCAAATATAATTGTTGATTTGTCTATTTCTCCTTTTAGTTTTATTAGGTTTTGTTTAATGTATTTTGAAGCTCTGTTGTTAGTTGCACTTATATTTAGAATTTTTATGTCTTCCTAGAGAATGAATTCTTCTTTACCATTAAATACGTAATGTCTTTATTTCTGTTGTTACTCCTTGTTATGAAGTCTTTTTCTGATATTAATGTAGTTTTTCCAGCTTTCTTCTGATATATGTTTGAATAATATTTCTTTTTCTATGTACTTATTTTTTAACCTTTGTTTTTATATTTAAGATGGGTTTTCTTAAACATAGCATATATTTGGGTCTTGCTATTTCATTCAGCCAATCTCTTTTAATTTGTTTTTAAATCATTTGTAGTTTATTGATATTCTTGGATTACAAGCATATCATTTTCTCGTTTTATCCCATTCTTTTTCCCCTCTTTTTCTGACTTCTTTTTTTTAAAAAACTGGTTATTGATCTTAATTTTATCTCCAACATTGACTTATTTATTTATGCCATTTTATTTAAAATATTTTAGTGGTTACTTAGTGGTTAACAGTACACATCTTAATTACTTTCAAATATTATACTGTTTCACATAGAGTACAAGAACTATACAATATTTTTCCAATTCCTTCCTCTCATCTTTTGTGCTATTGTGGCGCTATTTTACTTTTATACATACTATAAATGCATAATATAAAATACTATTATTTTTGCTTTAGACTGTCAGTGATCTTTTAGAGTATTTAAAAATAAGAAAAATAAATTTCAGATTTTCTTTAACTTATTCCATTTCTAGCTCTCTTCATTTTTTGTGTGTAGATCCAATTTTCTGATTGGTGTTATATTTTTTATGCTTATATCCTACTTTGGGCTATCTGAGCCCTTTGGATCTGTGGTTCAGGGTCTTTCATTAAATTTGATGTTCTCCCACAAATCTTGGATGCTTTGTGCTGTTTTGTTGTTGTTTGTTTGTTTGTTTCCACTCTTTTTTCTCTTGTATTAGTTTGGACTTTCTATTGACCTATTTTCAAGTTCACTGATTCTTTCTTTGGCAGTCTTTCAAGTCCAGTGATTGGCCTGTCAGAGGTATTCTTTAATTTTGTAACTGTGTTTCTCATTATAACATTTCCATTAGATTCTTTCTTACAGTTTTCATCTCTGTTGAAATTACCTACTGTTCTTATATTTTGTCTGACTTTTCCTTTAGAGTCTTTAATCTGTTAATAATAGTATTTTAAATTCCTTAATAGTTTCACTGTGTGTGTCATATTGAATCTGGCTCTTAAGATAATTTTGTCTGTTGACATCATGTTGTTTTTTTTTTTTTTGTGATGGCTTATGATTTTTTGTTGAAATGTGGACACCGGGTGTAAGACAGCAACTGAAGTGAATAGATTTTTTTTTTTTTTTTTTTTTGCCTAGAAATGTATATGTTTTTCCTTCTGTTAAGCCTTGAATGTGCTCTTTTTAGTCAATGTGGACAGAAATTGATCTAGGTTTGGGATTGCTGTTCCAATAGTTACCCTCATTGTACCATATACTTCAAATACTACTAGTTTTTAACCTTGGTTTTTATAGTGATGGAGTTTGCCATGGATTTTTCTTTCTCAATCTTCTACCCTCAGCTTCAGATCTTCCCTTTGTGCTGTGCATTAGAAAGAGTTTCTTTCCTCTTTCTTGCCCAATATCCATGCATTATATTAGTGTTACTTGATGCTTATCTTTTGGTGAGGGTTAGGGGGGATTTATTACAGTATTGATTAAGCTTCTGTTTTAGGCAGGTACTATTTTCATGAATCTCAGGGGTATGACTTTATCAATGCTCCTATTCCATTCCCAGTTGTAGGTCTGGGACTAGATATTCCTGCCACTCTTCTAGATGTGTAGTTTTCCCCCACCCTTTTTCTTCTCCTAGCTTTAGTGGGTTTTCACTAGTGCCCTAAGGATAAATATCTTTGTTGGGTTTCTACTAGTAGTGTTTTTTTTCTATAGGGGAAAAAAAGGGAAATGGATCTGGGTGGGCTTTTATGTCTTTTTTGAAGTGTCTGCTGTTAACTTCCTTCATGCCTGTACCATGAAGAATGTGTTTTCTAGACTCTCAGCAGTCTTTTTTTTTTTTTTTAAGAGCAGCAGGTCAGGACTGTGAAGAGCCTTAAAATGCTGTGAATTTTTTTTTTTTTTTAAGAGAGAAATTTTTTTTTAAAGATTCCATTTATTTATTTGACAGAGAGAGACAAAGCAAGAGAAGGAACACAAGCGGGGGGAGTGGCATGGGGCTCAGATCCCAGGACTCTGGGATCATGACCTGAGCCAAAGGCAGATGCTTAACGACTGAGCCACCCAGGTGCCCTGCAATGCTGTGAATTCTATGTATGTGGCTTCCCAAGATTTTTACTCTGTTGCTAGCCCACATTTAACTTGTGCCAGTTTATTAAAAATTTTAGCTGAATTCTTTCTTACTGGTGTCTGACAGTGTCTGTGCCAGGTAAGCAAGGCTCACATTCTGTTTTTTTTTTTTTCCTTTCCTTTCCTTTTCTTTCTTTCTCCCTCTCCCTCCCTCCCTCCCTCCCTCCCTCCCTCCCTTCTTTCCTTCCTTTTTGTTTTTGCAGGTGTTTTTTAGATTTTAGGTTAGAGTTTGTTGCCCTACTACCTCAGGTTTTTAGTGAGTTCAAGAAAAGTTGGGAGTTTTCAGATTGCCCAGAATTTTCTTGGTTATTTTTTATTGTTTTAAGGGTGGGAGCAATGTTCTTTCCAACCTTTTACATCTTCCATAGAAGCTGACATTACCCATCCATCATGTTTAATGGGAAAATATGAAAATGTGGAATTTATATTCATGGAATATATTTTACAAATTACCAAGGCCTTTGGTTTGGATTAGCTCAAGCAGAAATCCCATTATAACATATTTTTTATATTCCTATATCTACCTTTTCACCATTGGTGAAAGTTGGAGTGTTAAGATAATAATAGCTAATATATTCGTAGTGCTTACTCTGTGCCAAACACTGTTTTAAGCATGTTCCACATATTAACTCATTGAATCTTCACCACAACTTATATTTTACAGATAAAGAAATTGAGGCACAGTGAAGTCAAGTCACTTACTCAAGAAAACATGCTTTCTAAGTAGTAGATTTTGGATTTGAAACTGTGTTTTTCAATCACTAAGCTTTATTGCTTTTTAAGGAAAAAAATATAAAAGGATGACAGATCCAGGTAATTTAGAATTTTAAAGAGCATTTAGTCCTAATTTTTCATTTTACAAACAAGAAATCTTAACAGATGAATTAAAGGACTTTTCTAGGGCTAGGCACATAGTTTGTGGCTGATTCAGTGTAGAATTGAGATCTTCAATTTCTCATCCTATTTTTACTTTATAATAACATTTGATTACAAATGTGAGTACAGTTCCAGTACTCCTGGCACTCATTTAAATGCATCTATTTGATTTTTTTTTCCAATTTATTTTTTGGGAAGAAATGTGATCACTTGATTTTCCTTTAATTTGCGTTACTGGGAGAAAATGTACTCAAATATGGAAACTTAACTTTTCTAGATTTTCGAGACCTAGAGGTTCATTTTTTTAACTGTTCTTCATTTGGACTAGAATTTATTTATAGGTTCAACTCAAATGGTGGAGGTGAGGGTAATTTTCAGATTGCCATTTCATTATATCACATGCATGTGTGTGTGTGTGTGTGTGTGTATACACATACATATCTGAGAACAGAGCACATCCAAAGTTAAAATATCCATCTTTGTTCAGACAGGGAAAAAATACCCATGGATTAAATTTTCTGTCAAAAGGCTCTTTCCCTATAGGTGTTTGCTAACTATTATATACAATTATAGAAGCCATTTGTTCCACTTGGGCTTTTTCCATAATAATCAACTAACTCTTGTTAGTCCTCTGAATGAATGTATCTTAAATGTACAGTTCGTTCATTAGTGTAGCCCTACTTCTAATTCATCCCTTCTACTTAACACAGTGTTTATTTCCATATAGCATTTCATATATCATTGAAGGGCAGAGTTTCCATCTTATATTCTTCTTTCTTTCTCTTCTTTAACTTTCTATGATGTTTATGGATACACAAGAAAGTGTAAATGGGACAGAAGTCAGAAACTTACTCATTGTGTTCTGTGACTTACTAGCAATTTGGCCTCTGGCAAATGTTTTAACGTTTTTGAGCCTGTTTTCTGACCTTCACCTCATGATATATGAGGATCAAATGAGATCATTTATTCAGCCACAAGTATTTGTTGAACTTCTGTTATATGCAGCATACAGTGATGAGCACTGGGGACAAGAAGTAGACAGGACATAGTTGCTGCTTCCCAATGAGTTCATGTCTAGTATAGGGATTGATATGTAAATAATCATGACATGCAAATAAATGTATGAGTTTAATGTAGCAGAAGCAAATTTGGGAGTGTCAGAAGAGTCACAGGAGGTGGATTTAAAGTATGAATGATGTTCCACGAAGCAGGCAAGGAGAAAGCATTTTAGGCAAAGGAAAGAGCATTTAAAATATTTCCTAAATGTGCATCAAGAACTGGTATAGGCCCACAAATGCGAGGGATTGGTGTTATTTTTAAGAATCCATATTTTAAAGGATTATGAAAAATGTATTTTAAATTTTGAAAACCATCTTGTTATGATTGTTGATAACAACCTTAGAGGAATGCTAGTTTTAAATTCACAAATAGGATATGGAGATAGGATGACAAATCAAGGCTAATTATTATAAGAAATTAGATTCTCTAAGTCTTCATTATCATGAGCCATGTTAATTAACATTATCATTAATTACCTTGACAGTAAAATAATCACACAATTAGTGACCCTGCGAGGTCACAAAAATGTAATAAACACAAAGTAACATTGCTTAGAATGTCAAGGTTAAATAATTGAATGTAGGATTGGCTGTCATTATAGTCAAAACCCATACAACACAGAAGACCAAGAGATAGGAAAACTTACTCAGATTCAGTTTATTTCTTTTTATCCAATATGCCAAAAACATTTCATAACACTGACTTTTAGAAAAGAATTCCATATACTTTCATCCCAATTTTCAAACATGACAATTCCTATTACTATTGTCCTCTTGTATAATGTTATTTGCAATACTCTGAGCAAATTTTGTCTTCAGAAGTTAGAATTTAAGAAGAAAAGTATAAGGCAAGACAGTTGATGACATATGTAATTCAATGTTTAAAGATGTACTAACAGTCTACAGAATCCATTGATAAAGCTTAAAAGCAAAAGAGTACAATTCATATGATGGTAAAATCATAGAATAATTTATCAGTGCAAGAAAAAGAAATTGTGATTTCAAAAGGAAAGAGAAAGACAATAGAAATCATCCAAGGAAGATATAGATCAAAACTCAGAAAAAAAATAATAAAAATAGCATTTTTTCATTAGCAATAGAAATATACTAGATAATCAGGTGGTAAATGCTTTGTGATGGGGAAGTGTTCATATGTATAAAGCAAGGCATTTCATGCAGTATTTTATTTTTATTGGTCTTACTGTTATTCTTTCACTTTGAACGTAGGTAGGATAATTTTTGTTTATTTCAGTTCTTCTGATAACTATATGTTATGTAAATAAAATTGCCCTTTGAAATGTTTAATTAAAACCCAATCTTAACTGAACCAAATGTACTATATTTCTTTGGTTGTACAGGGACACCAAAGTACTGCACATTAAAAATAAAATCCTGCTATAATAAAAAATTTAACCAAAATATTAAAAAATTAATGAAAAAATATGGTATAATTAGAAAAAAGTAAAAAGTTTATGTACTAACACTCATGCAATTATCTTAATATTTGCACACCATCTTCTGCATGCAGTCATACTTTTAACATAATTACAGCCATAGTATGCATTTTTATATTTTAAGTTTTGCATTGTGTATTGTATTTTGTTTTGTGAATCTCTCCATCTTGTTAAAAAAAAAAAAGATTTAACTTAGCTTTCCAAGATATGCACAATAGAGCAAGGTTACATTAAATAAACATCAATAGGAAAAAAAGGATTCAAGAGGAAGAGATGGAAGTGTAGGAAAAGAAATGTGTGAGGTAATATACAAAACATACCCATTAGATTCTTTTTTTTTTTTAAGATTTTTTTTTTTTATTTGTGAGAGAGAGAATGAGAGACAGAGAGCATGAGAGGGAGGAGGGTCAGAGGGAGAAGCAGACTCCCTGCTGAGCAGGGAGCCCGATGTGGGACTCGATCCCAAGACTCCGGGATCATGACCTGAGCCGAAGGCAGTCGCTTAACCAACTGAGCCACCCAGGCACCCTACCCATTAGATTCTAAAGGTGGGCCACAGATTTATCTTTGAGTAGCCACACAAAGGGGGAAATGGAATCAATTCCTGATTTATAGTATATAGTAGATTAAAAGACCAATTGTGTAGTAGGAGAAGCAACAAGTGTTCTTAATCCCGAGACCATAGAGAAATTTCTTTTGTTTGTCATCACAAAGAGGATACAGTGGTTTCAGCATCACTCTGGTATCAAATATACTCATGAGTTTCATGGAGCTGCTTTTTATAACATACATTTTTATGTATTTGATGTTGGTAAATACTATAGAACCAAAGTTAACATATCATAATGCATTTTAAGGAAACATTTATAATTCTGTTTAACATTTTTAGAAAGTCTATTTTGGATGAGCTGATCCTTTGTCTTAATTTTTTTTTCAAGGTCACTTTGAATGGACAGTCTTTTGCCTTTAGTTTTGGATAAATTTTCTCATGATGAGCAGACAGTTTAAAGCATTTCATTGACCTTAGATCTAGTTATGCTTTTCAAGGCAACCTTCCTGAATATCCTTTTCATTGTTAGTTTATTAGCTCTATATAACAGAATCATTGAATGAGGGAGTAAAGGATTTGAGGACCAGAAATTGAGCTAAGTTTGGTATAATGACTTGTGGAAAGAGCACAAAATTGGAGGCCAATAAATGAATGAATGAATTTTAAAGGCATTAACCTAAATTCTACAAATGTGAGCCAGATTTCATACACAGAGTGGCTTTTATCTCTCTCTACACATACATGCACACACATACACATGTACATGTATGTATGGAAAGAGGAAGAAATTTGTTTGCTGGGCAAAACGCAATATTTTCTGAGTTAACCTGATTTATTTCCTCCAAGAATTATGTTATTTGCTGCAAAAGACATATGTCCAGAATTATGTGGTTCATTAAGAAAGTAAATAATGATAGATGATGATAAAAATACAAGGGTTAAGGAGAAATCAGTTACAGTGAGTTGGGAAATGGATGAGAGATTTGATCAATTACAAAGACAGTATGCAAAAGGTATCTTTTGTGGGCGCCTGGGTGGCTCAGTTGGTTGAGCGACTGCCTTCGGCTCAGGTCATGATCCTGGAGTCCCTGGATCGAGTCCCGCATTGGGCTCCCTGCTCGGCAGGGAGCCTGCTTCTCCCTCTGACCCTCCCCCCTCTCATGTGCTCTCTCTCTCTCTCTCATTCTCTCTGTCTCAAATAAATAAATAAAATCTTTAAAAAAAAAGGCATCTTTTGTTATTTGTAAAAGATTATGTCTTCTACTGTTCCTGACCAGGGATTTAAGCTTATTGATTTCTAAATGACCCTTTGAAATTTTGTAGTTTTTCCTTTGTGGATTAACTGTAAAAGATGCACCCTCATACACTGCTGCCTCATGAGTGTTTCTTTTCTAGTAGAGAACAGGAGAATTTGCACAGAGTCATTTACTTTCTACTTTTATCTTTTTTGTTTTATGAAGAAAAACCTACATTATAACATGACTGCTGTGTGGAGTCAGGAGAGCTATCTGACTATGAAACTGAGTCTGGCTCCAGACTCTTACTTATGTAGTAGGTTCAGTATGCTTAGGCTCCGTAGGTTTTAAATAAATGGGGATAATCTTCACAATGAGGTTAATCCTTGTTTAGAAGATAAAATGATATATTATGTATCTAACACAGTGACGAGTAAATATTAGTCTCTCAAAAAATGGTAGCCATATTGTTATTGCTGATGGTGTTATTTTTCTGAAGCAAATCGGCAAGAATAGTGATGTTTTCTTGCAAGGTTCTCATAGATACCATACTTTTCTAGACAAGTGTTTAGGATTTGAGAGAGAGAATTTAGACATATTTTTTCATAGCAAGTTATATTTTTCTTTGTTTTGTTTTCTTCAGCTAAGACAGCAGAAGAGATGATTTATTGTACACAAGTTACATTCAGCCACAAATGAAAACAGAATTAGTCTTAAAAGTCACAGGTCCAGGGCAGAAGACCAGAAGAGATTATTTTGGTATGAGCAAGGTGGGTCTCTCAGAGGTGGTCGTAGGGATCAGATGGTGATGGATGTTCTAGATCCCTTGAATCAAGCTGAAGAAAGTAGGCAGGCAGTCCAGCAATTGGTACCAGCATCCCTGGCCTCCATCTTTCCTTATTTATGCTTCTGTGGTGCCATGTGTGCATAAGCTAGCAGTTTACTTGGACCTCTGCTTCATCTTTCTTCTTTTACACTTCAGCCTGCACATTTACTTCTTTCTCTACTTAGCTCTCATGATGTAGAGGTTTCCAAGAGGATGGAGCTAAGGCCAAGAGCATATTTTTACTTCTTTGGATCATCTTGTCTCCCTAACCTGATTTGGGGATTTTAAGTAAAGTTCTTTAAATCAGTAACTTCTCATATTTTAAACAATATAGGTTTACTTACAAATAAATTTTCTTTTGTCCTGTCATTATTGCACCAAGTACATTATATTGCTGTTGTATAATCAATCAACCAATAAAAGATGAATGAGATTCCAGTTATTTGAAACAAGGGAAGGGCTGCTGACTAAAGGCAAACACAGCATCTTTAGTGAGAGGACAGTGGAAGAAACTTTGTGAGTCATCATCATTTAACAAAATTTTTAATCAATATTAAAATCATGTCTTAATACTTTCTTGTAATTAAAAAAAGGGTGTGGAAATCCTTCTTTAAATCAACTTAGTTTGCTCAGCAAGATAATTTCAGTTCGTAAAGGTATCTTCTTGCTGAATTCTCTGAGTCATGCTTGTGACTCACTGAGCTGGCTTTGATGATGGTGAGTCATTTCATATTTTCTGGGAATAAGGCTACCTGACTGTCACCACTTTATCTTTGGCAATGAGTTGAGAAAGTGTACCACTTCAGGTGACAGGGTAGATAACCAGAGGAATATGGAAAGAAAATCTACTGTCTGTGATTTGGGTGTAATTTCATATATCAGGAAAAGGGCCAGTGATCTGAATAGTAAAAGAGATACTACTCTAGCAGATGTTCTAATATTGCCAAGAACTTTCTTCTTTGCCTCTTAAGAACATGGAAGCAAAATTTTCTATAGTCAATGATACTCTCTTTGCTTTCTTAAAACATAAGGTTACAGGGCAAGATATTAGAGCTTTTATTCACATGTCAAAATCTTAAATGTCTGGCTTGTCAGGTAAGCATCTGAATAATCCAAGTTAATCTGTTTTAAGGTAAACAACCTTAGCTGAATAGCAACCTTAATTCCATCTGCAACCTACTTCTCCTTTGCAATGTAAAGTAGCATTCACAGGTTCTGTGAATTAAGGTGTGGGCATTTGGGGGCTGGGGATTATTCTGACTACCACACATCTTAAAATAAATTTTTCTTTGTTCTGTTTGAGTATAAATAACCTTAAGGAAATTTTTCCTTGTAAAGGTTTTTACATAACTTGCTTTACTTCATAGATAGTAATGATTTTATTAGTCTTACAAATGTTTATATGCCAATGTACCCTTTGACATGATTGAGGATAAAAGAAACCAGTTTGTTTTCTTAAATTGTTTTAATTCCCAGGTAGCCTCTTCTGATCCAAAGAAAGAGAAATATGGAAATAAAAGAAACCTCAAAGGAGACAGAGACAGGGAGAAGGAGAGAGAAAGAAAGAGTGAGAGAGAAAGGAGAGAGACAGATAGTATTAGACAAAGATGGATCAAATAACAGAAATAATACCAATTTAATTCATTTGATTTTGTCTAAATGAAGCACTATTTGATTAGAGTGAAAACATCACTGCTTCATTGATTGGCATTTGTCAGATGGAGGCTAAGACTAATGTGGCTGCTGAGCTTAATTTTTTCAGCTATTCTTTTCTAATTTCAGCCATTTGTGTGCTATCAACATATGCTTTCTATGATACCTACTTATGGTTTTACTTGCAATTGTTAATCCCCTCAAAATATAATGTGAGAATTTAGAAAGAGGTATATGTATCTATGAATGGGAGAGTTGGCAAGGGGAGAATTATTCTGAAAATAGTATTCCTGAAGAAAAATTTTCAACTAATAAAAACTGTCACATACCTTAGTTTCTCCATTTTTAAAGTAAGATGGCCTACAGCATAACAAACAACCCTACCAAAATACAGCATAGAAGCAGCAGTTTGAAAAGAGCCTGAGGTATACAGGAAGGAGATTTATTTACTAATCTCAGAGTGTGCACTGGAGCTGGAGGGGCAGGATCTTAGGAGACTTTTTCAAGAACAAAAGAGCTGGTGGGTGCCATTTCTCTCCTCCCCAGTATAAATACCAGGACACCTGCAGGAAATAGCATGAACACTGTCAACATAGCTTGCTAACACTGCATGCCCCATCCCATGTTCTCCTGGGGATTCACCCCATCCAACTCACCCCACTTGGCAGGAGTCTTTCCAAAGTGGCAACTAACTTACCTCATTTGGCAAACAGCCCCAGCAGTGACCAGCACCAGTCCAAAGTGACTCTTGACCCAGGGAGAGGGGAAGATAACTATACACATCAATTCAACTGCAGCCCAAGCAATGGACTGGGTGTAGACATCTAATCTGACTGCAGGCCCTACCCACCAACAGAAACTTCTCAGGGGGCAGCACAAGAAGAGAGCTTTGTAGCTTAGGGTGACTGAACCCCATCAGACAGACTGGGGGCAGACATCCAGTCTGACTGCAGGCCCTGCCTGCCAACGAAAGCCTCTCAGGGGACAACACAGGGAGACTGTCCTGCAGTTTGGTGCAACCAGAGTGCCAGCAAACGTGGAGGGCAAGCACCTGGCCTGACCCAGCTACAAGCCCAAGGCAGTCTCAAACTGGCCCCTTAACAGCACAGGGACCAAACCTTGCCCACAACAGACAAAGAGAGCCAGTGCAGCCAACTGGACTGAAGGCAAACATGACTCCACCACAGTGGTAAGGTACGTGCAACACAGATAGGAAATACTGGTAAGTGCCTGGTTTTAGTGAACAGGGAACATTGCACTGCAGGGCACTACAGGACCTCTTATTTATAAGACCATTTTCAAGATCATGAGACATAGCTGACTTTCCTAATACATAGAAGTGGACACAGAGAGTTAGACAGAATGAGGAGACAGAAAGATATGTTCCAAACGAAAGAAAAGAACAAAATCACAGACCTGTACCTCTGAAACAAATAATACATTATATGTTAAAAAAAAAAAAAAAAGAAGATAGTAGGAAGGGAAAAATGAAGGGGGGGAAATCAGAGGGGGAGACGAACCATGAGAGACTATGGACTCTGAGAGACAAACTGAGGGTTCTAGAGGGGAGGGGGTGGGGGCATGGGTTAGCCTGGTGATAGGTATTAAAGAGGGCACGTACTGAATGGAGCACTGGGTGTTATACGCAAACAATGAATCATGGAACACTACATCAAAAGCTAATGATGTAATGTATGGTGATTAACATAACATAATAAAAAAAATCGCAGTAAAAGAGCTAAATGAAATGGAGATAAGCAATATGCCTGATAGTGAATTCAAGGGTGGTTTAATATTTGCAAATCATTCAACATGATACTTCACATTAACAAGGGAAAGGCTAAAAACTGTATGGTCATCTCAACAGATGCAGAAAAAGCATTTGACAAAGTACAACATCCATTCATGATAAAAACTCTGAACAAAGTACATTTAGAGGGAACATACATCAACATAATAAAGGCCATGGGTGAAAAGCCCACAGCTAATATCATACTCAGTGGGGAAAAACTGAGAGCTATTCCTCTAAGATCAGGAACAAGAAAGGATGTCCACTCTCACCACTTTTATTCAATATAGCACTGGAAGTTCTAGCCACAGCAGTCAGACAACAAAAAGAAATGAAAGGCATCCAAAGTGGTAATAAAGTAAAACTGTCACTATTTGCAGATGACATGATACTATGTCTGGAAAACCCTAAAGGCTCCACCAAAAAGCTACTAGAACTGATAAATGGATTCAGTAGTCACAGGACACAAAATCAATATACAGTAATCTGTTATGTCTCTATACATTCATAATGAAGTAACAGAAAGGAAATTTAAGAAAACAATCCCATTTACAATTGCATTAAAATAGTAAAATACCTAGGAATTAACCAAGGAAGTAAAAGAATTGTACACTGAAAATGATAAAACATTGATGAAAGAAATTGAAGATGACCCAAACAAATGGAAAGACATTCCATACTCATGGGTTGGGAGATCCAGTATTGCTAAAATATCCATTCTACCCAAAGCAGTCTACAAATTTAATATAATCTCTGTCAAAATACCAACAGCATTTGCTCATGGAACTAGATCAAATAATCCTAAAATTTGTATGGAATCACAAAAGACCCCAGATAGCCAAAGCAATATCTAAAAAGAAGAACAAAGCTGGAAGCATCAGAATCCCAGATTTCAAGTTATACTACAAAGCTATGCTGATAAAAACAGTGTGGTACTGGCATAGAAACAGACACATAGATCAATGGGACAGAATTATTAGTACAGATAAACCCAGTTAATCTATGAGAAAGGAGGCAAGACTATACAATGGGAAAAAGACCATCTCTTCAACAAATGGTGCTGATAAAACTGCACAACTACATACAAAAGAATGAAACTGGATCTCTTTATTATAGAATACACAAAAATAAACTCAAAATGGATTACAGACCTAAATCTGAGACCTGAAACCATAAAACTCCGAGAAGTAAATGTAGGCAGTAATCTCTTTGATATCAGTCATAGCAACATTTTTCTAGATAGTTTCCTTTGGCAAGGATAACAAAAGTGAAATTAAACTATTGGGACTACACCAAAATAAAAAGCTTTTATGCAGCAAAGGAAACCATCAACAAAACAAAAAACCTACTGATTGGGAGGAGATATTTGCAAATGATATACTTGATAAGGGGTTAATATTCAAATATATAAAGTACTTAGACAGTTCAACACACACACACAAATAATCCAATTAAAAATGGACAGAGGACCTGAATAGACATTTTTCCAAAGAAGATGTACAGGTGACCAACAGGCACAAGAAAAGATGCTCAACATCACTCATCATCAGGTAAATGCAAATCAAAACCACAATGAGATATAACCTCATACCTGTCAGAATGGCTATAATGAAAAGCACCAGAAATAACAATTCGTGAAGATGTGGACAAAAACGAACCCTTATGCATTATAGGTGGGAATGCAAGCTAGTGCAGCCATTGTAGAAAATAGTATGGAAGTTGGTGTAGCCATTGTAGAAAATAGTATGGAAGTTCCTTAAAAAATTTAAAATAGTATTACCGTATTATCTGGTAGAGAATGAAAACATGAATTTATCTGGTAGAGAATGAAAACATGAATTTGAAAATATATGTACCCCTGTGTTTCCTGCAGCATTATTTATTATAGCCAAGATATGAAAACTACTCAAGTGTCCGTTGATAGGTAAATGGATAAAGAAGGTGTGATTGATACATATATGTATCAATACACACACACACTGGAATATTACTGAGCCCTAAAAAACATGAAACCTTGTTATTTACAATATGGATAGATGTAGAAGTTATAATGCTAAGTGGAAACAGAGAGAGACACATACCATACAATTTCACTCATATGTGGAATTTGAGAAATAAAACAAAGAAAAAAAAAGAGACAAGCAAAAAAACCAGACTCCTAAATACAGAAGACAAACTGGTGTTTGCCAGAGGGGAGGTGGATGGGAGGATGGGTGAAATAGATGAAGGGGATTAAGAGTATACTTACTGTGATGAGCACTGAGTAATGCATAGAATTGTTGAATCATTTAAATTGTACACCTGAAACTAATATAACACTATATGTTAATTGTACTTGACTAAAAAATGCAAATACAATGTTCTTACTGGATGATCTTTTAAGATACTGGCTTCTAGATTTATTGATTTATTGATTTATTGATGTATATTAGAGAGAAAGAGAGAGGGCACGAGCCGGGGGAGGGGCAGATGGAGAGGAAGAGGGAGAGAAGCAGACGCCCTGCTGAGTGCAGAGCTTGTGGCAGGGCTCACCTGCTAGATTCTAATTTTGAAAGTCAGGTCCTCTAAGTCACTTCTCAACCTTTGCTATTCATTAGAAATGAGATAGAAAAGTGTTGATATCTGGGCGCAACCTTTAGGTTGATTTAGGGGCGTCTGGGTGGCTCAGTCGGTTGAGCATCTGCCTTTGGCTCAGGTCATGATCTCAGGGTCCTGGGATCAAGCCCTGCATTGGGCTCCCTGCTCGGGGGAGTCTGCTTCTCCCTCTCCCGCTACCCCTCTCCCCCCCAGCTCGTGTGCTCATGTGCGCTCTCTCTTTCTCTCTCTCAAATAAATAAATAAAATATAAAAAAAGAAATCTTGATTTAATTGGTTGAATTCCTCAAATTTTATCTTGATTCAGTATTCTTTCCCAAAATAAAGATCTTCAGGCTAAAAGTAAAAGTGAATATTGTAAGCAAAATTTATCCAGAATGAGTGAAGAGTTTATAAGTTAACATTTACTTGCTTTGAATTATTCCCTTTCCTAGATACATCATATCTTATATTAAGAGATTCTTTTTTTTTTTTGACGAATTGGAAGATGTTGAAAGACTGGAGGGGACAAATTCCTGATTTTTAGAAAGGGAGAGTAATCCGGTATTGTGTATTGCAAATTGAGAATCTAAAACAGATTTTTAAAATTGACTTTATTGAGGTATAATTTATGCATATTAAAATATATTTTAAGATCATCTACTTTTTTTTATTGACCTGTAGTTGACATACAACAAGATCATCTACTTTTGACAAAGCTATATGCCTGTGTATATAGCTACCTAAATCAAAATGTGTAAGATTTCATCTCCAAAGAAAGTTTTCTAGTGTTTCTTTGCAATCAGTCTCTCCCCCATCTCCTGTGCCAGGATTTCATATAAATGGAATCATACAATATGTGTTCTTTTGTGCCCAGTTTTTTGTTAAGTGTAACATCTTCAAGATTGATCTGTTTATTACATCTTTCAGTAACTTGTTTCTATTTATTCCTGAACAGGGGTCAGCAAGCTTTCTCCTGAAATATCCAGGTAGTAAATATTTTGGAATTTGTTAGCCACATACAATCTGTGTCAGATACTTTAAAACAACCCTTTAAATATGTAAAAGCAAGTCCTAGTTCATTAGCTATGAAAATAATATTTAGGCTACTATAATTTATTTCTTTGACTCAATTCCTAGTTTGGTAGGTGAATAAAATGTAGTAATCACAGTACATGACATTTGATAAAGCCGCTTATAATAACCTCATGGTGAAATGAGGAAATTAGATGTGAGGACAGTTAAGGATTCTTAATTGGTAATTGGTTGTAACAATTAGATCAAAGCTTTTGTATTGTGAATGCCAATTCATGGTGTGTTGTTAGTTGCTGTGCTGTCCAGTTAGGGAGCACTAGCCACATGTAGCTATATAAATATACCTGTAGATTAATTAAAATTAAAAAGTATGCTCCTTAGCTGCATCAGCCCCATTTTCAGTGCTCAGTAATTGCATGTAGCTTGTGGCTGCTCTCTTGGACAACAGAGACTTAGAACATTTCTATTATCACAGAAAGTTTCATTGGACAGCACTGCTGGGTAGAGGTTTCTAGGGACATTAAAAAGAACTCTTCTTTAATGGTGTTGACCCACATTTTTACCATAATTAGATAAAGATTGCATAAATAAAGAGAATGTGATAATCCAGTTTACAGATTTATAGACAAATATGGGAAGGAAAATAAATAGTATGTTAAATGACTGAAACAGCTTCCTAAAAGGTTTTGACAGCATCTTTGAAATAATAGTACCCCAAACTGTTAATTAGTTAATACATGTCATAAGAAAAATCTCTTCCTTGGCTGAAAAAATTTGGTAACTAATCCTTTGTGAGTCAAAATGAATCTCAGCATATTAAAGGCTCTGAGAAATCCTAGATTAAGTAAGTATGTTTTATTTTGTTTATTAATCTAGAGAGTTGGGTTAGATCAAACAAGATAGGTTTTTTTTTTTTTTTAAAGATTTTATTTATTTATTTGAGACAGAGAGAATGAGAGAGACAGAGAGCACATGAGAGGGGGGAGGGTCAGAGGGAGAAGCAGGCTCCCTGCCGAGCAGGGAGCCCGATGCGGGACTCGATCCCGGGACTCCAGGATCATGACCTGAGCCGAAGGCAGTCGCTTAACCAACTGAGCCACC
>NC_138373.1:56433183-56448819 GCF_054177405.1 Leptonychotes weddellii | reverse complement strand
ATATATATATACAGTGGAATATTATGCAGCCATCAAAAAATGAAATCTTGGCATTTACAATGACATGGATGGAACTAGGAGGTGTTATGCTAAGCGAAATAAGTCAATCAGAGAAAGACAAGTATCATATGACCTCACTGATATGAGGAATTTGAGAAAACAAGACAGAGGATCATATGGGAAGGGAGGGAAAAATGAAACAAGACAAAACCAGAGAAGGAGACAAACCATAAGAGACTCTTAATCTCAGGAAACTGAGGGTTGCTGGAGTGGTGGGGGGTGGGAGGGATGGGGTGGCTGAGTGATGGACATTGGGGAGGGTATGTGCTATGGTGAGCGCTGTGAATTGTGTAAGACTGATGAATCACAGACGTTTACCCCAGATAAAAATAATACATTATATGTTAATAAAAAAAAATAAATCATTCTGTTATACTTTAGAAGTAATGTGATGGCAAATCTGTCCCAGTTTGATGGGATATGTAAACTCTTTCTCTAAAGAATGCCTTCCCAGGTATCTAGCATTGCAGTGATATAAATGAGTCCACGATCTATGTTAACAGAAACAAGGTTTTTTTTTTTTTTTTAAAGATTTTATTTATGTATTTGACAGAGAGTGCACAAGCAGGGGGAGCAGCAGAGGCAGAGGGAGAAGCAGGCTTCTCGCTGAGCAGGGAGCCCGATGTGGGGCTCGATCCCAGGATTCCGGGATCATGACCTGAGCCGAAGGCAGACGCCTAACGACTGAGCCACCCAGGCACCTCCAGAAACAAGGGTTTTATCTCAGTTTGGTTGGATCAGAAAATGTGTCTTAGTGAAGGAGATGCCTATGTTGTGCTAAGAATAAGTTGGAAGTAATGAAGATAAGAAGGGTACTCTGGACAGTGGGGACGTGTGTGCATGTCTGGAGCCTTTCTTGGCCATGCTCTTTTACTTCGGCTGGTTGATTTTATACAGAGCAGGATTAAGGAGCAGACAAACTGGAAAAATTTATAAGGTGCCTTGTGATGTCATGGAATTAAATCAAATATGATTTTGGGTGGCTCAAGTCTCTTTACATGTAAATGAATCAGAGGGAGAAGTAGAGGCAAATTAATCAATGAGGAGAAGTCTCCAAAAAAGGTGATTTTAAAAATGGCATTAATGTTGAACATTATTTTCATTTGTTATTAATACTTTTTTTAGTTTCTCCTTCCTCCCTATTCCCATTACTATGACACTTAGATTCATCACTTGACACTTTGACTATAGTAATTGCCTCCCAACTAATTTTCTTACTCCTATTTTTCTCCCCTCTTGTTAATATATCTCTATCATTTCCCTAAAATGCCATTTTCATGAAGTTATTTCCCTCATGTACAATGAATCCCTACTGTCCACTTCATATATCACTTTAATTCGGTGTCTTATTTAGCTTTTAAGACCCTCCATAATTTGGCTGTTACTAGGCTCCTCCAACCTGTTTTCACTTAGTACTACATATCTCTCCTTGAATTTCAGCTGTAGTCAAACTGGCCTTTATATTATTATTTATTATTCCATAAATACTTGTTGAGGTATTGTGGATTTACCTAAGAACAAAAGAGACATAGCCTTTGTTGTCATGATGCATAGAATGAAGACTATACGTATTAATAGAAAAATTAAGAAAAAGTACAAAGACATGAATTAGTCTTTTTCTACTTTTTCAGTGTGTGCACATGCACACACACATATTTTGTTTTTATATCTTTGTATCTTTATTATATGCTGTATCTCTTACTTAGAATTATATCTTTTCTACATCTGTAAATATGCTGCAAGTGTTTTGGAACTAAATTTAATTGTGCATCCTTAGTTAAACTCAGGTTGAGACTCAATTCTGCATTGGTTTGTATGTAAAACAAGATTTTGAAAAACTGTTAAATAGGGATTTAGATGTACTTTCCAAAAGGCTGAAATTTAAATGTAAATTGAATCAAAAATAGCAGTGCTCAACTAATACAACCAGTTTTGATAATGCTGGGCAAGTTAGAAGTATTTTGTACTATCTTTTATTTATGAAAATAAAACATGTAGGTACATGATATAAAATTTTTATCACTGCTTACTTGGGAGATGTTTCAAATATGTATTTTGGAATGATACCAGTTGAAGTTAAAAAAGATTTATATTCTTTTTGACAATTTCACTTTGTAACCACAGGAAAGCTTTTTGTAATTTGAAGATGACGGTATTTGAAAAAAATATGAAGAATTTATGTACGAGCCAGGGTGACTGATGTCAGTCAGAGAGGTCGCTGTGGAGAGTTAGAACAGTGGTTTCTTTAGGATAGCTAAAGACATTTGAGATGGAGGCCAGCGTTGCATTGTTCTTTTTTTTTTTTTTTGGTTTTATTTATTTATTTATTTATTAGAGAGAGAGAGAGAGAGACAGCATGAGAGGGGAAGGGTCAGAGGGAGAAGCAGGCTCTCCGCTGAGCCGGGAGCCTGATGTGGGACTCGATCCCAGGACTCTGGGATCATGACCTGAGCCGAAGGCAGTCGCTTAACCAACTGAGCCACCCAGGCACCTGCATTGTTCTTCTTTTAAAGGAAACCTGCAACCACTAGCATTTAACCCTGTGTCTGAATATACAGTAAAACAAACTATCAGGTAAACCACTTCTCTCCTTCCTGCTCATTTTCTCTCTTTCTCCCTCTCTGCCCGCTCTACCTCTGTTTCTCCTTGTCCCTCCCTCATCCTTCCCTCTGTCTCCTTTCCCACTTCACCACTTCCTGTCTTGGCCATCTGTTAGCCTCCAGGCTCTAGTTCCTGGATCTGTTTTCTGGATCCTTTCATTTTCTCCCACTATTATTAGCCCCTTTATGAAGTTTCTTTCTCCCCTACCCAGACTGATCTACAGAACTGATTATATGAACTATATTTTCATCATAGCCTCAGCTTTCTTGCCCTGCTGACCTTTGAACTGACCCTCTGTGCTCTCACATATCAATCATGTTTAAGTGGACTTCTCAGCCTACACATTTGGGGGGTTTCATGCTGCTAGAGAAAATAATCTAATAATGGGAATGTAAATTGATGAATTCTAATTTCAGTAGTATTTTCACTACCATGAATTAACTTATTTGGTTTCTCTTAACATTAGTTTCAAACTTTTTTCTTTCTTCCCAGACCATTAACCCAACCTAGCTTTCTTCACTCTTAGAGATTTATTTTATCTTCTTTTATGTCCTCTCAAATTGAAGCCGTTTTCATAGATATAAACGCTTGTTATCTTCCCTTGGGGATTGCAAAGGATCAGATATTTTACCTGCTAAAGGATAAATCCTCTCATTTCCAACTGGCCGTTGCTACATCATGGGTCATTTCTCTTTTAATTTGTTCTTTTCCACTGATACTTCTGCTTCATTAAGAAACTAGTGCCCAGTCCTGAACCCAACCAAACATTATTGCCTACCTACAAGTTCTTTTCTGTTTTCCTGTCTCTTTTTTCCCATCCAGGTGACTTGTGAATGTGTTTTCAGTCTTTTCCCCTATTGCCCTTTCTTATTTACTCAAAAATCACCCCAAGACTGAAAAATCATTGCCAATTCCAGTGGATGTGGTTCAGGACTTATATGTAAGGCATCTGTCCTCACTTCTTGAAACTTTAATACTTTAGCTTCCTTCATAAAAAGATTCCTAGTTCTTCCTCTCCCTCTGTCAGCTCCTTTTAAGTCTGCTTCATGGACTCCTCTTCTATAGCCTTGTGTCTTAAAGGTTGTATTTTCTAGGGACCCAGCTTCAGCCCACCTTTCCTTTGTCTCGTCATGTCTATCATGGGTAATCTCATCCCCTCATTATTTTCAAACACCCCCTTTGGGTAGTGACTTCTAAAATATTTAACTTAAGCTTATTTTTCTCCCTAAACATCGCCACATTTATTCAACTATGTGCTGATCATCTGAAACTCCCTGCGGTGAAAGTTTAACTCATCTTTCACCTAAAGTGTTAAAACTGGAGCTTCTCCTGAACTCCCTTTATTAACTGGTAATGTGTCACTCATGCCAGAATACTGAGAATTATTCTTGACTTTTTCTTCTTCGTCCTTCATATCTAATCAAATGTAAAATCCTCCTCCTCTTTATTCTTAGATCTTCACCCTCTTTCACCTGGTCAACTGCCTTCTAATATATCTTCCTGCTTCCACTCTTTGCACTTCACAATTAATCCTAAATTATTCCATAAAACAGCAAGATCACATAACATATGTTTTAAATTTACAAATCCAAAACCACTGTTTTTGAGGGAAAGGAGAGAGAGTGAGAGAGGGAGGGAGAACAATTTAAATATTACTGATGATTTTACCCACCATTTATTCAATAATGTGTGCCCTGAAGTTAATTTAAGATGATGTGTGTTGATCTGGGGCACCTGGGTGGCTCAGTCGTTAAGTGCCTGCCTTCGGCTCAGGTCATGATCCCAGGGTCCTGGGATCGAGCCCTGCATCAGGCTCCCTGCTCAGCGGGAAGCCTGCTTCTCCCTCTCCCACTCCCCCTGCTTGTGTTCCCTCTCTCGCTGTCTCTCTCTCTGTCAAATAAATAAAATCTTAAAAAAAGAAAAAGGTGATGGGTGTTGATCTCATTCTTTTAGATAGTCTTATTAACATTAGCATCTAGGCAATATGAGTAATTTTAGTATTTAAAGATGTTTTTTAAATGACAGGATCCTAAAATGTAACTAAGCTACTTCATCTGGTTTCAAGAAATAGTGGTACACACACACACACACACACACACACACACATTTATTCTCATTATCTGTGGTAATTATCTGAAAAGTGACTGAAAACACTGAATTTAGTGACTGTGGGACGATTGTTCCTAGAGAAAATACAGGGTTAGCTTCTTATAAGCCTCTGGTGAGAGCATTTTATCAACCAATCAATACATAACCGTGTTCTATGTGTTTTTCTATTTAAAGACACCTTATTATATTATTCTGTATATATAATTGATTCAGTTATATTGAACTCATGGCCAACAGCAGTATAACTCACACCTGAATGATGCTTATGTGACACATATATTTTCTCCATTAGGCACATCACAACCATCTTGTGCTTAGGAACTCTAGGCAACGCTTCAGCACTACACTTAGAGACCATTTTAAACAGCAAAATTACCAACAAAAAGCTCAAATGTGAAAAATGCACTAAATAAACCACAAACAGTTTATAATATACAGCTGAAACAAGAAGATAGAGTGTTACCTTGTTTGACCTCAGCTTGGAATGTGTGTGGTAAGTGACTCAAATTTTTTGCTCTTCTATGCATGCCCACAAATAACTGTGAAATTTCTGCAGTTGATTTGGGGGTTACAAATCAATTTTAGTGAGTAGGTAAATTCACAAATATGGAATCTATGAATGGTGAGGAATAAATATTTTTTTTCTGAAGAGTAAATTGTAGCTATCTTGCACCTTTAACCCTAAATACTTCTGTGTGTATTTTCTAAGAACAAGGACCATCTCTCATATTATAGTCATCAAAATCAGGAAACTAAAACTCATACAATACTATTATCTAATCTCAACACTATATTTCACCAATTGTCCCAGTAACATCTTTCATAGCTTAAAAAAATGTCTGGGCCAGGAGCCAAACCAAGATCACACCTTACATTTAAGTATCATATTTCTTTAATTTCCTCTTCGGAAACATTTCTCAGTCTGTTTTGTCTTTCATGATTTTGACATTTTTAAAGCATATAGGCCAGTTGATTTGTAGAATGATCCTCAATTTGGATTTATCTGATGTTTCCTTATGATTAGATTAAGTAATATATTTTTGTCAAGAATATCACAGAATCTGTGTGTTTGCAGTATATTATAATAGGTATAAAATATGTAAGGGGTGTGTGACTGGCTCAGTCACTGTCCCATGTTTGGCCAGTAGGAGTTCCTTTAGTCTGCCTCCTGTGTCCTTTTGACCTGTCCCCATTATGTCATGAGCATTTTCTTACTTTTTGGCACAAAATATTCTAGGTTTATCTTGTACTTTCTTCACTGTGGCCCTGGAATCAGGCATTCATCCCTGAGTCGTAATTCCTTTTAGTGGAGAGTGGTATTTAGAAAACACAATTTGGATGCTATTGTGCTCATTGTTATGAGGATAGTATAGATACTGGGATCTCTCAGAAATCTGTGTGTGCTTCTCTTCCCACCCCCTTTCTCTGTCTCTGTGTCTTTGTGCATATTATGAGTACATATTTTTACCTCTACTTCCAAATCAACACCACAGTATTCTCACTGTCCACAATTTGTGATTCTCTGACAATGAGACACCTAGCTCTCCTCATCCTCAATCCTAGAATATACCAAAAGTAGTTTCATAATCACTAAGCCATGCACTGTGATAAACAAACCTACTAATTGAAGTTCAGTATTTGCTTATAGTTCTTTTTGTCTTTAATCTGAAGATAAATCGTCCAAATATTGTGATGTTATGTTGTTCATTTGAAAATTTGCTTGTTTGTATTCCATTTTCATGGTCTTTAATTCCCATTCTTATTGATACTGTTTTTAAATGTTAAGATGTTAATACGGTTCAAAAGAGTTTTAAAAAGAAATTCTGAGGAAAGAGTAATTCCTACTGCATCTCTTAGAACCCTTTCCCACCCTGTTTCCACTTATACCTGTAGGTAAAAATACATGATCTGTCATGTATTTTTTTTCCACAAATGAGTTAATACACACACACGCAGACACACACACACACGTGCACATTCTTAGTCCTTCTTTTTTCTTACCCAAAAGATACCATACCCTGAATGCTCTTCTGTATTTCGATTTTTCACTTAGCAGTATATTCTGAAAATAACTCCATGTTAGTTCTTAGAATTCTTCATACTTTCCCACAGCTGTAGAGTACTCCATTGCATGGATGTTCCATAGTTTATTACCTAGACTTCTATGTTTTAGCTTTTAATGATTTCCAATATTTTGCAATTTCTTGCAGTGCTCTCATAAATAACCTTGTACATATATATTGACTCTTGAACAACACAGGTTTCAACTGCACAGGTCTACTTATACTGTGGATCTTTTTCAGTAAATATAGTACTGTAAATTTATTTTCTGTTACGATTTTCTTAATAACATTTTCTTTTCTCTAGCTTACTTTATTGTAAGAGTACAATATACCATATAGTATACAAAAATGCATGTTAATGAACTATTTATGTTATTGGTAAGACTTTCAGTCAGCAGTAGGCTATTAGTAGTTAAGCTTTTGGGGAATTAAAAGTTGTATGTGGATTTTAGACTGTGCAGGGCTTTGATGCCCCTAACCCCCCTGCATTGTTCAGGGGTCAACTGTATATACGTGTGTACATATTCATATTATTGGAGATGTATCGTTAGGAAACATTCCCCAAAATGGAATTATTGAATCAGAAAGTAAACACATATATCATTTTGTTATATATTGTTAAATTCCCTTCCACATGGGTTGTGCCATTGTGCATTTATACTAGCAAGGTTTGTTTGCCTGTTTTTCTACAACCTCACTAGCATCACATGTTGTCAAGCTTCTTAATTTTGGCCAATGTGATAGGTGAGGATTATCTCAGCCTAGTATTTATGTATATTTCTTTTATTGTTAGTGAAGATGAATATCTTTTCATGTGGTTATGGGCTGTATTTGAATTACCTGTTCATGTTTTCCAGGTTTTTGGTGGTTTGTGGTTTTGTTGTTGTTGGTGGTGGTGGTGGTTTTTTTTGTTATTCGTTCTTTTAATTTCTTTCAAATTTTTTTTATTGTAAAGTACACATAAAATTTATTGTCTTAACCATTTTTAAATATACAGTTCAGTGCTATTATGTACATTCGTTATAAATATGAATTTTTGTGAATATGAATCCTGTATCAAATAAATGGCTTGCACATCTTTTCTTTCATTCCATCGATTGCCTTTCATGTGGTTGATTGTTTCCTATGAGCCCCAAATTTTGAATTTTTATGAAGTCTAATTTATTTTTTCTTTTGTTGCCTGTGCCCTTAGTGTCATATCCTAGAAATCATTGCCAAATCTAATGTTATGAAGGTTTTGCTTTATGTTTTCTTGTAAGACATTTGTAGTTTTAATTCTTATGTTTAGGTTTTTGACCATTTTGAGTTAATTTTGTGTATGATACTAGGTAAAGGTCCAACTTAATTCTTTTGCATGTGGATATCCAGTTTTTCCAGCACTGTTTGTTGAAAAAGCTATTCTTTTCTCATTGAATGATCTTGACACCCTTGTTAAAATCATTTGAGAGTATATGCAAGAGTTTATCTCTAGGCTCTCTATTCTATTCCATTGACCTATATGTCTGCCTTTATGCCATTGCCACACAGTTCTGATTATTGTAGCTTTGCAGTGGGTTTTGAAGTCAGGAAGTGTGAGCCCTCTAGTTTTGTTCTTCTTTTTCAAGATTTTTTTGGCTATTTGAGGTCCCTTGAACTCCACAGGAATTTTAGGATGGGTTTCTCTCTTTTTGCAGAGAGCACTTTTGGGATTTGATAGGGATTACATTGAATTTGTAGATCACTTTGGGTAGTATTGACATTTTAATGATACTAAGCCTTCCAGTCTATGGACGGAATGTCTTTCCATTTGTTTATGCTTTTTAAGATATTTTAAGCAATATATTGTAGTTTTTATTGTTCCTTCCTTAAGTTTTTAAGAATTCTTTCTTTATAAGAGATACTAGTACCTCATCTGAGAGATGTTAAAAATCTTTTCTCTCAGTGTTTGACTTTGCTTATTGTATTTTTTTGCCATGCAAAAGTTTTGTTTTTTGTAGTGAAATTTATCTTCTTTTTATTCTTCTGGATTTTAAGTCATAGTTAGAAATCCTCTGCTATAACCAGTTTATGCTAGAATTTACTATTATATTTTTCTAGAGCTTGTATGGTTTCATTTGTTTGGGATCTCTGATATACATAGAGTATATATGTTATGAGGTATGGATTTTATTTGGCCTTTCCCCCAAACATCTATCTAGTTGTCCTGGCACCATTTAACAATACATATCTTCTTTCAGTTCTAGTATTCTGAAATGACTAAAATTCTCTATTGGGTTTACTTCTATTCTAGTCCTCAGTCTATCTATTCATATATCACTCTTTGAATTACAGAGAATTTAAAGTTTTAATATTTTGTTAGGCTAGCTTTTCACTAGTAGTATTTCTTTTTCAGTTTTTCATAATTCTGCTTGCATTCTTATTTTCCACATAAATCTTAGTAGCTTCATAAAAAAAAACTTTGTAATATCTTTACTGGAATAAAGGTTTAAATATATAAATGAACTTGAAGATACATGGTATCTTTATGATGTTGAGCCATCGTATCTAAGACAAAGGAACATCTTATTTGTTAAAGACTATTTTTGTGTCTTTTAGAAATGTTTTAAGGTTTTTCTCACATAGGCTTTACCTTTTTTGTAAGGTTTATTCAAAGTATTTTGCTTTCTGTTTTGCCATGATAAATGGTTTTATTTTACCATTATATCCATTCTGTTGGGTTATTGCTTGTATATTTAAAGGGTATTGATTTTTTTAAAGCTTTTATTTATTTCTTTATTTTAGAGAGAGAGACTGGGGGGAGGGGCAGAAGGAGAGAGAGGAACTCTCAAGTAGACTCTGCGCTAAGCCTGGAGCCCAACATGGGGCTTGATCTCATGACCGCAACCAAGATCATAACCTGAGCCAAAATCAAGATTCAGAGCACTCAACTGACTGAACCACCCAGGCACCTCAAAGGGTACTGATTTTTTAATGTTAATTCTGTGTTCTGATAGTTTATTGAATTCTTGTGTTGCTTAAAGTAGTTTTATCATTGATGTTCTGTGGCTTTTCAAAATCTGTGCAAATAGAGATAGTTTTACTTTTCCATTCTAATGTTGTAAGTCAGCAGTTCTTAAGCTTTTTAGTCTCAAGACCCTTTTACACTCTTAAATATTTTTCAGGTACTCCCAAGACATTTTGGTTATGAGTTATCTATTGATATTTACCTCATTAGAATTAAGACTCAGAAAATTATAAATATTTGTTAATTCATTAAAAAATAACAATGGTAAATCCAGTGTAGGCTAGCAGATTTTTTTTAATGAGTTACTTCGTTAAGTTAGTGACAAGATTGATATTATTGTGCATTTTTAAAATCCCTTTGACATCTGGCTTAGAAGAAGATAGGTGAATATTTATATATGTTAATGCATTCAATCTTTTGCATTATTTTTTCTGGTTGAACTATATGAAGATTATCTGGCCTCATAAATTTTTTAGCTGAAAAACAAAGGGATATTTTAGTAACATTTTCAGAGAATTGTAGGCATTCTGTTTTGTACTCCAAAATTTGACTTGTGGTCACTTCTTAAATGTTATTTGTAATATGGAGTCTGAAATTATTTTTTTAAATTGAAGTATAGTTGACACACAATATTATATTAGTTTCAGGTGCGCAACATAGCGATCCAACAATTCTATACATTATGCTCTGCTCACCACAAGTGTGGCTGTCATCATGAAATGCCATTACAGTACCATTGCCTATATTCCTCATCCTGTACCTATCATCCAAGTGACTGACTCATTCCATATCTGGAAGCCTGAAACAATTTTAATGTATTTTTGTATGATGTTACATTAAAACCCATTAGTGTATCTTGCAGTTTGAATGGGTCTTTTACTCATGCATGACTTTGTTACATATGTATGGGAGATAATTGTTTCACTGAGTTATGCAGATATTCCAAATGTTAACACATTTCATTAGAAAATAGAAAAAAATCCTTCATTTGTTAAAATTGCTACTGATCTCACCAGAAAAGGCTTTAATTATTGGGAAGCTTGCAAGCTTATGGTGGTGGATATAAGATTTCTAAAACTTGAATTTTGTCATTGGCAGCAAATCTTATCAGTTGTTTTTCTTGAAGTTCACTTTGTGCATTTTCTAGAAAATGTCTGCCAGATATCCAGTCTGAATAACTATAATTTATCTGTCAATTTTTGTCATGGAAAATGGTGTTCCATGAAATAAGTGCTAATTCAGCTCACAACTGAGAGAATTGTACAAGCGATTTTCCTTGAGACAAACAGTATAATTTGGTATGCAACATAAGGCCTTTATGCATACTTTCCCTTTTATCACACTGAATATTAAAAAGAAATGTACTCAAGGTTTGAGATTTAATAATATTAATAATTTTTACTACTAGATTAAGGTCATTTTAAGTGATATTTGATTTTTTTTTTTTTAGTTCCTGATAGTAAAGAATATAATAGTTACTAGTAAAGTTTGATGTCATTACCATGATTCATGCTATTATGTCAGCAGTTTTAACCTGTATGCTGTTGCACCATTGGTACAAAAAACAATACAGCAGCAAAAGCAAGTAATATCTTAGTATTATTTGGGGAAAACTTTTGACATTGTGAACCCTGTAAAAGAGTCTTGGAATTACCTGGGATTTACAGACCACATTTTAAGAACCACTAATCTAATAGATTTTTGTTTTCTAATTGCATTTACTATTTCTACCAATACAGTGTTATATAGTAGTGGAAAAAGTGGATATCTTTATCTTTTTCCTAATCTTAAGGATATTTAATCTCTTGTGATTCTGTATTAAGATACTGGTTTTAAGACTAAGTTGTCTATATTTTATTATGTTTAAAAAGTATAGGGGTGCCTGGGTGGCTCAGTCAGTTAAGTGTCTGCCTTGGCTCAGGTCATGATCTCAGGGTCCTGGGATTGAGCCCTGCATGGGGCTCCCTGCTCAGCAGGAAGTCTGCTTCTCCCTCTGCCCCTACCCCTGCTCGGGCTCACTCTCTCTCATATAAATCTTTATAAATAAGTATATATTAATTCATGCTTTCCTGAATGCTTTTTAATCAGAAATAGATGTTAAATTTTACCAAAGGGTGAAAGTTTTGATTTTTGATTTTTACTTTTTTAAATTGATAGTCATAATCATATCATTTTTCTTCTTAGATGTTTTATTATGTTGTATTATATTAATGGACTCCCTAATCCATTAATATAGTTCCTGGAATAAATCTCATTTGGTTGTGATGTGAA
Organism: Leptonychotes weddellii; assembly: GCF_054177405.1. Classification (NCBI taxonomy): domain Eukaryota; kingdom Metazoa; phylum Chordata; class Mammalia; order Carnivora; family Phocidae; genus Leptonychotes; species Leptonychotes weddellii. The sequence goes on along the minus strand of NC_138373.1, from coordinate 56,436,732 downwards.
TATATCTTAATGTACAATTGGATTTTTAGATTTAGTTTGTTAATATTTTTATTTTTGGAATGATATTGATAAGTGATATTGATCTGTAATTTTATTTTCTATTGTCTTTACAGATTTAGATTTTAATATTACACTTGCTTTATATAAAGAATTTATAAGACTTCCTTTTTTTTCTGTGTTCTGGAATAATGTATGTAGCATTAGAATAGTCTGATCATTAAAGGTTTGGTAGAATTCCCCAGTGAAACCGTCAGAGCCTGGAGCTTTTTAGTTGAGAATTTTTTTCTAAATTTTCTCTACTTATGAGTAATAAATCTGTCTTTTTAAGCATTCTATCTCTGATTGAGTAAATTTTGTAAACTGTGTTTTCTTTGGAAATTATTCATTCTATCTAGATTTTCAAATTTATTAACATAAAGATTTGCATCATTTTTATTTTTTAATTTTCAATGGTTGCTTTCTCATTATTTCCTGTGCTGCATTTTTGCTTTCTTCTCCTCCCCCCTTTTAAATTATTTTTGTCACTTTTTGAGAAACCCAAGATTTTGATTTATTAATTAGATCAATGTTTTTCTTTTCTCTACTTCATAGATTTTTGTGCTTATCTTTATTATTCCCCTCACTTTATTTCTTCTGGCTTACTTTGTTGTTGTTGTTGTTTTCTAGTTTATAGCTAGCTTTTCTAGTACATTTATTTTCATCCTTTTGTTTTTACTAACAAAAGTATTCAAGACTATAAATTTTTCTCTTATTTTAAATGTGTGCAATAATAATTTGCAGTGTTTTCATTATCATTGTCTTTAGAAATTCTCAAATTGCTATTTGTTTTTGCCCTTTCACCCAAGAGTTGTTTAGTGGAGAAGGGGCTTCTCTCCTTACTATTCAGTAGGAAGAGTCTTTTTGCATTTTATTTTATTATTAATTTCTAGGCTTAATGAGTTGTTGTCAGAAACCATGTCTTTAATATTTCTATTTTTATGAAAGTTATGCTTTCAGTATGACTAATATATGGTAAACTTTTGTTAATATTTCATATGCACTTAAGATGAAGATGTACTCTCTACCTCATGAGGATAAAAGTTTGATATATATCTATAAGATGCAGCTTACTGATTATACAGTTTTGGTCTGCTATATCTTTACCTGGTTTTTGTCCATTTAATCTGTCTTGTACTGAAGGTGGTGTATTAAAGTTTTTTTGAATTATGTTTCTATCTCTTCTTCATGTCTGTTTCTGCTTTGTAAAGGTGGTTGCTGTACTAAGTGGTGGATGAATATTCATGAATGTGGTATCTTTATTATGAATTGTGGCAATGAGTTTTAAAAAAAAGTTTTTATTATGTTTAATTCTTTTTGGTTAAATTGTACTTTATTTGATGTCAAATTCACAACTCGTGCTTCATTATTGGTTCAGTTTGCTTCAGATGCCTCATCTTTCTGAATCACTTTGTTTTAGGTGTGTCTTTAATTATGTAGCATGTAGTTGTGTCTTATTTGTGAACCAAATTGAAGTTTTGTCTTGTAATTGGTTTGTTAAGCCAATCTACATTTATTGATATAACTGTTGTATTTCAACTTGGTAATATTTCATTGTTTTATTTGCTGGGATTTTTCCCTTCTGTGATTTGTTTGCTTTGTTCTTTAATTTCTAAAATTTTCTTTGGTATTTAGGAAGGCTTATATTTTTTTCTAGTGGCTTGTTTTGCACTTAAAATACATTTTGTAGTGCTTTTAGAGTCTCTATTTTATTTCACCTTTGTTATCTAATTTGTCAGTTTTTAATTGTACCCTTTGACCTATTGCCCATAAAACTATGAGCTTATTCTACTTTATTTTTCTCTCTCCTCTTCTGTGTAAAGTTTTACTTAACATACTATACATATGTTCTGAAAATGTATAAATGTATAAATAGTCCAAGTAAATCTATCTATCTGTCTAACTATCTATCTATCTATATATCTCCTTGTCTTCATCTGTTTTTTTGGTCTTATATCCACAACTGACATTTCTCCAGAAATGGTTAGATGATACACATTTGCTTGTAGAATGCATAAAAAGGGCTCATATGTACTGTATTCCATGAGTAATTCCATGTTTAAAACTGTTTTTCTATAGCCTTGATACTTGAAGGACAGCTTGGCTGCATATGAAAATCATGTTTCATATTTGCTTTAGTTCTTCAAAATATTGTTCTGTTGTTGCCTTGTGTAATTTGCTTTTGAGAACTCTAATGTCCATCTATTTTTCTTGCTCTCATAAGTTATTTGATTTTTCCCCTTAGACCCTGATTTTTTTTATAATCTAATAGTTTTAATAGGCTGTGTCTCACAGTTGATCATTGAGGATCAATTTTCCAGGATATCTGGTAAGCTCTTTCTGTATATGGATTATAGCAGAGTTTTTTAGCTTTCTTAGTACATAGTACCCATAGAGTCTCAGAAATATTTTCATGGAGCTCCTAGAGCTCCCCACCAAATGTATAACAGTTTAAGTACTCTGGCCCAAACAATAAATATTTATGTCCTAAGAAGTTGGTGGCCATTTGAAAGCAATTGAGAGAAAAAAAAAGCAGTGTTTTTCTTTTGTTCCTGACTCAAATTACCTCCTTTAGGGGGATGAACCTGTTGAACACTGTACAATTTCTCAAACCTTAGACTCCAATTGGATACTGCCTGTTCCACATTGGTTCCACATTGGTTCTCATATAGTATTTGCTTTTTATCACAACAACTATCGACAATTCTACTTTGCAAAGATTTCATGCCATGAAAAGAAATGTAGTACTATCTAATGTTGAATCTGTGAACTCAATTGACTCTATGAACTCTTTTGAACTAGTTGTGTGAATTTCAACAGATGTCAAATATTACTGTATTTTCCTCACAAGTTAAAAATATTCCATGGCGTGCCTGTGAGTTCACTTAGCATACTGATATGCCTCAGCACACCACTTGGGAAAAAAGTTAAAAGTCTTCTTTTACTTCTAGATAGTTCTTTTAATGTATAATTTTAAATATTAGTTCTTTTCCATTGTATTACTTTCCTACTTCAGAGACTCCAACTTTACATTTGTTATACATTCTTTGACTGTCTTAACTACTTTCTTTTTGACTTTTTTCATGTCTTCTCCCCTAGTTTTATCAAGAAATAATTAACATACATCATTATATAAATTTAAGGCATACAGCATAATGATTTGATTTACATATATTTTGAACTATTACAATAGATTTATTTAACATCCATCTTCTCATATAGATAAAAAAAAATGAAAGAAAAAAGGAAAATTTTTCCTTGTGGTGAGAACTCTTAGGTTTTACTTTCCTTTTTTTTTTTTAATTATGTTATTTAAGGTATGGTGATTATGTTTAATCACCATACCTTACATTAGTTTTTGATGTAGTCTTCCATGATTCATTGTTTGCGTATAACACCCAGTGCTCCATTCAATACATGTCCTCTTTAATACCCATCACCAGGCTAACCCATTAGCCCCCTCCCCTCTAGAACCCTCAGGTTGTTTCTCAGAGTCCATAGTCTCTCATGGTT
>NC_138373.1:56414753-56432683 GCF_054177405.1 Leptonychotes weddellii | reverse complement strand
GCATTCCCACCAACAGTGTAGGAGGGTTCCCCTTTCTCCGCATCCCCGCCAACATCTGTCGTTTCCTGATTTGTTAGTTTTAGCCATCCTGACTGGTGTGAGATGGTATCTCATTGAGGTTTTGATTTGGATTTCCCTGATGCCGAGTGATGTCAAGCACTTTTTCATGTGTCTGTTGGTGATCTGGATGTCTTCTTTGGAAAAATGTCTGTTCATGTCTTCTGCCCATTACACCTAAAGGAGCTGGAGAAAGAACAGCAAATAAAGCCTAAACCCAACAGGAGAAGAGAAATAATAAAGATCAAAGCAGAAATCAATGAAATAGAAACCAGAAGAACAGTAGAACAGATCAACGAAACTAGGAGCTGGTTCTTTGAAAGAATTAATAAGATTGATAAACCCCTGGCCAGACTTATCAAAAAGAAAAGAGAAATGACCCAAATACATAAAATCATGAATGAACGAGGAGAGATCACAACCAACACCAAAGAAATACAATTATAAGAACTATAATTGTTGTTTAAATTGTTATGAGCAACTCTATGCCAGCAAATTAGATAATCTGGAAGAAATGGATGCATTTCTAGAGATGTATCAACTACCAAAACTGAACCAGGAAGAAACAGAAAACCTGAACAGATCCCAAATCACTAAGGAAATTGAAGCAGTAATCAAAAATCTCCCAACAAACAAGAGCCCAGGGCCAGATGGCTTTCCAGGGGAATTCTATCAAACAATTAAAGAAAAATTAATATATATTCTTCTGATACTGTTCCAAAAAATAGAAATGGAGGGAAAAATTCCAAACTCGTTTCATGAGGTTGACCCCAAAACCAGACAAAGACCCCATCAAAAAGGAGAATTACAGACCAATATCCATGATGAAAATGGATTCAAAAATTCTCACCAAAATACTAGCCAGTAGGATCCAACAGTATATTAAAAGGATTATTCACCACAACCAAGTGGGATTTATCCCTTTGCTGCAAGGTTGGTTCAACATCTGCAAATCAATCAATGGGATACAATATATTAATAAAAGAACCATATGATCCTCTCAATAGATTCAGAAAAAGCATTTGACAAAGTACAGCATCCTTTCTTGATCAAAACTCTTCAGAGTGTAGGGATAGAGGGTACATACCTCAATATCATAAAAGCCATCTATGAAAACCCACAGCGAATATCATTCTCAATGGGGAAAAACTGAGAGGTTTTACTTTCTTAACAGCTTACTTATATATCATACAACAGTGTTAGCTATAGTCATCATGTTGAACATTATATCTCTAGTACTTATTTATCTTATAACTAGAAGTTTATACCTCCTGACCACTTGCCTCCACTTTCCCTTCTGTTTACTTTCCATTTCTGATAATCACAGATCTGATCTCTTTTTCTGTGAGGTGTTTTTGTTTTGTTTTTTAAAGATTCAACATGTGAGATCATACAGTGTTTGGTTTTTTTGGTCTGACTTACTTAGCATAATGCCTTCAAGGTCCAGCCATGTTGTTGCCAATGGTAGGATTTTTTTTTTAATTATTTTATGGCTGGATAATATTCCGTTTATCATTCATCCATTGATAGACACTTAGGGTTTTTTTTTTCCCCATGTTTTTGCTGTTGTAAATAATGCTACAGATTTGGAGTACAGCATTGGGGTGCAATTATCTTTTCAAGTAAGTTTTCATTTCCTTTGGATATATTCCTAGAAGTAGAATTACTGGGTCATATGGTAGTTCTATTTTTAATTAAAAATATTCTCCATGCTATTTTCCAGAGTAGCTGTATCAGTTTATAATCCCACCAACAGTGTACTGGGTTCTCTTTTTGCCCCATCCACATCAGCATTTATTATCTCTTATTTTTTGTTGATGGCCATTTTAATAGGCATGAGGTGATATCTTATTGTGGGTTTAATTTGTATTTCCCTAGCGACTAGTTATATTGATCATCTTTTTCATATACTTTGGCCTTTTCTTGACTGAGCCACCCAGGTGCCCCTCTTTGCCCATTTTTAAATTGGGTTATTTGTTTTTTTTACAATTGATTTGTATGAGTTCTTTATGTATTTTAGATATTAATCCCATATCAGATATATAGGTTGCAAATATATATTTTTTCTATTGAGTAGGTTTTCTTTTCCCTTTGTTGATGGTTTCTTTTGCTGGACAGATTTGTGGTTTGATGTGGGCCCACTTGTTTGTTTTTTTCTTTATTTATTTTGTTGCTTGTGCTTTAGGTATCATATCTAAAAAATCATGACCAAGACCCATGTCAAGGAGATTTATTCCTGTTTTCCTCTGGGAGCCTAATGATTTCAGGACTTAGATTTAAGTCTTTAATCCATTTCAAGTTTATTTTTGTGGGTGGTGTAAGATATGGGTCCAGTTTCATTGTTTTACATGTGAATATCCAATTATCCCAGCAGTATTTATTGAAAATAGTTTCTATTCTCCATTGGGTATTCTTGGCTCCCTTGTCAAATATTAATTGACTGTATCTGTGTGGGTTTATTTTTGGACTTTTAATTCTGTTCTGTTAGTCTGTTTGTTTATTTTTATGCCAGTACCAAACTGATTTGATGACTACAGCTTTATAGTATAGTTTGAAATCAGGCAGTATAGTGCCTCCTATTTTGTTTTTCTTTCTCAGTATTGCTTTGGCTATTTGGGGTCTTCTGTGGTTCCATATAAATTTTAGGAGTGTTTTTTCTACTTCTGTAAAAAATACCATTGGACCTTTGATAGGGGTTGCATTGAATTTATAGATGACTTTTGATAGTATTGAAATTTTAACACTGTTTCAGTTCCATGAACCTAAGATACCTTTACATTTATTTGTGCCATCTTCAATTTGTGTCATCAGTGTCTTGTAGTGTTCAGAGTAGAGATATTTAACCTCCTTAAATTTATTCCTGAATATTTATTGTTTTTGATGCTATTATAAATGAGAATGACATTTTTATTTCTTTTTCAGAAAATTTGTTTTTAGTGTATAGAAATGCTACTGAATTTTGTATGTTAATTTTGTATCCTGCACCTTTACCGAATTCATTTATTTTTTGGTTGAGTCTTTAGGATTTTCTATGTATAAAATCATGTCATTTGCATATAGGGACAATTTTACTTCCTCCTTTCCAATTTGATTCCTTTCCTTTTTCCTTGCCTTTTCCTTTCTTTTCTTTTCTGTTTTTTTTCTGGCTTTTTTACCTGATTAGTTAGGACTTCTTATGTTATATTGAATAGGAGTGGTGAGTGGGCACCCTTGTCTTGTTGCTGATGTTAGAGGAAAAGTTTGAGCTTTTCACCATTGAGTATGGTGTTAGCTGTGGGATCCTCATATATGGCCTTTATTATGTTGAGATGTGTTTCTTTTATGCCTAATTTGCTAAGAGGTTTTTTGTTGTTGTTTTTTTTGTTTTACCATAAGTGGATGTTGAATTTTGTTAGATGCTTTTTCTGCATCTGTTGAGATGATAATAAGATTCTTTTCTTTCATTCTATTAATGTGATGTGTCACATTGATTGGTTTGCATATGTTGAGCCATCCTTGCATCTCAGGGATAAATCCCACTTGATCATGGTGAATGATCCTTTTAATGTGCTGATGAATTTGATTTGCTATTATTTTATTGAGAATTTTTGTATCTATATTCATTAGAGATATTAGCCTGTGGTTAGCCTGTAGTTTCCTTTTTAAGTAACATCCTTTTCTGGTGTTGGTGTCAGGATAATGCTTGCCTTGTAAAGTGAGTTTGGAAATGGTCTATTCAAGTTTTTGGAAATGTTTATTAAGGATCGTTTTAATTCTTCCTTAAATGTTTGACAAAATTCACCAGTGAAGTTGTTTAATCCTGGGTTTTTCTTAGTTGAAAGATTTTTTTAATATTTATTTATTTATTTGAGAGAGAGAGAAAGGGCAGAGGGAGAGGGAGTCTTAAGCAGACTCTATGCTAAGCATGGAGCCTGACGTGGGGCTCAATCTCACAACCCTGAGATCACACCTGAGCTGACACCAAGAGTAGGATGCTTAACTGACTGCGCCACCCAGGTATCCCTTAGTTGGATTTTTTTTATTATTACCGATTCAATCTTCTTGTTAGTAATAAGTCTATTCAGATTTTTTATTTCTTCCTGATTCAGTCTTGGTGAGTTGTATGTTTCTAAGAATTTTTCCATTTCTTCTAGGTTGTCTAATTTTTTTGTGTGTGGTCTCTTATGATTCTTTCATTTTCTGTGGTGTTCATTGTAATGTCTCCTTTTTGATTTATTTTTGTTGATTTGGATTCTTTATTTTTCCTGGTTAGTTTAGCTAAGAGTTCTTAATTTCTGTTTATCTTGTCAAAGAATCAACTCTTAGTTTGGTTAATATTTTGTATTGTTTTTCTGTTCTCTATTTCATATATTCCTGCTTTATTATTTCCTTTTTTCTGCTAACTTTGGGCTTAGTTTGTTCTTCTTTTTCCAATCCTTAGGTATAGAGTTAGGTTGTGTTCGGGATCTTTCTTGCTTCATAATATATGTGTTTACTGCTATGAACGTTCCTCTTAGAACTGCTTTTGCTGTTCTGGTTTGTTGGATTTGCATTTTTCTTTATCTCAAGAAATTTTATTTCCTCTCTAATGTCTTCTTTGACCTAGTGGTTGTTTTCATGTCTTTTAAAGCTCACTTTCATTTTCCATTTTTTTTCAATACTTGTTGTTATTCAAGTCATTTGGGGAACATTTGTAATTTCATCTTTATTTCTGATTTGATATCTGTCCTCTATTTTTTTTTTCTGAATTTAAAAAAAATCTGAGTTCCATTATTTATTTCTTCTTTCTGGTCATTTTGCTTCTAGTTTTTAAACTTCTGGCTCAATATTTGTTTTCATAACCCCAAATACTTATTTGAGGATATTCAATACCATTGAGAATATTGTGCTATAGCCTTCTTTTGCTTTATATTTAGGTTTTCATCAACTGAATTATTTTGATTCTCAGCTTGTATTTTCTTCTTCTAGTAGCTTTGTTTGTGCCTCTACTTTCTTGAATAGGGCTGGCTATTTTGATGTGAGTTGTGAGATTTCTAGTTCAAGAACCACTCACTTCTGCTACAAACAGTTATATGTAGTTTATTTATAGATGGCTTCTTTGGAAAGTAGTGAGGGGTTGGAAGAGGTGATGCTTCCCATTCAGTTTTTCTTTTTTCCTTCAATTTGTCTTACAGTATCCTGAATTTACCCTTCTGGTTTTTCTCTCCCTTTATGGTGCAATTTCTAGTGGGTGCCTCTCTCTCCCTTTATGTGTCTTTATCCATCAACATTGCCTTTCAAGACTGCCTATTGTAATCCCATGCACTTTGATGTCCCCTACCTATAATTAACACTTTGATTTATTTGGACTTCTGTTCTCAGTATTTTCACATCTGTGGCAGACTTTCCCTTTTCAAGGGTAATTGAGTTTAATCATAGACTTTCCATTCCATTTTTCTCTCTTCTATACAGTGTTCCCTGGACCCTGACTTACTGTCGTAAAGGTTTGGGATAGAATATTAAGAAATAACTCCCCTGGAAAATGGTGTTTGATTTTTCTACATAGAGCTATTTTGATTTCTGTAGTGTTCCTTGTATTCTAGTTATAATGCAAGTATATATTTATTCTTACTGACTTTGTTTATTTTGTTCTTTTTGTCGATCTATGTCATTTTTGGAGGATATTTTGCAGTATTTTTATTCATATGATCACAATTGTATTTAGCTATATTCACTGTATTTTATTAAAAAATGAAAATCTAACATGTTTCATTTGTACTTCAAATGCATTAATTGCCTTTAAGCTCTAGTCAGTTACTATAACCTGTACAAATTGCTCAAATAAATAATGTTGTTCCTTTGGAACACTGGAAATTGTATTTAATGCCTTGAAGTACTCAAATGTAAAATTTCTAAGTAGTGTCATGTTGATGAAACAAAACAATTCTGGGCCTTCAGGTTTCAGGTTTTTTAGACAATTTACAATCCCTGCACTAAAGGTTAAACTCTAAATTCTTTAATATGATTTGGAAGATTGTCTTTTAATTGATCCCTCCAGACTTATAGCTCCAAGGGAACTGAACTGTACATAATTCTGTACATGTACTAGGGTCTGTCAGTCTGCTTGCATACCTCAGAGATATTGCCAGTTTGGTTCTAGACCACCACAATAAAGCAGATATGCAATAAAGTGAGTCAGATGAATTTTTTGGTTTCCTAGTACATATAAAAATTATGTTTACACTATACTGTAACTTATTAAGTGTGAAATAGCATCATGTCTAAAAAACCATGTACATACCTTAATTAAAAATACTTTATGGCTAAAAAATATTAAGCATCATCTAAGCTTTCAGCAAGTCATACTTACTGATCACAGATCATCATAACAAATATAATAATAATGAAAAAGTTTGAAATATGAGAATTACCAAAATGTGACACAGAGTCATGAAATGAGCAAATGCTGTTAGAAAAATGGTGCTGGTAGACTTGTTGCCACAAGGTTGCCATAAACCTTCAATTTGTAAAAAAAATGCAATTATTTGTGAAATGCAAAATAGGTCACCGGCAATGAAATGAGGAATGCCTGCATTTCTTTGCTTGAATGGCCTTTGCCTTCCTTGTTTTCTTGGTTAACGTTGACTCATCTTTCAAGACTCTTGGGTGCCACATCCATCAGCATTCTTTCCTGACTGACTTCTAGTCTCGTCTGGTCTAGAGTAGGTAACCTGCAATGTCTATCCTGTCAACACCTCCATCATCACACTTGTCACCGTATACTGAAATTACTATGTACACCACGGCCTGACCCACTCAATTGAATATCTTGGGGAAAGGAGCCTTGCTTTATTGACTTTTCTTATTCCTAGAATCAAGTATAACACCTGGGACATTATTGATTTTCAATAAGGATTTGTCAAACAGAATACTAAAAGTGAAGGCTGAGAAGTTCAAAGAGAGTCCTTTGGACTTGGTACACTGTGGTCTTTAGAATGAAACCTAATGTGAGTAGATAAAATTTGAGAATAAGTAAAAAGCCGTATTACACTTTTTTGTTAATGATGAATCTAATTTGCTGCCAAATGGATCAATTTTACTTAAAACAAAACAGAGCATTATAATGATGATAAATAGTGAGATTTTTTTTTCTAGCTAGGTTTATCATAGTGGTAATACCATCTTTTATGTAAAACATTGAGAACCCTTACTCTTAAGTGTTACATCTTATTCATTACAGAGTCCAGGTACTTATAGACAGTGAACATGGAAGAGAGAGGAGCTACTTGGACCATCTCTGAGTCTGGTCCTCACACTCCCATGGTGTTCTAGCCAGCCGAGTTGTTCATTTGTTAGAAATAGCATCTGAAACCACATTGAGATGACCTTTCTAGTGGTAATAATAGTTTTGACAGTTGCTGTGTCCAGTATAGAGATAGCTCTTTGTTTATAAATTGGCAACCTGTTATGGGATACTTAGTGTGTGAATATGACCTTAACTATTCCAAAAATGTAAATCACAAGGTCCTTGCTGCTTGCATATACACACTAATTTTTAATATTTAAATGTCATTAAGTATCATTCCTAGGATACATAAGCATTTTGGGACTGAACTAAAATGACAGTTCTGAAAAAAAAAAGTCACACCAGCAGGATTTTTCATTCTGATCAACTAGCATGATGTGTAAGAAATGTAAATAAATACTATTTTCTAGATGTCAGGTGGAAATAAGTGAATTTTATCCAGTCCTCCCTTATTATATCTAATTTGTAAAAAAATTCTGAATATACATGAATAATTTATACACTGGCATCTATCTGTGACTTATACATAGGTAGATTACTTAGAAATTTACATAGCATACAGTAATAGATAGGCCTTTGGACAGTATATGCAGACTTATGTTTAATCCTTGCTTGCCATTGATTAACTGTTTAAACTTGGTCAGAACACTTAATCTCTCTCGGTATCAGAGAGATTTCCTCACCTGTAAAATGATAAAGTTACAGCAGACAATTTATAGACAATATTCTCCTGCTCTGTGAGTCAGATACACAATTTAAAGCTAAACATGTATTTCTGTTGGTATGAAACTGGAGTTTTTATTCATATGATCACAATTGTATTTAGCTATATTCACTGTATTTTATTTTAAATAAAATAAAATATACTGTAATGTATTTTAAAAACATTGAATGTTTTTGTTAGGAAACTGAACATTATAATAGGAAAGCATCTCCAGATATATTGGGATTTATATTTCCAGAGAATTGTAATGCCTAATAAACATTTATACTTGAGTATTTCAATTAAAAAATATCTTTTTTAATGAACACAAAGACCTGGAATAGTTTTAGATCCAATCTGTCTACATAGAGGAAATTAAGGAAGGGATGGCTTTCAGAACGATATTAGGGATTTGTCTTGCAGTTATGTTTTCATAGGAAGTACACTGTTCTTACATTCTTTTGTATTATTTTGGGTAATTTGGAGAGGAAATGGGGATTATTGGTACCCCCTTGGACTTTTTACAGAGAACCCTTTTAATAGGGAATCTTTATATACCCTTTGGCTGTCATTTTTCCCCACGGATGCTGCCTAGAACTGAGTTGTAGATAGGTGTCCCAAAGGCAAGTCTGCTTTGTAGACCCTTGAAACCTTACAATGAGAATTTGGCTTATGTATACTGAATTTGTTCTTTATCTTAGATATTTTGTAGTTCTTTTTTTTTTTTGAATATTATTTATTTATTTATTTGAGAGAGAGAGCAAGAAAGCACAGACGGAGAGTGAGAAGGAGAAGCCAACTCCCCCACTGAACAGGGAGCCTGACGTGGGGCTCCATCCCAGGACTCGAGGTTGATCCCAGGACCCTGAGATCATGACCTGAGCTGAAGGCAGACGCTTAACATAGGCCCCCCTGTATTTTGTAGTTCTAATATTTCATATTTTGATTTTACTTGTAATGAAGGATATTTATAAAGGTTTTGTATTTATAAAAGATAGAAGGTCAGGTTTTAGAGTAAAATAGCCTTTTCAACCTATTTTAGATCTTCATGGTTTTAAAGTTTGGCACAAACTTGGCTCAAAGTTAATTTGTTTGTATCATAATCTGTGTGAATACTTAAGAATGGGGATGAGTAGACTATTCAGACTGGGCTAACTTTCTGCACGTCCTATTCCTGGTGGCAAGTTATTGCTAATACTGCATGGTCTTTCTTGTTTCTGCTGTGTGTTTGCCATTGTCCTAATTCAGTTGCTAAGATCTCCATCAGAAGATGAGGAAGTGATAAAGTTTAGATAATAGTATTCTTTCTTCTTGAAAATTGAGACTAAAAATGACTGAAATGATCTTTTAATGCATTGTTAAAGTTCAGCTATACTGACATACTTAGTAGCTATATACTTATTGGAAATTTCTTAGAAAAACAGAGACCCTTGTGAAACCAATCCTATAGGGGAATTGGTCCACATCCAAAGATCTCTCTTTAGTTAGAAAAGACTTACTATTCTTTTTTATTTGCCTGAAATGTTCTGTTTATATGGTTCATTATCTAAAAAGTTAAGAATGACTATCAGTAATTATGATATGGCTTATGAATGGTCTAATTTTCTTTAGTAAAATAATTTGGAGGAGAAGAAATGAGAGGGGTAAAAATTCTACTATGTTTGATAAGAAACTTGCCTCATCTTTCGGTTTAGAAGCATTTCTGTGAGCACCAGGTTGTTACTTGAATATTGTTCTGTTAGTGCCTTATAGAATCACACCAGACAAATTTTAATTTTCCCCCATGATAAATAATTTTTATCCTCTGTATTTATGTTAATTATGAATAGATCTAGCTGAATAGTATTCCACTATATGAATGTAGCACAGTTTATTATCCATTCAGCTGTTGATGAACATTTGGGTTGTTTCTTGTTATTATTTTAAATAAAGGTGCTGTAAATACTTGTGTAAAAGTCTTTGTATGGAAATATGCTTTTATTTCTCTTATATAAATACTGAAGAGTGAAACAGCTGTTTCACTTTTTAAGAAATTGTGAAACTGTTTTCTAAAGCAGTTGTACCATTTAGTATTTCTAATAGTAGTGTTTGAGAGGTACAGTTCCTTCAAATCCTTAGGAACACTTGGTATGGTCAATCTTTTAAATTTTAAGCATTCTAAAAAATGTTTAGTGGTGTCTTATTGTGGTTTTAATTTGCCTTGCCCTAATGGTAATGTTGAGAATCTTTCACTGTCCTTATTTGCTATCTGTTTGTCTTCTTTGATGAAATATCTCTTTAGATGTATCTCTTTTTGAATCTGTTTATCTTTCTGCCAGTACCATACTGTATTATTGACTGCAGCATTGTAGTAAGTTATTTTTTGGTCATAACTTTTGAAATTAGGTGGTGTTAGTCATTTTTTTCAAAGTTGTTTGGGTTACCCTAGGTCCTTTGTATTTTTATATGAATTGAAGAATAATCTTGTCAATTTCTTTGAAAAAATTTCCTTGGATATTGATCAGAATTGCATCACATCTATAACTCAATTTAGGGAGAATTGGCAACTTAATGATATTGAGTCACTTGACCCATGCACATAGTCCATCTCTTCATTTAGGTATTTTTTAAATTTCTCTCAGAAAAGTTTTGTGGTTTTCAGTGTATAAGCCTTACATATCTTTCATCAAGCTCATTCCTAAGTATTTCACATTTTGATGTTATTTTAAATGACATTGATTTTTACTTTCAGTTTTTGATTGTTTATTGCAATTTTCTGCATAATGATCTTATATCCTGAAACTTTGCTAAACTTACTCTTAGTACCTTATTTTAGATTCATGGGGTTTTCTAAATAGATATCATGTCATTTTTTGAATAAGCATGGTTTTGCTTCTTCCTTTCAATCTGGATGCCTTTTATTTCTTTTACTTGTCTTATTGCAAGAGGAATGCAATCAAAATGGGAAATGAAAATCAAAACTACAATGAGATATCACCTCACACCTGCCAGAATGGCTAAAATCAACAGCATGAGAAACAACAGGTGTGGGCAAGGATATGGGGGGAAAAAGGAACACTCATGCACTGTTGATGGGAATGCAAACTGGTGCAGCCACTGTGGAAAACATTATGGAGGTTCCTCAAAAAGTTGAAAATAGAATTACCTTATGATCTAGCCATCACACTACTAGGTGTTTACTGAAAGAATACAAAAAATTCAAAGGGATACATGCACCGCTATGTTTATAGTAGCATTATTTGCAATAGCCAAGATATGGAAGCAGCCCAAGTGTCCATTGACTGATGAATGAAGACACACACACGCACAATATACATACATACATGAATGAATAAAGGCACACACACACACAATATACATACATACAATGGAATATTATTCAGCCATAAAAAGAATGAAATCTTTCCACTTGCAATGTCATGGAGTGAGCTAGAGAGCATAGTGCTAAGTGAAATAAGTCAGAAATAAGTCAGAGAAAGACGAATACCTTATGATTTTACTCTATGTGGAAATTAAGAAACAAAACAAATGAACAAAGGGGAAAAAAGAGAGAGAGAGAGGTAAACCAAGAAATGGATTCTTAATTATACAGAACAAACTGGTGGTTACCAGAGAGGAGGTAGGCAGGTCATGGGTTAAATAGGTGATGGGTATTAAGGAGGGCACTTGTGATGAGCACCGGGTGTTGTGTAGAAGTGTTGAATCACTAAATTGTACACCTGAAACTAATATTACACTGGTAACTAACTGGAATTAAAATAAAAACTTAACATACAAGCACAAATATGTAGAATCTGTATTGACATCCTCTGTTTCCTTCCTAATACTGGTAATTTGCATCATCAGTGTTTGTTTTCTGATCACTCTGACTAGAGGTTTGTGAATTTTATAGATTTTTCTCAAACAGCTATCTTTTGGTTTTATTGATTTTATTCTATTTTGTGTTTCACTTTTCCACTCATATTTATTATCTCCTTTTCTTGCTTTCTTTGGGTTTCACTTGCTCTTTATTTCCATTTTCCTTAGGTGGAAGCAGAATTCCCTGGTTTCAGACATCCTTTATTTTCTGATATAGGTGTTAGGTGCTATATATTTTTCCAAAGTTTTGCTTTATTGACAGCCCACACATTTTCATACATTGGTTTTCATTTTCTATTTGGTCATAATGTTCTCTAATTTTTTTAAGTCATCTTTCTTTGACCTATGGATTGCTATTTAGAATTGTCTTTGTTAAGTTTTTAAGTATTTGGGGATTTTTCAGAGATCTTTCTTTTATTGATTTCTAAATTCTGTTGTCAGAGAATACACTTTGTATTACTTTAGTCCTTTTAAATTTAATGAGGTACTTTATGTCCCACAATATAGTTTATCTTAGGAAATGTTCTGTGTTCCCTTATATAGAATGTGTATTGCTGGGTAGAGTGTTCTTAAGTGTCAGTTGGGTCAGTTTAGTTGATAGTATTCAAGTCTTTTACATTCGTGATGATTTCCTGTCTACTTGTTCTATCAATTGTTGAGAGAGGTACTGAAATAAGCAACTGTAATTGTGGATTTATCTCTTTCTCTGCAGTTCTATCACCTTTTGCTTCATTTATTTTTTTTCATTGAGATATAATTAACATATGCTTCATTTATTTTGAAGTTGTATTATTAGGTGCAAAATACTTAGGAAATTTATTTCCTCCTGATGAATTGACTCCTTTATCATAATGAAATGACTTTTTTTTGATACTGGTAATATTGTTTGTCTTGAAAACTACTTGAAAAATTGTAGTTTTCAAGACAAACAATATTACCAGTATCAAAAAAAAGAGATATTAGTATAACTAATATCTTTCAAGAGATATTAGTATAACTCATATGAGGAGAGGATGACATTTGCATGGGGAAAAGTGGCAGCAGAGATAGGAGATAGTTTATATAGAGGAGGATTGATCAAATAAATAAATTAATTAAGGATAACAGTACCTAGGTTTCTCACTGTCTGAGAAACATGCACAAATTTGGAAAGAAAGACAACCAGAATATACCTGTGATAATTAGAATTACAAATATCAAAAATTCATGAATCTATTAATTCATTATTTTAATAGATACAGAAATATAAATGTAAATGTCCATATGTCTTTGTGTGTGTGTGTGTTTATGAGTGGTGTATACTTATATCCCCTAGTTCTATTCAGCAAGAGGGTCTAGGAATAACAACATATCAGTAACAACCTATACCTAGCATCCATCATTTTCCACTGAAAATAACCAGGGCTTCTTGGAGAAATGGCTGATTCTGGGATGGGGGCAGTGAAAGTATAAGATGAGCCTAGAATATCTTTTATCAGAAATTAAGGAAGTTCTCAAAGAATGAGGGGGTGTGTCCAGAGTTTCTAGAATTCAGCTTGCCACTCTCCAAGTCTGGTTCAAATTTCTGTTGGAACATGTAATGATAATTATTGATTTTAACCAATTGAATAATACAGGAAACCAGGAGTTGAATAAGTAATACATACATAAAGGTTTGGTGAGGAATGTTATACTAATATAATTCTACAATACTTTTCCACAAAATGTTTATTAGTTACAAAGGGGAGAGAGCTATTTTATAGTGGAGAAGCCTGGACAATACCACCTTAATTAAATAACCGTAACAATGGAACAGTTTGAACCTGTGTGCCACTGGCTGGGAAACAAAAAGAACACAGTATCACTTCTGTGATATTCCTGTCAAATATGCATAAGCTTACTCTATTCAAGGGGAAAACATCAAGTAAATTCCAAATTGAGTTAACATTCCACAAAATAACCTCTTCAAAAAGGATCAAGTCTTACAAGAGTTGAAGGAATACTGAGAGAAACTTAGAGACTGAAGGGGAGTTAAAAGACATGATAACATATGATTCTAAACAGTCTTATTCTTCTTTTTTGCTATGGTGAAAATTATGAGGACAACTCGAGAAACTAATTGTGTCTCTGCATTAGATGGTAACAATATTAAGTTTCTGATTTTGATGGTTGTGTTGAAGTTATGTGGGAGAATGTCTGTCTTTGTAGGAGATATACACTAATCAGATGTGATGAGGTATCCAGTTGGCAATCTTTTCTTAATGGTTCATGATTTTAAAAAAAGTTTTCTTGCATTGAACTTGCAGTTTTTCTTTAAGTTTATGATTAGCTCAAAATTTCCAGTGTTCAAATAAAAAATGTGTGCAAAGTGCATCAAAGTTGTAATCTGAGTTGTGTTATTGGCTAATTTTAATATTATTCTAAGGAGTCTAATGAATTTTTTCCTAAAAGCTTTAAGTAGCCTTGAACTATCTGAGCTATTTATGATAATAACCTCTCTGGTATGAAAGGAGAATGAAAACTTTTTTGTGGTGAAGGAAAATAGAAGGATAGGTAGATTAATTGATTTTCTCTGCTTTAAATAATTGTTGTAGTCAAAAGTAAAATACAGGCTTCCTCATTTCCAAATCAGTTCCTCAGAGTATTTTATAACTTAAAATTATATCCAAATACCTTAACAGTTTGGGTACTGTATTCCTTGTTTATAAATGAGAGAGTTAAAGTATTCTCCAGCTCCATGATGTAGGTCGCACTATCTCTTTAGGGGCTCATGGATAGAACTACTGGAGTCTGGTATGATACTGTTACTATAAAGAAAACTCCCTAACAACAAAATGTCTCCCCTGTGGTCTGAAATTCCTCATGGTATATCCATTACATCGGATTAAGATTTCTTAAAGTGTCCTTTATAAAGTAGTGATCTTTTTTTTAAGGATCTTGTCAAATACATTAGAAAACTCTGGGTGAAACTGATTTCTTTACCCAGACTTTTCAAAACTGTTAAAATTCCAGAATGCTTTGTGATTGAATAAGAGAAATATATAATTCATTATTTCTCATACTTAGTTGCCCAGGCAACACTTTGAGGAGCACCTGGTGGAAGTATTGTTTAATGGAAAACATTTTGGGAAAGGCTGGATAAAGACCAAGTGCATCATTAGAGAAGAATGTAAATGAATCAATATCATATGTAAAATACTAGCTCAAAATTACTATTTTGTATCAGAAAGTAGTCCTGGAATAAAAGTTGGCAGTAGTTCTGCTCTTAAAAGCTCAGGCCATGGCTTATTCCAGTGGGAGGACAGACTCTACAGTAACACTGGGTCCAAAGTTTGAGCAGCCAACTGGTATCAGTGTCACATGGTGGAAAAAACACAGACTGGGAACCACATTGATTTGGGTTACAATCCAGGTTCTTTCAATTCCACGCTCCGTATTGTTGGTCAGCTCAGTAACCACTCTGAGTCTCAGTTTCTTCGTTGCCAAAATGGAGATAAATCAGTAATGATAATAACAGTAGTTGTAGTAGCTTATGTAGCACTTACAGCTAGGTACTGTTCTAATCACCTGATATATATTAGCTGGTTTGATCCTCACACACAAAAAAAATCACTTGAGATTTTCTTATTTCTATATAAAAAATTCTGACCATACAGGATTGTTGTGATGATTAGATAAAATACGTGAAATGACTGTTGCAGTGCCTGGGACAGACTGAGCACTTAGTAGATACTAATCCATCACCACTATCATCCTCCTCATGAGGGTCCTGGCTGCCAAGGATGTGTAGGCAGGGAAGAGATGGAGCTGAAGAGGGTGTGGTGGGCTATAAAAAGGAGACTGGAAGAGCACTATAGATAAATTTCAAATAGTTTTCACAGTCTTCCCTGTAGCAAATTGTGGCCATAGCTTCCCACTCTTTATTATTTTTACACACTTAAAATCTTAATTTTCTCCTATACCACACTGTCACTTTGAGCAAACAAATGTTTGTTTATCCACAGATCTGTTTTCTATTAAATGCTTACTATGCATGGGTAATAAACAGTATAAATAAAATATGCCAGATGATCATAACCACAGTAAAGAAAGTAAAGCAGTAGAGGCAGATAAAAAGTATAGGAGTGGGGGTGAGGTTAATTTTTATATACTTGTCTTCATTCTTCTCTACAATTACTGGAGATGAGTATAAACAGCAGAGAAAAAGATAAAAAGAGAAGAGATGGGGAGAAAGGGAAAGAATTAAGGTGTAAAACTGGTGATTGGCATTTAACTTTTGTTTTATTCATTCAGAAGAGTGGAGTGAAGCAAAACCTCCCTCAGTACCTGCAGTGCCCTTCTACCTTATGCATCTGGGAGCATTTTTTTTATTTTTTATTTTTTTTTATATGAACTTGTATGTATGTATGTATTTATTATTTTTTATGTTACCATGTGCCAGGTTCTTTTTTTTCCTTTCTTTTATTATGTTATGTTAATCACCATACCTTACATCATTAGTTTTTGATGTGGTGTTCCATGATTCATTGTTTGTGTATAACACCCAGTGCTCCGTTCAGTACGTGCCCTCTTTAATACCCATCACCAGGCTAACCCATCCCCCCACCACCCTCCCCTCTAGAACCCTCAGTTTGTTTCTCAGAGTCCATAGTCTCTCATGGTTCGTCTCCCCCTCCAATTTCCCCCCCTTCATTTTTCCCTTCCTGCTATCTTTTTTTTTTTTTTTTAACATATAATATATTATTTGTTTCAGAGGTACAGGTCTGTGATTCAACAGTCTTACACAATTCACAGCGCTCACCATAGCACATACCCTCCCCAATGTCTATCACCCAGCCACCGCCCCCCCAACTCCAGCAACCCTCAGTTTGTTTCCTGAGATTAAGAATTCCTCATATCAGTGAGGTCATATGATACATGTCTTTCTCTGATTGACTTAGTTCGCTCAGCATAATACCCTCCAGTTCCATCCACGTCATTGCAAATGGCAGGATTTCATTCCTTTTGATGGCTGCAAATAGTCCATTGTATATATATATGTGTGTGTGTGTGTGTGTGTGTGTGTGTGTGTATATATATATATGTATATACCACTTCTTTTTATCCATTCATCTGTTGATGGACATCTGGGCTCTTTCCATAGTTTGGCTATTGTGGACATTGCTGCTATAAACATTGGGGTGCATGTCCCCCTTCATATCACTACATTTGTATCTTTGGGGTAAATACCCAGTAGTGCAATTGCTGGGTCATAGGGTAGCTCTATTTTCAACTTTTTGAGGAGGTTCTACACATTTAATGCAATCCCTATCAAAATACCATCAACTTTTTTCAAAGAAATGGAACAAATAATCCTAAAATTTGTACGGAACCAGAAAAGACCCCAAATAGCCAGAAGAATGTTGAAAAAGAAAAGCAAAGCTGGTGACATCACAATTCTGGACTTCAAGTTTTAATACAAATCTGTAATCATCAAGACAGTATGATACTGGCACAAAAATAGACACATAGATCAATGGAACAGAATAGAGAGCCCAGAAATGGACCCTCAACTCTTTGGTCAACTAATCTTTTTTTTTTTTTAATTTTTTATTGTTATGTTTATCACCATAAATTACATCGTTAGTTTTTGATGTAGTGTTCCATGATTCATTGTGCATAACACCCAGTGCTCCATGCAGAACATGCCCTCTTTTTTTTTTTTTAAAGATTTTATTTATTTATTTCAGAGAGAGAGCACATGAGAGGGGGAGGGGCAGAGGGAGAAGCAGACTCCCTGCCGAGCAGGGAGCCCGATGAGGGACTCGATCCTGGGATTCCAGGATCATGACCTGAGCCGAAGGCAGTCGCTTAATCAACTGAGCCACCCAGGCGCCCCAGAACGTGCCCTCTTTAATACCCATCACCAGGCTAACCCATCCTCCCACCCCTCTCCCCTCTAGAACCCTCAGTTTGTTTTTCAGAGTCCATCATCTCTCATGGTTCGTCTCCCCCTCCGATTTCCCCCCCTTCATTTTTCCCCTCCTGCTATCTTCTTCTTCTTTTTTTTTTCTTAACATATATTGCATT
>NC_138373.1:56375440-56414253 GCF_054177405.1 Leptonychotes weddellii | reverse complement strand
AGAAAGTGGTCGCTTTTCTGTTCAGAGAGTTGTTGCTATTCTTTTCTTCGATCTGTTGAGTTTGTAGGTGTTCAGAAAGGTTTGATCCCTATCCAGCTGAATTCCTGAGACCAGACGAAATCCAGGTCTCCTACTCCTCTGCCATCTTGCTCCGCCCCCTCTCAACTAATCTTTGACAAAGCAGGAAAGAATGTCCAATGGAAAAAAGACAGTCTCTTTAACAAATGGTGTTGGGACAATTGGACAGCCACATGCAGAACAATGAAACTGGACCATTTCCTTACACCACACACAAAAAATAGACTCTAAATGGTTGAAAGACCTAAATGTGCGACAGGAGTCCATCAAAATCCTAGAGGAGAACACAGGCAGCAACCCTCTTCGACCTCAGCCGCAGCAACGTCTTCCTAGAAACATCGCCAAAGGCAAGGGAAGCAAGGACAAAAATGAACTATTGGGACTTGGATAAAAAAACAAGACCCATCGATATGCTGTATGCAAGAGACTCATTTTAGACCCAAGGACACCTCCAGATTTAAAGTGAGGGGCTGGGTGCATTTTTAAAAGGAGTATTCTGAAGCGTTGATTCAGAGTCACTCAGACATCTGATTCCGTTGACTTCTTCAGTTTTTCCATGGTCTTAGGTATTTGCTATCCTAATGCCTCACAAATGGCTAATATATTGCTGTGCTAAGCAGCGTTTCTGCTGTCAGCAGTGCACCAGCAAATTAAGTACCTCACAAAGGAATCATTGCATTGAATGGCACACACTGGACTGGTTACGTTCTCTTCCACTTTGGAATGACTTCACCTTCTCAGTTCCCAAGTGAAATAAAACTCCTTCCATCTGTGCTAGACTTGCATTCTGAAGGGGTTTTGGGATTTATGATTCTCAGAGATGGAAGGCAGGAGTGATGAAGCGCTAAGAAAATGTAAATTGCCACAGTGGCTTTTGAGTGGTTACTATTGATGGGGGAGTTAATTGCCTTTGTACTTCATTTTTAACTATTGAGCTTAACTGGAGACTGAAAAGTTGACAAAATTACAAAAAGGTTAGAGGAGAGCAAAATAAAAGAATGAGGAAAGAAATTGGAATTCAGAATAGTTTGACAGGAAATACCAACTCTTTTTATCATTACTATATTTGGTAGGATGATCGAACCTTTTTAAAATTTGTATTTCTTAGAAGTTTGTATATATTAAGTTATTACAATAACTCTATTAGTGGACATTCATGTTGAATGTACTGCTCTACTGTAATTAATAGTTTGGATGCTAGATAAGCCATTTTCTGAAACTGAAGACAAAGATTTAAAAAATGGCAGTGTCAACAGTGTGTCCTATAGAGAATACTAAAATATGTACAATTTGTCCCTCCAGTTTGGTTAGTCCATTGGTCTGAGGGTTAATTCACTTGAAACGTTCCAGAATATGAACATTTCTGTCTGGATTATTAAGGAAGAGAAACATATGCAGGCAGTACAAGGAATCCTCACAATTTTTTTTTTTTTTTAGATTTTATTTATTTATTTGAGAGAGAGAATGAGATAGAGAGCATGAGAGGGGGGAGGGTCAGAGGGAGAAGCAGACTCCCTGCTGAGCAGGGAGCCCGATGCGGGACTCGATCCTGGGACTCCAGGATCATGACCTGAGCCGAAGGCAGTTGCTTAACCAACTGAGCCACCCAGGCGCCCCTCACAATTTTTGATCCTAGAACTCATCTTTGGAACTATGATTGAAGAGAAAGTCTCAGATTCAGAGAGAAAGAGACCTGTTGATAAACTTTATTTATGCTAGTAGGAAATTGTTTGTAAATGTCAATAATAATACCTTATTAAATATATATTCCACTATGTAAATATTTGGTACCATATGTGTTTATTTGGTGGGAACATTTCTTTAGTTTCTGGAAATCTTGAAGAACATATTGATAACATAATGTACATTTAGAAGCTAATATGTCAGTAAACCAATAAAAGCTATTATAAATTTTTCTTTTTGTTCACAGAAATGAAATAATTAGTGTAGCATATTAAAGAAAAAAATGTGAATGACATTTTCTATATCTTAATTTAATAATAATTCCATGTATGATTACTTTTTATTTACCATTTCTAGCTCACTGGAAATGTTCTACGATCATTCTGCCTCGCGCTTTGGTTGAAAAGTTTGTTTTGCTTTGTTGTAGAATGTGCGTACTAAGATGTGTTTTATTTCCGTTACCTAGCTGCTGTCCAAATATTCAATAGTTTTCAGATTTTATGATTTGGATTTGTTAATCCAGCTCTCGGATCCCCACTGTGTCTCTCCCAAGGTGCAGCCCCAGAGGATAGTCTCTGTTACCTTTTACATACATTATCCAACCCCCTCTTTTCAAACACATGTAGGATTGTGTAACATCTGTGTTTTTCTCTTTAACTTTTTAAAATCTTTCTCTTCTAGCTAAGCTGTCCTTATACTTCTCTTTTGTATACCACACGCTTCCCTTACTTCTTATAATTGCTCCCTACAGTAATGGCTCATATTTATTGAAACAGAATTTTTATAATTGCTGAAAAAGCGCAGAAGCAAAGTCACATATACTGAAATTTAGCGTAAGGGAACTCAAATTTGGGGAGGTATTTCAATGCTCCTTTCTGATCCTTGGATAGTTTAATAAGTAGCTGTACAACAGAGACAGACCAAAATCGAAGAATACCAGGCTATCCTAGGGATACCATATAGGATTTTTAGTCTTGTGAGATTGATCCTATTATATCTTTGATATGAATGATATTTAGAAATTAGAACTTGGGAATATTTAGGAAACTGTTTATGGTCTTTGTTGGGGTTGAATTTTACTTTCTGACATCCTTAATTAAGAAAACCTTTCCTGGGGCACCTGGGTGGCTCAGATGGTTAAGCGTCTGCCCTCAGCTCAGGTCATGATCTCTGGGTCTTGGGATTGAGCCCCATGGTGGGCTCCCAGGTCAGTGGGGAGTCTGCTTCTCCCTCTTCCTCTGCCTCTCTCCCTGCTCATATTCTCTCTCTCTCTCTCTGTGTATCTCTCTGTCTCAAATGAATAAATAAAATCTTAAAAAAAGGAAAAAGAGAAAGCTTTCCTTCATAGATGAAACCACATTGACTCAATGATAAGTTGTTGACATTTGACTAATTGATATATGAATGGTTAAGGCCTTAACTTAGCTTTTGGAAAAACACCATTTTTTTTTAACTACCAAAGAGAATCAAGTAGAGTTGAATGGAATGCAGCAATCTACTCCATATTGGAAGGACACCCTGTTATGGCATACCACATTTGGTTCTATACTGAATGCCCAAATTATAATAAATAGTAATATAATGATAAATGTCTGTGTTTATTTTTAAAACTGTACCTTCTCTCTACTGCCTTAATAGTGTTTTCAGATCTTCAACAGAAAAGGGAAAGATAGAAAGGGAAGACCATCTTTTCTTAGATGGTGTGGTATGACGCATTTAGTCATATTCCCGGTAATTTTTTTCTTCGCTGAGTTAATTGTAGCACTCAGGTTACTTAGACAAATGTCACACTTTTCTACCAGTTAGTGTTGTTTTGGTGTGATCTACTGGTTCAGATCTATCTAAGCTTTATCATTATTAGAGGTAAAGATGAACAAGAGATTTCTATCTATGAACCCAGAGCAGAAAAACAGACTGATTTGAACATTACTCCATGAGATGTGGTAGCACATTAAAATGTGTAGGGAATAAAATGAACTGTAAGAAAGGCTGAAAGCAATGACTTTGAAGAGAAATCTCCACCACTGCCTATGGCTTTCATCAGTGTATCTGGCCTGTTTCATCCCAGGCTCTGCACTCCAAGGTAGAGACTTTGGTCATGCAGGTTCCACAGTTAAGATGTGACATTATTTGGAGAAGAACCCATTTTATCATGGTTCAGAAAACATCCTTTGTTCTCTGTGGGATTTGATTCAAAAGCATATGTGAGAGTGGCAGTATAGATTAAGACTAGCAGTGAATCTATAATTGTTGAAAAGGACATGGTGGTTTACTGTTTGCCCTGTTTTGTGTATGTTTGAAATATTCTATAAGAAAAGGTTAAAACAAAACAATATAAAAACAAAAAATGGAGTCAAAAAATAAAAAAGGAAAAACTCCTTTGTTAACATAATATTCCAAGAAGAAAGTGTATATATATATATATATAGTTCTGATGTTTTAAACTTCAGAGATTTGTAGAATATGTTTATCAAAAACACATAGGGGGCCTTTTGGCAAATGTATTTCTGGGGTTCTATCACTGGAAATTCCAATTTAGTAGATCTGAAGAGGGAAACAGATTTCCATGATTCTCATGTGCTGACAGGTTTGGGAACCGTTGCCACTGTTAACTGGCTGGATTATGTCATGGAACTCATTTTGGCAAAAACAGACTTCAGTAAAGATAAACAAAAGATAGAAAATGATAAAATTGGTGAAATCCACCAAGTTGATGAAATTGACAGTGTTTCTTAGAGTAGAACTATGACACTTTTTTATAGTTTTTACCCTGTGATGTTAGTTTCCTTAGAATGAGATATGGCAAGAATGTTAGAGTTCTATCATACCATGCTGCCTCTCTTCTCATCTTTTTTATAACTATATAAGTCTATTTAACTTCAAAGAGAACATTTAAATTTAAAATTAATTTTCAGGGCACCTGGGTGGCTCAGTTGTTTAAGTGTCCGACTTTGATTTCAGCTCAGGTCATGATCTCAGGGTCATGAGATTGAGTCCCATGTCAGGCTCTGTCCTCAGTGCAGAGTCTGCTTTGATTCTCTCTTATTCTCCCTCTGCTTCTCCCCCTTCCCCGTGTGCACTCTCTCTCTCTCAAATAATAAATAGATAAAATCTTAAATAAATTAATTTTCAATATTTAGTATTTCTCCTTATAACTTAAAAAAAATCAGGCTAATACTAGAAATAACATCTGTTTACCACAAAGGGAGGGTAGTTACTTACTCTCCATGTTAAGAATGTTTCCAGTACATTTTAGGGTTCCCCCAGCATAAGCTTCTAAAGATAGCTTGGAGCAGCAGGGGAAAGATGGGATGCCTGAGTAATTAATCCTTGCCTGACATTAACTGGGGTTTTGAGGAGGAACTGGCCATTTGAGAGCAAGTTTAGAGAAATGTGGCAAAAGGGGACTTCACTTTCTTAGGGTATGTAGGGTCATAGGACCTTCTAGATGAAAGGCATTCAAGGAATGTTGATGTTCATTGATTGTATTTTTTAATTTAAAGTTAGCATTAGAACATAACTCTTTCTCATGTGACTTTTCTATTTTCTCTAATTCTCATAACAACAAAAATCACACTTAATATTACTTGAGGTTTTAGAGGCCTAATATCCCAAGAAAATGGAGTAAATACTGTGGGCAAACAGGAACACATTAGAAATTTCTACTCATTGCCTATTAGCTAGGGAGTCAGTAGTTGTCTTAAATGCAGAATGGTTTGAATGGCCACACTTCTGTGGATAGCCCTTCTCTTGGTTCTTTTTTAGGTATCCCAGTGGTTCTCAAGTTTAATATGTAAAAGAATTACCTTATATAAGTGTATATACATATCTATATACTGTATTTTAAGGCAAATTTTCTTAATTTTAATTATATAACATTTGACTGCAGAGCTCATCCCATGTAGGATGTGAGTGCCGTGAGTGAGGTAGGTACTTATCCCACTGTAACTAAGTGATTGTGCAGAGACAGTAAAGAAGGGAGAATGACGACTGAAAATTGATTTTCACTGAAAAAGAAAAGAACAATTATTTACTAGTTTCTAAAGTCCCTCCAAATGAGAACTGTCCAAAAACATGTTAACTAAGCATATAAGCAGAAGTTATATATCAAAACATTTTACTCTCAAAGCACATGATGGGTGTTCAATTTTGCTAAGAGAAGATAGCACCAACTCTCTAATTGTGGGGTGATTTCCTGGAGCTTTGACAGAAAGAAAATCACTGGGAATGCATCTTATTTTATGTCATTTGGGTTTAGCTTCAAGTGTCCTGGGCCAAGTATAGACAGCCTAGAGACAGCCTGCTCCCTCTGTCTTGGTGGGGTTCCTCAAGTGCTACCTTTTTTTTTTTTTTTAACCTATACATTGTAGTTCAAATATAATAATGGTTCTTGTGGAGGAAATGCATTAGCTTCATTTATAAAAACATTTTAAGGAGAGTGATTTCCTACTAGAAATCAAAAGGGAGTATTTTACCTATAAAAAGCTAAAATGAAATTATTGAAAGGCAAAATAGGCTACTTGTATAAATTGACAACTAGAAATAGATTTATTTCAAGTTTTAGCTAATCATCATCATAATAATACCCCAAAAGTTTAGGATTAAACTAATCATTTTGTGGCTAGCAAAACATTTTTATGAACTTAAATAGGGAGTGTATTATGAGTAGAATTTGGAAGAAATATTAAAATAAGAACCCAAAATGGAACTCATTGTCAGTTGATTCTGTTATTGCAATTTACTCAAAATCTATAATTATCAATTTTTTTCTTACTGGAAACTTATCCTTTCCTACTTTGCTCAGTCTCCTGTCATTGTGAAGCTTTGATGCATCTGACAACAGAATTGACATCAGGAGTTCTGGGAAGTCCAGAGCTGTTGTGTCAGGTCAGTTTCAGTTTTAAATAAGCACTTCTGTTTCTTTCATATTATGCAAAAAATATGGTATCTGAAGGAAGCGAGGCCTAAATAGGAAGAACTTAAACCTTAGGTCAGACTTGGATTTCAGGTATATTTGTTTCTGAATAGCTGGATCATCTCAGACATTCAACTTCTGTGTGACCCAGTTCTCCTTATAAAGTGGCATAAATATTACCTCCTTTACTATTATATGAAATTCTTGTGAGAATAAAATAGATACTAGATGTGAAAAGCACAGTACAAGACAAATATATGAAAAGGAGATTTTTGACTCACTGCTTTTATACATTTGATTTTCTTTTCAAATTTTTAAAAAGCCAAAATCAAATGCACCTTCATTACTGATGTGCAGGTCAGGGAATGGGCAGGAATCAGTGTGAGGTTTAGGAAAGATCAGAACAAAAGGATCTATCTGATGGTGAACAGCTGGCTGAATAGAAAAGGTCCATGAAATCTTTTATTTTTTAAATAATTTTTCTCCACATTATTTTTTTAGAGAGAATATTGCACAAACCTCTAGGATACTGGAAGACCTCAAGTATTACAAATAATTGACTTATTCAGGCTATAAGTGAAGTCTACAGATTTTTGCAGTGTTATGTTTCTAGAACAGTCCAACACAAACTTTTGAGTTAATACTGAACAGAGAGAGAGCAAATGAGTGCTATACTTGGATTTTTTTTGGCATAAATACATGATTTACTAATGGCTAAAACTTGGTTCAATGCCAGAAATACAACTACATTCTTGCTATTAATATTTCATTACTCACTAATAGCTTTTTGCATAGGAATAGAAATTTCTGGGGTTACGAAGTAATGTAATAACAGTTCCTTTTGTTGATGTTATAAGGGATGGAATATTGTTTTTATAAATAACTGGTTGACTTTTTAATGTTATTCATAAATCTGACCTAAAATATCTCAACAGGGTAACTGGGATATTTCCTAGATTATCTATTAGAATAATATCTTCCACTGTTATAGCTGTATGGTCCTATGGAATTTTTCTAAACACAAGAGTTTAACCTTGTTGTTGATATTTTGTCCAGTAACTAAGACCTTCTCTCTAGATAATTACTACTCTCACTGTCCAGGGAGTTGCAGAATCTGAAGGAAAGCTATTCTAATAAGGCCTACTATTATTTTCTTAAAGCTTCTAGAATAGTTGTTATCATTTTGTTTACAGTTTATTGATAACCCAGTACCTTGGTTATGTCAGGTTTGCTTCTCTGAGACTAAGTCATTATATTGTTAAAAAAAAAAAACCTTGATATGTATCAGGAATTAGTTTTTTATAATGGGTGCCCTCTTAATAATCTTTTAAAATTGCCAGTCGTCAATATGGCTAAATGATTCCACCATTTACTAGTTGTGTCAGGACTATTATTATTAAATGTGAACATGGATAATTGTCATAGTGCTGTCATTGCAAAAGATATGATGTAGCTATATGTATATTTACTCAAATAGTTAAACAGGCAAAAAATTTAAAAAATGAATCTGTGTTTACCGATCCTATACAAGTAAGACAAAAAAGTGTGGATAAGCTAATCTATTTACTTGACCTTTTACATTTGAATTCTTTATGATTCTTTTTTTTTTTTTTAAAGATTTTATTTATTTATTTGAGAGAGAGAGTGAGAGAGAGAGAGAGAGAGCACAAGAGGGAGGAGCGGGAGAGGGAGAAGCAGACTCCCTGCTGAGCAGGGAGCCCGATGCGGGACTCGATCCGGGGACTCCAGGATCATGACCTGAGCCGAAGGCAGTCGCTCAACCAACTGAGCCACCCAGGCGCCCTGAATTCTTTATGATTCTTGCAAGATAAAAAATACATAGATAATAGAACCAGAGAGAATATTTTAAAACTAATAGCATTACAGATATTTTGAATGATACCTAAAAACCATTCATGTTGTGCTTCCTTTCCTGTGATTTAGTCAGCTGTTATAGTAGATACTTCTGGTTTCCTCAGAAACAACCATCCCTCTACCCCTCTTCCTCTTCCTTCTTAACAGAATTCTGATTCTATTCAGGTATCTGCTTACCCCTTAGAGACCAAGGTTAGATCCTGATAAATCTTAATTTGGTGCACTCGTCTATTCCCCTTGCCAGTAATTGGTTTTAAGTAAGGGTACGTTCTAGAGCAATAACTAATGAGACACAAGGGAAAGTCTGCTGAAAGGATTCTGAGAAATGTTTTATTTGTTCTAAAACAGAAAAGGTCCTCTTTTTGCTTCTGAACACTGTGATGCTTAGAACTGGTGTAGCCATCTTGTGATCATAAAGTCATAAGTTTCAAGACAAAATTGATACATGAAGATAGCAAGGCAGTAAGATGCAGCAAACTTAGGTCCTTGAAGAGATGTTAAGGCATTGAATTAACCAACATTGGATTTGCCAACCTCTTGGCTTCTTTTGTACAATAATAAATTCCTTAGTGATGTCATTTAGTTGACTCAGAATTTTCTGATATAGCTAAAAACATCCTGAATAATAAAAGCATCCTAAATATTATCTAAAAGCATCCTATATAATATTACTCATTGTATAGTTTTTTCTTATAATAGCATGTTAAAAATTATGTACATGGAAAATATAAGTAATTTATAACTATAAGGGTTCCATAGATACATAAATTCTTATACAGAATATTTTCTGAAAATATAGCATTTGACATCTTTCTCAAATAGAAGTAGGACCACTTCCCAAAATGATATCTTAGCAATACTTGACAATATTTGTTAACTTTGAAAATGTGTTAAAATTTTTAATTTTTAAAATTTATTTTTTAACTTTCAAAATTCTTTTACTATAAACATACCATATATACAGTAAACTACACAAATTACATTTGACACTAAAAAAGTTTTTAGCAGTTTTTATAAAATGAACACACTCATGTAAATCACCACCTAGATCAAGATATAGAATATTACTAGCTTCCCAAAAGTGTTCCCTGTGTTCCCCAGTCAACACCATCCCCTCATCCCAAGGGTAACCACTTTTATAACACTATAGATAAATTTTCCTGTTTTTGAATGTTATAAATTGCACTCTTTTGTGTCTGACTTCTTTTGTGTAACAGTTTGGAATATGAGATGCATCCATGTTATGTCTAGCAATAGCAGTTTATTTAATATTTATTTAGTATTCTATTATATGAATATGCCATAATCTATCCATTCTAATATGGACATTGGATTTTTGGCTACTATGAATCATGTAGCTATGAACATTCTCATATACATCTTTTGGTATATATATATTCATACCTTTCTGTTGAGTATATGATTAGATGTGGAATTGCTGGATCCTAAGGTAAATAAACTAATGTCCCTCTGCAGTAGATAATTGTCAAAGAGTTTTCTAAGGTGATCAATATATACTTTTGATCAATATATACTTCTACCAGCCATATATGAATATAAAATTTGCCCTACATGCTTGCCAACATATGATGTCAATTTTAATTTTAGCTTACCTGATATTATGTAGTGCTGTCTCATTGTAGTTCTAATTTTCATTTTTTAAATTCTTTATTCTTTTCATTTTTATTTATTAATTATTTTTTAGAGGCAGGGGGCAGGGAGGGAGAGTGGGGGAGAGAGAATCTTAAGCAGGCTCCACCCCCAGTGTAGAGCCTGACACAGGGCTTGATCTCATAACTCTAAGATCATGACCTGAGCCAAAATCAGGAGTTGGATGCTTCACTGACCGAGCCACCCAGGCGCCCCTTAACTTTACTTTTATTTATCAGTTCCCTCATAACTAATGAGGTTGATGCCTTTTTATATGTTCACTGGACATTTGGATATCCTCTTTTTTGAAATTCATATTTTAGTCTTTTAATATTTTTTCCAAAATGTGTTTTCTTTTTATTATTGATTTATAGAAATTTGTTTTATATTCAGGATACATGTCCTTTGTCAAATTCTGGTATTAAAATATTTTCTTTGCTTATATAGTTTGTCTTTTCACTCTGTTAATAATATCTTTGTGGAGAAAATAGGTTTTAGTTTTAATAAAGTCCAGTGTATCACTTTTTCTTTATAGTCGCTGTTTTTGTGTTGTGACTAAGAAATCTTTGCCTAAGATCTAAGGTCATGAAGACATTCTTCTCTGTTATCTTTAGAAGATTTATTATTTGTTTCATCTATTTGGAATTGACATTTATTTAGGTGTAAGTTGGGATAAAAGTACCTTGTCTCCATATGTATATTCAGTTGATCCCTGTGTTTTGCACATCAGGTGGATTTATATAGATCCATCTATGAGGTGGAGAAACAGAATATGAACTATGTAGAAAAGAGCTTAAGAAACAGAGAATACAGTGAGAATGTACAACATAGGTACAATTGAAGCCCTAGAGGAAGAGGAGAGACAGAATCAACTAAAAGCAATATTTAAGAAATAGTGACTGAGAATACTGATGAGAAACATCAAATCACAGAGTTTGGAAGTATCAACAACCTTAAGTAAGATAAACAAAAATCTGCAACTGTACATATAGTAGTATAATGGGAAAATCCAAATGCAAAGACAAAATCTTAAAAGTAGCCAGGGAAATAAACATTATAATTAAAGGAGCTACAGCAAGACTGACAGTAGACTTTTTATCATATAAGGTGGAAGCCAAAAGACAAT
This sequence comes from Leptonychotes weddellii, assembly GCF_054177405.1. Lineage (NCBI taxonomy): Eukaryota > Metazoa > Chordata > Mammalia > Carnivora > Phocidae > Leptonychotes > Leptonychotes weddellii. Next base: position 56,402,926 of record NC_138373.1, on the reverse strand, counting down.
GTAACAACATCTTCAGAATGCCAAAAGAAAATAAGTGCTGACTTAGAATGTTACATCTTTCATAAATGAAGTGAAATAAACACACTTTCAGACCAGCAATGACAAAAGTCATCATCGGAACAACACAAAGAAATTACCAAGTATTCTTCAGGCAGAGGGAAAATGATTCCAAATGGAAGTCTGGAGATAACAGGAAAAATTGAGGCAGAGAAAGATTGAACATGGGTAGATATAAATGAATATTAACTATACTAACCAACAGTAATAATGGGCTGTAAAAATATGCTAGAATATAAATTGTAAGGGAAGTTACTTGTCTATTTTAATGTTCATGTATTGTCTAGGAAGAAAATTTATATTAGATTTTGATAAATCAAGAATGGATATTGTAATATCTAGGGAAACATCTAAAGTAATATAAAAGGATGAATAACTATGAAGGTAACATATAGGAATACTGAAATAATAAAAAATGAATCCAAAAGAAGGGAATCAAGGAAAGAAGAAATAACATAGAAGGTATTTTATTGAAGATTCACTTGAGGTTGGAGTGCCCATCAGAATATCTGGGCCACCGTATTACCAGCAGTGGAAATTCCTTTGTTCTTTTTGACATAAGCAAACCAGTAATTTCCCCCTGTCTCATAAACCAGTATTTTTTTATTTTATTTTATTTATTTATTTGCGAGAAGGGGAGAGAGAGAGAGCACAAGCGGACAAGAGGGTCACAGCAGAGGGAGAAGCAGGCTCCGGTTGAGCAGGGAGCTCAATGCGGGGCTCTATCCCAGGACCCTGGGATCATGACCTGAGCTGAAGGCAGATGCTTAACTGACTGAGCCACGCAGGTACCCCTCATAAACCAGTATTTTTAGTATTCTTCTACCAAGTAATATTTGCTCTAGATTTTGGCCTGACACTGTCTTACAGATCTGTGCTAATCTTCTGGAGCATTTATCCAAAGTTCAATCCATCCTTAATGTGTTTTCTAAAAAAAAAAAACAAACAAAAAAACCCCACAAAAATGAAAATCTAAACATATGAATGATTTACTTTCTGATCCCCCTTCCCTTAAATGCCTCCTCTTTTCATAACCAGCTGTTATTAAGTGACAGAATTCTTGGTACCTAGTGCTCTTGAATTATTTTCTCCTCTAACATCGTCTTTAGTGATACAAATATACTCTACCTCCATATCTTCTTGAAATATGCAAAAATCTAGCATACACATCTGTCTGAGCATAATTTATTTTATTTTTTGGGTATTAGTTCTCTGTAATAGCATGTTAAATTACTTATAGGTTCTTATTTCTTCACTTAGACCTGAAGTGTATACCTTGTCTTTAGCCCTTTAATTACTGAAGGGATCATTTAAAAGCCTAGATACCAGCATGTTTGAGATTAGCCTCCACTTCTTACATCATTCCCTCTCCTGTTCCTTATTGTTTCTTCACCTGTGTAGTCTCTTGCCTTCTTTGGATCCTGATACTTACCTGATACTCTTTTTCTTTAATAACTCCCAGAGATGTGTTTTTCTAAATAACTGACCATTTTTGCAACTCTTACTTTTTACAATTCTATTTTTTTAATAAGAAAAGTAATTTAGTTTTGTTGTAAAATTTTAGAAGGAAGAGTAAATTGCCACAACAAAAATGAATAAAAAGCACTTGAATGTTACCATCCTAAGAGAATCATTATTAAAATTTTAGTGTATGTTCTTGGGGGAAAAGATGTAATTTTTTCTGTTGTTTCATATATTCTCACTGCCTTTGGAATCTTTTTTTTTTTTTTTTTTGCTGATTAATGTATAGGGACAGAGATTAGTTACTTATTTCCCATAGCTTTGTTGTATATAAATTGTAGTCTAAGAATGAGGACTAAGTTCTTTTATTTTTCCAAGTAAATCATAGTGTCTGTTGCAGGGCTCATGATTTTGCATACTTCTTCATTTTAATGCTCTCACAGAAGCTCAGTGCCTCTTGTTAAGAGAAGTTCCTGTTGCCAGCCTCAGCCCCAAGGGGAATATGTTAAGGATAAGTGGGTCTTGGGCTTTCTTCACCTACAGAAGGGATTGTATTTTCATGGGTCTTCTGATAGAATACTCATCAAGCCAAGTAAAGCATCAATGAAAATCTCTGATTTGAGCAAAATGAGACTCTTTAGGTGACTAGCAAACTTCTATTTTTATAGGAGAGTAAGATTTAGATCTTGGTCATATGGGATGAGTTTAATGTGCCTTGGCAGACCCTTTTAATCTGCCCAGGTATTAGAAATGAACATTGTTTGTCTCTTTAAGCAAACTATCCAAAACTTCTAAAATTTGATGTTTAGGCATTTTAAGAGGTAAAGGAAATTATGACTCTGGCTTCTAAATTTTGGCTTAATTGGAGGAGGAAGAGAGTAAGCAGATGACTAAAACCTGATAAGATTCCCAATTCATTTAATTTTGTTCAACTCACTTAAAATTGAATATAAAAGACCTGTTAGGACTACATCTGTTACTATCTGTATGTTCTTATGAAGATACTAAATTGCCTAAATCTGTTAGCATAATTCAATTATTCTGCTTACAGAGATGATATCACAAATTTTACACATATGACTTATTTGGTGTATGGTTCAAGTTTGGTCATAGAATCCTGGAGTTGGTGATCTTACAAGTCATCCCTGATTTATCAAAACCTTGTTTAATCATTTCTAAAATTTAGAATGCATAAAGATCATCTAAGGTGTTTATGAATAGTTCAAATCCCTGGTCTTAATTCCAAAGATAATTTGAATTAAATAGATCTAAATGTGTCCCATAAAGCTTGAAAAGCACCCATGACAATTCTTTTTTTTTTTTTTAAGATTTTATTTATTTATTCAAAAGAGAGAGGGAGAGAGAGCACAAGCAGGGGGAGCAGCAGGCAGAGGGAAGGGGAGAAGCAGGCTCTCCAGTGAGCAGAGAGCCTGATGTGGGGCTCGAACCCAGGACCCTGGGATCATGACCTGAGCCAAAGGCAGACGCTCAACTAACTGAGCCACCCAGGCGCCCCCACCCATGACAATTCTTAGGCAGGTGTTTTATGGACTATTTTTTAAAAACCATTGTTTAACTTATATTACTCCTAGCAGGTAATTATTTATCTTGCTAGAAGGTACATAAGTTCTATGGACTTAGGATCATTGAAAATTGTCAGCATGTTCCTAAGAAATAGAAAAAAATATATTATCATTTCACAGAAGAGGGAGGTGCTATTAAATTAGGTGTTTTACTTAAGATCATTATGCATATCTAGTTATAGGAGTTGGAATATACCTCACACCTCCTGCACTAATCTGAAGCTACTGGGTCACATTTGCCCCCCTTAGTATCTGAATTTCCATTATTGCTCTGTGCTTGACATTCTTCTCAAAAGAGACATTCATCAGAACTCATTGATTTAAAGGTTCAAGCAGCTGGAAATACTCTTCATATTGTGCAGCATTAAATTTAAAATAGATCTCTAAATATGAAGACATGGAGAATTCACTGGCAGTGGTTTTTTTTTGTGTTATTTTGTTGAGGCTGGCGATGAAATTAAGAACTAATTATCTTGATTTTTTAAAAAGAGGTTGCAGAATCTCATTCTCCACCTGGTTTATGGTTTAATCCATTCAAGATAAAACATTACAAATGCTTTATATTACAAAGTAAATGTCTAAACATAAAGCATTTACACCATCATTGACTAGAAATGCTAGTTCTATTCATAGTTACTGTATTCAAGTAATGCACCTGCATTCTTTGAAATGAATTCCATTTGCTGTACTTAATCCTGTCTTGAGATGGAAGCCAGTGTCCGTATTTGCCAGGTAAATAAGGACAAACTCCATCTGTCCTGTATTGCCACAGCAGACCATCTAACCTATCCCTCAGTGGTCCTGTCAGGCAACATTATGCAAACAGAGACAAAAAGGACCCTCCTGCTGGCTGACCAGTGGGAACTCTACTAAGCCTCTCTCTGATGGAAGCATTTTTCTTGCCCATCTTACTGTGTGGCAAGTCTCTTGACAAGATTTCTGACTTCTGTCATTGAAGTTAAAGACCTCTTTGTAGTACTTTGATCTCTTATGAAATCAGGCAACAAGAGTACCCTTTATGAATCCAAAGCCTAAGTCTGGAAAGGATCTGTTAGTCTCATAATTCTGTAATGTAGCCATTTGTATTTTTATGAATCATAAATTTGAACATAAGCCAGATTAAACTATTGCAAAGGAAAGAAGTAAAAGATTTGCTGTTTAAACATGAAGCAATATTAGCTCCAGTTTCATAATTGTTATAATTTATGATCATTAATAATCCAAATATACTAATGATGTTATAAATCTGTTTGTTTTTCTTTTGTTTTGTTTTTTGGAAGTCATTAGTATTAGCTATATTTATCTTGGGAAAATCAAAATTTGCTGGGTTCTATTGGTTTTCACCATAGTTTGTACTTCACCTATATCGGAGGTCTTAATAAGGGCTTTCTTTGTTTTACAGATAGGGAAACCAAAGCAGAGACAGCCCAAATAACTGATTCTATTCCAGAAAACCCCCAGAGGATATAACAATCCATTTTAGCATTGGGCAGCAACGCATTTGTAGGATGTAGTAATGCAGTGTCTAGAAAAGTGTTGGATTAAAACCCTGTGAGCAATTTGTGCTGCTTCTAGAGCATACTGAGCAGAAGGCATAATGAGATAATGAGGAAAGTGGAGTTTTAATGTAGCATATCTAAAGTCCCAGTCCTGGAGCTGAGCTGCTAACCCAAATCACTCCTAAATGGATTTAGCAAGGCTGTGCTTATATATGCAATGTATGATGAGAGTTATATTTTCACCAAATTATCCCTAAGAGTTTTAATAGCCATATTTTAAGTTCTTACAAAGCTCTCATGTTTCTGGGTGCTCTCATAATTACTTTATTTTGAACAAAGAAATATTGTTCTGGGAAGACAAAATAATTGGATATGACTTTATTCAATTTTAGCTTTAATGCTCATAAAATCACCTGACAGAGTAAAATTCACCAACCCACATTCCCTCCAAAAGGCAAAACCACCTTAACATAGATTTAGGAGTTATTCCTAACACCTCAAAATTATAAGTGTTCATTATAAGCAAACTGTCCTCTTTTGTATGTCTGAAAGAAATAGTGATTTTAAAAATCATTTTCATAAAAAAGAATTAAGCACACAAGATAACATTTCATTTTGTAAGTGTTTTCAGATGTACATTTAACTTGTCCAACTTTTTTCAGGTACATGTGTTCCCAATAGATTTCTTGGGTCTTTTTGTAAGGTATTCCATTCTTCCTATGGGGCATCTAGGTAAGAAAAGAAATCAAAATGCAGTTTGATAAATATACAGGGTATTGCATTTCTGAAGGCAAGACTGAATTCATCCTTTGTTTTGTTGCCTATAGAGACTTCATGTTGGGAAAAATTCCTGAAAAAAATGAAGAAAATAGATCAGAGTTTTGAGTTATAGAACTTGAACCTGCTCATTTCAACAACTAATGAAAGACCTAGATTCTCTTTTCTGGTATCCTCCAAGGGACCTGACACAGGGAGGGAAAAGCCTGGAGCATCAGATTAAGAACACAGATGTGTGGAGTCAGATATACCTAAGTTCAAATCCTGACTTGATTTTCATAAGTTGTGTAACAGAAAAATTACATAAGCTGCCTAAGACCCAGTTGTATCATCTTTAAATTAATAATTATAATTCCTACCTCATAGGGTTGTATTGAGGATTAACTGAGATGCTTGTGAAGTATTTAACATATCTAGTGCATGCATTAGTTTTCTATTGATGTTATAACAAATTACCACAAATTTAGTGGCTTAAAACAACACAAATTATAGGGGCACCTGGGTGGCTCGGTCGTTAAGCGTCTGCCTTCGGCTCAGGTCATGATCCCGGGGTCCTGGGATCGAGCCCCTCATCGGGCTCCCTGCTCGGTGGGAAGCCTGCTTCTCCCTCTCCCCCTGCTTGTGTTCCCTCTCTCACTGTGTCTCTCTCTGTCAAATAAATAAATAAAATCTTTAATGTGAATTGTGTAAGACTGTTGAATCACAGACCTGTACCTCTGAAACAAATAATGTATTATATGTTAAAAAAAAAGAAGAAGATAGTAGGAAGGGAAAAATGAAGGGGGGGAAATCGGAGGGGGAGATGAACCATGAGAGACTATGGACTCTGAGAAACAAACTGAGGTTCTAGAGGGAAGGGGGTGAGGGGATGGGTTAGCCGGGTGATGGGTATTAAAGAGGGCACGTATTGAATGGAGCACTGGGTGTTATACACGAACAATGAATCATGGGACACTACATCAAAAACTGGCGATGTAATGTATGGTGATTAACATAACATAATAAAGTAAAAAAATAAAACAACAACAACACAAATTATAATCTTATGGTTCTGTAGGTTAGAAGTCTAATATAGGTCTCACTGGGCTAGGTGTATTCTTTTTTGGAGGCTCTAGGAGAGACTGTTTTCTTGTCTCTTCTAGCTCCTAGAGGCCTTCCACATTTCTTGGTTCATGGTCCCCTCCCTTCATCTTCCAAGCAAGCAGTGCAGCATCTCTCTCACCCTTCGTTCATAGTCACACCTCCCTCTGACCACAGCCAGAAAAGCTTCTCCACTTTTAAGAATCTATATGATTATATTAGACCCACTCTGATAATCCAGGATAATCTCCCCGTCTCAGGGCCCTTAATTTAGTGACATGTGCTGAGTTCCTTTTACCACGTAAGGTAGCATTCATTGGCTCCAGGAATTAAGATGTGGATGTGTTTGGGGGGCCTACCACAGTTGCCTATTGCATTATTGGTAATATTAAATCCTATCATCATCATTGTGAAAGCCATCATTTCTGTCTTCATCATTTTGCATTTGGCATCTGTTAGGAGTTCAAAAATACTTGTGTCTTTTTTTCTTAAAGAAAGGACTGTTTAGAAAATTGGAAGACATTCTTTATGGAGTACAGATAATGGCATAGGCTACATATTTTAAGAATTCATTCATGTGTTATATTTTCCCAATATTTCTATATCTTTTTTCATAGTATTTTGCACTTTTCAGAAGAATCACAACATTTTGAAATTGAAAATAATGTTGGTGATTATATGGTCCAATTATAATTTTACAGAGAAAAAAGCTGAATAGGCAAGGTTAATAACCTGACTATAGTCATGCAGTTTGTTAGAGGCAGTGCCAGTGTGACAAGTGTAGTCTTTATTCACTCTGCCATGTTGTCCCTGCTGCCATCACTGTCAACATTCAATATTTTTGTGGGCCCTTTTGGGCCAAGCCTTTGGTGCAAATGTCTGTTGAAGGACCTTTGTGCCTATTGTGGTATGTGCATGCCTTCTCCTTCCATACTTCTTGGCTACCGTTCAGAGCTTTGGGCCGATGCTGCCTGAAAGCTGAGGAAGAGTTAATGCAGCTCTCTGAATTACTCTATTCTCTGGATTATTCTATTTTGAAAAATTATTTTCCTGAATTTTTTTATTCTCGACTTCTTTATTCAAAATTGTGATATATGAGTAGGTTATATCATTTTCATGTTTCAAGTGAGTGGAAAGAGGTGTTAGGCTGACTCCTGAAAATCTTAGGTAGAAGGCCTATATTTTAGGAAAAAAAAAAGACAAATGATATTTTAGGAAGGATGTAAGACCACATTATATACTGTCCATATACTAGAAAAAAAACAAGTTTATATTCTCATGAATAAGTGTTAAAATTTTGCATAAACAGGTTATAATATTAATGGCTAAGGATCTATAAATAGTACACTGGTGGATAAAGTTAATGGGGGAAATGCTGTTGGTCCTACCTAGCATCCATATTGCCAAGGAAATAGAAACTGAGCGCTTATCTTTTCTGGTGGAGCTAAAAGCAGATTGTTTTGGAGTGCACAGATAATGAGTCTGTAATGGCCTCCAAAAGTTCTCTCTTCTTTAATTAAATATAGATGATCTCCTCACCCTAATTGACAGGAGAGCCCCACATTTCAAGTTATGGACTGGGGGACTAAGATGTGTTATGTAAAAAGAAACTTCAGTTACAGGGCTCTTCAGGCCACTTGAAACTTGCTTTGAAGATTCACTCTAGTCAGGCAGCTGTTTAATTTATAAAATGTTAAATTCTAGGTTGGAGGGCACCTGGGTGGCTCAGTTGGTTAAGCAACTGCCTTCGGCTCAGGTCATGATCCTGGAGTCCCAGGATCAAGTCCCGCATCGGGCTCCCTGCTCAGCAGGGAGTCTGCTTCTCCCTCTCCCGCTCCCCCCTCTTGTGCTCTGTCTCTAAAATAAATAAATAAAAATCTTTAAAAAAAAAAAAATTCTAGGTTGGAGCCTAAAGAAAACCAATCAACCCGAATCCTGATGTTTCTCATTATTTCACTGTTGACATCCCAATTCTAAATGTCTGTGAACAGATGCATTAATTTCCTATTGCTAAGTAACAACACAAATTTATCAACTTAGCATTCTGGAGGTCAGAATTCTGCAATCAGTCTCACTGGTCTAAAGTCAAGATGTTAGCAGGACTATTTCCTTCTGGAGATGCTAGGAAAGAATCTTTTCACTTGCATTTTCCAGCCTCTGCAGACTTCCTACATTACTTTCTTATTGACCCTGTCTAGCATTACACCAGCCCCCACTTCTGTTGTCACATTTCTGTCCCTGACTCTAACCCTCCTGCCTCTCCCTTGCAAGGAGCATGTGATTATATTGGGCCCACGTGGATAATCTAGGATAAATTCCCCATCTCAACATCCTTAATCACATCTGCAAAATCTCTTTGCCAGATAAAGTAACATAGACATAGGCTTTGGTGGTTAGGATATGGACATCTTGGAAAGGAACGTTATGAGCCCACAGAAGTTACAACCACCCCAGGGTCCAGTGAAATCAAACTGGTGACGTTTTTTGGCAAGACTAAAGGAAAGCTGTGCTTGCCAACTTCATCTGGAAATTTTGCCAATGGAATAATACCATGGAAATCTGTGTTTATCTGCTTTGTGGAAGTAGTTTGACTTGTTGCAAAGATGATCCTGGTGACAATAAAAGTTGAATAAATTTGAATTATAAGGTGATAGAGGCTGAATTTTCATGTTTAGCTAATGAACTGCATCCAGGCCTACCTGACAAAAAGATGCATTAGAATAGGCTTTATCTTAACTGGGTTGACCCTAACTTGGAAAAATCAGTGTGGTATGGGGGATGATCTCTTTTATTAATAGCTATGTATTGTGAATATCCAGAAATTAATGCTTTTTAGTAAAATTCTTTATTTTTTTAATAAGATGGAGTAGTGGCCATAAAATTTTGCTGGCAGGGTTACAGTCAGTAGAAGACAATTGGAGAAATGGATTAACAGCACCCTTGGATTCCTTTTCTCTAGCTAACAGTACACTGACAATTTCTTTATCTGAATCCATCAGAATTCCTCTGAATCGCTATCTTGTTTTCCCTTCTCTTTAACCTGCCCTTTCACACGTGAGTGTAGTATTGAAGGTGCTGTTTGTAAAGCTACAACACCATTTTCTTGACTTAGCCCATTGGCCAGTTTTGTATACCAATTTTAAAACGATTAGGGCCAGGATCAGAAGTGGGGATGATAGAGACGGTGAGGGGGCGGAAGCTTTTTCATGTTTATATGTCAGGGAGTGGTGTATTGACAGGGAAGTCAAACTTTCTTATTTCCTAAAGGTTTTCTAAGAATTGGTTGCCTTGGAGACAGGACAGTACTTTCAGGATTAGATCTGAATCTTGGTGTCTGTTGATGACCTTTCCGCTATCTTTGCTAGGATTCAACCTCCTTTCTTTCCTTGTCTTCCTGTATAAAATAAGACTAAATGTTTTTATAGACATGTGCTCATCATAGTATTTTTATTTCCTGGACTTGAGTGTCTTCCATTCATTAATTTATTCATTCACTAATTCACTCAACAAATATTTGGTTGCCAGGGACTTATGAGTATGGTAAGATGTATAATAGAAATGTGACCAAAATGCTAAGAGAAAATAGCTCTCCCCAGGTGAGATGGAGAATCTTTCACAGCAGAGGTGACATCTGTGCACAGTCTGGAGACGGAACAAGTGTTAGCATCCTAACCCTGCGCTCACTGTAAATCTCCCCGAGGCACAAGGTATACCTGTGAAGAGAAGGCATTCTGGGGATTCTGTTTCAAACTTAGTTTTCTTTGTTTCAAATAGGGTGTTTATCATTTGAAATAAAAACATGACCTCTTTTTAAGGAATCTCCAACTAAGACAGACTGAAGGAGGGAGGGGTAAGCCAGCCTGTGTGATAGCTTCAGCAGAAGCCAGTGGGTGGCAGTGGTAGCAAGTAAACAACTTTATTTTCATGTGAAATTGTCCTGGGGAGCTGGGATGGAGGGTGGCAATGACTGTCCTGGGACACATAGTAAAACACCCAAATCAGACAGTACAGGATATAATGAAGGTCTGAGGGGATTTCAGGCTTCCTGAATTGGACCAAATGGTGTCATTATAAAAAAAAAAGGCCAAGGGACAAAGGCATAAAGGTAGCAGCTGTCTCCTTGCATTTTAATTCCCATTTAAGAAAAAATTAAATTTTTAAAAAAGATTTATTTATTTTAGAGAGAGCGAGTGTGTGAGAAGGGGGAGGGGCAGAGGGGGAGAGAAGCAGAGAAGCCGACTCCCTGCCAAGCGTGGAGCCAGATGCAGGGCTTGATCCCTGTACACTGAGCTCATGACCTGAGCCAAAATCAAAGAGTCAGAGGCTCAAAGGACTGAGCCACCTAGGTACTCCTTGAATTCCCATTTTTTATTTGTATCAGGTGGGGACTTGCTTCTGTGAAGGGTGATACCCTGGCCTGGTGCATTAAAGCTACCAATAAATTTCTTTCTTTTTTAATATGGGAAAGTAGCCATTGCTCAGAACCACTCAGATACCTAAGTCACCACACCTCCCCATATTGGCTTCTTGGTCAGAAACCCCTGGATCTCCTCAACTAAAAGCAGACCTTTGGATCTGCAGGGGACCTCCAGGCCCATGCTTTTGTACTGTGGCGGCCTTTGTTCTGATGATTTGGTATCAATGCCATACTGGGCATTAAATATTTTTAATTTCAGTCCAGTGAAACTTAGTTAAGACCTTCAATTAGTTAGTGAAAAACTAACATTGCTAGCTTCACAGCAAGCTCAGCAATGTCCTACAACTGAGTAGGGCAGTCCTTGAATTGTGTCAGAGAAAAAAAGGGAATCTTTGGGCACTTGGGTGGCTCAGTTGGTTAAGCAACTGCCTTCAGCTCAGGTCATGATCCTGGAGTTCCAGGATCGAGTCCCGCATCGGTCTCCCTGCTGAGCAGGGAGTGTGCTTCTCCCTTTGACCCTCCCCCCCTCTCATGCTCTCTCTCTCATTCTCTCTCTCAAATAAATAAATAAAATCTTAAAAAAAAAAAAGGGAATCTTTGAGGTAGCAATTGAAAATAAAGAAATTTATGCAAAATTCTTTTATATTTCTTGGTATTCACCCTTGCTTTAAAATGGTATCTCAATTTCTAGAACCTTTTTTTGTAGAGTAGAAGCTTGTTTATATGTTTATATTAATACAGTTTTAATAAGTGTATAGTATTAAGCATAAAAGACAAATACGGCTTTGCTTTTGGTTGCTTCTGTCTTTTCAACTATCAGAGCCTAATGCAATACTAAAGACTCAAATTAGCCATTCTTAAAAACCTACCCTGCCATTAGAGATGCTTGTTCCAGATTAAAAGCACAGGTTCTGGAGAGCTCTTCTATTTCTAAGAGGATATATGGTCAAAGAAATAGATAAAAATATGAAACATATGACATGTACAGTGCTAGAAAGATGAGAAGAGGTAATCTGAAGTGGTTGTTTGTAAACTAATTTTCTGTAGCTTTGCTTGTATTTCTTCATGTCCTTAGTATTACAGAGTTGCTATGATAATACTTCTTCAGTTAAACAACCTTGTTAAAATCCTGCAAGAGCAATGATGACTAAAACTATGTACAATTTAGGGGAAATAGATTTCTACTGTTGAATACTTTGTTCTCTGAGAAAATCCAATTTTTTATTAAATAGCTAATTTTTGTAGTACTTAAGCTTATTATTTAACATTCTGTACACTTGGTATTTAAAAAGTACTTAGTACAATGATTACTTATTTACTACACCTTACTTTGTAAGGCAGATTTAGCCTAATCAGAATTGTTCAATATAGCAATATAGTGTTTTAAACCACTAAAAGTTTCCATTACTGACTTTTTATAATAAAAATTGGCATCATAGTCTTAAAATGAAATGTAAGATTTAGAGTTTTGAACAGTTGCCTCCTTACTCACCGTTACGCTTCCTGTATCTTATTGTGGGATTGGAAGAGGATCTTCCCTTCACTACTAAATAATGGAATTTCCTCTGACAGAAGGCTCAAAAATATTAAAGTGGTGATCTACTAATGTCCAGTTAATCTTTTCAAGCATATAGAGTAAAAAATTTTAATTCAATAGTAAAGTGTTTCCATTTGTGAAAATCCCTGAATATCTTGCTTCAATTGCTGCAGTGACTTAGGCTCTATATAGGAAACTAAGTATATGTTTTTATGTAAAAAACTGAGTATTTTCTTCATCTGGTTATTCTCATGTTAAAATATATTGTGAGTGTTTAACAATCTTTTTGTTAAAAAGTGATCATCATGATCATATTTGGTTCCTTTTCTTAACTCCAAATATAAATTTTCTTATATAAGAAAAAATTGATCTAATTAACATTTGTGACTGATCATTTGTTCATTTAATATGCTCACACTTTTTATACTTAACAAATGCAGTTCTTACCTGTTATCATTGGAACTTTAATACCAGTTTTGTGTTAACAAATTGTAAGAAGTCATATTTTCTTCATGAAGTTTAGCATTATTTACAACTTCAGTAATTGGTGAATCATACTTCATTTCTGTGAGAAAAATCAAGAAATCATTGTCATTTTTCAGATGTCTGATCTTCATTTTCCAGTGGGAAAACAAGTTGCTGTCTATATTTAAATTGAAAATCTTAGATGTACTAGGGAAATAACTGGTGAAATACCAGTTTTTACCAAGCTGGTAAAATATTTTGGTCATGGATTATTTTCTAGAATTTTAAAATCAGGTTGGGAGCCATACCAGCATTCTTCTAGTCCAAACCATTTATCTGGTTTTTGTTTCTTTTTCAGAACATCTTTCATAAGTGCTTAACTACTAAAGCATGAAACTTGTAAGGACAGAGAACTCACCACATATTTGTATTTGACCATGTTTTACTAATAGATGTTCTTTTATATTGAGCCAAAATGTAGTTTCATTCAGTAGAAGTAACCCCTTTGTGGTGAGTTGAAGGATTTGGGGACAGATCAAAGAAAAAACATAACCATGAGGTGACAAGAACACAGAATGTGCTTTATTTGGGTGTCTCTTGGACAGTCACATGAGAGAAATCTCTCACAGTAGACTTTCCAAAGTCAGCAGGGCAGGGTCACCACTCAAAAGGAGAAGTCAAGAGAATCCCTGGGAGAAAAGGGACTTAATGTGTATAGGTGATGTTGCTCAGTTGCAAGATGGGAAGTCTCTGGATGAGAGAGTTCCAAAGGGCAGCAGAGGCTTGGGATCTTTTATAGGATCAGAGTTTGTCTAAATTGCGACTAGCAGGTGTTGGATGCAGTTTAGCAGGTATGCAAAGCAGGCAGGCCCTAAATGGCTAAAAATATGCTTATTTGGGCAATATTTAAAGTGATTGATATATAAAAATCTGAGTTTGGCTTTGGTGGGTTTGAACTAATTGTGAACCTGATGTAAACCAGTATAACATAGGCCCAATATAAAGGAACCATCTTTAGCTCATTTATATAACACCCTTAGCAGTGATTAGAGAAATATTTTAATATATTGGCACAATACAGATATATACAGCTCTGTATGATCTTAAAGTTTTTAAGACAGTGATCATGTCTTTAATGAGTCTTTCTTTTTCTCTGACTTAAGTATTTCTGATTTCTCCAAATTTAACTTGTATAATACTCTCCTGAGCTTTCTTTTATTTCCTTTATTTACAGTTTATTTTCTTAAAACGTACAGTCCAACGGTTTTTAATATATTCAGAGAGTTGTAAAACCATCACTACTATCTAATTCCAGAGTATTTTTGTCACTCCAAAAGAAAAGCCATACCCTTTAGTGGCCATACTTCATTACCCTCTTTCTTTAGCCTTTGGAACTACTAATCTACTTTCTGTCTCTATGAATTTGCCTATTTTGGCTATTTCATATAAATGGAATCATACGGTGTGTGGCCTTTTATGCCTGGTTTCATTCACTTAGAAATCATCCATGTTGTAGTATGTATAAGTATTTTATTCCTTTTTATGGCTGAATGTTCCACTGTATGGATATATTCCATTTTATTTATCCATTCACCAGATGATGGACATTTGGATTATTTTTACTTTTGGGCTATTATGAATAACTCTGCTATGAACATTTGAATACAAGTTTTTGTGTGAAAATATATTTTCAGTTCTCTTGGGTATATACCTAGGAATGGAACTGCCAGATCATACTGTAAGTCTATTTTTAACTTCGAGGAACCCCAAACTGTTCCCCACAATGAATACATCATTTTACATTTCCATCAGCAAGGTATGAGTTTCAGTTTCTTTACATCTTGTCAATGTTTGCTATTGTCTGTCTTTTTTTGATTATAATTATCCTGGTGCATATGAACTGGTATCTCATTGTGGTTTTGATTTACATTTCCCCAGTAACTAATGATGTTGAGCATCTTTTCATGTGTTTATTGGCTTTTGGTATATCTTTTTTTGGAGAAATATCTACTCAGATTCTTTGCCATGTTTTTCATTGGATTTTTTTTTATTGTTGAGTTGTTAGAGTTCTTATGTATCCTAGATACAATTTTCTTATCAGTTTTATGATTTGCAAGTATTTTGTCCCATTCTGTGAGTTGTCTTTTCACTTTATTGATGATATTTTTTGATGTCCAAATTTTTTAATTTTTGAAGTCCAATTTATTTTTTCTTTTGTTTTTCACCTTTTTGGGGTCATATTTAAGGATAGATTTACAAATCCAAGGTCATAAATATTTACCCCATATTTTTAAAAATATTTTTGTAGTTTTAGGTTTTTGATTCATTTTGAGTTAATTTTTGTATATGGTATGAGATAGGAATGTATCTTTATTCTTTTGCATGTGAATATCCAGTTACCATAGCACAATTTATTGAAAAGTCCATTCTTTCCCTTCATTGATTTATATTGGTACCCTAATCAAAAAATCACTTGATCATAAATATAATTCTTTATTTCTTGACTCTTTAATCCTTTTCCTTTGATGTATATGTCTATTTATATGTCAGTACCACACTCTTGATTACTGTAGCTCTGTAGTAAGTTTGAAATCAGGAAGTGGGGGTATTCCAACTCTGGTTTTCTTTTTTCAAGATTGTTTTTGCTATTCTGGGTTCCTTAAATTTCCCTAAGAATTTTAAGATCAATTTGTCAGTTCTGAAAAAAAGGTACCTGGGATTTTGGTAGGGATTTTGTTGACTCTGCAGATCAATTTGAGTAGTATTGTCATCTTTGAACCATGAAAGACTATGGACTCTGAGAAACAAACTGAGGGTTCTAGAGGGGAGGGGGTGGGGGGATGGGTTAGCCTGGTGATGGGTATTAAAGAGGGCACGTATTGAATGGAGCACTGGGTGTTATACGCAAACAATGAATCATGGAACACTACATCAAAAACTAATGATGTAATGTATGGTGATTAACATAACATAATAAAAATAAATAAATAAATAAATGAGTAGTATTCTCATCTTAACAATAATAGGTATCCAAACATGAGTATAGGATGTCTTTCCATTTATTTAGGTCTTCTTTAATTTTTTTTCAGCAATGGTTTCTGGTTTCCAGAATACAAGTTTTGTACTTATTAAATATATTCCTAAGTATTCTTTTTGATAACTATTACAGATCCATTTTTTCTTATAATTTTTTATCATTGCTGAATTAATTTATTAATCCTAATATTTTTTGTTGTTTATTAATCCTAATATTTTTTGTTGTTGTTTCCTTAGGATTTTCTATATATAAGATGAGGTCAGCTGCAAGTAGTTTGACTTCTTCCATTTCAATCTGGATGCTCTTTTCTTTCTTCCTTTTTTTTTTTGCCAGTCACCCTGGCTAGAACTTCCAGTACAACGTTGAGTGGAAGTGGTGTTTTGCTAAGCAGAAAGCTTTCAGTCTTTCACATTAACATTACTGGGTTTTTCATAGATATCTTTTATTATTAAGTTGAGGGAATTTTCTTATATTCCTAGTTTGTTTTTTCTTTTTATCATGACATTTCATTTTGCCAAATGTTTTTTCTATGTTTATTGATAAGATCTTTGTTTTTGTGGCCTTTGTCTTTATTAATATGATACATTAAATTGATTTCAGAAGTTGAACCAACCTTGTATTCTTGGAATAAATTGCACATAATCATGGTATATATTTCTTTTTAGTATTCACTGGATTTAATTTGATAGTATTTTGTTGAGGATTGTTGTGTCTGTGAATTAACAGGTATTGATCTGTTTTTCTTGTGTTATCTTTGATTTTTGGTATCAGGGTAATACTGGACTCCTAAAATGAGTTTGGATGTATTTTGTCCTCTTTTGTGGTTAGAAGAGTTTGGGAAGGATTAGTGTTAATTATTCTCTAAAGGTTTGGTAAAATTTACCAGTAAAGATGTCTTGGCCTGTGCTTTTTATTGTGGGTAATATTTTGGATTAATTAATTCAATCTCTTGTTATAGATGTAATTCGATTTCTGTTTCTTTTTAAGTCAACTTTGGTAGTTCTTGTTTTTGTAGGAATTATTCTATTTCATCTAGGCTTTCTAATTTGCTTGTATACACTTGTTCATAATATACATTTATAATCCTTTTTATTTCTATAAGGTTGGTAGTAATGTTTCTGCTTTTATTCTTGATTTTACTAGTTTCAGTCTTTTCTCTTTTTTTTCTTTTATTGGTCAATCTAGCTAATGATTTGCTGATTTTGTTGATCTTTTCAAAGAACCAACATTCAGTTTTGTTGATCTTTTCTATTTTTAAAAAATGTCTGTTTCATTAATTTCCACTCTAATATCTATTCTTTTCTTTCTTCTCCCTATTTTGTGTTTTAATTTCCTCATCTCTTCTAGCTTCTTGTTAGACATTTATATTATTAATTTGAAGTCTTCAGTTTTTTAAAGATTTTATTTATTTATTTGTCAGAGAGAGAGAGCACAAGCCTGGAGAGTTGCCAGCAGAGGGAGCGGCAGGCTCCCTGCTGAGCAAGGAGCCGATGCGGAGCTCCATCCCAGGACCCTGGGATCAGGACCTGAGCCGAAGGCAGATGCTTAACCGACTGAGCCACCCAGGCGTCCCATGAAATCTTTATTTTTAATATAAGCATTTACAGCTATATATTTTCCTTTATACACCATCTAGGTATATCCTCTATGTTTTGGTATGCTGTTTTCATTTTTATTTATCTCAGTGTATCTACTTTATGATATTTTCCTTCACTGATTGTGTTTTTTAATTTCCACTTACTTGTGAATTTCCAAATTTTCTTGTGTTATTGATTTTTTATTTCATTTCATTTTGGTCAGAGAACATATTTTGTATAATTTAAATCCTTTTATGTTTATTGAGATTTGTTTTATGGCCTACCATATTGTTTATCATGGAGAATGTCTCGTGCACTTGAGAAGAGTGTGTATTCTACACCTGTTGGATGGACTATTTCCCAGATGTCTCTTAGCTCTGGTTGGTTTATAATGTTCAAGTCATTTATTTTCCTCTTGGTCTTCTGTCTGGTTGTTCTATTTATTATTGAAAGTGGAGCATTGAAGTCTCCTACTATTATTGAATTTTTTGTTTCTTCTTTCAATTTTGTCAGTTTTTGCTTCATATATTTTGGGACTGTATTTTTAGGTGCATGCCTGTTAATAACTGTTACATTTTCTTAATATATTGATTTTTTTTTCCTTATAAACTATCCTTCTTTGTTTCCAGTACCAGCTTTTATTTTAAATTATATAATATCTGATATTAGTACAGCAACACCAGTTCTCTTTTGCTTACTAATTTAATGGTATACTTTTTCTGTCCTTTTATTTTCAACCTATTTATGTTTGAATCTAAAGTGTGCCTCTTTTTTAAAATTATTTGAGCATAGTTGACACACAAGGTTACATTAGTTTCAGGTGTATAACTTAGTGATTTGACAAGTTTATACATTATGCTATGTTCACAAGTGTCGCTACCATCTGTCCAGTTATATCACTGCTACAATGCCATTTATTGTATTCCTAATGCTGTACCTTTTATTCCATGACTTATTCATTCCATAACTGGAAGCCTGAAATCCTCTCTCCCTCATATCCATTTCGCCCAACCCCCCATCACCCTCCCCTCTGGCAATTTTCAGTTTGTCCTCTGCTTTTTGTTTATTCATTTCTAAATTCTCTTTATGAGTGAAATCATATGACATTTGTCTTTCTCAGTCTTAGCATAATACCCTCTAGGTCCATTCATGTTGTCTCAAAAGGCATGATCTCATCCTTTTTATGGCTGCATGATGTTCCATTGCATCTGTACACCGCATTTTCCTTATCCATTCATCTATTGATGGACACTTAGGTTGCTTCCATATCTTGGTTATTGTAAATAATGCTGCAGTAAGCATAGGGGTGCCTCTTGTGTACCTGTTATGTACAACCTGTAGTTGAAGCATGGGGTTTTTTTGTGGAGGAAGGAAATCATTCCTTTTTGTATCTCTTCAATTTGACTATACAATCTCTCTTTAAACTGATGTTTTAAATTGTATATGAATAATCCATATGTGAATGATTATAGATTCTATGTTACTTTATTACTGTTAACGCAGCCAAAGTTTGTTTTAGTATTTTTGGCAGCCACATCAATTTGGCAACTTATGTGGCTGGTTTCTGTAAATCTAATCAAAGGACCCTATATTTCTTTGTTAAATTTTGTTTTGTTTTACTTAACCTATTGTCTTCTCAATATCTGCTTTTAGTAAATTTAATCTTACTAGTAAATTCATCTAGTAAATTCAGTATCACTCCAGTGATGATGATTGTGATGAGTTCTAATATTTAATGAATACGAATGGACATTCTGTACATCTAATCTGAACGCCACTCAGCCATGTGTTAGATAGGTGACCTGAGGCAAGTTACGTAACCTGTCTACCCCAGTCTCCTCGTCTGTAAAATGAGGATGATGGTAATCAATCACATGTAGCTCCCTGGGTTGCTTTGAGGATTAAATAAAATAATATTTATAAAGCGTTTAGAAATAATGCCTAACATAAACATCATATAAGTATTTGTAAAATGAAATAATGTATTCTGTGAACTAGAGAAGACATTATTATTCCCATTTTGTGTGTAAGGAAAATAGGATTTAAAGAGATTGAGTAATTTCCCCAAGGTTCCATTGCTATTAATTAGTGACTCTGGGACTTGAACTAAAGTGCCTCACTCCAAAGTCCATGTCCTTGACCACTAATTCTCCAATATTGTCCTCTTAATGCTTCATCCAAACAATTGTTAAACACATTAAAGAAAATACTGCCAAGAGCAGAGGCCTTAGAATGCATTGCCATAAATTTCCTTTCATTAATCAGAGCCCCTTTTCATGATTACCCAATAATATCTCCAAAACTTTTTACATTTCTCCATGAATTAAAAAAATCTAATAAAAATAATGGAAAATTCTTTGGTGTAATTGATATGTATGCCTTCTCTGTATTGCCCTGATTGGCCATTGCAGACATTCTCTCAAAAAGGAAATGAGGGTACTATAAAGTTTTAAACTCTTAGTGCTAATGCTTATTAACCCTGTGTTCCTTAAAGGGATTTGTTTTCTGATTCTGTAGTCAAATTGGTACTTTTTAGAACTTCTCGAGACACCTGGGTGGCTTAGTCAGTTAAACACCTGCCTCGGGCTCGAGTCAGAATCCCAGAGTTCTGGGATCAAGTCCCAGGTCTGGCTCCTTGCTTAGCAGGGAGCCTGCTTCTCCCTTTGCTTGCTGCTCCCCCCTGCTTGTGCATGCTCTCTCTCTCTTTCTCTGACAAATAAGTAAAATCTTTTAAAAAAATAGAACCTCCTAGTGTTCCTGAATGTCTTTATTTTCTGAAGTTTATGTATGTTTTATTGTATAATTTTTCCTTCTGCCGTCCTTTTTATCATTTTTAAAGTTTTTATTAAATTCCAGTTAGTTGACATACAATGTAATATTAGTTTCAAGTATACAAGTATTCAGCACTGCCATATGACACCTGGTGCTCATCGCAAGTGCCCTCTTTCATCCTCATCACCTATTTCACCCATCCCCCCACCCACCTCCACTCTGGTAACCATCAGTTTGTTCTCTATAGTTAAGAGTCTGTTTCTTGGTTTTCCTCTCTTCCTACCCCCTCCCCATGTTCATTTGTTTTGTTTCTTAATTCCACTTATGAGTGAAATTACATGGTATTTGTCTTTTTCTGACTATTTCACTTAGCCTAATACACTCTAGCTCCATCCTTGTCATTGCCAATTTTCATTCTTTTTATGGCTGAGTAATATTCCATTATATATACATACCACATCTCTTTATCCATTCTTTATCCAAACACTTGGGCTGTTTCCATAGTTTGGCTATTGTAAATAATGCTCCTGTAAACATCGGGGTGCATCTATCTCTTTGAATTAGTATTTTTGTATCCTTTGGGTAAATACCTAATAGTGCAATTGCTGGATGGTAGGGTAGTTCTATTTTTAACTTTTTGAGGAACCTCCATACTGTTTTCCAGAGTGTCTGCATCAGTTTGCATTCCCACCAACAGTGTAAGAGGGTTCTCCTCACCAGCACCTGTTGTTTCTTGTGTTGTTGATTTTATCCATTCTAATAGGTATGAGGTGATATCTCATTGTAGTTTTGATTTGTATTTCCCTGATGATGAGTGATGTTGAGCATCTTTTCATATGTTTTTTGGTCATCTGTCTGTCTTCTTTGGAAAAATGTCCATTCGTGTCTTCTGCACATTTTTTAGTTGGATTATTCATATTTTGGGTGTTGAGTTTTAGAAGTTGTTTATATATTTTGGATACTAACCTTTATCAGATATGTCATTTGTAAAATATCTTCTCGCATTCTGTGGGTTGCCTTTTAGTTTTGTTAATTGTTTCCTTCACTGTGCAGCATTTTATCTTGATGTAGTCCCAATAGTTTAGTTCTGCTTTTGATTTCTTTGCCTTAGGAGACATATCTAGAAAGAATTTGCCATGGCTAATGTTAGATTACTGTCTGGATTTTTATGGTTTCATAAAATCTCCTCTAGCATTTTTATGGTTTCATATCTCACATTTAGGTCTTTAATCCATTTTGAATTTATTTTTGTGTATGGTGCAAAAAGTGGTCCAGTTTCACTCTTTTGCATGTTGCTATCCAGTTTTCCCAACACTATTAGTTGAAGAGACTGTCTTTTTAGCATTGTATATTCTTTCCTGCTTTGTGAAAGATTAATTAACCATATAGTGTGGGTTCTGTTCTGTGTTTTCTATTCTGTTCTATTGATCTAAGTGTTTTTTGTGCCAATACCATACTGTTTTGATCACCACAGCTTTGTAATATAACTTGAAGTTCAGAATGTGATGCCTCCAGCTTTGCTTTTCTTTTTCAAGGCCTTCTGTTTTAAAAAGTCTTTCTTCTTAAAGTCTAGGGTACATGTCAATTATAGTTGACATTTTGACTCACAGATGCTAGGAATGATAAGATGATGTAGTTACTTTATATTTCCATCCAAATGTTTTTTGTTGGTTAGAATTAGGTTCAGAGCAGCAGGTAAGGTAAAAGCATACTAAAGTTCTATGATTTTAAAGAGTGTATGAAGGGCTTTGAATATTATATCATAGAGATTATTTAGAGGAGCTTATTTTAATTATAAACTAAAGAAGGCTTATAATTAATGTTTTAATTGTCTGTGTAAAAATGTATATTCCTAAAGTACTTGAAAGCATTTTTATGTGTTAAATATTTACTTAAAAGCTGTCCTATTTAGGGAAAAAAACTTTTATTTTTTTGTGGTTCAATAATGAACTAAGGACATTCATGCATCTTGAAACTTTTTCTAGAATAAGATAAATTGTTTAAAGAATCTTGCATGTTTTTCAGCTAAGAATGATAGCAATTATACCAATTAAAATGATTTTCTTTGTGAATGATAAATAATATTTTATTTTTTTCTCCTCATAAAAGAAAAGCTCACTGCCACTTGAGAATATAGCATTTAGTTTTGATTTAGCATTTAATAGGCAGTGCGGTTCCTGGCTTTTGGCTTAAGCCCTATGCCCTTTATTCTTTAGCTGATTTGCTAATTACGATTGAAAATCCTCTGAAGTTTCACTGGGGAAATGCAAATGTACATTCAGATTCTAAGTACTTGAGAGGCAGCCAAGTACTGAGTGCATGCAAACACATTCTGAATTTTACACAATTTTTTATATATTTACTTTTAATGTCCAGAGGCTTCCTTCTTCATCATCAGTATATAGATCCCTTCTCTTTTAGCAAAAATGGAATGAACAGAATGTTCTGATTCTTTCAAATAAATCAAAATAAAAAATAGAATTTCTTTAATAGGTGAAAGAGAAGGGAGCTAAAAGATTTGTGGGGGGAGGCAGAAGTGTGGCATAATATTAATTTTTAATTTTTTTTGAAATAAAAATTGTTGCGGGGTGCCTGGGTGGCTTAGTTGGTTAAGCAACTGCCTTCAGCTCAGGTCATGATCCTGGGGTCCTGGGATCGAGCCCCATATCAAGCCCCACATCACGCTCCCTTCTTGGTGGGGAATCTGCTTCTCCCTCTCCCTCTGCCTCTGCCCATACAGTCCCTCTCTCTCTCAAATAAGTAAAATATTTAAAAAAAAAAAAGAAAAGGCATTGCATAAAAGGACAGAATCATAAGTATACAGCACAATGAATTGTCACAAAGGGAACACGCTTTTGTAAATACCACTCGTTTCAAGAGAAAAAGCATTACCAGTATCCAGAAGGCCTTCTGTGCCCCTACCCATCACCTTCTCCTCACTATTCCCCACATTATCAAATGTCCTGACTTTTAACACTATACATTGTGTTTCCCTGTTTTTAAACATTACATAAATAGAATAATGTAGCATATATGACTTATTTTATTCAACGTTGTTCGAGAGATTAAGAGATTCATCCATGCTATTACATATAGCATTGGTTTATTATCATTGTTGAATAGTATTCTGTTATGTAAATAGAGCACAATTTATTCCTCCACTCTACTTTAGATGAACATTTGGCTTTTTATCAGTTGTAGACTCTTGGAAACAGTGCAGCTTTTTTGCATGTCTGTTGGAGAGTGTTTGCATACCTTCAGTTGGGTATATATCTAGGATTGAAATAGCTGAATAATAGGATATGTTATTTTCAAATTTAGTAGATAACGCCAATTTCAATTTCCAAGAAAAATGTACCTATATGAGGTTCTACTTACTCCATATCCTTACTAATACTTAGATTGTCAGTTTTTTAAGTTTTAGCCTTTTTGGTATGTACTGGTTATTTTAAATTTGCTTTTCTCTAGAGATTAATGAGATTGGAAACTTTTTATATGTTTATTAACCATTGTGACATGCTGTTTAAACTTTTGCTCAATTTTATATTGGAATGTATTGATGTGTAAGTTTTTTCATATTCTAGATATGAACTCTTTTTTATTATATGTGTTGAAATAACTTTCTCCTCTTTGCAATTTGACTTTTTACTTTATAAATGTTGTCTGTTGATCAAAAGTGTTTTAAATGTTAATGTATTTCTTTATATTTAATACTACCTCTAAATCATGAAGATGTTCTTCTATGCTATATTCTAGAAGCTTGTTTTATATTCCATATTTTGGTTTTTTTTAATATTTTATTTATTTATTTGTCAGAGAGAATGAGAGAGTGAGAGAGGCAGGTAGAGGGAGAAGCAGGCTCCCTGCCAAGCAAGGAGCCTGATACAGGACTCGATCCCAGGACCCCGGTATCATGACCCAAGTGAAGGCAGACACACAACCAACTGAGCCACCCAGGCGTCCCTCTGTTCCATATTTAGATCTTATTTTTATATATGTTGGGGAATAGGAAGACATTTCATGTTTCTCCATATGAATATCCAAGGGGCCCAACACCACTTATTGAAAAGACTTCTTTCCCCTACTCCTCTGCAGAGCCACCTTTGTCTAAGTCACACATTCCTTGGGTTTGCTTCCAGCCTTTCTTTTTTGTTGTTGTTGTTGTTGTTGTTGTTGTTGTTTTGTCTCCATGTCCAGTGCAGAGCCCAAAGCGGGGCTCAAACTCAAACCATTATATCAAGATCTGAGCTGAGATCAAGAGTCAGACACTTCACCAACTGAGCCACCTAGGCACCTCTAGACTTTCTGTTTTGGAGCTTTTTATAATTTTTCTTGACTTGTGCCAATACCACATTATTACAATTACTGTTGCTTTATGAAAAGTCTCGATAACCTATGGAGCCATCCTTTGAGGGTTTTTTGTTGTCGTTAAGTTCTCATTGGTATTCTTGGACCCTTACATTTCCTTTTAAGTTTCCATATGAAATTTAGAATCAGATTATTGGAAGCGCATTATATCCATAGATTGAATGTGGAGATTGAACATCTTGACAATAATTAGTCTTTTAATCCAGGAACATGGGTATATCCTTTCATTTATTTATATTGTCTTTAATTTCTCACAATAATGTAGGTCTTTTTTGTATGAAGAGGCTACTCAGACATCTTTCATTTATTACTTTATATATTTTAAAGCAACATTTTTAGATGCAGATGAATTTGGATTGTGATATATTCCTGAGAGTTTGATACCCTGTTTTTCTCTGGTAATGTTTCTTGTCTTAAA
This sequence comes from Leptonychotes weddellii, assembly GCF_054177405.1. Classification (NCBI taxonomy): domain Eukaryota; kingdom Metazoa; phylum Chordata; class Mammalia; order Carnivora; family Phocidae; genus Leptonychotes; species Leptonychotes weddellii. The sequence goes on along the minus strand of NC_138373.1, from coordinate 56,377,878 downwards.
AATCAACTTTGTCTGATATTAGCGTACCTACACAGCTTTCTTTGGTATATGTTTGCATGGTATATTCTTTGCATATGTGCCAGTGTTCCACCCATATTCTTTTAGGTCTCACCACTGATTATAGTGCAGAGGCTGGATTTCCAATTGCCTGGGGACTGTCTCTGTTGGCTGGACTATGGAAAGTTCAAGTGCCAGAGAATTAATGTCCTTGACAGCCTTAAACCATATGCAGGTGGGGTAGCTTTTAGCTCAGTTAGGTAGTTTAGCTCTTATTCTAAGGTGGTTTCCAGAATTTTCTAGAGGAATTAGGTCCTAGTTATCAGAATAGCAGTTCTCTGGATGAAGCATCATTTATTTGATTCTGTCTTCCTTTTCCTGTCTTCATTGTTCCCTTTCTTCAGTTTCATGGAATTACCTATGAAATATAGTATTTTATTCAATCTTTGTTTCAGGATTTGTGGATGTTCAAATTAGATAATATATTTTTCATCCTTTTATTTCTGACTTTAAAACGTATCTCTTGTTAGTAGCTTTTGAATTTGCTTAACTCAATTTGACAATCTTAATGTTTTATTTGAAGTATGTATTTCATTTTTTTTCCTTTGTTCATTTGTTTTGTTTCTTAAATTCCACATATGAGTGAGGTCATATGGTATTTGTCTTTCTCTGACTTATTTCACTTAGCATAATACTCTCTAGCTCCATCCATGTTGTTGCAAATGGCAAGATTTCATTGTTTTTTATGGCTGAGTAATATTCCATTGTGTATATATATATATATATCTTCTTTATACATTCAACAGTTGATAGATGCCTGGGCTGTTTCCATAGTTTGGCTATTGTAAATAATGCTCCTATAAACAACAGGGTGCATGTATCCCTTTGAATTAGTAATTTTGTATCCTTTTGGTAAATACCTAGTAGTGCAATTGCTGGATGGTAGGGTAGTTCTATTTTTAACTTTTTGTGGAACCTCTATACTGTTTTCCAGAGTGTCTGCATCAGTTTGCATCCCCACCAGCGGTGCAAGATGGTTCTACTTTCTCCACATCAAAAATAAATAAAAATAAATAAATAAAAGGAGAGAGAAAGAGGAAGAGAGAGAGAGGCAAACCAAGAAACAGACTCTTAACTGTAGACAATAAACTGATGGTTACCGCAGGAGAGGTTGGTGGGGGAATGGGCGAAATAGGTGATGGGGATTAAGGAGGGCACTTGTGATGAGCACCAGGTGTTGTATAGAAGTGTTGAATCACTGTGTCATACACCTGAAACTGATATTACATTATATGTTAAATAGCTGGAATTTAAATAAAAACTTTTAAAAATGAAGTATGTTTTTCAGGTATATATATAATAATTATTGCTATAGTTGGGATTTAAAGCTACTAACTGTTTTAACATTTCTTTTTTCTTATTTATATGTCTTCTTTTGGGTTAATCAAAATATTCTTCAGTCTTCCTTTCTGAAGACTTTCTACAATGAATGGGGATAGGATAGACATTCATTCCTTTCAAATGGGAGAAATCAGAAGGAGGAAAGGAGTGATAAGTCTCAGGCAAGTTCAAACTTAGCAAAGCAAATTTCATTAGATCTTAAGGTTCAAGAACAATGGCTTGATGCTCTGCTATGTAGGCCCACTGTGATGGCAGCATCCTCACCAATACTTGTTACTGTTTGCCTTATTAGCCATCCTAGTATGTGTGAAGTGGTTCCTCATAGTGGTACTTGGTTATTTTTTAAAACTTTTATTGATGTGCAAAATACATACAGAATAGTGCACAAAATGACCATACTTGTTTAACAAGCACTTAGATATAAAAATAGAATGCTAGCAAAAATTCTACTTTTGTTCTCTTCTCTATGTGACTCCAAATACATGTATGTCAGATCTGTTTACTGTGAACTATATATTCTTTGTGTTCTTTTCTATTATTTAATTAAATTTTTTCACACTTCAGACTGGATACTTTCTGCTTATCTATCTTTGAGCTGGCCTTTTTCTTTTCTGGGACCCAATCTTGGTTTTATTAGTTCTAGAATATCCACTTTACTCTTTTTCTAAAAAAATATATTCTAGTTCTCTGGAGAAATTTTATTTTATATTTTACTTTAATTCCAGTATAGTTAACATACAATGTGATATTAGTTTCAGGTATACAATATAGTGATTCAACAATTCCATATATTACTGAGAGCTCATCAAGATCAGGATACTGTTAATCCTCTGGGGAAATTTTATATTATTGTCTTATCTCTTGGAATTATTGATTATAGTTACTTAAAAATCTGTGTCAACAATAGCCAAACTGTGGAAAGAGTCAAGATGTCCATCGACAGATGAATGGATAAAGAAGATGTGGTATATATATACAATGGAATATTATGCAGCCATCAAAAGGAATGAGATCTTGCCATTTGCAACGACGTGGATGGA
>NC_138373.1:56347645-56374940 GCF_054177405.1 Leptonychotes weddellii | reverse complement strand
AGACGATGGACTCTGAAAAACAAACTGAGGGTTCTAGAGGGGAGGGGGGTGGGAGGATGGGTTAGCCTGGTGATGGGTATTAAAGAGGGCACGTTCTGCATGGAGCACTGGGTGTTATGCACAAACAATGAATCATGGAACACTACATCTAAAACTAATGATGTAATGTATGGTGATTAACATAACAATAAAAAATTTTAAAAATCTGTGTCAATAACTTGAGTACCTAGTCATTTGTGGATCTGTTTACATTGTCTTTTTTTCATGGTGTGTTTGGTAATTTAAGAGTTAATGCCAGACATTGTGTTGTTACAGTGGTTCTGTATGCATTGCCTTCTTTCAGAGAGGCTCTATCCTGTTTGTGATACTTTACTAGACAGATCACCTTAATCCAAGTAGTGCTTGATCAGTACCAAAATGAACAGAAATCTATGAAAAGCTCAGATTATTTATTCACTCCTACTTCTAGGGTATAACACTCCAGAGGGCCACTGAGAACCTTGGATGGTTATTAGAGACCTTTGTCCTTGGAAGGTCCTAAACTCCAGTTTAAGAGTTTAAAATTGTAATGCTGCCAAAAATTCAACTCTGTCTCCCTTCAGTTTCTGCTTTGCTTCTTTGACTTTCACCTTAGGCAACTTAAAAATTCAACAAAATTTTTTGAGGCTCAGTCTTCTTTCCTTGCACTTTCATTCTCTCTGGGATTTTGTCTTTAGGCTTGAGTATTTTTACAGCCCCCAAATTGATTATTTTTTCTCCTCAGGCCTGTGAGATTACCTAATTTTCCTGGCTTCCTACCTTTTACCAGCTTCCATCTTTCAGATTCTTAGTCTTCCCCCAATGCCTCATATTATCAAATATTAAGTTTGATTCAGAAATGTAGAATATAGAACAGCTGTGCATTCCCCTTCTTTCTGTGATTTTGGCCCCTCAATTCTGGCTCCATTGACAGTTTTCTGATGTCTCCACATAGGTAGGTATGTTAGTTGGTTTCTTTCTCTTCTCTCTCCCTCCCTCCCTTCTTTTTCTTTCTTTCATTTTATCCAGATGTTTTAATTGTTTTTGGCGGGAACTTCGGCCTGTTATAAGATAATGTATCATAGCTAGAAATTAAAGTCAGTTCCTCCCTTTCCTCATTTTAGTAATACTTATTGGTACCTACTGTATGTCAAGCACTATGTTAGGAGCTGGGGCTATTGCAATAAAGATTGTACCCACTATTCAGGTTAAAAAATAGATTTTTACCAGTATCTTAGAAACTCCCTGTGTACTCCTCCCTCATCCTATCCCACCAAAAGGTAACCATTATCCTGAATTTTATGTTATCACTCTGTTCTTTAGTTTCACATATGCATATATCCTTAAACAGTACTTTATAAAAGTTTTACGCTTTTGAATTTTACAAAATCAAAATCATATTACATATATCCTTTTATTAATTTTTATTCTTAGTACAGCAATTTATATTTTAACAAATAATTCTAGGAAAATATCTAAAGATAGACTACTCAAAACGAAAGAAAGAAACGTGTATGAAGCCCTTTAGCTATGAACAGGGCATAGCACCTATAGTAACTCTGATTTTGCTCTTGTGCTTGTGGATTGTGCTCTCTGAGAACTAGACCATGACTTTGTTCCTCTTTGTTACTGAAGCAAATAGCATACAGTGAAGCTCAGTAAACAAGAGCTAAATTAAGTCAAGAATGAAAAGAAAATTCCCCAGTGGTTATGAGCTGTGGCCACAGGAAACACAGGGTGTCAAAGGTAGAACATAGGTGCTTAATAGTGAGTTTGGGGTTTAGGAGAGGGCAGTGTTTAATTTTTTTTAAGTGTTGAGCATATTAAGAACTGTGTTGCTCAGGGCGCCTGGGTGGCTCAGTCGCTAAGCATCTGCCTTCGGCTCAGGTCATGATCCCAGGGTCCTGGGATCGAGCCCCGCATCGGGCTCCCTGCTCAGCCAGGAGCCTGCTTCCTCCTCTCTCACTCCCCCTGCTTGTGTTCCCTCTCTAGCTGTCTGTCTCTCTCTCTGTCAAATAAATAAATTTAAAAATCTTAAAACAAAACAAAACAAAACACTGTGTTGCTCGAGTGTTTGGGGCTGTTTCTGTTAAGAGGGTCTGGAAAACTGGTCTTGTTCACTCAATGAGATATAATCCTGACATTTCCCTGAGTCAGTTTCAACCCCCACAAAGCATCTTGCTGTGTGTCAGTGTGAAGTTTGTAGACTTGTAATGTGTTTGTGCCAGATGCTACATTGTTGTCCCTTAGCTCTGTTTTGTGACAGATAGATATATAACAAGCATGTCAAAAACTAATAATAGAAAACAGTCTCTTTTTAAATTTTAACTGTATCATAAGGTAAAATACCCCCTCATTCCTCACCCCCTCCCCTGCTACAGTCCATCATGCTTTTTAAACTAGATTCTGCCAGCTAATGAATAATAGAGACAAAACATAGTTCTTTTCACCCTGGTGAAATACTGCATTATTTGTTATTCATGATTTCTTGTTTTCTTGGAAGATTGTTCGGTGAAATATATGAGTGATGTGTACCCTATCATTGCCTGGAGGCCTTTTAGATTTCCTCAGAGTATTTTCCTTCTGTTTTTAATAAACTTGCAAATAGTTGTGGAGAAGAGCCACTGGATGATAGTATAACTAACCTGTTTTAGTACCATATCTTCCCAAACCCACTCCCAAATTAACAAATTCGACATTTTACAGTATTTCTTCACAAGGTATATAGAAGGAGTAAAAGGGGAAAAAAGCTGCTGTCTTTTAAAAATAATCTGGAAGACCCACTTACTACTGCATCTTTCCGGCATCAGGCCTCTTTCTTTGAGCCTGTGTTGTTGCCATCTGCTTTTTGAATAAGGTTCAGCAAATTCAATACAACAGGAAATCCTTTCTGGAGATAGGTAAGTCTTCTGTCCAAGCAGAGCAGAGTCATGTTTTTGCCAATAAAGAGAAAGAAGTGACAGTCTAGATGGCCATGAATGTCCTTGGTTTCCATTGCTGTGCTTGCTGGGTTTAGTTTGGGATCAAGAATCTGTGAGCTGGCCTCATGATTCTCCTCAGAGCCAGAGGGGCTTCTGTTTCAGGAATTCAGGTAGAGAAGAGATACTTCATCTCTATGCCCTGAAATGAAGATTCATTTTCCGAGATCTGAGCTAAGGAACTCTGCAGGGAAGGCAGAGGTTTGCTTTTAAAATTTGCAACAGGTATAAGAATTAACTGCATGCCTTAAAATATATTTTATGTACATATATTTTAAAATTAATAATTTTCACATACCTGAAGCTAAATGATCCAGCAAGCTGATCCATTTGCATAATGCCCCAGACCAAGAAAAATGGAAAAATAAACCTCTTAGAACAATCAAGGTACATTCCAAAGTGACCAGGTGTTAACATCTATTCTTGTTTATAGAATGCTACTATGTACCCATATTTTGTGGAGAGTAGTCAGTCTGAAGCCACACCCCTGGCAATTATAACTATAAATTAGAAGGAAAAAGACAGTTCTAGCAGTATGTCCATGTTTTACATTTAAAATATGACAACTGTTCAAAATAAAGAAGGAAAAAGGAAAAAAACAAAAACAAAAAAACTAAGCATAAGAACTCAAAAAGTTCAGCAGTCTTAGTATTTAGTATATGAGAAAATAGGCATAAAGCTTCAGTAGCTCCAGAGGGCATCAGGGTATTTCAGCATCATTTTGTACCTAGTGTTCAAAGTAACAATTCTGACTCAGGAAGAAAATGTTAAATTCTGTTCCTGGTGTTCAGTTCAGTGAAGTCAGAAAGTGTTTTGCATTTTAGGAAGATTCCAAAACAAAGTTTTAAAAAAAGTATTTAAAGACCCATTTCTAGAGGATTTTGAATTATATCAATTTTATTGTATTTGCATTTTATTTTTGCCTCCTTCAGGTCCAAATTAATTTTTCTTCAGAATTATATGTAAATGTGATCCTTAGGCACAAGCATTATTTCTGTTAAATGCCAAACATACTTAAGTTTAGCCTTTGTTTTAGCCGTTGCTTTGCTCAGTAGTACCTTCATACAAAATCTTCATGACTGTCAAGCTGGCCAGGTTTTGTTTTGCAATTATGTTCCCCAGGAGTTGAGATGAATTGTATGTCTTGCCAATTATGTGTTGCAGTATCATCTGTAGAGTTTACATACACATTGTTGAGGAAGAAAGACCATTTTTCTCTAAGTTCTTTTTTAAAATTTTTGATTGTGGTAAAAAACACATAACATGAAATTTACCATCTTAACCATTTTTTTAAGTGTACAGTTCAGTAGGTTAGCTGTATACATATTGTCGTGTAACAGATCTAGAGCTCTTTCATCTTGCAAAAGGGAAATGCTGTATGCCCACTAAAACAAGTCCTCATTTCCCCTTTCCTCAGTCTCTGGCAGCCATCATTCTACTTTCTTTTTTTTATGACTTTAATTACTTTAGATACCACATACAAGTGGCATTATATGGTATTTATCTTTTTGTGATTGGCTTATTTTACTTGGCATAATGTCCTCAAGATCCATTCATGTTTTAGCATGTGACAGGATTTCCTTCTTTTTAAATACTGAATAGTAATTCCATTGTAATTATATAGCACATTTTCTTTATCAATTGATGAACATTTGAGTTCCTTCTACCTCTTGGCTATTGTGAATAATGCTGCAGTGAACTGGGTATCAGATAGCTCTTCAAGATCTTTTAGTTATTTTGGATATATACCTACAAGTGGGACTCCTGGATTATATGGCAGTTCTGTTTTTAATTTTTTGAGAAACCTCCATATTGTTCCCATAGTGGCTGCACTATTTTATATTCCCACCAACAGTGCATAAGGATTCTGATTTCTCCACATCCATGCCAATATTTGTTATTTTGTTTTACTGATAGTGTCCATTCTAATGGGTATAGGCTAATACCTCATTGTAGTTTTGATTTGCATTTCTCTAATGATTAGTGATGTCAAGCATCTTTTCATATGTGTCCTGACCATTTGTATATCTTCTTTGGGGAAACATCTATTCAAATCTTTTGCTCATTTTTAAATCAGGTGATTTGTTGTTGTTGTTGTTGTTGTTGTCATTGAATTGTAGTTTTTATATATTCTGGATATTAACCCCCTATCAGATACATTGATTACAGATCTTTTCTCTCATTCTGTAGGTTGCCCTTCATATTGTTGATTGTTTCCTTTGATGCACAGTTGTTTTTAAATTTGATGTAGTCCCATTTGCCTATTTTTTGCTTTTGTTGCCTGTATTTTGATGTTATGTCCAAGAAATCGTTCCCAAATCCAATGTCATGAAGGTTTTTCCCCTGTTTCCTTCTAGAAGTTATAGTTTGGGGCCCTATGTTTAGGTCTTTAATACATTTTGTGTTAATTCTTGTGTACGTTATAAGGTAAAGGTTCAACTTAATTCTTTTGCATGTGGATATTCAGTTTTCCCAGCACCATTTATTGAAGAGATTGCCCTTTTTTTTTTTCCCATTGCATGGTACTGGCATCCTTGCATATGTCATTTGATCATTATATATGACGGTTTATTTCTGGGCCTTCTATTCTGTGCCATTGATCTATATATTTGCCATCATGCAGTACCACACTGTTTCAATTATTGTAGCTTTGTAAATGTTTTTGAAATTAGAAAGTATGAGACCTCCAAATTTGTTCTTTGTTTTCAAGATTGCTTTGACTATTTGGGGTTCTAGAGATTACATATGATCTTTAGGATGGTTTTTCTGTTTCTGCAAAAAATGCCATCGGGATTTTAATAGAGATTGCATTGGGTAGCCTGGGAATTCTGACAGTGTTAAGTCTTCCAATCCATGAACATGACTGCCAGTTTCAGCAACGTTTCGTAGTTTTCAGTTTGGTTAAGTTTATTCCTAAGTATTTCATTCTTTTTGAAGCTATTATAAGTGGGATTGTTTTTTAGATGTCCTTTCTGGATTGCGATTGTTTGTGTATAGAAACTCATCAATTTTTGTATGTTGATTTTATATCCTAGAACTTAGCTTAATATGGTTATTAAATCTAACAAGTTTCTTTTTTATTTTTTCTTTTTCTTTTTGGCAAAATCTTTAGGGTTTTCTACATGTAACATTATGTCTTCTGCAAACAGATAATTGTATTTCTTTCTTTCTTTCTTTTTGAATGCCTTTTATTTCTTTCCCAATTACTCTGCCTAGGACTTCCAGTAATGCTGAATGGAAGTGACAGTGGCCTTGCCTTGTTTCTGATCTTATGGGAAAATCTTTCAGCATTTCACCATTGGGCATAATGTTAGCTATAGGCTTTTCATATATGGGCTTCATTATGTTGAGATAGTTTCCTTCTATTCCTAGTTTGTTGAGTGTTTTTATCATGAAAAGGTGTTGAATTTTGTCAAATGCTTTTTCTAAATTACTTGAAATAGTCATGTAGCTTTTGTCCTTCATTTTGTCAGTATGCTGTATTGCATTGAATGATTTGTATGTTGAATTATCGTTGTGTTCCAGGAATAAGTCCCACTTGGTTATGGTGTGTAGTCCTTTTAATGTGCTGAATTTGATTTGCAATTATTTTGTTGAAGATTTTCACATCAATATTAATCAGGAATATTGGTCCATAGTTTTCTTTTCCTATAGTATCTTTGTCTGATTTTGCTATCAGGGTAATGCTGGCTTCACAAAATGAATTAGGAAGTATTTTCAATTTACTTTTTTTGAAGAGTTTGAGGAAAAGTTTGGTGTTAATTTTTCTTTGACTGTTTCGTAGAATTGTTCATTGAGGCTTTCTGGCCCTGGGCTCTTTTCTCCATTGGGAGGTTTTTGATTCAATCTCCTTACTAGTTATAAATCTGTCCAGAATTTTTACTTCTTCATGACTCAGACTTGATAGGCTCTATATTTCTAGGAATCTATTTTTCTCTAAACTCTTGACCACCATCTCTTTCCGTTTGGATCTGGATTACTCCCAGGAACATGACTTTGATTGTAGGTGGTCAAGACTATCCTTTGTATATCTCTGCTGATGCTTAGTAGGTATGGGCATTGTAGGTTCATCGAAGAGGGCATCCAGTCTTGTGAGTAGCTACTTCATTCACAGGGATACCATAAGTCTTAATACAAGATGCTTAGTGTTTATCAAAGGGTATCATGGAACAGCTACCTCTATGGAGGAAGAAGTACTGCTTTTTCCATTTCTACCCTCTTGGACTTCTATGAAGATAAAGGAGAAAGGTTTAGGCTTCAATATCTAAGATGAATGAATGTCTTAAGTACCTAAAATTAATATTTTAAATGAATATTTTAAATGAATGTTAAATTAGAGTAAAATTCTGAAAACTTTTTCCTGTATTACATGAGAATCTTTTTAAAATTCTAAATTTTAAAAATTATAGAAAACAGCTCCTCAGTCCAAATATGATCAACATTAGTTGAGTAGTCATCATACTTACGTAGATTTTTAAAAACTAGTTTGAATACTAAACTAGTTGCCTAATCTTGAAAATGTATAAGTTTGGTTGGGAGGTGGCAGAGTTAAGAGTAGCTACAGAATGGTGATGGCAGATGGAGCAAGAAAGCATGGGAAGCTGATTGCAAATTTGTAACCATTAATAGAAAAATAAGCCAGGATCACTTTTATACTAAGGCAAACATATATAAGCAATAGCACATGAGTTCCATGTAGGTACCACAATATTGAAATACAGCAGGATGATATTCTTTTATTGATGCTTTCTGACTGAATGTTTTTTTCTTTTCTTTGAAAATATAAATTAATTTAAGAATAGAACAAAAGAGTTTGAGGTAACTAATAATATAATTCTGTGTTTTCCATAATAAAACTGGGAAACTTTTTTTTATGCTCAATGGACTTTATATTTGGTCATATTTATCTGATCAGCTAGGGTTTTTTTAACCTTCATTTTTATTTCAAGTTTAGAGTTAGCTTGTAAAGAGACATTCTTATTCCAGTAAACTCCAGATCTGCCTTAAACATTTAAAATTTTCAACTGAATTACTGTTGCAAAACTGTCATATTATTAGGGAATTTAATGCTGTTTTAAGGAATAGCATTAACCTCCAAATTCCAGTGAGGCAGAATATTTAGAGTATACTATTGTATTCTTAGTATCTAAGACTTAGTTTACCTGGATAAATCTATGCTGTATGAATGTTTACTAAATGCAACTCACAAGAAATTTCACATGTTATGTCCATAGTATCACAATCTAGTTAATGAGATAATGACACCACACTGAATTACTCTTCTAAGTATTCTTTGTTTCTTCCTTTCTGCCTAACCTTTTAGCTCTAGAGTGTCTTGAGTCTCACCACTTTGGACCTCTGTCCTTTAAAACCTGTAGGCACTCCCTTAGTGATCTAGTCTTATCTGATTTCATGGCTTTACCTATCATTTTTGTGCAAATCAGTCCTAAATTATATAGCCCAGACATCTCTCCTAAACTCCCTCCTACTTTATCAGCCTGCCTATTTGATACCTACAGTTTCAAATAGGCACTTCACACTTAACATTTACAAAACTGAACTTCTGCTCTTTCTTTCAAATCTTCTCCTCCAGAAGCCTTTCCTAGGTCAATGATGGCACCTCCAGTCTTAAGGTTGCTCAGGCAAAAAAAACCAGAATAAAGTCACCCTTTATTCTTTTCTTCCTCTTATACCCCATATTTAACCTATTAGGACATCTTGGTGTTTCTGCCTTCTTCAAGACTGTACATGAATTTGACTGAATGATTGTTCTTACAAATTAAAAAACTAAGGCTCAGAGAAGTTAAGAGCACATCCCAAGTTCACATAGCTAGTTAGTGATAAAGTCATAATTCGAATTCTTATTTTCTGACTGACCACAAATAATATGCTCTATTCATAATACTAGTGCTTCTGAAAAGTAAGTTACAATTGTTTTTAATTTATATAGTTCAGAAATATCATCTGACCTATTGTATAACTGGATTTTTATAAATAGTGTGTTATTTTGTTTAGGTTCAATAGGAATTTTCTAAGCCCACAGCAGTTATTTCATAAATACTTGCCAACTCAGTTGAATTGATTGGTACTTCTCTCTTCTTGTATATTGCTCTGGGTCAGGAACTGTGTTTTCAATTGTAAGGTATAATTGGTTACAAATTGTGTATTGGGTAAGAAAAAGGCTGGGGGTGGGGGTAGAATTAATGAAATAAAATATTCAAGGAGGTCTCTTAGAAAGCTCTTTGTTAAAATTTTTTGTTTTATCTGTATGAATTTAGAACATGTACTAGCTCTTGATACCTTATATATAAATACTTTCCTATTTCTTGGAATTTTCATAGTATGTAATATTGATCTTGATACCAATCATTAAGCTTAGATTGTGGAATTATTATTTAAATTATTTAGAGTTTTCTCTTCAGGGCTTCTGTATTAGGGAGACATTTTATAACTAAAATCTATTAGATTGTAAGATTTCCTAATTGATCATAATGGCAAAAAGTCAAAGCATTGGCATCTTGGTAGAGAGCAGAAATTAAATTTCAATGTTGATTGTATTCTTGAGACACTCCTGTTTTATTGATGTACTGTTTGTATTTTAATAAAAGTTATTTTGTGCTTATGTAATTAAATGTAGCAGAAATGAAGTATGTTAAGCCAAATTTTATGAGATTTAAGTGATATCTTTGAAAGAAACCAAGATTAAGCTTTTGGAGATGTCTATTATATTTATTGATGTGACATATTTAGAAAGCTGTTCATTTTTTAAAAATTTATGTAAATGTAGAACACTTATCTATGAAAGAGATTTTAGGTAAAGAGCCCTTGGGATCATTATTTTATCTTTATTTTTCTCTTCCAGATTTGCACTTTAAGGTTTACTTGTTATTTCACCAATTTGTTATTTTATTTATTTTATTTTATTTTATTCCAAGGATGAAAATTTGGTGAATATTTAATTCATAGAAGCAATTTTCACATCCCAAATTCTATCCATCTACCTACCTACCTATCTGCCTCTCTTTGCTATGATAGAAATATTTTTCATGGAGTCCTTCTTAAGGCATTCTTATAGGCTTTGGAAATATCTCTTAAAGCAATAAGATTATATTTGAGGCATCAAACCCAAAAGCCATGCCTAGAAATTTACTCCATATGGCAAATGAATGAGTTAAAGTTGTGTGGTGCCTACAGCCATAATGACATGTATTTAGAAAGGAAACTTAGTTTGTAGCATCTAAAAAATGTCTGTTGACAAACAAACCTAAAGTAAGAGTTCAAAAAAGAGATACTTTATTTCTGGAAAATGTGATAGTTCTGTTACCATTTGTAGTGATGGATATCTGTGAGTCTTTATACTGTGAAATAAACTGTGATCAACTCTACTGCTGTCTTTTCTTTTTCATAGTGTATGCCAATTAAAGGTCTAGGATTCGTGCTTGGAGCCTATCAGTGCATTTGCAAAGCAGGATTCTATCATCCTCAAGACTTCTCAGTGAACAACTTTCAGAGTAAGTGTGCTTTGCTTCTCTGCATATGTATGAGTCCACATAATATACACCATTATTAATTATTCAGATTTTCTCTTAACCTTGTTGGAGTTATTTGCTGCAGTCCCCACTGGTCTGACATTCTTTCATCCCTTAAGGAGTTTTTGCTTTGGTTTGTCATCTACTATGCCCTGGAGTACCACAGAATAATGTGTTTATTTTAAGTATGTTTTAGTTTTCAATACATTTCCTGAAAATAATGTTAGCTATGCAGTAAGATCAGTTGAGATTCAGTTATTGAGAGCTGTTGCTACAGAAAGTTCCTAAACCTAACTTTGCTAGTTTGTTTACTTTGTTTATTAATTTGTTTATATATTAGTTTTCTATACAGCATAAAGAGCTACCACAAAGTTAACAGTTTAAAGAACACAAATTTATTATCACACAGTTTTCATTGGTTACCTTTCCAGTCACAGGTTAGCTTGGTTCCCTGTCTCACCAGGCTAAAATTAAGGTGTCATCTGGGATGCAATCTGATCCGAGGTGCAGGGTCTTCTTCCAAGCTCATTCAGGTCAGTATCTTGCAGGCTCCCCCCCTTTTTTTTGCTAGATTTTAGTCTACTCTCAGCTCCTAAGAGTTCCTTAAAGCCTGTCCTTGTGACCCTCTTACAACATTGCAGCTCACCTCTTCAAGGCTAGCAAAACAATTTCCTCACTCTGCTCAGACTGAATCATATATAACATAAAATAATCATGAGAGTGAGCATCCATCCCATCATTTTGCCAGATAATGTAACCTAACTGAAGGAGAGACTATCTCCTCATATTTACAGGTCCACTCACATTCCAGGGGAGGTGATTATACAGGGTGTATACTCCACAATCAAAACTTGGTCATCTGCTATTTTATTCCTACTCCAGAAAATGTCAGGGTTACAATTTGAATATTGATTTTTTACTTTATCTCTAGAGAATGCAGTGTTACCACACTGGCTTGTAGCCAGCTATTGGATATAAAGAAGGAGTGTAGTAGTAAAAGGAGTGGTTTTATAGGAAGTTAGGGCTTGGGGTTACTGAAACTGAGGTACAGGTATCTTTTAGATAGCCATTCACAAATCTGCAAGCCTTATTATTGGTCTGTATAGGAATTTGCATTTCTACTAGGCATAGTTCAAAGGGTACATTGAGATTGAGACCTGAGTTTCTTCCCCTGGGAATTTTGGTAGACATTTGTAGATTTTTTTTGTTTTGTTTCCTCCTGGAAAACATTATTCTTGGTATTGAATCTGTTTACATTTAACATATAGGCTCTGGAGATGAGTAACATTTTGCTATCTCCTCTGTCATATAGTTCAGAATTCAGCCTTTGTTCTGATTAATAGTTACAGGTATAATTCTAAGATGGCCTCCAAGCTTCTGTTCCCACAGGCCCTGTCCAATACCTTCTCTTAAGTGTGGGTGGGATCTGTGAATACAGTGAGGTAGTGACTCACTCACTCCCTGCTTAGGCTACATTATATAGCAAAGGTGATGGTATAGTCAGCTATGTGATTACATTGCATTAAATAAGATTCCCTCCCAGCATAGCCAACTGAAGAGAGATTCTAGTGCTGGCCTTGAAGAAGTAAACTACCTTGTTGTGAGAGGGCCACATGGCTAAAACCTGAGTGCGGCCTCTGAGAGCTGAGAGCAAATCTCATGGACAGCAACCAAGGAAACATGGACCTCAGTTCTATAACTTCAAGCAACTAAATTTTTCTAGAAGCCTGAATATACATGGAAGAGGATCTTAAGCTCCAGATGAGAATACAGCCAGGCCAAAACCTTGATTTCAGTCTAGTGAGACCCCGAGCAGAGAGCCCAGTTACCCTATGTCCACACTTCTGATCAACAGAAACTGGGAAATAATGAATAGGTATTTTAAGCCCCCAAATTTCCAGTAATTTGTTATGTAGCAATAGAAAACTAATACAATAGCAGTGATGATAACATTTTCAGGGTAGGTATGCTTTTCCTTGTATCTGTGGCAATACCAGGGCTACTTTGGCATTCCTCACATTTATGGTCCAGACATAACAGATGATTCAACACCGAAGGATTAAGGGAATAGGTTTTAGCTTATGTTCTGTGAAGGTATTTTGTATCTGGTTTACCCACATTTGTTCTCAGCTCCCACTATGTGACTGAAATAAAACATCTAAATATTTTAGAACCAGAGAATGACTATGCCATTTGCTTATAACACCACCAGGAGAAACTAGTTAACCTTTAACAACTTATCTTTATTTAATTTGCACACTCCTACTTTCTTCCTTATTTTAAAAGCCAGTGTTTTTCACTGGACCTACTTTCTCTAAGAAAAGGCAGCTTCTCTGTGTAAATCTAACTCCTGTGTTGTACACATTGCAGCCATGGAAAAGAGGCCACAGTTTTTAAAAGATGGTCTATATTTAGACATTAGCTGTGATTCAGCTTTGACCTTAGCACATACTTAACCAGACCTAACCTTCCTCAATGACAGAGCAGAAAGCTAGCTACGTGTTATAATTTGAAGTCAGTAAAGTGCGCTTTGACCAAAACTGTCTTTCCTGATGGCCTTGTCAGGTTGCAGGAAAATCCATTATTATTCACTCCTTGTCCTAAAGAAAGAATACAGCAATCTGACCAAGAATGCAAGTTATAACTTACCAGGGTCATCAACTAAGGACTGTCCAAACATTTTTTGTATTCCTTATTATTATTAAAGACATTTACTATTTATTTCTGCGTTTTAATACATTCAGTCTTTTAATCATAGTATCCAGGCAGTTCGTATTGACAGTTGTTTTCTTATGTTCTTAAGGAGCTACCCATGACTTAAGGAATGACTATGGGTAGCTCTGGAACCAAGGGTAAAGAGGCATTGAAGATCCCCAAAATGAGATAACATATGTGAACCTGCAAGCATAGTACATGGCATGTGATAAGTGTTCGTAGGTGTAGTTAAGTGATAAACAAACATCAGTGATGTATGTAAAGAGATAATCCTTAAACATCATTGGTCATTAGCACTTGGTCTCACATTTTATCATATTACAATAACTAATTTTTTAAAACTAGAACTTTTGGAGAATGAATTTGACATGGGGGACAGCAGAAGTATAACAACCAGTACTGCATTGAGAAGGGCAGTAGGAAGAATACTTGGGAGCTAGAGGCAACAGGAAGAAATTAGTTGCCTGATCAGGAGAATAGGATACAGAAAACAGGAAAGAACGTACCTCAAAGATTAAATTCACTTACTTTACAGTTCTACATCTAAAACAAGATCGGAAATCCCCACATCTGTTATTGTCATGTTATTGCATTTGGAGAGAAGAGCTGAGATATAGTGCTGACGTCTTAGAGAAAATGTAACCGTGACTTAAAAATCCTGTTAAACTATGAAGTGATTTGAAATCTTTATTCAGACTAAGACCCGCAGTAAACAAAGGGCTTGTAAAGACCAACAAGAATATGTTTAAATGACATGATTTAAAATTGTGCTGACAGCCCAGAGACTGTGTTCCTGGCATCTCTCTTGAAATTGGTGGTCATATGTGAACTAATAAGATCTGACACCTGGATGGTAGCAGGATTTCAGAATAACCAAGTACTGATGTATAACTGTCTCTTCAAATCCAGGCTGTTCACTTCCAGGTTGATGAAAAAGAAGAAACTTACGACATGCTCGTCTCTCTCAAATCCATCTATCTTAATATGAATTCTGTCTTCAGTGAAACCTCTTTTTTCTCTTTTCTGTAGATACATTCCCAGCCTTTCAGTCTTACTTCTCTTGTCTTTTGGATTGACTTTGGCTCATTGTACCTTTCCAGAAAAACCTAATTACAAATGACCCAAACAGGGACTAAAGCAGTCCCTGTTTTGGCAACTCTTGTGTTAATGATGGGATTGGGGGGAAGACAAGAATGTAGAGATTTTAAAAAGGTATTACCTTGGGAGAAAAGAAAAAGAAGCTCTTTGAAAGCAGGTACAATATAGCGATGCTGTGCTCTAAGCAAACTGTTAAGCAAGGCTAACCTTTCTGGAATAAGTTTATCTCTCCTCTTTTTCATGGCCAGTGAGCGGGAGATACTTGGCTTTCTGTAGACTAGGTCCTGTATCAGTCTCTAATACCAACCCCAAATTTAGAACAGATTAAGGGAGCTTGAACATCACAGTCTCATTATCAGCATTATCACTTTTGCTGTTGATCTGACTTCAGCCTTGTGGTCTCATTCACTTTTGCTGTATTACAAATTGATCAGTTTTATTCCAGTTATAGTAGCACACTTATCCATCTAGTTGTGCTTTTGTTTTTGCCTCATTCATCTGCCTAGTTTTCAGTTTTCATGTCTTCCTTCATTAGTCCTGCTCATAGTGAATGGAGTCCAGTCACTCGATGTGTCTGGAAGATCTGGAAGATGGGGTGAGTTGCCAGTGGAAGGGTTCCCAGTGCTGTCCACGTTCTTGGACTCTTGACTATTGCATTAAACTGTTAATCTTTGACTATATTCTTTCCAGCTGTTGGGACATACTCCATACCATGTTGGACTTCCCTGGTTGTTAAATTTCTACCAGAGCTGGATTTCTATCATAGTTTAGCACAGTAATTAAGAGCATGGTCTTTGGAGTAAGTCCAACTTGGGTTTGAATCCTGGCTCTACTACTTACTTGCACTGTGCTATATTCTTTAATTTCCCTAACCTTCATTTATGACATATGTAAAATTGGGATAATATTACATGTTTTATAAAGTTGTTATAATGATTAAATAATAAATTCAAAGTTATAATCATGGCAGTTGGCACATATTAAATGCTCAAAAATATTGTTTTTAGTTTGTATCTATTCCAGTCCCCTCTTTCCCCAAGTATCTCCCCATTTTTATTCCTTTCATCTAGTATCTGCCCCACTTCCCAGCAGAAAATCATATTTCCATGTCCCAGATTTTTTCTTTAAATCTTTAAAATGGGCCCCACTCTCATATATAATATCCAGTCATCCAAAAATCTCCCTTCTTCCTACTATCCAAAAATTTACTTCATTAGATTAAAAAATATTTCTATTACTGCTTTTATTTAGTTACATTATTTTACTTTATTGGACTGCTAATTTGATATTCACTTTTGTAGACAATCATCTTCCCCAAAATATTAAAAAAAAAAAACCCTCTGGCAGGGAAATTTGACTGTCAGTCATTCACAAATAATCTCATTGTAATAGGCAGAATGATGTCGGTTCCCAGCCCCCAAAGATGTGCATGTTCCCATTTTTATAATCTGTGACTGTGTTACCTCACATGGCAAAAAGGGACTTTGCTGATGTGATTAAGTTACAGACCTTGAGATGAGAAGATAATCCTCGATTATTGGGACCATTCTAATCATATCAGTCCCAAATAGCAGAAAACTTTCCTGGCTGTAGTCAAGAGACAGAAGTGAGGGCACAAGGGTCAGAGAAATACTACATTGCAGGGTTTGAAGATGGAGAAATAAATTCACCCAAGGAATGTAGGTGGTCTCAGGAAACTGGAAAAGGCAAGGAAATGGAATCTTCTCTAGATCCTCCAGGAAAAAATAAATACAGGCCTGCTGATACCTTGATTTTAGCCAAGTGAGACCCATGTCAGACTTCTGACCTATAGAAGTATAAGAATGAAATAACTATATTATATTTCATTTAAGAAGCAATATAAATTTGTGTTGTTTTAAGACACTGAGTTTGTGGGAATTTCTTATAGCAGCAGTAGAAAACTAGTACACTCAGTTAGCTTGCTTCCCACCCAACATTCATTCCAGTGTTCACAGTAGGCCATAGTGCTTTCTCTAGAGGAAATTGTTCAAAATTCCAAATAATTGACTCAGAACAATTTATAATCTGGTGGGTCTTTGAGTCATTCATACTTGGGTTTAAATCTTGTGTCCACTTACTAGCAGGAGAATTGGGCAAGTTTCTCATACATTCTGAGATTCTCTTTCCATATTCATAAAGCAGGAATAGTGGAATCTATTCCTTGCCTATTGTGAGGAAGGAGTAAATGAGATGACATATCATATCCCAAAATGGTGGTGATTGTTATATTAATGTGAATATGGAGAATTTAGTCCTTTTGTTTATAGTATTTATATATTGGATGTCGTGGGGATTGAATGAGTAAAGTGTCTACGGGCAAAAAATCCATTTGTGTTTTATAATTTTATAAGTCATATCAGAATCTTTCTAAGATCTAAATGGTATTTTTGTCCAAAGAAAAATGCTACTAAAAATGTTGGAGACAATAGAAAAATGATAAAATGTATAGGTAAGCATATATCAAGCTAGGGAAAAGCTTGAACTCTGACTATATTCATGGTGAGGAAATATAAATTTTAAAATGCATGCACTGGGCTTTATATTGAACTTATTTTCACAACTAGCCATTCGTGATGCAAGTATATGATGGTATATTAGCTAATCCTGATTTTAGGATATGCAAATATACATTCATGCCCTAACAGTAAGAATCTTTTTGGATAGCAGTCTATATATAAGCATATTCAGCTAACTCTTCTCTCCATGTGGATATTATAGATATTGAACCAAATATACATAGAAATCTCCTGATTGTGTTGGTTACTCATGTACATGTACCTTTTTCCACTTAATTTTTGGATGTGATTTTAACAACCTGAAGACTGGAGGCAGATTATTTCATCATCCTAAACCATGAAATAACAAATAACAAATATATCTTCCCATGGTTAGCTAATTGCAGCATCTTAACTACAAACCTTGGTGGATGAATATGTTCCCTCTAGTTCTTCTCTCCCCAATGCCCCGATTCTAATGAAGAAGCAAATATGTGTATGGAAAGAAAGGAGATGTTTAACCTAATGATGATTTCAGATGAGCATTATTTGTACCTAGAGCTAATGTTGACCTCTCATTGTCTGAATTGATTCTGTTACTTTGAGCTGAATTATGTTTATTGTTTGTGATCCATCTTTTTCTCATGCCTGTAGAATGGAAGGAGGAGGGGGTTTTGGCAAATGGGCACATGGGCTAGTCTTGCAAAGGTCTGGCCTCTATCTTCCTCTGCCAGAAACAGTTCCTATCACTGAGGGCTACAGTACCTCCAACAAGGGACCTCTGATTGGTTTGTTGATTGATTTATGTCCAAAAAATCCATCTGCCAAAAAATATTACTGAGCACCAACTGTCCCAGACATTCTTTTAAGCAGTGCAAGAAAAAAGTGTCTAAGCTTCCAGGACAGACCCACATCTTCCCAGAACATATTGCAATACCCACAAACAACAAATGAAGGCAGTCTTGAGTAAAATACAACTCAGTGTTCAATATTAATAAATAGGGTCAAATGTAAGAGCTTTAAGATTTAACTGGCCTTAAAAGGTAGTCGTGTTTTCTCTCCATACTCCAAATATTCAAATATTACCTTTTTGCTCTTGTGAAAACAGTTTTATACTTCTGACACTTAAGAATCTTACTCAGCAAAACACTTGATATTTCTATCTGATGTTTGTACTGAAATTTATAATTTCTACTTCAATCTACCCTACCCACTTCAACTCATTCTTTTCTAAATCAGAAACTCTGTACTTTTCTTCCATAAAATGTAAGAAGAAAACTTTCTGTGGTACCTTTTGACAGTAGGTACCACAAGTCATAAAAATGTGGGTACATTTTGATCTATCAGTTCTATACTTCTATTCCAAGGAAATATCAATCTAAGAGATTAAGAAAGTTGTATATTTTTTATAAAAGAAAAAGAAGAGCGAAGAAAAGTACCCCTTTAATTTGTTCATTAGTTGAATCTTCAGAAAACCAAACCAAAAAACTGATACTTTAAGAAAATTTTTGAAAAGTTTTAGTGTTTCATTAGCAATGACCAAATTTACCCTTGGGTTTTTATGGTAGATGACAAAATTTCTCAATGGACACCCAATGTAATTTTTGTTTTGGTAGAAGGCATTCAAATAAAACTTTGCCACATAAGTTTTCTAATGTTACCTACTAATTTCATTTGCAATTCTCATGACAGTATTACCTTGTTGAAGGAGAAAGTTTAAGTTACTGCATTATTTGTAATATTATTTGTAAGGACAACTTCTAATTTTAATAATGCAGTTTAATCTTTCCTGAACTTTTTTTTTGTGGAAACTGGTATTGCTATGGGAATGACAGCACTATTTTTTTTTTATTATGTTCAGTTAGCCACTGTATAGTACATCATTAGTTTTTGATGGAGTGTTCAGTGATTCATCAGTTACGTATAACACCCAGTGCACATCACAACACGTGCCCTCCTTAATACCCATCACCTTGTTACCCCCTCCTCTCAATTCCCTCCCCTCTGAGACCCTCAGTTCATTTCCTGGGGTCCATAGTCTCTCATGGTTCATCTCCCTCTCCGATTTCTCCCTGTTCAGATTTCCCTCCCTTCTCCTGTGGTCCTTCATGCTATTCCTTATGTTCCACATATGAGTGAAACCATATGATAATTGTCTTTCTCTGCTTGACTTGCTTCACTTAGCATAATCCCCTCCAGTTCCATCCATGTTGATGCAAATGGTCAGTATTCATCTTTTCTGATGGCTGAATAATATTCCATTGTATATATGTACCACATCTTCTGAAATTCAGATTTAACAAAGTGAAAGGATGACTAAGAAAATTATTAAAAACTATGTCTCTGCATTTTTTGTTATTTTGAATTGTCTAACTTATTTCAATAGATTTTTTTTAAATCTCCAAATAGAGTGAAATATTTAGAAAAGCATTGTTAATACTGTTAACTGTTCTAATATTAGAATATCAAAAAGCAGTACAAAGTTTAAAAGGACAGCATAAAAATGAAGAACTCACTATGGAATCATCTCTACTTTCTAGTTTAATGATAGAAAGTATTACACTTTATTATTCAATGTAAAATAATGTAGCCAACAGTAACATACAGGTACAGGATTTAATAATTATTATATGCATCTATTATACATTATTTTTCATAGCAGTATGTTTGTTGTGTTATTACAATCTTAAAATTTTACTGATTCATACTTTGTAAAACAAAAATGTTATGAAACATTGAAACTTGCAAACTGATCAGCAGAGTTTTTTGGAAGACTAGAAATTTTTTTTTTCATTTCCAAGAGTATGGATTTAATTTTCTGGAATGAGATTCTCTTATCAGTATTTATTTCTTTTTTTTATTATGTTAAGTTAGCCAACATATAGTACATCATTAGTTTTTGTTGTAGTGTTCTTCATTAATAATGTTCCAAATCAGAGACTAGAGACATGGCACCTAAATGCAATGCATCATCTAGATTTCATCCTGGTTGGATGAAAATAGCTACAAAAGAAATAACTGAGAATTTATGGAATTTTAATATGGACTATTCATAAAAAAATATTGTATAAGTATTAAATCTCCCAACTTTGATAATCATAATGTAGATTTACATGAGAATGCTCTTTTCTTAGGATGTACAAACTGAAGTATTTATGAGTAAAGGGACACAATATCTCTAATTTACTCTCAAATGGGTCAGAAAAAGTAGTGTACATGTAAATCTATAAACATCTATCAATCTGTCCAGGGACTATGAATGATAATGTAAATGCTATAGAATATAAATAGTGGATCTGGGTAAATAATATATGGATTTTTTCCCCATTTTTGTTATGTTTTGTAAATTTAAGGTGTATAGCATATTACTTTGATACATTTCTTTATTTTAATATGATTTCCATTGAGGCAATATTTGTTACATCATTATAGTCCAATATTATTATCTATATTCATTATACTATGTACTAGAGCTCTACAGCTTATATACTACTCGTTACAAGTTTGTAATCTTAAACACCATCAGTCTTATCGTCCTCAACCCCATCTCCTGGTAACTGCCACTTTGATCTCTATTTTTTAAGGTTTTGACTTTTTTGGATTCCACATAAAAGTGATTGATATCATACTGTACTTTTCTTTCTCTGTCTGATTTATCTCTTGTAGAATAATCCATCTATGGTGTCAGAAATGTCAGGATATTCCCCTTTCTCATGGCTGAATAATACTCCCTTGTGCACATATACCACATTTTTAATGTATATGTATGGAATTTATTTGTACCATTCTTGCATCTTTCCTGTACATTTCAAATTATATCAAAATTAAAAGTTAAAAAATCTAATTTTTAGAACATTGTTTTAATTCAGAGGTCTGAAATTTTTCAACACTTATAGCATTGATGAGTTAATTAGGTCTTTGGGATTTGGAGCAAAAATTCACTTTGTTATTCACTGCTATCTAAAGGGTCACAAATTTAAAATATGTTTTTATTATAAAAATATTACATGTTCATTAAAGAAAATTTTGGAGTGTATAGAGAAGAATTTCAAAAGCCATTTGAAATCTGTTGATAATTTCATTCTTTAAGTTTATTGTTTTTATAAAATGTGTGTACATATGATCTTTCTGAAAACTTGGTATTATATTTATTTAATATAATACATAGTCTTCTTGAATGTAATTTTAATAGCTCCATAGAATTCCATTGAGTAAATGTACTGTGATTTACTTACCCATTCTAAAGTTTCTATTTTTACTAGTTTATATAAATATAAAACTATACTTAAATAAAAATGCCCCGAAGTTTTGTGTTTTTCTGAGATCAGTGTAGTAAAATTAAAGTAAGAAAAAAGGTTAACATATTGTTCACAAATTTCACAATTTATCTCACCAGGCTCATGTTTACAGGTGAATATTT
Source organism: Leptonychotes weddellii (assembly GCF_054177405.1). NCBI lineage: Eukaryota > Metazoa > Chordata > Mammalia > Carnivora > Phocidae > Leptonychotes > Leptonychotes weddellii. The sequence continues at coordinate 56,353,666 of NC_138373.1, read as the reverse complement.
GATTCCTCAGATATCCTCTGGTGCCACTATAAGCTTCTCCCAATGTCCTTTTTTATATTTTTGCTCAAGGCAGCATACTTGATCATCCATATAATGAGCTGAAAAGCTGCTATCGATTGCCAAAGCTCATAGCTCTTCATATTTGTCATTTGTCTTCAGGAAGCATTTGTTTTATCTGAAAGTTCCAGGTGTTATCTTCATTTTTAAGCTTTAGCAAAGCAGATTGGGATTCTGTGCATGGAGGATGTTTTTAAGTTGCTCAGAACTGAGATTCCCAAATCAAATTATCCTCCAAGATGATTTCTAAACACACTTTCCCATACGTTCCAAAGACACCTGTAATAACTCCTATTCCCAACATATTTTTCCAATTTGTGTCTAGCATTTTGAAAAATACCATTTTGAATGAATTCTTAAGCATAAATGATTTGAGAGCCTGAAGATTTGTTGGGTTGAATATTTTCAGCTATACACTTGTATTGCATTTATTCATTTTGGAAGAGCACTTTCATCATTAGCAATTATTTGCTGAGTATTCAATATGTATAAAATACTGTGTTCAGTGCTGAGTGCATAAAGAGATATAAATCATGACCCCTGTCCTCTAGGAACTTAAATTTTTAAGCCATCATAAATTAAGGTACCATTTAGTAAATTAACAAAAAGCCCATTATTATTATTTAGTAGTAGTATGATTTCTACTAGCTGCATATATTCCCTTGTCCTGGATAGAGAACTTCAGCATAAATTGATAACATGTTTTTGGAACCAGAAGATTATTTAATCATGCTTTGAGTCCTATAGGAAGTACCGAATGTAGAAAGTTCTATCTGTAATAATAGCTTTTTTGCACTTTAGAAATCGGGTCTCTGACTTGTGGTTTTTCTTTCTCTCCATTTTACCACTTTGTGTCCCTTACAGAACCTCATGATTTTTCATATTCAAATAAAGTTAAGACATTTATTAAAGAGGAAATTTCTCATGAAAGCACTTCACTATTCAACATTTGTGGGTTGATCTTCTGATACTTCTGAGAACAAAGAATAAAATGTGATCATAATTTATTTTCTAACAAATTGCTTTTATCCACAAATATTGAAGCATTCGTCTAACCAACATAATTTAGTATTACCTATATGAAGAAATACAGAATGGTTTGGACTTATCAATTTCCAGCCTTAAATCTAGCTGCTACTATGTTAGTAGACATAATACCTGTAACTTATTTCAGCCTTACCTGGGGAAGATAATGCAGTGTATGAGCTTTTTCTGTTGTATGTCCTGCACTCATGATTGTATTTTATGGCCCAGTATACTGGATCTTTTGTAATATTAATCTAGGTTGGAAAATATAAAATGATTGTCCTATTCTTATTGCTCTCACAGCTTATTTGGGTACAGCATATACATCTGTAGAACTTTAGCCATAGGCAGAGTTAGAAGAACACAGGCAGATAAACATAGTCACAAGGACTTGGAGCATCAGGAAGAGAAGTGAACAGAGCCAGAGTGCATTAGGCATGAAAAGTCCTCTATGTTGGTGTAGATCTGGATAATAGGTTGGTGAAGAGAATAATGGGAGAGAGTAGATAAGTTTAAGTCCAGCTTTGGACAGCAGAAATGGACTGTTCAACAGTACTGTCTGAGATGATTGTGTTCCTCAATGCTACCTTGCATTCAGTAGGTTGCAATAGGTTGAAGATAGACAAGTAACTCAGTCTCCCCAGTAAATCAGGATTGGGAGACATTACGATCACTGTGAAAGAACCTTTATTTATGTGAATAACAAAATATATCAATGTAGAGGGGACCGTAATTAGGAAATAAAGATGAGCAACAAAATTGGACTAGTGAAAGAATTGTGTCTCTATCATAATACAGAAATGATGTCTAAGTCTCATTTAGGAATAAGTTTTTCTGGTAAGAGAAAGAAGGATGGAAGAGAGGCTAATTTTCGTTAATTATATAAATGTAATACACAATAAATTTCAGAAAGAATGTATTCCTTATTTTAAAGTTCTGTACTTCCAATTAGTTAACATACAGTGTTACATTAGTTTCAGGTGTACAGTATAGTGATTTAACACTTCCACATCACCCTGTGCTCATCACAAGTACCCTCCTTAACCCCCATCACCTATTTAACCCATTGCCCACACACCTCCCCTCTAGTAACCATCAGTTCTCTATACTTGAGAGTCTGTTTCTTGGTTTGTCTGTCTGTCTGTCTCTCTTTCTGTTTTTCCCTTTGCTCGTTTGTTTTGTTTCTTAAATTCCACATATGAGTGAAATCAAATGGTATTTGTCTTTCTCTGACTGACTTATTTCATTTAGCATTATACTCTAGCTCCATCCATATCATTGCAAATGGCAAGATTTTATTCTTTTTCCTGGCTGAGTAATATTTCATTATATATATCTCACATTCACTATATATATCTCACATTTATTATATATATTTCACATTCATTATCTATATCTCACATCCTCTTTATCCATTCATCAATCCATGGACACTTGGGCTGTTTTCATGATTTGGCTATTGTAAATAATGCTGGTATAAACATCAGGGTGCATGTATCCCTTTGAATTATGTTTTTGTATTCTTTGGGTAAATACCTCATAGTGCAGTTGCTGGATCGCAATAGGATAGTTCTATTTTTAACTTTTTTTTAGAGGGGGAGGGGGAATAAGAAGAAGAGGGAGAGGGAGAACCTTAGGCAGGCTCCATGCCAGTGTAGAGCCCAATGCAGGGCTCGATTGCACAACCCTGAGATCATGACCTGAACACAAATCAAGAGTCAGATGCTTAACTAACTGGGCCACCCAGGCACCCCTATTTTTAGCTTTTTAAGGAACCTCCATACTGTTTTCCAGAGTGGCTGTCCTAGTTGGTATTCCTACCAACATTGCAGGATTGTTCCTTTTTCTCCACATCCTCAACAACACCTGTGGTTTTTTTGTTTTGTTGATGTGAACCATTCTCACAGGTATGAGGTGATATCTCATTGTGATTTTGATTTGCTGTTCCCTGATGATTAGTGATGTTGAGCATCTTTTCATGTGTCTGTTGGCCATCTGTATATCTTCTTTGGAGAAATGTCTGTTTATCTCTTCTGCCCATTTTTAAATTGGATTATATGGTTTTTGGGTGTTGAGTTTTATAAGTTCTTTATATATTTTGGATATTAGCCCTTTAGTGGATATGTCATTTGCAAATATCTTCTCCCATTCTGTAGGTTGTCTTTTAGTTTTGTTGATTTTTTTTCACTGTGCAAAAGCTTTTTTGCTTTTGTTTCCCTTGCCTCAGGAGACATATGTAGAAAGAAGTTGCTATGGCGGATGTCAAAGAGGTTATTGCCAGTGTTCTCCTCTAGCATATTTCTGGTTTCCTGTCTCACATTGAGGTCTTTCATTGATTTTAAATTTATTTTTGTGTATGGTGTAAGAAAGTGGTCCAGTTGCATTCTTTTGCATGTGGCTGTCCAGTTTTCCCAACACCATTGTAGAAGATTCACCATGTAGTTGAGGATTTATTTCTGGGTTTTGTATTCTGTTTCATTGATCTCTGTGTCTGTTTTTGTGCCAGTACCATATGGTTTTGATTACTACAGCTTGTAATATAACTTCGAAGTTTGGAATTGTGATGCCTCCAGCTTTGGTTTTCTTTTTCAAGATTGCTTTGGCTATTTGGGGTCTTGTGGTTCCATACAAATTTTAGGATTGTTTATTCTAGCTCTGTGAAAAATGTTGTTGGTATTTTGATGGGATACCATTAAATGTGTAGATTGCTTTGTGTAGCATGGACATTTTAAAAATATTTGTTCTTGGGGCGCCTGGGTGGCTCAGCCATTAAGCGTCTGCCTTCGGCTCAGGTCATGATCCCAGCATCCTGGGATCGAGCCCCTCATTGGGCTCCCTGCTCGGCAGGAAGCCTGCTTCTCCCTTACCCACTCCCCCTGTTTGTGTTCCCTCTCTCACTGTGTCTCTCCCTGTCAAATAAAAAAAATCTTTAAAAAAATAAATAAAAATAAATAAATAAAAATAAAAATATTTGTTCTTCCAGTCCATAAGCATGGGATGTCTTTCCATTTCTTTGTGTCATTTTCAGTTTCTTTCATCAGTGTTTTACAGTTTTCACAGTACAAGTCTTTCATCCCTTTGGTTAGGTTTATTCCTAGATATCTTACTATTTTTGGTACAAATGTAAATGGGATTGTTTTCTTAATTTCTTTCTCCTGCTTCATTATTGGTGTATAGAAATGCAACAGATTTCTGTATGTTGATTTTTTATCCTGTGACTTTACTGAATTTGTGCATCAGTTCTGGCAGTTTTTTGGTGGTCTTTCAGGTTTCCTATATAGAGTATCATGTCATCTGCAAATAGTGAAAATTTTATTTCTTCCTTGCTGATTTGAATACCTTTTATTTCTTTTTGTTGTCTGATTGCTGTGGCTAGGACTTCCAGTACTATGTTGAATAAAAGTGTGAGAGTGGACATTCCTGTCTTGTTCCTGATCTTAGGGGAAAAGTTCTCAGTTTTTCTGCATTAAGGATGATGTTAGCTGTGGGTTTTTCATACGTGGCCTTTATTAATTTGAGGTATGTTCCCTCTAAAGCTACTTTGTTGAGGATTTTTACAAATGGATGCTGTATTTTGTCAAATGCTTTTTCTGCACCTACTGAAATGATCATATGGTTCTTATCCTTTTTCTTATTGATGTGATATATCACATTGATTTGTGAACATTGAACCACCCTTGCAAGCCAGAATAAATCCTACATGATTGTGGCAAATGGTTTTTTTAATATATTGTTGAATTCGGTTTGCTAGTATTTTATTAAGGATTTTTGCGTCTGTGGTCATCAGGGATATCAGCCTGTAGTTCTCCTTTTTAATGGTGTCTTTATCTGGTTTTGGTATCAGGATAATGCTGGGCTCATAGAATGAATTTGGAAGTTTTCTTCCTTTTCTGTTTTTGGAATATTTTGAGAAGATTAGGTATTAACCCTTCTTTAAATGTTTGGTAGAATTCGTCTATGAAGCCATCTGGTCCTGGACTTTTGTTTTTTGGGAGTTTTTTGATTATTGATTCAATTTCTTTGATGGTTATTGGCCTGTTCAACTTTTCTATTTCTTCCTGTTTCAAGTTTGGTAGTTTACATGTTTCTAGGATTTTACTCATTTCTTCTAGGTTGTCCAGTTTGTTGACATATAGTTTTTCATATTATTTCATAATTGTATTTCTATTGTGTTGGTTATTTCTCCTCTCTCATTTGTGATTTATTTATTTGAGCCCTTTCTCTTTTTTTTTTTCTTGATAAGTCTGGCTAAAGGTTTATCAATCTTATTGATCTTTTCAAAGAACCAGCTCCTGGTTTCATTGATTGGTTCTAATGTTTTTTTAGTTTTTATTTCTGCTCTAGTCTTTATTCTTTCCTTCATGAAGCTGCTGATTTTAGGCTTTGTTTGTTATTCTTTTTTTAGTCTCTTTAAGTTGTTTGAGATTTTTCTTGCTTCTTGAGGTAGGCCTGTATTGCTATAAACTTCCCTCTTAGAACTGCTTTTGCTGTATCCAAAGGTTTTGGACCATCATGTTTTCATTTTCATTTTTTCCCATGTACTTTTTGTTTGTTTGTTTTTCTTTTTTTTTAATTTTATTTTATTATGTTATGTTAGTCACCATATAATACATCATTAGTTTTTTTTTTATTCTTATGTTAATCCCCATACATTACATCATTAGTTTTAGATGAAGTGTTCCATGATTCATTGTTTGTGCATAGCACCCAGTGCTCCATGCAGAATGTGCCCTCCTCAATACCCACCACCAGGCTAACCCATCCTCCCACCCCTCTCCCCTCTAGAACCCTCAGTTTGTTTTTCAGAGTCCATCGTCTCTCATGGTTTGTCTACCCCTCCAATTTCCCCCGCTTCATTCTTCCCCTCCCGCTACCTTCTTCTTCTTCTTCTTTTTTTTTCTTAACATATATTGCATTATTTGTTTCAGAGGTACAGAT
>NC_138373.1:56323816-56347145 GCF_054177405.1 Leptonychotes weddellii | reverse complement strand
ATGTTCTCCTCTAGGATTTGAATGGATTCCTGTCTCACATTGAGGTCTTTCATCCACTTTGAGTTTATCTTTTGAATGGTGTTAGAGAATGGTCGAGTTTCATTCTTCTGCATGTGGCTGTCCAATTTTCCCAGCACCGTCTTGTTCAATGATTTTCTTAAAGGCATCCGAGAACTCATCTGCTGCCTCTTGGTTGGCAAACACTGCTTCTTTTGTTATCTTGACATTTTTTAAGCCAAACGTCTTTCTAAAATTATCAAACCATCCTTTGCTGACATTAAATTCTCCAGCATTAGATCCTTCACCTTCCTTTTGCTTTAAGTTTTCATATAATGACTTCACTTTTTTTCAAATCATATGTGTCCATAGGTATGCTTTTCTTATAGCAATCATGCACCCACATAAAAGCTGCGTTTTCAATATGAGATAAAAAGGTATTTCACAAAAAGCGCACAGTTTTTGTGCCTGCTGGCATATCTACAGCAACATCTTCACAAATTTCCTTTTTCTTTTCTTTCTCTTTCTCTTTCTTTTCTTTTTTCTTGTCTTTTCTTTTTTCTTTTCTTTCTTTTCTTTCCACAATGGTCCTTACTGGATTCTTTTATGTTGAAACGGCAGGCCCCTGCAGCTGCAGATCTCAGTCTGTGGTACATATCAAGCAATTCACCTTTTTCTTGTAATGTCATGAGTTTTCTCTGCTTCTTGGAAACATCACTAATGGCATGGGTCTCATGGTATTGTTCAAGGTTTACAGTATTGTACTAAACACAATAAAAAAATACATGAGAAACCTGTAAGATCACTTTTTATGCAGTACAAATTTACTGGAGTGACAAAATGCTTATGCAGAGATGATTAGCATCAGATGGGTTTTAAGCAGATACTGGCAATGCTGAAGCTCACCACAATAGCAACAGGAGGTGGCTACAAAATTATTACAGTAGTACAGTATTACTACATTTAATTTTAAGCAGTTATGATTTAATACGGTATCTTTACACTTGTTTACATTTCCCTAAACTGTGAAATGGTGCCATGTGTGTGGTCTGTAAATGTTAAGTTTTTATAATATATTTGTATATGTTTTATGATAATAAATGTTAAAATAGACTGGTATTTACATATATTTTATGCATTCATGACATATCCACTTTTTCTTTAATTTTTCACTATTGCTAGGGTACACAGTTTATCCGCTAGTTTTTTCAAATTGCCAAAATTCTCCAAAAATTTCTCAATATATTTATTGAAAAAAATCCATGTATAAGTGGATCATGTGTTTCAAACCCATGTTTTTCAATTGTATTTTTCAGGTTTGAGTGATTCAAAGTACTAAATAGCTCATACCATCTAGGAGAATTATACCATTAGATATGAGTGAAGTTTCAAGTTTAATTTGTATTGAAAGTAAATAGTATGTACTGCTTGGCTTATAGGCAGGTAGGAGCGTCTTAAACCAATGAGAAAATATCTGCCTATTTAGCTAAGCAAGAAAGCAAAGATTGGTTAAGAAGGACTATTTCACAAAACCAAGACTTTTCATAGATGCTTTTTCTTTACTAATTTAACTTTTGTTGTGATTCTGTTTATAGTAGTTTGGTTTATTGAGGAGTATTTGCACTTGTTAGGAATTACTGTCCTTTGTTGCCAGATGTCCAGTCTGCAAAACCATAACTATAATATTTTGTCTATTCTTGTCATTGTTTCTGATAGGAAGGTAAATTCAATCCATATTCTTCCATCTTGGCCAGAAGGGGAAATCCTGACCTTTGTCTTCCGTATTTGTTCATAGATGTCTTGACATTTTTGTCACCATCATCAGACCATCTGAATCCTTGACAACTTTATCTTATTCAGTGCAATGACCCCTTTTTACTTCACTCACATGACTATCCTTTTTCTACTCAGAGTTAATTTATCGTTTTCTTAGTATCCTAGACTTTTGTACTTTGTAGCTTTTGACTTCTGTGCCAGTTTTTGTCCATATTAGATACTTGTTTTTAATCCCTTCAAATGCCACTTGGCCTTATGTCTTACTCCAATCATTGTTCTATTTCCTGAAAGCTTTGAGTGTTTTGCATAAATACAGTTGTATTATGCTTTGCTTCAGACTGGAACCTCATACCACACTTTTAAATTTCTTTTCTGCTGTGGGGCACCGCTGAAGTCATGGCACAAGATGCAAAAATCTGCTCCAAATTTATGAATGCATAACCAAAAATTGTACAGGAGTTAATGACTCTGGAGTCTACCCTTGAACAATGAATAAGGTCAATGGTGAAGAAATGTTTTCCTCTTTAATCCCTCAGATTGACTCCGACTCAGGATGTCTCTGGAGGATTGAGCCCCAGCTACCCTCCATTACAGCCTTGTATTGGCTTTCCCTCCTTCCCTGTGATGTAATGCCACTGTCACAATCCTTTATTCTCTATCCCCGACTGCTCTATCCTCATTTATTTCTATGCTACTGATAATTGTAGAAAATAAGAAAAACACCATTTTGGATAGATCTCCTAGTAAATCACACCATCTTACACTAAATGGATTCTTTTTCTGCCAAGTGATCCCAAATAGTCATCTTGTGTAATATTGCTGCTTTAATCTTTCATGTCTTCATCCTCAAAACTGGCCTTCCTCATTCTCAACCTGAGTTGTTGAGAAGTGTAAGACTTTACAAGATTGGCTTCCACATTGTCTTTTGTCTATATTTCAAAACAGTTTTCAACTGATTTCTCTCCTTTATAAAAAAATTATTTAAAAAAATCTTTTTAAAAAAATTAATTTTATTTAAATTCAATTAATTAACATATACTGTGTTATTAGTTTCAGAGGTAGAATTTAGTGATTCATCACTTGTATGTGACACCCAGTGCTCTTTACATCACTTGCCCTCCTTAATGTCCATCACCCAGTTACCCCATCCCCCCCACACCTCCCCTCCAGCAGCCCTGTTTGTTTTCTGTAGTTAAGAGTCTCTTATGTTTTGTCTCCCTCTCTGATTTCATCTTTATTTTTCCCTCCCCTCCCCTATGATCCTCTGTTTTGTTTCTTAAATTCCACATATGAGTGAAATCATATGATAATTATCTTTCTCTGATTTATTTTGCTTAGCATAATACCCTCTAGTTCATCCATGTAAAAAAAAATCTTTAATCCACCTCTACTTTCCAATGTGAGCAGAAACATCAGTTATTCTTAGAGTTAATTTTTCCAGTTGTGCTTTTGATTATTTTTAATCCTGACTTCTCCCATCCTTTTCTTACCAGTCTTCCCATATCCTTCCTTAATTTCTAGTGGCTCCTTTTGCAGACTGCAGCTATGCTCAGATCTTACCTATAATAGAAGAAAACAAAACACAAAATCAAAATCCTTTTTTTTTACTTCATCATTATTCCTATTAACCATGAGATTTTCTTGCTTTTCTCATTCAATGGAACATTTATTGAAATAATACTCTATTTATCTCATATTTATTCTTTAAGCCTTGACAAACTAGTTGCAGTCTCTATCACTCCTTGGAAACCACTGTCTTAAAGGTCAGTGAAAGATTGGGGCGCCTGAGTGGCTCAGTTGTGAAGTGTCTGGCTTTGTCTCAGGTCATGATCCCAGGGTCCTGGGATCGAGCCCCACTTCGGGCTCCCTGCTTGGTGGGGAGCCTGCTTCTTCTCCCACTCTCCCTGTTTGAGTTCCCTCTCTCGCTATCTCTCTCTCTGTCAAATAAATAAATAAAATTTTTAAAAAAAAAAAGGTCAGTGAAAGATAAAATAATCATTATACCTCATAGCCTTTCCTCAGTCATCATCTTTGATCACATTTCAGCATGTTCCAATAAATCAGTTTTCTATTGTGACATTGTAAAAATTTCTGTCTAGCTTCTTACTCTTTGCATTCCCTAATCATTGCCTTATCCACTCCCAGAGCTCTCTGTAAGTTCTTTCTCTGACTGATCTTTCTCCCACACCCCAGTCTTGTATTATTGCTCATTTCTTATTGTATATTACTGCTGGACAATGAGTTGGACCTCAAAGTTAGTTTCTCTAAAATGGAGCTTATTATTCCCACTTACTTCCTCTTTACCTCAGCTCTTTCTTCTAACTTTCTTGTTTTTGAACAGTAATACTTTTTTTTAAGGCACCAGTGGATTTTAACTCCCTCTTTGCATCTTCAGTATTTGGAGAAGAGAAAACCAAGCACTCTAATTTATAAATATTGACTCGGTTAATACCCACAACAGTTCACATTTCATACATAAGTAAACTAGGACCCAAAATAGTCAAATGAGTTGCCTAATATCTCAGAGCTATCTAGGAATGGGAACCATATCTGCTGGATACTAAAATTCATACACTTTTCACTGTGTAACAGAATAGTGACTCTTAAACAGCATAATATCCTGAATCATCAAAGAAATATTCAATTACATTTTTGCTATTTATTAAGGAAGGAGAGAAGACAAATACATTTTAGAAAGAATATGAACCTTTTCAACAGGACTTGAAAGTAATAAATACTTTCTGTTAAACTTTGTATTATTAAAATGCTGTTAACCAGAGCAACGTCTTTCCCAGATTCCTCATTCAGTCAAGGTTGTGTTACATATTGAACAGGGTGATTGTGTTATATACTAAACTGGGTGCTTGTATTATATACTAAATTGGGTATATATTCACTAATGTCTTTCATATTGAGTTCAGAGTTGGAAATAGTTTTTTTTTTAATTTTTTAATTAACATATAAGGTATTTGGAGAAGAGGTTATTATTATTTGTTTCAGGGGTACAGGTCTGTGATTCATCAGTCTTACACAATTCACAGCGCTCACCATAGTACATACCCTCCCCAGTGTCCATCACCCAACCACCCCATCCCTCCCAGGAAATGGTTTTTTTTTTAGTATATGTTATTAATTGGATATTTTCCAGTGTTAAACTCAACAATTAAAGAAAATCTTCACCCACTGAGCTTCAGAGCTAAGTTAAGTTTGACAACTGAGACAGAAAAATCTAAAAGTAAAGGGAGGATCAATAGCAGCAGTTAGTTAATAGTGAGGAAATGTCCTATGAATAGGCAAAGTGGGAAATTACATGATGGCCTATAAGTATGGATTATACTCTGGGCAAAGGATGCACCATCATTAGGCAATTGCACACTGAACAACTGCCAGTTAAGTACCATTTTAACCAATTTAGACGTAATGAACTTAGTAGATGAGATCCCTGCTGAATTAAGGAGCAATCAAAGCCTCATTTTGGATTCTGTGCCATCTAGGTCAAGACGTTCCAAAAGTGTTGTGTATTACTTGGTACAGAAAAGAGATAACTTTCTTATCCTTCCTTCTAGTTAAATCTTTTTTTTAAAGATTTTATTTATTTGAGAGAGAGTGAGAGCAAGAGCAGGGAGAAGCAGGCTCCCTGCTGACCAGGGAACCTGACGCGGAACTTGATCCCAGAACCCTGGGATCATGACCTGAGCCAAAGGCAGACGCCCAGCCGAACGAGCCACCCACCTGCCCTAATTCTTTAATAAATATTTATGGAATATAATTCGTGCCATAGAGAGTATCATTTGGTGATTGGTAGGTAATGATATGACAGAATTGGAAAACTGTTCTTTGCCTTTAAGGAGTTTTATTTCCATTTTTGCTAATTTTTTCAATTACTCTGAATGACTTTTTTTTTTTTAATCAAAAGGATAAAAAGAATTTTGTTTAGGTCTAAAAGCAAAGTAACTCTCCCTTAGCAAGCAGGTTGATAAAAGGTCTTTAGTAAAAAGGATAAGGAATGAAGAGGTGAGGATGTGTTTTGTGTACTCAATCTCACCTATCTCAGAGGTGCAATGACACTGTGGTTTTATTTGGAACTTTCAGGAAGTGCAAAAGATGTGTCAGAAGAAGCCCATGTCTGCCTACCCTGCAGGGAGGGCTGCCCTTACTGTGCTGATGACAGCCCCTGCTTTGTCCAGGAGGATAAGTATTTGCGACTTGCTATCATCTCCTTCCAAGCCCTGTGTATGCTGCTCGACTTCGTTAGCATGCTGGTGGTCTACCACTTTCGCAAAGCAAAGGTAAACCCAGGTACCCTGGTTATGAACTTCCTTTTTATTATGAAGTGACCTCTTCTTTTTTCAAGCAAATAGAGTTTTTCCAAGTCCTACTTGCCTCTCTATTTAGCAGAAGTCTTCCTATAATATAATCAGACTAGAATATGAACATTATATTCTTTAGCTTCCCAGGAGAAATACGGATTAAAAATATGGAATCTTGTTATAACATTTTCTTTTACAGAATGTTTCCCCCTATTTAGCATGAAGCTTGAGTACTTTATTGCCTTAAAGGACTCTCTTTTATATCTCTTTGGTTTCTAGAAGAACTTATTCTGCCAGTACCCAAAGTATTGTTAATTTTTTTCATATTTAGAAAGCTTTTTGATATTTATTATATTTCATTTTTATTTCTCTTAGCCATATTTGAAGTTAGCAAATGGACTTGACTATTTTGAGCAAATGTGCTCAAAGTGTAATGATACTTTGAAGAATGAATTTATTCATGAACTTATATTTAGTCTTGCATTAGTGTCCCAGGATAATAGTGATCCTACAAAGAGCTTATATGGCTTTTGAGAGAGCCTGTCCTTCGGTCCTGTTCTGAGAAATCAAAGAGTAGTATAAACATTTGTATGCTTCTCAGTCAGGGGTGGATGAAATGGTAAAATGTTCAGGGCAAAGCTTTCTGGGGAGTTGTCCTCAGTTGGTCACCCAATTAATTATATGTAGCCAGTGTTGTTGTCAGAATTTGTGGTTCTGTTGCTTTCAGAAACTTATTTGTGCCATTGGGAAAAAAACACAAAGCTAAATTTTCCACCTTTTCTGAATTCAAATGAGCCCTTCATGTTAGCAAAGTTGTACAGATTGGTTTAGATAACAGAGCTCATTGGAAGCATAAAGTGTTCCCATTAGAAATTTAAAAAATAAAACAACACTGTGAATGGCATCTATTACAAGGCCTCAAGTTAACATTAAAAAAATCCCCTCTATTGAGATTCTAGGAGAAAGTATCCATTATGTTAATGTCATAGACTTAAATAGTTCATTTTAAATAGACAGTTTCATTAACAGAAGCATACAACACAAATTAAAATCAAGCTTTAAGTCAGCAAGAAAGTGCAGACAGGCAAATTGCTCTTCATTTAACCAATACTTGTCTTTCTTTTGAAACAAAATGTGTGTTAAATTGTATATAAAATAAAGTAGGAGGCAAGTGGAGTTGAGAAATATCTAACCACAGTTACCTAGATAAAATTTAATGTTTTTTAAAAAAAAAAAACCTGTCACTGGTAGAGCAGGTAGAGTTGAAAGGTCTATTTAATAAACTGCTCTGAAATCTCTCTATATGATGTCATTCATTCATACAGGGGATAACAGATAGTTCTTTATGAATTTTACTTGATTAGAATCATTAATGATTGCTGTGCTAAATGTAGTTAATGATATATGATGGGTAGAATATTACATTGGATATTAAGAAAACTGATACAGTTCTTGCTAGACCAAAGTCTTTATCTATGCTGATGTTATTTAACATTTCCAGAATTTTTAACTTTTCAAATTTCTCTGGACCTTCATATGAAATGCTACTTTATAGGGCTATCATGAGAATTGGCATCTTTCCATATCATTTGGTGAAATTTTTATAGATACAAACTGGTTGGAATAGACAAATTAGACATTATCTAGTTTTAAGATGGTCACCTTTTGAAGAATCAGTTTTCACAGAATGTGACATAACATAGGGGGGATTATTTTGAGGAAATAATATAGGTTAATAAAGTCAGTGAACATGGATCTAGTATATTGAAGAAAGAAAACTTGGTGAACTTTTCTCTTCTGATTTCAGTTACCAAAAAGAATGATTAACTGTAAAAGCAGTAAACCATTTCCAATGTAGAAATTGTATGTTTATCACATGTGGGCATTGGCTTTGCTTTTTAAAGTTTTTATGTGTCTTTGCAGCATTTCTTTGCATAAAGCAGAAAACTGATGATCCCTTTTGAAGTAATACTGATGTCTTTCTTATAAGTTTTCCATTGTATTGCCTACCCACCAATAATTAAAAGAACAAAAACCTTAATCTATCAGTTTACATATATTTTGACAAAAGAGAAAAACCTTAGTTGCAATATAGAAGTAGCATAATATTGTGGGTAAGTGTGCAGACTTCAGAGTCAGATTGTTTAGACTCGAATCCTGTCTTAGCCCCTTGAATGCTATTACACTTTGGAAAAATTTCTTAGCTTCACTTTGCCTAGGTTTTTCCTCTATAAAATGGGGTTTAACACACCATATACAAAAATTAATTTAAAATGGGTTATACACCTAAATATAAGGCCCAAAACTAAGAAACATTTTTAAGCAGAAAACATAGGCATAAATCGTCATGGTCTTGGGTTAGGCAATGTTTCTTAGATACAGCATGAAAAGGATAAATGACAAAAGAAAAAAATAAATAAATTGGACTTCATCAAAATTGAAAACTTTTGGGGGTGCCTCAGTCGTTAAGCCTCTGCCTTCAGCTCAGGTCATGATCCTGGGGTCCTGGAATCGAGCCCCACATCAGGCTTCCTGCTCAGCCAGGAGCCTGCTTCTCCCTCTCCCACTCCCCCTGCTTGTGTTCCCTCTCTAGCTGTCTCTCTCTCTCTGTGTCAAATAAATAAATAAAATCTTCAAAAGAAAAATTGAAAACTTTGCATCAAAGGACACCATCAAAAAGGTAAAAAAGACAACCCATAGAATAGCAGGAGATATTTGTAAATTATACTAGAACCCAGAGCATATAAAGAATAAAAAGATAACCCAATTGAAAAATGGGCAAGGGATCTGAATAGACATTTCTACAAAGAAGATATATAAATGGCCAATATGCATATGAAAAAATGCTCAATAACATTAGTTATTAGGAAAATTCAAATCAAGCCCCCAGCACACACTGGCAGAGCTAAAAATGAGAAGACAATAACAAGTGTTGTTGAGGATGTGGAGAAATTGAAACTCTCATTCATTGCTGTTGGGAATGTAAAGTGGTACAGCCACTTTGGAAAATAGTATAGTAGTCCCTCAAAAAATTAAACATAGACTTATGATATTACCCAGTAACTCCACTTCTAGGTACATACCCAGGAAAATGGAAAACATATGTCTTCAATGGCTAAAATAAAAAACACAGGAAATAACAAGTGGTGGTAAGGATGTGGAGGAAAAAAACCCTCATGCACTCTTGGTGGGAATGCAAACTGGTGCAGCCGCTGTAGAAAACAGAATGGAGATTCCTCAAAAAGTTAAAAATAGAATTATCAATGACCTAGTAATTTCACTACTGGGTATTTAACCCCCAAAAACGAAAATGTTAATTTGAGAAATATATGCATCCCATGTTTATTGCAATATTATTTACAACAGCCAAGATATGGAAACAATCCAAGTGTCCATCCATAGATGAATGGATAAAGATGTGGCGTGTGTGTGTGTGTGTGTGTGTATGTAACAGAATATTACCCATAAAAAAGGGTGAGATCTTGCCATTTGCAACAATGAGGATGGATCTAGAAGGTATAATGCTAAGTAAAATAAGTCAGAGAAAGACAAGTATATTTCACTCCTATGTTGAATTTAAGAAACAAAACAAATGAAAAAAGAAAGAAAAAGAGACAAAAAACTGACTCTTAAATACAGAAAACAGGCTTGTGATTGCCAGAGGGGAGGTGCATAGGTAAAATAGATAAAGTGGATTACAAGTATACTTACCTTCATGTGCACTGAGAAATGTATAGAATTGTTGAATCATTTTATTGTACACCTGAAACTAATAAAAAGAAAACATTTGCCTACACAAAAATGTTCACACAGATGTTCATAGCAGCATATTTATAATAGCCAAGAAATGGAAACAATCCAACTGTTCATCAGTTGATGAATGGATAAGTAAAATGTGGTATATCCATTAAATGGAATATCTTTTTGTCAGTAAAAGGAACAAGTAGCGATACATGCTACAACGTGGATGAATCTTGAAAACATGCTAAATGAAATAAAATGGTCATGAAAGATCATTTGTATGAAGTTTACATTTATATGAAATGTCCAGAACAGGCAAATCAGTAGAGCCAAGTAGATCAGTGGTTGTCAAGAGATACAAGGAGGGAAGAATGGGGTGTGACTGCTTATAGGTTCAGGGTTTCTTTTGGGGAGGATGAAAATTTTCTAAAATTATGTTATGGTAATATGTTTCACAAGTCTGTCAGTATACTAAAAACCACTGGCTTGTACACTTTACAAGGATTTAAGGTATATTAATTATATTTCAATAAAGCTATTACAAAATTTTTAAAGGAGTTTATTACTTACCTCACAGGATCCTTTTGAAGATTTAATGAGATTATTCATATAAAGTACCTTACTAGACATTTGTCTTTTGTTATTAAATTATTTTAGACCACTTTGTGAAATTAATAATCTGTTTGCTTCCCATGTTAGGGGTTAAGTATGACATTTATTTTTTTTTAATATTTTTTTATTTTTTCATTGAGAGAGAGAGAGAGATAGAGCACACAGTGGGGGAGACGCAGAAGGAGAGGGAGAAGCAGACCCCCTCCCGCCCCACTGAGCCAGCCGGGGAGCCCGATGTGGGGCTCCATCCCAGGACCCGGAGATCAAGACCTGAGCCGAAGGCAGATTCTCTACCATCAGAGCCACCCAGGCGTCCCAAGTATGATATTTAAAATGCTAATCCTAATAGATTGTCCAGATAGCTGAAATGAACAAAACACCTGTGGTACAGATTCTTTTATTTTGGCTATATCTTCATCATGAAAGAATGAAAGGAATGTTAAACTGTAAGCAGGATAGTTTCACTTAATTGATTTCAAAAAAAGATCTTTTCTTTTTCTACTTATTGAGGATCTGCTGTTGTTCAGCATTGTGATACCCAATACAATTTGAAGAATAAATGAGAGTAATTATTCTTTTTTTATTTAATAAATTTATTTTTTTAATTTAAGTTCAATTAGCCAACATATAGTACATTATTAGTTTCAAATGTAGAGATCAGTAATTCATCAGTCGCATATAACACCCAGTGCTCATCACATCACATCCTGTCCTTAATGCCCATCACCCAAATACCCCACCCCTCTTCCCCTCCAACCCTCAGTTTGTTTCCCATAGTAAAGAGTCTCTCATCTCCCTCTCTGATTTCTTCCCATTCAGTTTTCCCTCCCTTCCTTTTTGATCCTCTTCACTGTTTCTTATATTCCACATATAAGTGAAACTGTATGATAATTGTCTTTCTCTGATTGACTTATTTTACTCAGCATAATACCCTTCAGTTCCATCCATGTTGATGTAAATGGTAAGTATTCATCCTTTCTGATGGCTGAGTAATATTAAATTGTGTGTGTGTATATATATATATATATACACCACATCTTCTTTATCCATTCATCTGTTGATGGACATCTTGGCTCTTTCCACAGTTTGGCTATTTTGGACATTGCTGCTATAAACATTGGGGTGCATATGCCCCTTCATATCACTACATTTATATCTTTGGGGTAAATACCTAGTAGTGTTAATTGCTGGGTCCTAAGGTAGCTCTATTTTTAATTTCTTGAGGAACCTCCATAACTGTTTATCAGAGTGGCTGTACCAGCTTGCATTCCCACCAACACTGTAAGAGGTTTCCCCTTTCTCCACATCCTTGCCAACAAATGTTGTTTCCTGATTTGTTAATTCTAGCCATTCTATCTGGTGTGAGGTGGTATCTCATTGTGTTTTTGATTTATATTTCCCTGATGCCAAGTGATGTTGAGCATTTTTTCATATGCCTGTTGGCCATTTGTATGTTTTCTTTGAAAAAATGTCTGTTCATGTCTTCTGCCCATTTTTTGACTGAATTATTTGTTTTTTGGGTGTTGAGTTTGATAAGTTCTCTGTAGATCTTGGATACTAGATCTGTCATTTGCAAATATCTTCTCCCATTCTGTAGGTTGCGTTTTAGTTTTGTTGACTGTTTCCTCTGCTATGCAGAAGCTTTTTATCTTGATGAAGTCCCAGTAGTTCATTTTTGCTTTTGTTTCCCTTGCCTTTGGAGACGTGTCTAGCAAGAAGTTGCTGCGGCTGAAGTTGAAGAGGTTACTGCCTAGGTTCTCCTCTAGGATTTTGAGGGATTCGTGTCACATTTAGGTCTTTCATCCATTTTGAATTTGTTTTTGTGTATAGTACAAGGCAATGGTCCAGTTTCATTCTTCTGCATGTGGCTGTCCAATTTTCCCAACACCAGTTGTTGAAGAGACTATTTTTTTCCATTGGATCTTCTTTCCTGCTTTGTCAAAGATCAATTGACCATAGAGTTGAGGGTCCATTTCTGGGCTCTCTATTCTGTTCTGTTGATCTATGTGTCTGTTTTTGTGCCAGTACCATACTGTCTTGATGATTACAGCTTTGTAATATAACTTGAAGTCGGCACTGTGATGCCCCCAGCTTTGGTTTTCTTTTTCAACATTCCTATTTATTCTTCCAATCCATGAGCATGGAACGTTTTTCCATCTCTTTGTGTCTTCCTCAATTTCTTTCATGAATGTTCTATAGTTTTCTCAGTACAGACTCTTTATCTCTTTGGTTAGGTTTATTCCTAGGTATCTTATGGCTTTTGGTGCAATTATAAATGAGATCGATTACTTAATTTCTGTCTCTTCTGTTTCATTGTTAGCATACAGAAATGCAACTGATTTCTGTGCATAGATTTTATAACTTCCCATGTTGCTGAATTGCTGTATGAGTTCTAGCAATTTTGGGGTGGAGTCTTTTGGGTTTTCCACATAGAGTATTATGTAATCTGTGAAGAGTGAGAGTTTGATTTCTTCTTTGCCAATCTGAATTCCTTTTATTTCTTTTTGTTGTCTGATTGCTGAGACTAGGACTTCTAGTACTGTGTTGAGCAACAGTGGTGAGAGTGGACATGGACATCCCTGTTGTGTTCCTGATCTTAGGGAAAAGCTCTCAGTTTTTCCCCATTGAGAATGATAGTCTCTGTGGGCTTTTTTGTATATGGCTTTTATGATATTGAGGTATGTTCCCTCTATCCCTACACTGTGGTGAGTTTTAATCAAGAAAGGATGCTGTATTTTGTCAAATGCTTTTTCTGCATCATTTAGAGGATCATATGGTTCTTCTCCTTTCTTTTGTTAAGTGATGTATCACGTTGATTGATTTGCTGATATTGAACCACCCTTGCAGCCCAGGAATAAATCCCACCTGGTCATGGTGAATAATCCTCTTAATGTACTGTTGGATCCTGTCAACTGGTATCTTGATGAGAATTTTGGCATCCATGTTCATTAGGGATATTGTTCTGTAATTCTCCTTTTTGGTGGGGTCTTTGGTTTTGAGATCAAGTTAATGCTGGCCTCATAGAATGATTTTGGAAGTTTTCCCTCCATTTCTATTTTTTAAAAAAGCTTCAGAAGAATAGGTATTGTTCTTCTTTAAATGTTTGGTAGAATTTCCCTGGGAAGTCATTGGCCCTGGACTTGTTTTGGGGGAGATTTTTTATTACTGCTTCAGTTTCCTTGCCAATTATGGTTCTGTTCAGGTTTTCTGTGTTTCTAATGTTTCTACATTTGTAGGTTAGGACTTCTTTTCTTGAGCTGCTTTCAGGATTTTCTCTTTATCTCTGAAATTTATAAGCTTCAGTATTATATGTCAGTCTGTTGATCTATTTTAATTTTTATTGATTTTTATTGATTTTGAGGGGCATTCTCTGTGCCACAGTTCTCTGTGTCTCAGGACTTGAATGCCTCTTTCCTTCCACTGATTAGGAAGTTCTCAGCTATGATTTGCTCAAATATGCCTTCTGTCCTTGGCTCTCTGTTTCCTCTTCCTCTGGGACCCCATTCAATCTAATATTGTTTCACTTTATGATATTGCTGATTTCTCAAAGCCTCCTCTCATGAACCCTTAGTTGTTTTTCTCTCTTTTCCTCAGCTTCCTTACTTTCCAACATTTTGTCTTCTATGTCACTGACTCTCTCTTCTGCCTCATTTACCCTAGCTGTTAGACCGTCCATTTTAGACTATATGTCCGTTAAAACATTTTTAATTTTGGCCTGAGTAGATTTTAGTTCTTTTATTTCTGCACTAAGGAATTCTCTAGTGTCTTTTATGCTTTTTTCAAACCCAGCTAGTAACTTTATAATCATTATTCTGAATTCCAGGCCCAACATTTTACTTAAATCCATATTGATTAAATCTATGGCAGAATATTACCTCTGGTTCTTTCTTTGTGGTGAATTCCTCCTTCTAGTCATTTTGTCCAGAGAAGAATAGATAAATGAGAGAACAAAAAAGAAATAAGAAATAAAAAATTAAAATATCAACCATGACCCCAGCAAAATATACACTAGACAAATCAGAAGAGAACAGAAACCAAAAAAAGAAAAAAAAGAGGAAAAATGAGAGAATATAATCAAACAGGTAGACTGAACAGAGTGATACACTTGGTCCTGGGTGTATTTTGGTCTGTTTGTTAGAAGACACTTGATCCCACAATTGTAAAGAAAGAAAAACTTATATATATGCAAAAATAAAAATGAAGGGCGCCTGGGTGGCTCAGTCGTTAAGTGGTTGCCTTCGGCTCAGGTCATGATCCCAGGGTCCTGGGATCGAGTCCCACATCAGGCTCCCTGCTCAGCGGGAAGCCTGCTTCTCCCTCTCCCACTCCCCCTGCTTGTGTTCCTGCTCTCGCTGTCTCTGTCAAATAAATAAATAAAATCTTTAAAAAATAAAAATGAATACAGTGAAAGGAAGCCAAAAATGAAGAATATATCTATAAAATATAAATGTAAAAGTGAAAGTTAAAAAAGACTTAAAAACACAGAGTTGATAAAATAAGAAACTAGTTGAAAAGGAAAAAAAAGAAGAATTTCAACTGAAAGATAAAAGAATCACGAGAAAAAAACCTCAAATTCTATATACTATTTTCGCCTACCACTGGAGTTTTACAGTTCTGTGTGCTCTGTAAACTTGATATTCGCCTCATGTTCCAGCTGATCTTCTGGGGGAGGGGCCTGATGTGCTGATTCCCAGGTGTCTTTGCCTGGGCGGAGTTGTACCACCCCCTTGCTAGGGGGGCGGGGCTCAGTGTAAGCTGCTTCAGGTTGCTCTATGTGGCTTTTGTTCCCTGAAGGCTTTCCCCGGTGCTTTAGAGGATGAAAATAAAAATGGCAGGGCCCCAATCTCCAGCCCTGGACCTGAAAGATTGTGGCCCCCTCTCTTCCATAAACCCTCCAGGGATAAGTGGTCTTCACTTTTGTGTGCGCCAAACTCTGCAGACTCCTGTGTGCACACCCATGCCAATCCTCCCTGGGGAGTGAGGAGGGTCGCCCTGGGCCTGCTGCTAGCAGGGACCCCGCACAGAGAGTGGTAGCCCATTCCTGCTGCAGTTCTTAGTTTATGGCAAACAGAGCTGAGAGCCCACTCCCGGGCTCCCTGACCATAGCTGGTTTCCCTGCTCCAATGCTTGAAAAGTCTGCTGGCTCAGGCACCCCCATTCTTTCTGTGGCCTGAGGGATCCTGAGACCACGCTGTCTCACCTGGAATTCTGCCCCACTTCACCACCTGAGCACCTTTCAGCAGGGACGTCTCTCACTGGAGCAGACTTCTAAAAGTTATGATTTTGCTCCAGGTCTATATCACTTTCCACCAGCTTATGGAGACTCACTCCCACCCACCATTTATCTTCTGATATATCCCCTCAGATTCAGTTCTCCACACCTCTTACCTTGCAAAATGTGGTCATTTTTCTATTTGTGGAATTCCAGCAATTCTTTTCTTACATCTCAGGTTGAATTCACAGGTATTGAGAATGATTTAATAGATATCTAGCTAAATTCAAGGGACCAGATGAAATGAGGTCCCCTACTCTTCCACCATCTTGCCTCCCCCTCAAAAACCATATTTTGAATACCCAAACTCCACAAGTGCTCATTCACATACACATATGGAGTTATACAAATATTTCTATAGTGATGATCATCTTTAAAAAGCATTTACTATGCATTTATTTATATGTAGCTTTTTGTTCTTTTTATGAGTGATTTAGTGTACAACTAAACTATAGGTACTCACTATTTATATTTATCTGTATCACTGACCTTTCTAGGAGGGTTCTATTCTCTACCTTCAAAATGGGCAAGTTAAAGAAATTCTGGGAGATTATCAATTATGAAGTCATGGAACACATGCTTCTTGTGTTATTACAATGGTAACAGTTTAAAAGTTGATAATGTAAATAAATTTGTTACTAATTTCTTGGTTTTTACTTAGAAAGATGGCATGGATGCCTGGGTGGCTCAGTTGGTTAGGGGTCTGCCTTCAGCTCAGCTCATGATCCCAGGGTCCTGGGATTGAGCCCTCGCATTGGGCTCCGCACTCAGCTTCCTGCTTGCTTCTCCCACTGCCTGCTGCTTCCCCTTCTTGTGCTCGCTCTCTCGCTCTCTTTCTCTGACAAATAAATAAATAAAATCTTAAAAGAAGATGACAAACTATGAGAACTAGAGAAGGAAGTAACCTCTCTTTTCATAGAGAAGAAAACTCAGTCTCTGAGAGAGTGTCAGTTGCCCAAAGTTACCCATCTAGGTTGGGATATTTATATATTTATGTTTTGTCTTACTCCGGCACACAGAATAAACAGTTCTAGAAGATTAAAAGTATTAAGTGAATAGATTAGGGCTCAGGGAAAAAAGAGTAGGAAAAATTAGTTGAAATCAAGGGTGAGGTTAAGATATGGAATGCACTCCATGAGAGCAGGTATACTGTTTTAGTTCGGTGCCAGAAAGAACTTTCTGGGGTTTTCTAGTAGCACTGCAAAGAGGAGAAAAAAGTGAGTCAGTGTTCATAAGATAAAAACTGACCAGTCACCTAGGTGAAACTTGAATACGCCTTCAGTAAGTCTTTTTTTTTTTTTTTTAAGACTTTATTTGAGAGAGAGCATGAGCAGTAGGGGGCAGGGCTCAAGAAGAGGGAGAAGCAGACTGCCTGCTGAGCAGGGAGCCCAACACAGAGGCTCCATCACAGGACCCCAGGATCATGACATGAGCTGAAGGCAGACACTTAACCAACTGAGCCACCCAAGGTGCCCCATCTTATTATTAAGTCTTGAGAGAAATTTTTCAGGTGGATTTTTTTTTTTAAAGATTTTATTTATTCATTTGAGACACAGAGATACAGAGAGAGAGAGAGAGTATGAGCAGTGGGAGAGGCAGAGGGAGAGGAAGAAGCAGACTCCCCGCTGAGTCAGGAGCCCAATGTGGGGCTCGATCCCAGGACCCTGGGATCATGACCTGAGCCGAAGGCAGATGCTTAACCGTCTGAGCCACCCAGGCGCCCCTTTCCGGTGGATTCTTACAGAGAATATTGTTAAATGTACTGAATGATAAACATCTTTACAGGAAAGAGAATAATTTTCATAGTTTTATTTCTGTTAATTTTCTTGATAGTGTGCTAAAGTTTTAATGCTTAAATATAGCGTAGGCAAATCAGTTCTGTAGAGGCATCACAGATGTGATCCTGATACACTGTTCTTTGCTATTTAATGTTAATGCAAGGATACTTTTAGAATATCTAGTTAGAGTTGGCCAGTGTGCATTACACATGCTGCCACTACAAGATAGTGATAGACACATAGTCCTTTTTCCCATTTGATCCAGAATCAGCATCAAAACCCCTCTCATTAAGCAGGACTCCCCCAGGTTCTAGGCATGAAATCTGGTTACCATCCTGGATCTAGAAAAATGGGAAGGCTGCAAATTCATCACATAAACTTTCTTAAATATTGTTGTTCTTTCCTGAGTTTTCAAAAGGTATTCACTGAGTGACACCAAATTTGAGGTTCTAATCCATCAAGATTGGATGGCAGCTTCTCCATATTTCTACTGAGTGTGAAGCTGTGTGCTGTAATATAACAGTGAGTCAAGCTGGTGACAGAACTGAAATGCACTAAGGATGGCTGAGGCATCTAGTCAGGCATGCACCGAAAAAGAATTTAGAATCTGAGACTTATGCCCACTTTCCTTTCTCCAGCATGTGAGCCATATTCTTTTATCCATTACACCAGAATTCATGATATGTAGCATCTTAAATGCTTTTAGTATATAGACTCTATTTCATTTAGCGCCTGTTGGAAATGGATCACTTGAAAACTTAGGCCTCTTTTATTTATTAGACTTTTTCTGTGAATTCACAGAAATAACCACATTCACAGATCAAAAATAGGAAAAGTGATGGCAATGTCAAACCCAACAGCTGATCCTGTACATGTAGACAGCATGCAAATATGCTGTAGTGGTAATAGAGAAAAAGTTCTCTGTTCAAAAGTGAAATACTGAGAGACATAAGGGTGATACAGAAATTTGTCTTTTAGTTGCACTATTTCTCCAGGAAAGCCTAACTATAAGTACATTTAGTTAAATGAGGTTTACCCATGCCAAAAATATCAGCTCTGCAGTTAAGTACCAACAAACATTGGTCAAAGGTTAATTGAACATTTTATTATTTTAAGCAACACAAACTAGATTCCATTATATTTTTAGGTGAGGTTTGTAGTAGGATACCACAAAGAGCAAATTAAATTTTGCTCTGCACAAACATTAAGAAAACTAATTATATACATTTGTCCTTGTGCCCTTGGTTAAAGATTAAATCTGTCAACAAACTGAATGATTGTGACCCCAGTGAGATCTTCTAAAATAGCAATTTTAAAACAATATTTTAAATATGTTGAATATTAAATATTTTGAAAGTATTTCTACATTTTTAAACAAATAATATGACAAGTAACATATTTTTCTATTAGCTCTTCTAAAGAGAGAGTATGGTTTGTTACAGCTTAATAATGTCAAGTGTTAGTACAATTTATTTCCAAATGAAAAATTTGAAAGAGAAAAGATACACTGGAAGGAACATCAGCATATTCCACTTCTGAAAATAATCATTTGCTTGATTTATTCTTAGTAAATTTTAGCATGTTTTATTTGAGCTTAGTAGTTTGGGGGAAAAAAATGATAGTCATTTTTTTAAAAGTGAGCATACTGTGGTTAGTGTTTTCCCTTACATTCCTGTAGTAGTTCTAGTTCTTCAATTAGAAATTAATTGACAAGGGATTTTATAGCTGTACATTTTTGGTTTGGAAAATTAGATGTTTTTAATATAGACTGTGACTGATCTGTTCATAAAATTCTACTAGACTAATTATGATGTACTAATGCCTATTTTGGTGAAATAAAGGAAAATATATCACTTTTTCATTGTGCTGAATATACATAACATATAATTTACCATTTTTAAGCTTACAATTCAGTGACATTAAGTACATTCACGCCATTGGGCAGCCATCATCACTATCAGTTCCAGAACTTTTGCATCATTCCAAACTGAACTCTAACTCCTAGTAACCTCTCTTCTACTTTCGGTCTCTACAAATTTGTCTTTGGAAAGGGTCTCATATAAATTAAATCATACACTATTTGTCCTTTCCTAGCTGGCTTACATCACTTAGCATAATGTTTTAAAGGCTCATCCATTTTGTAGCATTTATCAGAGCTTTATTCCTTTGAATTGCAAATAATATTCCATTGTATGTATTTATCATGTTTT
The DNA here is from genome assembly GCF_054177405.1 of Leptonychotes weddellii. Taxonomy (NCBI): domain Eukaryota; kingdom Metazoa; phylum Chordata; class Mammalia; order Carnivora; family Phocidae; genus Leptonychotes; species Leptonychotes weddellii. Next base: position 56,327,449 of record NC_138373.1, on the reverse strand, counting down.
GTTTTATAAGTTTATTTGTTGATGGACATTTGGATTTTTTTCACCTTTAGCTGTTATAAATAATACTACCATGACATTGGTGTACAAGTATCTGTTTGAACCTCTGATTTCAGTTCTTTGGATATAACCTAGGAATGGAATTACTGAATCATATGATCATACTGTGTTTACCTTTTAGATGACTCACCAAACTCTTTTCCACAGAGGCTGGACCATTTGATATTTTTACCAATAATTCATGAGGATTCCAGTTCCTTTACATCTTTACCATCATTTGTTATTTTCTGTTTGTTTGTTTTTAATAATGGCCATCTAATGAATGAAAGTGGTATCTTACTGTAGTTTTGATTTGCAAGATTAGTTACAGTTGAGCATCTTTTCATGTGCTTACTGACTATTTGTATATCTTCTTTGCAGAAATATTTATTCAAGTCTTTTGCTCATTTTTGAATCAGGTTGTTTGGTTTTTCATTGTTATATTGTAAGAGTTCTTTATATGTTCTGAATATTAATAATTTATCAGATGTATGATTTTCAAATTTTTTATCCCATTCTGTGTGTTGTCTTTTCACTCTCTTGAAAGTATTCTTTGATACCCCAAAATTTTTAATTTTGATAAAACTCAATTTACCTGCACTTTCTTTTGTTGCCTGTGCTTTTCGTCTCATATCTGAGAAATTATTCAAAAGCCAAAGTCATGAAGCTTTTCTTCTATGTTTTCTTCTGGAATTTTATACTTTTAGGCCTTACATTTAGATCTTCAATCCATTTTGAGTTAATTTTTGTGTATACTATAAAGTAAGGATCCAACTTCAGTCTTTTGCATGTGAATATCTAGTTTATCCCAGCACCATCTCTTGAAGAGACTGTCATTTCCCCATTGCATGGTCTTAGCACCTTTATCAAAGATCATTTGACTACATACATGAGGGTCTACTTCTGGGCTCTCTATTCTGCCCCACTGATCTATGCCTTTATGCCAGTACAACACTGTTTTGATTACTGTGGCTTTGTAGTAACTTTTAAAATTACGAAGTGTGAGGCCTCCAACTTTTTCTTCTTTTCAAGATTGTTTTGGCTATTTGGAGCCCCTTGAAATTTCATATGAATTTCTGTTTTTCCCAGAAAACCACCAGAATTTGAATAGGGACTGCATTGAATCTGTAGATCCCTTGGCTGTTATTACCATCTTAACAATGTTAAGTCTTCTGATCCATTAACACAGGATACCTTTCTACTTATTTATGTCTGTTTTTCATTTTTTCAGCATTGTTTTGTAGTTTTCAGGATACAAGTCTTTTGTCTACTTGACTAAATTTATCCCTAAGTGTCACTTTTCACAAATTGATTTTGTGATTTATATTGTCCTTCAATTAAATGGGTATTTGCACATATTGTCTTCCATATTACCAATCAACCATGTCTATAATTTTCCTTTTATAATTAGTAGTTGATATTCCTCTTTCATGCTCTTCATTTTCTTTGCCATTTATGGTAGAGAGGTGCAACATAATACATGAAAAGGGGTAGAATGGTTAGAAGCCAGGATGTGGTACCTTCAATGCAGCTATAAAAGTACTGTAGAAGTTGCATACTGACTTACAAAATATTTTTCTTTTTAAAGATTTACTTATTTATTTTAGAGAGAGGGATGCAGAGGGAAAGAGAGAGAGAGTTTTAAGCAGACTCCAAGTTTAGCAGGGAGCCCGACTCAGGGCTCCATCTCATGACTCTGAGATCATGACCATGAGATCATGACCTGAGCCAAAACCAAGAGTCAGAAGCTTAATGACTGCACCACCCAGGTGCCCCCCCAATTTTTTTCTTAAACCTCTTTCAAGTATTAGCCAATTACTACATTCAACATAAGATGATGTTATTTATTTCTATACATTTATGATATATGATATTTCCCTTAATTTGTTTCCCTAAGGATGACAGTCAATACTTAGGACCCATTCTTAAATCTTATTAGATATTTTAATTCTATTGAGCTAAGAAAATATCACACAATATCACAACAATAATATTTCACTCCCCACTATTGAGTATATATGAGAAATTTGGCACTTTTATTTTTCCTTGATCTCCTCCTTCCCATTTTATTAACATGTAATTTATGGTTAGTTTCCATCAGTTTTCCATAAGAGCCATCATGAGTTTCAAAGGGGAAATAATTCTTTAAAACAGCTCTGATTTCTTGCCTTTGAGTTCTGAATTTTGGCCAATCTGTTTTCATTATGAAATATATGTATCTTCAAGTAATTTGCTTTGAAAAGGGTAATTTTATACCTATGTCATACCTGACCTCCCATCCCCACCAACTGTGGCTTTCACATGACAGCACCTTGGCTAGGGCAGAAATGGAGGGTCACTTTCATTTTCTGTCAAGGCTCTATTATTATTGCTTCATTTATGTGTCAGAAATGAGCATTGTGGACAGTTTCCAGGATGGCCCAGTTTTTGTCCTTTATGGAGCAATATTTGTCATCTGAATACTTGCTAACTTCTTTATTTACTTTTACCATCACGATATGGTTCTTGTTTCATTGAGATTGCAAAAAAATATGATCTATACTCTCAAACTTCCGACAGAGCTTTTTTTGATACTGAGAAGTCTCCTGTGTGTTAGTTCTTATATTAGTTCTCCTCTAGTTATTCTAGGCTTCTCTTTTAAGATCTCCTATTAAGTATAGGTTGGGTCTCAAGGTTTTCTTTTTTTAATATTCTTTTTTTAAAATTTAATCTTATTATGTTAGTCACCATACAGTACATCATTAGTTTTTGATGTAGTGTTCCATGATGCATTGTTTGCGTATAACACCCAGTGCTCCATGCAATACGTGCCCTCCTTAATACCCATCACCATGCTAACCCATCCCCCCATCCCCCTCCCCTCTAAAACCCTTAATTTATTTCTCGGAGTCCATAGTCTCTCATGTTCGTCTCCCCCTCCGATTCCCCCCCTTCATTTTCCCCTTCCTTCTCCTAATGTCCTCCGTGCTATTCCTTATGTTCCACAAATAAGTGAAACCATATGATAATTGAACTTTTCTGCTTGACTTACTTCACTTAGCATAATCTCCTCAGTCCCATCCATGTTGATGCGGAAGTTGGGTATTCATCTTTCTGATGGCTGAATAATATTCCATTGTATATATGGACCCCATCTTCTTTATCCATTCATCTGTTGAAGGGCATCTTGGCTCTTTCCAGTTTGGCTATTATGGACATTGCTGCTATGAACATTGGGGTGCATAATATGGCCCTTCTTTTCACTACATCTGTGTCTTTGGGGTAAATACCCAGTAGTGCAATTGCTGGGTCATAGCGTAGCTCTATTTTTAACTTTCTGAGGAACCTCCACACTGTTTTCCAAAGTGGCTATACCAACTTGCATTCCCACCACACTTTAAGAGGGTTCCCCTTTCTCCACAACCACTCCAACATTTGTTGTTTCTCTCCCTGTCCATTTTTGCCATTCTAACTGGTGTATGGTGGTATCTCAATGTGGTTTTGATTTGGATTTCCCTGATGGCTAATGATGATGAACATTTTTTCATGTGTCTGTTAGCCATTTGTATGTCTTCTTCAGAGAAGCGTCTTTTCATATCTTCTGCCCACTTTTTGACT
>NC_138373.1:56270184-56323716 GCF_054177405.1 Leptonychotes weddellii | reverse complement strand
TGTTTCCTTTGCTCTGCAGAAGTTTTTTATCTTGATTAAGTCCCAGAAGTTCATTTTTGCTTTTGTTTCCCTTGCCTTTGGGGACGTGTCTTGAAAGAAGTTGCTGCGGCCGATGTCAGAGAGGTTGCTGCCTAGGTTCTCCTCTAGGATTTTGAGGGATTCCTGTCTCACATTGAGATCTTTCATCCATTTTGAGTTTATCTTTGTGAATGGTGTTAGAGAATGGCCGAGTTTCATTCTTCTGCATGTGGCTGTCCAATTTTCCCAGCACCATTTATTGAAGAGACTGTCTTTTTTCCATTGCATGTTTTTTCCTGCTTTGTCGAAGATTATTTGACCATAGAGTTGAGGGTCCATGTCTGGGTTCTCTATTCTGTTCCATTGGTCTATGTGTCTGTGTTTGTGCCGGTACCATGCTGTCTTGGTGATCACGGCTTTGTAATATAGCTTGAAATCAGGCAACGTGATGCCCCCAGCTTTGTTTTTCTTTTTCAACAGTTCCTTGGTGATTCGGGGCCTTTTCTGGTTCCATACAAATTTTAGGATTGTTTGTTCTAGCACTTTAAAAAATGCCATTGGAATTTTCATCGGGATGGCATTGAAGGTATAGATTGCTCTGGGCAGCATAAACATTTTAACGTTTATTCTTCCAATCCATGAGCATGGAATGTTTTTCCGTCTTTTTGTGTCTTCCTCAATTTCTTTCATGAGTGTTCTGTAGTTCCTAGAGTAGAGATCTTTTACACTCTTTGGTTAGGTTTATTCCAAGGTATCTTGTGGTTTTTGGTGCTATTGTAAATGGAATCGATTCTCTAATTTCTCTTTCTACAGTTACATTGTTAGTGTATAAGAAAGCAACCAGTTTCTGTGCATTGATTTTGTATCCTGCTGCATAACTGAATTGTAGGAGTTCTAGTAGTTTGGGGGTGGAGTCTTTTGGGTTTTCCACATAAAGTATCATGTCATCTGCGAAGAGAGAGAGTTTGACTTCTTCTTTTTTTAATATTCTCACTGTATTATGTTTGAAGGGTTTTCTGTCTTGTGAGAGCTTTGTCTTCTATGCCATTCGTTCCATTTTTATCAGCATTGAAGCTATGGTCCCCTATCTGCAGAATATTTTAAAATTCAGCAACAGTTATTAATCTCTGTACTATTGTTCCTTATGTTTTCTCTCTTTCTTTGCAAAAGTTGTGGGGTCAAACAGCCCTAAAGTTAAGTTAAAATCCTAATTCTTCAATTTTCTAGATGTGTGACCCTAAGGTTACCTAGTTACGTACTTAATTAGCTGATCACTTAAGCTTTCCAAGTTACTTTTATCATATGTAAAATGGGGACAGTTGTGATGTATATCTAAGGGTTTTTATGAAGAATTAATGAGATAATACATCTGAATCACTTAGCGTAGTGCCTGATACATGCTCAGTATTACTGCTGCTGTTACTACCAGTCTTGCTATAAGTTTCAAACGGTGCAAAGTTCTCCTGAACACCACCAAAAATTCAAATAACATGTTTCTGTATTCTGCTTTTTTGCTATCAATCTATCTCAGAGGCATTTCCTCAAAAATGATGGATTTATTCTTTTCAATTGCACTAATTTGGACTGTTTATTCTTATCTTCTATGGTATTAGCCTAGAGTCAAAAGGAGGAAGATCAGAGAAATTCAAAGCCCAGATTTAAGTTAAAAAGAAAGAGACAGTTATTAGTTAGAGATGCAGCAATGGGGGTAAAGGGGTCAGAAGGAGGCTGAAACATCCCATTAGTGAAATTGGAGCACTTACTCTTTGGGCTGCTGATAAGGACCAGTCACTTTGGAAGGAAACTCATGTATCTCCTGCAACCCTTTTCACTCCACCTCTCTCCACACTATTTTCAAGTTTGTTTTGTTCTTTGTGCACTCATTTATACTACAACTAACCCTGAGTCCACTCAGGGTTTTTTTAAGTCAAGATTGTATTTACCTATTTACTGTTTACTAGTACATGACCACCATTCGTTGCTGGTTCTCATGGCTAAGATAGATTTTTTCATTTGTATAATTTTAAAATCATATCAATTTTAGAAAGGGAAAGAGAAGAAGTTGCATTATATACCTTGCTTGCCCTGCTATCTTACTAGGAATACCTATATTCTATGGTATTTTATATCAGCCATAAATTCTTAGAATTGGTATAAATTCTTTTTTGTGAGCTTGGCAAATTTTGTATTCAACTTGCCTATTTGTTCGACCTCACAACATATTTAATATTAATATTTTTCTTAACATAGTATTTACTTCAGCATATGTGTTTCCATTTAACATAGCTGCCAGTGCAAGACTGATTTGGTGAGCTTGAGTTCATAGTTGTTATAAATTTAAACATGTCTGATTATGTCCCTATGATAATTACTTCATCTTGCTTTTGGTATATAACATAAGAAAATTAAGATTATTGTTTTATTGGCATACTTCTTACTAAAAGAAATGGGTCGAAACATATTTCAGTTACCATAACAATATTTAGAAGGTTTATTAATTAGTTTCATTAATAAATTATGTTGGATTATTTTATACACTTGTTTCACTGATAAGATGTGTTTAAAGAAGAAATAAATTTATAGGTAACATAGCAAAACAATGTTAAGGTAATTGTAAAGGGAAAGTATGAGTCTCTGTAAAATATTTACTTAATTTCCAATTGAAAAGCACTCTGATTATATTCAAAATCAATTTATTTAATATCTACTTTTTGTGACCTGGGAGTTAAAGAGACTATTCTGCTGCTATTTATCCTTTTATTTATCCTTTCTCTTTCAAATGGTGGATTTGATGAGGTAACTTCCAAGCAACTGAGATTCTATGATTTTTTGAATCTAGGAGATTCACATTCTTAATTTGATATATACTAAATGTGTAGAAAGGTTAGCTAGCACTGCTGAGGCCATCATTCCTCAAGCTAACAGATTGTGGACACAAGAGTCATTGTCACTGGATCCAGAGAACTCTTTTAGTGGGTTCAAGAGTTTGGAAAACAGTAACAACAACAGTATATGAACTCTAAAATCAAACCTGACTAATGTAGTAAGTAATTCAGGGGAGTATTGAATATACAAATAGGAATCATTTCATACCAGCTAATGTGGAGTTTTTTAATGACTTATATGTATATACAGACTCATTCATTGAAGGAATTTCTGGAACGTTCCAAGAGTTACCAGAGGAGAAAGTATCACAACTTTTTATTCTTTTGTCCTTATGGAGGTGAAAAAAAATGAACAAAGCAAAAGTTATTTCATTTAAAATAAAGTATTTGATTTTGTAACATGATGCATGATATCATTTGTGGAATTTTTTCCTTCCATGAAATATATTTAAAACATACATATGAAGAAACCTGAAATGTTAGGCTTGAAAACTAGAGAAATATAAACATGTTTTCTGAATTAACCTTCAAATGGTCTTCTTTAAGTTACAAGAAGTCTGAGTATGGCCAGCCCTGGCGTTACAGTTAGGCACAGGGCAGAGTGTGATCAAGGAAGTGTGGGCTAAGCATCTCTGTTCCAAACATCAGTGCCACTGTCCCCAGTATTAGGGCTTCATGTATTTTGGCCTTGAAAGCTTTCCACTATTTAAGGGAGATGAACCATGAGAGACTGTGGACTCTGAGAAACAAACTGAGGGTTCTAGAGGGGAGGGGGATGGGAGGATGGGTTAGCCTGGTGATGGGTATTAAAGAGGGCACGTACTGCATGGAGCACTGGGTGTTATACGCAAACAATGAATCATGGAACACTACACCAAAAACTAATGATGTAATGTAGGGTGATTAACATAACATAATAAAAAATAAAATAAAATACAGATACTGTCTAAATCGGATTAGTTGTCATGCTAATGAAGAGTGGAACTGGAGATAAAACATGATTGCCCCCTCCCCTCTGTTCATTGGAGCACTGTGTTAAGAAGGATTCAGAGGCAGTGGCTATTGTTACTGGCTAACTTTAGCAGCCACAGGTGTTAGCAGGGGAACTAATGACATGTGACCACAGATTTGCCACTCCTTCTCTGGGAGTGTCAGGCTCAGAGGAAATAATGTACAATGTAAGAAGGCCTTCTGATAACAATGGCCCTGAAACAGTTTTGTCTAGGGGTAGCCCACTTCTTGAAGAATTCTATTAAATTCAGGATTTCTACAGATGATGAACTGCTACGTCTATCCAAGGTATAATGGATTTACCATCAGTTATCCCATTCCATAATTTACTAGCCAGGTATTTTGAACTTGATACAGTCTGAAATGTATTTTGACAGGTGCTTTTCCCTAAATATTTAAAGGTAAGCGTATTTCAAATAAAATGCAATGCTTTCCATTTTTACTCATTTTTACTTTTCTTCTGACAAATATGTGTGGTATATTTTAATAAAAGTGCCAGAAGAAATTTGATCTTAAAAAGTTACAGTCTCCATCCCAGCACACAATATGTATCCCCCAATGTACTTTGTCAACACAAAAATACTTTATAGCTCTGAGTAGAGCTTAGTCCCCCTGCTCAAACTTAAGAGTTTCATCTCTTTTTTCCCTCTTGTTAATGTAGAAATTATTTAGCTCACTTGTAGGTTACTTTTCCTTAAAGCTACTTTGATTAGTGATCAAGAATATCTCCTCTTTCTTCTTTTAAAATTGTAAAGAGTGGGGCGCCTGGGTGGCTCAGTCGTTAAGCATCTGCCTTCGGCTCAGGTCATGGTCCCAGGGTCCTGGGATCGAGCCCCACGTCGGGCTCCCTGCTCCGCGGGAAGCCTGCTTCTCCCTCTCCCACTCCCCCTGCTTGTGTTCCTGCTCTTGCTATCTCTCTCTCTGTCAAATAAATAAATAAAATCTTTAAAAAAAAATTGTAAAGAGTGAGCTTTAGAACTAAGTGTAACATTTAAACAATTAAAAAATTAAAAGGCAAATTGGGGAAAAAAGTGTTTTTGATATACTATGATACTAAAGGATTAACATTCTTTTTTTTTTTAAAGATTTTATTTATTTATTTGACAGAGAGAGAGATAGCGAGAGCAGGAATACAAGCAGGGGGAGTGGGAGAGGGAGAAGCAGGCTTCCTGCCGAGCAAGGAGCCCGACGTGGGACTCGATCCCAGGACCCTGGGATCATGACCTGAGCCAAAGGCAGACGCTTAACGACTGAGCCACCCAGGCGCCCTAAAGGATTAACATTCTTAATACGAAAAAAAAATGCTCTTAGAAATCCATAATAGAAGAATATCCAATAGAAAAATAGGCAAAGAACACACAGCAATTTGTAAAAACAACATCAACAACAATATAAAAATGCATTCTGTACATTCACGAGTAATTACAAAATGCAAATTAAAACAATGACATGTACTTTTATAACAATAATTCTTTGTGTTGGCAAAGATGTTAGGATCTAGGTGCTCCTCATCTATTGCTGAGGGTTATATAAACTGGTAGAGACTTTGAGATAAAATTTGGGGTTATGTATAATAAACTTAAAAATTCATAGTAGTTTTACTTCCAGAGTAAGAAGTCTATTAATAGACCAGAAGTCTATTAATGAAATCATATATGTGCACACAGGAATTTACAAATATATAAATATGTGTATGTATGTTTATCATAGCACTATTTATAATATACACAAATGGGGAACAATTAAGTGTTCAAAATTGAACTAGGACATCCATGCATTAAAATATATGGCCAATAAAAGTGATCTTTCAGAACACTGAATGATGGGAGAAAATGGTTTTAATATAGTTATTTAATCATAACCTTTACCACCACATTTCCACCATTTAATGGAATTTTGTTTCAGCATTTTCCATTTTTTATTTTTCCCTCTCTTTTCTTCTTATGACGTCCCTCTATGCCTCCCTCCCTCCATCCCTTTTTTCCATTCATCATCCATCTGCTGAGCATCTACTGAATGTTTGGAACTATTAACCATCCTGGGAATATAACAAAGAACAGGACAAATAAGATCTGCCCTTGAGGAGTTGATATTCAGGTGTGGGGCTGGTGGAGATAGACAATACAAAAAATAAATACAGGGCGCCTGGGTGCCTCAGTCATTAAGCGTCTGCCTTCGGCTCAGATCATGATCCCAGGATCCTAGGATCGAGCCCTGCATTGGGCTCCCTGCTCCCTGGGGAGCCTGCTTCTCCCTCTCCCACTCCCCCTGCTTGTGTTCCCTCTCTCCCCGTGTCTCTCTCTGTCAAATAAATAAAATCTTAAAAAAAAAAAAAAAGGAATAATGTATCAAGTGGTAGTAAGTGCTGTGATCAAAAGGAAATAGTGTAACATCATAGGTTATGAATTTGGAGTAACAGAATTCTTTCAGCCACCATGTAAGTTGATACCCTCATTTTATATTTGAGTAAAGCAAATCATAATTTAAGAGATCAGTATAATGTTACATGGGGAAGCTAGGATTAACATTCAGGTCTGTTTGACTTTATAACTCATTATTTCTCTTAACTATACTATCTGTCATATAGTTACAACACAATTTTATCTTCAAATCTAAAAAGTAGACCCAGCCAGCCCTGGCCCCATTGTAGTAATCCAAATTCTAGGCCTGCACACATTCTTTTTTCCTCATTCCCTTATGCCCCGTCAAAGCTTACATGTCCTATGCTTCATTCTTGCCAGATGCCTACTAGTTAAATGGAAAAAGTTCTTGCATGGCACCATTTTTTTTTTTAAGATTTTATTTATTTATTTGACAGAGAGAGACACAGCGAGAGAGGGAACACAAGCAGGGGGAGTGGAAGAGGGGGAAGCAGGCCTCCCACCGAGAGGGGAGCCCGATGCGGGGCTCGATCCCAGGACCCTGAGATCATGACCTGAGCCGAAGGCAGATGCTTAATGACTGAGCCACCCAGGTGCCCCGCATGGCACCATTTTAATGGCTCTATATGTTCCTTGGTTCTGTTCATTTGAGTTACTACACAGCCTTGCATTCTGTTGGCATCATTTAATGCTTTAACCCAAGAAGTAACTCATACATAATGGTTTAGGGATGTGTGCATGTGCACGCATGCGTGCCTGTGTGTGTGTGTGTGTGTGTGTGTGAATGTATGTATATAAATATCAGGGTGGCTGGTGGTAAGGATAAATATGGGGAGAAGCAAGAGAGTAGAGAAAAATAATTTAGCTGAAGGGAATCTCTTTTCTTTCTCTGCTTCCTAAGAAATACCATTTAAATAACCTCCTACTCCATCTGGTGGCAGCAATATTAATTATGAGTTATGAAGAACAACTAGAGTGATTATAACATATTTGTATATGCTTTAAGAGACATAAAATGCTTAATGATTACCAAAGCTCCTTTCCTCTTTTGAGGCACATATATTACTTATGCATATTTGAATGGTAAATTCAGTTACATATAAGTGTACTAAAAATAAATTATTAAAAATTGATGTACTAATAAACTGAATTCCTTGCTATTTGAAAAATATTGTGAGAAACCAATCTGTTTTTTTCTGAATTTCTTGGATCTTCATTTTTAAAGTCATTCAAATATTATGTAAGCAAGTAATTTTACAAAATTATAAATTAATGCTTTCCTTAACTATTCATGAATATTTAGCTAGGTTTACAAAGGTGATTTTGATACTGCTTGCCCATGAGAAGCTCACAATCTAGTGAGGGAATGAATATAAGGAAACATGGGATACATGACAACATGTACTCTAGCGTGTTGAGTACTTGGTGAGGCAATAAGGAATCGTGATTAAGGTCACAGACTCTAAAATATGTCTATCTACATCCTTCTCCTGGCCTCTCACATAAGAGCTCTTAAAACTTATGTAAGTTACCAACTTGTCTTTATCTCAGTTTCCTCCTCAGTAATATGGGGATAATAATAAATCTAATCTCATAGGGTTGTGGTGAAGATTAAAATGTGTGGGATGCTTATAAACTTCTTATTAAATTAATTACCTGTGGAAAGTGCTCAATAAATACTAGCTATTAATATGGTATGTATAGAATATGATAGTGGCAGAAAAAGAAGAGTCATTAAGGGGTGGTTTGGGAAGACTTCAAAGAAGAAATGACACTTGAAAAGAATCTTGAAAAATGAATTTCACTGGTCAGACTAATAGGAGGTAAGAGGGACAGGCTAGACAGAGAAACATATATGCAAAGATAATTGGAGCAGATGACACATTCAGGGAAATTCAAATATTTCAGTATGGATCCTGAAAAATCTGGCTAAGCATTGTGGATTTTACTTACAGGCCATTGAGATGAATTGTTGATCTGGCTAAAGATGTTAGACATATGGGTGTGGCACCACAAAAATATGTTTGTCAGTCAGTCACTCATTCATTCAGTGTTTTTTGAGGGTGCACTAAGTTCCTGGGCATTCTTTATGGATAGTCAACAAAACAGGCATGGTCTGTGATCTGTGAATGGAGTTCATAATCTTGTGGGGGTAAAGATAAATGAATAAATAAATTAATAAATACCAGTACTGATAAGTGCTATGAAGGAAAGTAACAGAGTAAAGTGAGAGAGTATAGTAAGGTTGAAGAATGGGGCTGGGGAAAATCTGTTTAGATGGGTTGTTCAGGAAGACTTCTCTGAGGCAGTATCATTGAATCTGAGGTCCTGAGGATAAGCAGGAAGGGGAAGGGGAAAAATAGGGACAGGAGAGTATTCCAGGAAGAGAAAGCCACATCTATGAAGGTGCCAAAGTGTGAAGAAGCTTGCAGTGTTTTAGGTACTGAGGGAAGTCAGCAAGGATGAAGAATGGTAGCAGAGCAGGAGAGTAGAGAGAGATGAGGTCAGAGAGATAATCAGGTGCCAGCCATTCAGAGTTCTATAGGCCAGAGTAGAGAGTTTTATTTTATTTGGATGCAGTCAGAAGCCAATGAAGGATTTGAAGCAAGGAAATAAATGATTCCATTTAGGTATTAAACTAATTTCTCTAGCTGCTCTGTGGTTAGTAAGGGACAAGTGTAAAAGTGGGGGGACATGATAAGAAGTCTATTGAATTAGTCTAGATGAGAGATAATGGTGGCAGTGGGAATGAAGAAGAATGGCTAAATTTGAGATACGTTTAAAGATAGAGCTGACAGGGCTTGCTGATGAATTTGATGTGAGAAGTGAAGAAAAAAGATGAATCAAGTTTGATTCCCTCAGTTTTATAGCTTAAGGAAGTGGGTTAAGAGTGTACTATCTACTAAAATTAAGAAAATGTGAAACACTGGGAAAAAAAGGGTTTGAAGGGTGGGGGAATAAAAAATCAAGGGTTCCATTTTGAACATAAGTTTACCTAAGGTTGCCAAATTTAGCATATAAAAAACCAGGATACCCAATTAACTTTGTATTTTAGATAAGCAATGAATAATGTTTTAGTATAAGTCTGTGACAAATATTGCATACTCATGCTAAAACATATATTGTTTTAAAACGCAATATTTTATCTGCACTTTATATTATCTGGCAACCCTAATGGTTAACCCACCTGTGAGAATCAAAGTGAAGTTGTCAGGTGGGCAGTTAGAAATATGAGCTGGAAGCTGAGTGCAGGAGTTTAGGCTACAGCTATGAATTAGGAGTCATGAGCATTAAATCATAGGAACTTAAAGCTCTGCGAATGAATGAAATTACTCACATAGGAAATGTACAAAGAAGAAAAAGAAGAGAATGCTCAGCACTGAGTTCTTCAACAATTTGAAGTGAAATGCAAGAACCCTTCTTGAATAATTGAGGAGTGGTCAAAGGGAAGCCAGAGCAGTCTCCTGTTACAGAATCCAAAAGAAGGTAGCATTGAAAAGAAGGGGAAAATGAACGAACGAATGAATGAGAGAGTGGCCAACTATGGGGAATACTACAGAGTGAGAAAATAAAATGAGGGGAGAAAAGCATGCAGTGGATTTGGCAACACAGAGGTCACTGGCAACCTTAGCAGTAAACTTTTATGTAATGATTGAGGAATTAGGGAAAGCACGTCTACCCAAAACTTCTAAGAATTTTATTTGGGAAGAGAGCAGAGAAATAGAGTTGACTAGATGGTGACAGTTAAAACCATGAAAAAGTCTGAGCTTTCCCAGGGGAGTGTTCAAAGTAAGAAAAGAAGAAACAGAATCTTAGGAATAGAAAGAAGAAAAGGAAAGAGGAAAGGGGACAGAGGAATGGGAGGTATGAGCCAACAAAGGAATTTTACAGAAACAGAGAGTGGCTTAAAAATAGGGAGTTATTAGCAGTCACCAAAAATACAAAGCAATGAAGAAAAATGAGTCCAAAACCAGTTTATTGTTCTCCCCATGTCACACTGTTTTAATTAGTTTTACTGGGACTTAAGTGTTTGGTAGGTGGTAGTCTTAATCTTTAAAACATTTTGGATATTGTTAGTCTTTACTCTTCCATATTTAATATTAAGGAAAAGCTTGTCAAACCCAATGCAAAATCCTATTGGGATTTTGATTAAGATTGCATTTAATAGAACAGTTGTATAATTATATAGAAAAATATAGTGTTAGATCACTCCCTAATACCATATGACACTATGGATTTAATGATTATGAAGGTACTGAAAATTTTGCCTGAGCAGTTTGTGAGCAGTACTAGGCACAAAGTCAGATTGTAGTGGAATCAAAGGTGGATTGGAGATAGAAAAGTAAAGAATAAATACATAGAATTCTTTCAAGGAACTTGGCACTAAGGTAAAGAGAAACACAGTATGACCAAATGACCAAAGAGAGGAGACACTGGATTGAGGGAGTTTCATCTTGAACTATCGGAACCTATTTATAAACCATTAGAGAAGGGAGAAAACAATAGGTTGAAAATACAGGGAACTATGGAATAATTGTTGGAACAGTTCCCATGAGCAACAGAAGGGAATAGGATCCTAAGTAGAGGTGGGGATACTCACTTTGGACAAGAGAAGATCTGAATTGTATCTGAGATAGAGAAATAGTGATGCTGATGAAGCAGATATCAATAATTTGGGGTTGAGGCCACAAAGTTGAAGAAATTCTTGAAATTTCTGTCTGAGATTTGGAACAAGGTCATTAATGGAGTGTTCTTGAGTGGAGTGAACTGGAGACTTGAGAAGAATGTTGAATATCTGATATAGCCAAGGGAAGGGAAAGGAAGGGGCGGGGTCCAGGTGCACTGGATGTTAACTGAATGGTTATCATTCAAGGCAGCACAGATATTTTCCAAGGAGCATTTGCTTTGCATCCATTTGCTTTCTCTTAAAGTAGATTTATAAAAGGTTCACTCTGCAAGTTTCTGAGTCCATTTACAGCACTAACATGTGTGGCCATTAATTAATTTTAGAGAAATCCCCAGGAGGGAGAGAAATAACAGTAATTAGCATCTTCAGTTACAAATGGAGAAAATGATGCCTAAAGATACTCCTGAGGTCATGATGCAAACCACTGTTTACTCATAATTAAATGAACAACATCCTCCAAATTCAATGAAAAGAACAATTTTATAAGACTTTAGTGGGAATATTATAGTTACATGTCATCTTGAGCCTGTCATAGGAGCTCAGTATATAGTTAGACCTGTCACTATTATTTTGGTTAAAACTGAAATCAGGGAGATTTATTTTTTTTAATATTTAATTTATTTGAGAGAGAGAGAGAGAGAAGGAGATCACTTGAGCAGGAACCGTGGGGAGGGGCAGAAGGAGAAGGAGAAACAGACTCTCTGCTGAGCAGGGAGCCAGAGATCATGACCTGAGCCAAAGGCAGACACTTAACCAACTGAGCCACCCAAGCACCCCTCAGGAAGATTTATTTTGTGAGTTTTACTTACTGATACAGCAGGGGTCAGCAAACTATGACTTTTTGCCTGTTTTGAAGAAAAATCAAAAGAATATTTCATGACATGTGGAAATTATATGGAATTGAAACTTCAGTGTTATTTTTTTGGAATACAGCCACACTCGCATATCTACATATTGTCGCTGGCTGATGTCACACTACAGTGGCAGAAGTGAGATGGAGCTAGTATGGTCTGGAAAGTCTAAAATATTTACTATTTGCTCCTTTACTGAAAAAGTTGGCTGTCACTTAAAATACAGCACCTGCCTGGTCTAGTGTCCATCCCCATCTCCCCATCTCTCAGTGCCTTCCTTATTGGTGCTACACATTCCAGAGGTATTTGTCTTTTTATAAGGAACTCTAAAAATCCTAGACCCAAATGAATACATGCTTAATGATGGAATTTCAAGTTCAAATCAGGATGCCTGGATACATTTTGATTAAATGTCATCTTGGCATCCTGTAATTCCACCATGCAGTCACTTCTGTCAGCTACAAAGGTGATTCTAATTTGGAGCATTTGCTAGTTTCTTACCTGCTGCTCTCTTTTGACATATCAGACCCTGCAGATCCTGAACTTAAAATTTCAAAACAATTTCCGTAGGCAGAATAGTTGAGCAAGGAAACAGGAGAGCTAGCCCTCAAACTGTATTTCAAACATAGCTACTAGGAGCCAAGTCCACTGCCTGGTTCTAAGTTCTGCTGGCCTCGAGAAACATAGCTTAGCTGCCTTGGTCATAATTTTAAATTTTATTAACATTTTTACTTTACTAAACAAAATTTCATTTGCGCTGTCAGCTCTTGGACCACTGCTAATTCATATTCAATTTAGCCTTGCCAGTGCTTGAAAGGTTGATCTTGCTCAGCTAGAGTGCAGTGTGTGTCTTTTGTACATTTTGAGACTCATAACTTTTCTGTATTGGTATTTCTCAAACTAGAGCTATCCCTTGAGGAGATTTCAGAGCTCATTTATGCCCCCTTCCTTCTTTGTATCTGTATCTATAGTTCTTTCTGTCCTTCGGCATTCTCTGTTCACCTAGTTAGAATCACAGGGCTCTAAAGCACAAGGAAGGGTAACCGTGACAAGCAGTTCTACATTTTTTTCTTTCCGTTGGAGATTTTTAGAGATGAGCTGTCATAAAACCAAGGTTCTGTCTTATCTCTGTCTTCCACATCTATAAAAATCATACTCCCCTCCACATACCTATAAATATATAATCTGGCTTCCTGAGGGCAAAAGGTGAACCTCTTCTTGGTATATTTTCTTCTCTGCAATATTTCAAAGTGATAAGTTTCTCTGGGGTTCCACTTCAGTATGGGATCTTCCTTCAAATTATCCATCTTTCTCTCTGCACCACACATCAGAGGAGAGAAATGGACTGAATCCTGGCTGAGGACATGAGCCTCAGCCACCCTCTTCAAACTGGTGCTTAACCCTGAGTGGTGGGGTCAGGCTCTTTAATAAGAAAGACACTACTGACTATGCCTATAGCTGGGTTCCTTTACAGTAGCCAGTAAGAGAAAAAAGCTCTCTTGAATGCCTCCTTTGACTGTTTGCTAGTTGGTGTTTGTAGAAGCAAAGCATAGATTTCTATTTTCCCTTGTAATTATTTATAGTAACACCCCACCAATAGGGCCTAAGAAATACACCTGATAGGGAGACATTTATTTCATTTGGAAGAAAGCCCAGTTGAGAAAAAAGTTTAAGTTCAAGAGAAGTAGGATTCTCATTGACATTTTTTCTCTTCCTTCTTTTGCTTTGCAAAGTCTGTGAAACTTAAAGTATCTTTATAATGCTAATTAGCAAAGTGATGATTTCTTACTTATCCTGTCCTAGAAATGTGCAAAATTTTTGAGAAATTAGTCTTTAAAGCTTATTTACCCATTCTTATGAATTCCCAGTTTATTTTATCATTTCTTCATAAAATATTACTAAATTTAAGGATAATATTGTTCTGTAATACTTCTGAGGGCTCTGAAGGGTGTATGTTATTTTCTATGTCAGAATACAATATTCAGATAGGATCATTTTTGACATTTCAGTAATACAATGAATTTTTAGCTCTGGGACCCAGATATAAAACAGATTAGCGGTAGGACTCATTGTCTCATTTCTAAAACATGTGGCCTCATTTTCACTATGAAAAATAGAAAAGTTAGAGAAGCAAGGTGAATAATAATAGCAGAGAAGCTTAAAACAAATAAAAAAAGGCCATAACCTTTTTTGGCTTATGGCAGTAGAAATTTAATACATAATTATTATGGGAGCTACTATCATCCATATTTACTGTTTGCTCAACCTGTATCTGAGCTTCAGCACTTTTATCTCTGGAATTTTTCTTCCTACCCAACTTTACCTCCTTAACTCAGCATACGCAAATCCTTCACTAATGCCATGGTTCTGCTGCTGGTGTCTCTTGCACCTGATTCAGTTAGCAAGTAGAATAGCATTTGCTGGCGATGCAAAGATAACCAGTTTACCTACTTCTTGTTTTTGTGATTTGGGGTTTACCCTTTTTGCTTTGGAATTTATTCCATGATTGTGACCCTTCTGACTGTTGGACCATAGCTGGCCTATTTAGACCCCAGTCACTCACTGCTGGTGGGTGATTACTATTTCCAGGAAAGTCTTCTGTGCTTGGGTGGGGTCACTATCACTTAAATCTGTTAGGCAATCAATTTCAGGTTCTTCTGTGCGGGCTTTAAAATTTGTACGAGCAGACCCCTTCTCAGATCTTATGAATAAGATTCTTGGAATGGGGTCTCCAAGCATGTGTAATTTTTTAAATTGTCATAGGTGTTTCTAATATACCTCCAAGGTTGAGAACCATTGACTTATAACCTTGAAAATTATTCTTTATTTCTGTGGCTGAAGGTAAAACCTAAAAACAGTTCTCCTTTTCTGGGAAAGCAGAAATGAGACTCTTCGTTATTAATTTGTGCTTTTTACAATCACATGAACACTAAACCTCTTAGAAATTATAGTTAATCTATCTTTTTGGCTTTCCTTGGTCAGGGAGAAAAAAAGCCAAAGGAAGGTGTATCCCTTAAGGGCAGTGAATTTCAGAAACAATGGAGTGCATGCAGGAGAGAAAAGAGGCTATTCCAACTGATCAGGATTCACTAGGTGAAATTAAATTCACTAGCTCTTTACCCCAGACCATCAAATAGCTAAAAGGAAAATTTATTTTAAAATGACTGTGAAATAAATAAAATGTGACAGTAGAGGGCACAGACATGAAAGCTGATTCTAAAAGAAATCAAATATGGAGGAAAGCCCTTTCCGGGTATTAGCAGCATGAAATGACTAGGAGAGACAATAAAGGCTACACAAACTAGAGAGGAAGTTTAGGTTTGTTTTTTGTTTTTGTTTTTGTCTTTGACACAAATAGGCAAACAGAAATCCTTGTGTGAAAGTAAATGAGCAGTTAGGCACAACAACAAATGAACCAGCAATGCAGAAGGCAAACACCAGTGGCTCACCCGTGAGATAAATATAGGAAATACGCTAGAAGACATGACTATGTAAGACAGATGTAACAAACACAGACAGCAGATGAGAATCACGTACAGATAATAGAGGCATATGGAATTCTACTGAATCCTAGACCTTCCCTCCTCCTATTATCTCTGCCTAAAAAGTCACAGACATTTCCTCTGCTCTCCAAGCCCATGGTCCCAACTGCGTAATTGATATTTCTGCTTGTGTCTCAATACATCAGTAGGTTTAAAACCAACTCCTGGATCTTCCTTTGCCAGGCCTTATCTTCCACTCTTTCCTGTCTCAGGGAATGCCACCACCATCCATCAGAGAGTAAGAACCACAGCATCATCTTTGGCCCTTCTCATTTCCCTCATCCTCCACAGCCAGTCTGTCACAAATCCCTGTCAAGTTGGCACCGTCAAATGGATTCACTTTTCTCCATCTTCATTGCCACTACCTGCATTCATCTGAGTCCTCAGTGTGTTCTCTACCTTGCAGCCAGAGAGATCTTTTCTACATTCAGTTTTATCATTTTAAAACCCATACCTTTCCTCAGAAACCTTTTGATGGCTTTCCAGTGCTATAGGATAGAGACCAAAATCCTAACCCATACTTCTAAGTCTGAGCATGACTGGCACTGGCTATCTTTACAACTTCAGCACTGACTTTTATCCCCTTCCTTTTGGTACTTCAGCCATACCCTACTCACTTGATAAACCATGCACACCAGGGACTTAATAATACCTGTGGTCCTCTGTTTGGAACACTGTCACCACTCTACCTGTTGAGCTCTTTTTTTCTCCTTCGTCTTTCAGATCTCAACTCATCCATCATTCTCAATAAAGCCTTTCCTAAGCTCTCATTCCTGTTCAGATTTCTTTTCTGTGTCCTATCACAGTTCTGAGTAGTTTTCCTATAAAACAGGGCTCTTCAGCATCAGCGCTATTCACATTCTGGATTAGATAATTCTTTGATGTGGGGAGCTGTCCTGTGTATTGTAGGTAACATCCCAGACCTCTACCCACTAGATGTAAGTCATGACACTTAAAAATGTCTCCAGGCATTGTCAAGTATCTACTTCCCCACTGAGAACCATAGCTTTAGATTAACTACTTCTACCTCAGTCTATGATGTATGTCTTTCCTAAAAAACTGGATACTCCATGAGAGCAGGAACTGTGTATGTTTTGAATGCAAGAATTAGGAAAAAAAAACAAAACACCAGTGGGAAATAATGTCACTAATTCTCAACTCCAAAGTTTATTCTTTCTTTCTTGTCCAGAAGAAAATTTGAGAATTATATCCGTGATATTACTGAATTTAAAATCAGCATAATCTTGAGGTAACGTCACTAGAGAACATTAGTCATGATATATATATGCTTCTGGTCTACTACTTGAAATCTCCAGATTATGCTCCCTGAGGCTCCAGATGATGCTCCTTGAGGAGGAGGCTCAACTCCTCTATATCTAAATAAGCATCCTAAAAATCACACATCCCTCATGTAGTTACGTGGCAATTTGGTATTATTAGCTATTTGGAGGAAAACTATTCCTGTGATATAGCTAATGTTTAAACTTGAAATGGAGATGGCGTACAAAGCCTTTCTTAGATGTAACAGGAATGCATTCTGTGTCTTCTGTGAGGTGTTTTCTAGAAGCTCTAAGTAGCTGGAGAAAAAGGTAGATGATAGTGGGTATACAGAGGGAGTAACAGTTGACTCTAAATAGAAACATCAGGAACATCTTTCCAGAAAAGACAATATTTGAACTGCTTTGAAAGATGAGTAGGAATTTTCTAGGTAAAAGAACAAAATCTACAGAGTTCTTGGGATTAAAAAGAACACAGTGGAACACAGCATGTGGTCTATGGAGTGTTTGAGATGAAACTGGAAATGTTGGAAGGGGCTAGAACATGAAGGATTTTAAATGCTGAGATAAGGAATTTGGATTTATATATAGCAAGCCATCACAAAGATTTAAGAAAGAAATGACTTGTACATGTATATTTTACAGAAATCTCCCTGGCTGAAAGTGGAAGGTAACCTAGAATGTGAGGACTGGAAGTGTAGAGACCAGTTAGGGATCCATTATAATAGTTTCCAGAGAAATGAAGAAAAACATGATTCAAGGCAGTGACACTAGGGGTGAGAAAAAGGGAGTGATTTCCAAAGATAATTAGAAAGTAGAAATGACTGTATTATTGGCAGTGATTATGAGAGAGAGAAAAGTCAAGGATGATTCTCAGGTTTCTAATTTGATTTTCGGCATGCACTGTAAAGCCATTAACAAAGAAAGGGGATTTCGAAGGAACAGGTTTGAATGGACAAAGAGGAGTTTGGTTTGGGATATGCTGAGATTAAGTCATCCATGAACCTCTAGTGGGAGTAGCCAGGACTGGTGCTTAGAAGAGAGATCAGAACTAGAGGTAGATTTGAGTTACCATGATGAGGTTGGTAACTGATGCTATGGGAATGAAAGAGGTACCCCAGAGAAAGGGTATGAAGAGAGGCAGACTCCTATTTTGTATCACCCTGGGAGGGCTTAGAAAAGGAAAAACTTGTTCTAAGTCTGTATCCAAAACTTGAATCACCTGAGGATTTGCATTTTAAGATTCAGGAAGAGAAAGTAATCAAATTACTTTTATGTCCATTTACACTGATTTATTTATTCTGCTGGTATCAGGAGAACTAGTGTTGAAATGCCTTAAAATAAGTTCTATTTACAGCTCTCTGTGAGTCAGGAAGTCACAAAATCTTTGTAGATTTTGCAAGTCTTCAAGAACAGCCTTCCAGATATGTGCTTTCAGACCATAGGCATATGGTGAGAGAGTTCTTGCCTTCCAAAAGCAGTGATTAAAAAATAGGAGAGTTTGAATATGGTTTAGACAGTTTTTTAACCGATTTAGCACTAATGGACCCATTCTGTTTTAATGACTACCTTAACTTTATTCACGTGGGAGCATACTTTGTCCATGGATTTCCATATGTTATCTGTTTCAGAACTTTTTGTATTTTATCTGGCATGTGGTCCTTCATGGACATGTGATTATGGCCATTTTAATTATGCAAACCAGAACATTCTATTTAATTATTTTATAAATGACATGCCCAAATCGCATTTAGCCTATTTTTTATTGAAACATATTTGACATATAACATTATGTAAATTTAAGATGTACAACATATTAATATGATGCATTTATAGATTGTAAAATGATTGCCATTTTAGAGATAATTAGCACCTCTATCACATTACATTATCATTTCTTTTTAGTGGTTAGGATAATTAAGTTCTAGTTCTTTAGCAGGTTTGATAATTGGAATATAATATTGTCGTATTCTAGCCTATTTTCTTGTTACGTTGGGTTACCATAAAACTATATGCCAAAACTAGTCGTAAACAGCTAAGTACTGTGAACAGATTCTGATATGAATTGATCTGAATGCTCACCAGCAAATGGATACATCGTCTTTTCTGTTAGCCATAAGACAAGTCAGCAGATTTTTTATATTTGTAGTGATATTTTTAATTCGTAGATAAGATAGGGAAGATAATCCAACAAAATCTGTCAGTTTTAATAATAGCAAATGGGGGTTTTGTTCCTTTATTTATTTTTATGATGCCCTTTTGGCAAAAGGCATTATCTGAAGCCAGATAAAAGTGACTAACCAGCTGAAAGGTCATAAAAATGTTATTGCAAATTTAAACACAATTTTAATATACTAGCAAAAATTCACTCATATCAGAATTAAATTTAAGAACTTATTGAAAGGCAAAATTGTTTATACCTAAGGAGAACAGAATCAGAATTTAACAATAGATTTCTAGAGACAATTTTCAAAACAGTTTTTACATGCACTGAGAAATGAGCAGGCATATATATGTTTTATGTAGTTAGGGTACATTTTGCTATAAGTAGTTTATTCTCAAAAAATCATGTTTAATTTGAATTTTGATGGTTTTTAAAATAAACTAAAATTAATACTAATATAATAAAGTTTGCTCAAAGACACAAAGCCAGTAAGTGGCAGAACCATTATGCAAAACTGAGGTCATAAAAACTGCAGAGCTTATATATTTAATTACCACTCTGTGTGAGTGTTCCTAGTCTTTGATAGAGTGTGGGTAGAGAACTATGAGCTTCTTTCTGTCGATTTCTTGCACCCTTTTTTTGTAGGGCTTTCTTCCATCTTTGCTAGATGATCAGATAGATGTAAATGAGTAAGAAGTTTGGAAATGTTATTAGCTTCAGTGTAAGCTAATAGAACATACAAATTGAAGGTATAAATTGTAGAAATACCAGAAAATTATAGTCTAGTTTCTTTGCTACTTTATCCCTTCTAGAGGAAGTCTTGCAAATTGGTGGCACCAGCTTCATGAGATTTGAGGAATAATAAAAGCTCTATTGATTTTTATCTTTAACTACATTAGTGTGAGTTTCAGATCCTTTTTTATTTATTTTTTGTGAAAGTATAATTCATGTAGAGTGAAATGGATTGATCTCAATTGTACAGTGCAGTGGATTTAACAAATGCATACACCCATGTAATTCACACCTCTGTAAAGATGTAGAAATTTCCATTTGCTCCAGAAAGTTCTCTCATGCCCTTTCCCAGTCAATACCCTCCTTTATCCCCCCACCAACCAGAGGTGACCACTGTTCAGATTTCTATCACTATAGATCAGCTGTACCTGTTCTAGAACTTTATATAAATAGAATCATACAATATATTCTTCATTGGGTCTGGCTTCTTTAGTCTATGTAGTTTTTGAGATTTATCTTTGTCATGTGGATTGGCCCTTCTTCCTTTCATTTCTGAGTCGTATTTCATGGTATGAGTTTTATATAATTTGTTTATCCATTTTCCTGTTGGATGGTTATTTGGGTTGTTCTGCTTTTTGATTATTATAAATAAAGTTGCTGTGAACATTCTTGTTCAAGTCTTTTTGTGATCAAATGTTTTTCTTTCTTTTAGATAAATGTCTATGAGCGGAACTTCTTGGTCACAGAGCAGATGTATTTTTAGCTTTATAAGAGGCTGCCAAACCACTTTCCAAAGTGGTTGTACAGTTTTAAATTCCCATTTTGTATTACCATTATCAACATACAGAAATTCCACTTGCTCTAAATCTTCTCTACAATTGCTATTATCAGTCTCTTTAATTTTAACAGTTCTAGAAGGTAGGTCTTTATGACTTTAATCCTTTCAATCCTTTTGCGAAATTAGAATCCTGAACCGTTCCATCTTGTAAAAGCAATGAAAGTATATTTTACAGTTTGAAAAATGCTGAAAATTTTAAGTAATGTAAAAATCACCTATAAGTCCACAATTTTATATTTAAAAACATTTAATATTTAATATAAAATATTTCTGTGTATAAAAATTATAATCATATGCTCTTTTGTCATTAAATGTAACCCCAAACCTTGAATTTTATGACATCATATTCTTATATCATAATTTATTTTACTATTTGTCTGTCTCTTGGGATATGTATTGTTTCTAATTTTCTCTGAATATGAATGCTGTGCCTGAAACATTCTTAATAACTACACCTTGTGAATGATTCAGATTATTTTAGGACAACTTCCTACCAGATCATAATGTTGTATCATTTTTTGGTCTTTATAGCTCTTATTTCTTTTTCTTACCTCATTGTATTTTAAAGATTTTTTTTAATTTTTATTTATTTGAGAGAGAGAGAATGAGAGACAGAGAGCATGAGAGGGAGGAGGGTCAGAGGGAGAAGCAGACTCCCTGCAGAGCAGAGAGCCCGATGCGGAACTCGATCCCAGGACTCCAGGATCATGACCTGAGCCGAAGGCAGTCGCTTAACCAACTGAGCCACCCAGGCGTCCCACCTCATTGTATTTTATGGAAATTCTAGAATTATGTAAAATCTCAATGTTAGTATCAGGTGTCCTCATCTTATGTCTGGTTTTAGGAAGAATGCCTGCCTCACCACTAAGACCTGGCAGTTTATTTATGGTAGATGTTCTTTCTGTTAGGAAGTGACCCTTATGTATGTTGCTTTCAACATTAATTTCAGTTGTGATAAGAGTGCCACTCATGGAAATACTGTGTGTAAAGAGCATAAAACATGGGAAACCTTACCCAGTTTGGGTCGTTCACAAAAGTCTCTGAAACTCCTGTGTCTGCCACCTTGTCTGACACAGAGAAAGCACGCAAAAAAACCTTTATTGTCTGAAAAGTCAGTGAAATTAAGACCTGAGGAATGAGTTGAAGTGAGCCAGATGCAGGTTGGAGAGGGAGGTAGAACTAGGCCAAGGTAAAGGAACAGGATGAGCTCTGACAGCCCGAAGGTGGGGAGCAGCTGCATTTGTAGAACTGAAGAGTAGCCAGGTTGGCTGAAACATAGTGAGTAAAGGGGAGCAGAGTGCAGATGGGGCTGAGGAGGACACAGGAGCTGTGTGGTACAGGGCTGTCAGCGTGTTCAGGCTTTTGACTGTTAGAGCTCCCCCAAAATGAATGGGCTCAAAATGAAATAATACCATTTTTATTTACGTTTCCCTATTATTTGTGAGGATGAGTACTTTTTCAAATTTTTATTTCTACTTGTATTTCTGCTTTGAATTCCCTCTTCACCGCAGGGTTATGATTCGTTATTTCACAGGTGTCTTTATATTTTAGTGGGAGGTTAGGAAAGGTTGCTTCATTTATTGAAGAGACTATCTTTTTTTCCGTTGGCTATTCTTTCCTGCTTTGTCGAAGATGAGTTGACCATAGAGTTGAGGGTCCATTTCTGGGCTCTCTATTCGGTCCCACTGATCTATGTGTCTGTTTTGTGCCAGTACCATACTGTCTTGATGATCACAGCTTTGCTTCAGGAGCCGCCGTCCAGATGCTGTTTTAAATGACAGCTTTAGAGTTGGATTTTGAAAGTGATAGGGGCAAAGTTGAGTGCTGCTACTATGTAATATCAGTTCTGTCAATTTCCTTGGGGCAAGTTTTTTAACCTCTCTAAATCTCAGGCTCCTAATTTGCAAAATGGGGATCATAACAGTACTTACTATTTGTGGTAAGGGTTAAATGTTTTTGTGTGGGTTAACTAACATGAAGTGCCTGGAGGAATAGCTGGTACAAAAATTCTTCTGTCGTTATTGTCATTACTACCACTTTTATTATCAACCTTTGATTTTAGCAAAAATCAAAAGGTGTCTTCCATTGGGCACAATGCCACTGAATAAGCAAACTAGCCATGCTAGATATACTTCTAGGTCCCTGTTTTACCAAATACAGTGGTTCTGGATTTATTCCCCATTCCCCTAAGTTGGCTGTTTTATTTCCAGAGTTTATGCATTTATATCTCTTTCATGGACTTAAAAATGTAGCCAAAAAAGAAACAAAGAGAAAACTATAGTAAATGGAATGTATTCATGGGGGTGGAAGAGAGCTGTTGTTCTGGACCTTGGAGTCAGACTTACACAGCATGTCCTGAAACCTATCACATAATGAAAGCTGTATTTTAAAGGCACCTTACATATCATACAAAATTCTGCTTCAAAGAAAGAAATGAATAAAGGGAAGCAAACCTACGCATTTAGCCTACCCTTAACAGAGGCTTAGGGGGTTAACTCAGGCATAGATGTGTGGTAATTGTGGTTAGATAGACTTATTCTTGATGGATTTAAATGCGCAACTGGAAATAAAAGGTTTTTTTGAAATATGAATTGCTTCCAAAAAAAAAAAAAAAAAAACCTTCAACAAAAGATGAGGATGATGGGTTCCCTTTCATTCCTAAAAATAATCTCTACATCCTCTGAACAGTTTGCTTACATAAAGGAACAATCTTAGAGGAAAAGAGGAATCTTAGTGGAGAGTCGTAGACTATTTGGGCACACCAGAAAACCCGCTGTGTTAATAACTTTGCTCTCTTAACTTTTAAAGTTCAAGATCTCTGCTTTTAGGTTTTAACTATTGACTATTTTATCTTCCAAGTCCTACCTGGAAGAGCAAACATTGAATTATTAGTCACTAAGGCCCTAATTGGCATTTATCATATCCTTTTTGTTTATAACTAGTAAGTAAGATTAAGCATGGAAGAAATTAAAAGTTGGAGATTAAGACGAATAAGGGAATTACTTTTGGAGCTGAGGGCAGGAGAGTTCAATAAAGACAGCAGAAGGCATCTGTGAGAAAGCTCAGAGAACAGTGACTTCATTTATGCTTGAGTCCGGTTCTTCCTCCACCCACCCATCTGCCTCCCTCATTCAATCCGTGGGAAACCAAGAACCCCAGTATGCTAAACCAAACATAAACAGATGGTTTCTTCTAATTCCCTCCTCTCTTCCTTCTCTTCCTTTTCCTTTTCCTTTTCCCCCTCTTATTAAGATTTTGATTGTTTAATTTATTCTCTGAATCATAGAGAAAACCCATAAATTAAAAGTGAAGAATTTCCTCTCCACTTGAATATGGATCAGCATGCATGTTGCTTCTCAGTTTACTCATTTAATTTGTTACTTATTCATTTATTTAGTGAGACAGTCAACAAAATTTTGGAAGTTCTGAAAAATACGAAAAGTAAATCCATGAATATGTCGTAAAACCCACTTCATTTATTTCTAGCCTATAGATGTATATTTCAGAGATAGTTCGATTACAAAATAGTAATTGATTACTATTAACCATTGGAAAGTTTTAGTTTTGAAATCTTGAGTTTTAGGTGCCTATAGGTCATTCAGGTAGAGCTGTCTTATAGGAAAGTGAAAATATGGGTCTAGACTTCCAGAAAGAGGTGTAGGCTGAAGATAAAGACAGAATCATTATTTTAAAAAAATTCAAAATTTGATTACTTCTAGAAAACTGCTTTAGTAATAGTTCAATTTTTGATGAGGTTAAAGACAATTTTTTAAAAATCCCTTACATTGTAAAACTTTTTTCTCCTTTTTTATAACATTAACTTTTCAGTAATTCTCTACTGTCAAATTTCTAAATGTACTTATTTCTCTTGTGTGTCTTTTTGAGTTGATAGCCTAATCCTAATGCATTTTTATAATATATTTTAGAGCAAAAAGTAACTAAGTAGGATCCGAACAGAGAAGAAAGACTAATTAAAACATCCCTCAGTTATTGTGACCTTTTTGAATTCTGTATGGAAGGGTTAGCATTTATAATCTAATTAAAACTTACAAATTTATTATTTGAAAATCTTTCCAGAACCATGTCTCTAATGTAAGATGTAAAACTTCAAAATACCAAGATAATTACCTAATGGCAAACATGTTATGATTTGCTAATAAACATTAAGACTAACTGAAACAGCAGAATTTAGTGAAACAAATAGTTAGAATTGACAATCAAAATGTAAATAGGATTAGTTAATATATCCCTCCTTTTTTTTTTTTTTCATTTTGTCTTCGGGCAAACAAGTTTAGGAATGATGCACATGTGGACTGAATTCCATGATACCCATTTAATGATTCTTACTGCTCACAAATTGGGGAAAATCAAAATCCAACTTACTCTATGTAATCTAGAGATATTTACACTACTTTAGAGGCTGAGTTTTGAATTCCTGTCTCCATCATCTTTGCATCTAAGTAGCAGTTGTTTTCCCACAACGCTATAATCTGCTTTTACTTTTTGCCTGTCAGATATAATACTGCTATTTTAAATTTCTGAACTGGCTAACTCTAGCATATAAGGAGCACCTCATACACCTCATTAAATCATCTATTGGTTTATTCACTGAAATGCTCATCATATTTCTTTGTACATTTATAAGTATCTTGTCAGAAGTGAAACTTTTGTGTTAACATGGAATATAAGGAACATAAACAAGTCTTAGCATGTTTAGACTATTTCCAAATATCAAAGTATGAAATGTCTCCTTGTTTTACACTTTGTCTAGTCATTCCATATACTTCCAAACATGCTACAGAAGACAGACAATGTGTCAAAGACAAGCTTAACAGTTCTGAGCTGTTCTGTTCCTGTTCTCACATTGTTTTGTTTTTTTTCTTAAACAAGGAGATGAAGAGATGCTGATGTTGTCTGGCTAACATTTGCCTATGTGTGAGCAGTAGTACTTTATTTGGTTTTGTTTGTTTGTTTAAAAATTTATCCGGGGGCGCCTGGGTGGCTCAGTCAGTTAAGCGTCTGCCTTCGGCTCAGGTCATGGTCTCAGGGTCCTGGGATCGAGCCCCGCATCGGGCTCCTTGCTCTGCGGGAAGCCTGCTTCTCCCTCTCCCCCTGCTTGTGTTCCCTCTCTCTCTCTCTGTCAAATAAATAAATAAAATCTTTAAAAAAAAATTTATCCGTTTATTTTAGAGAGAGAGAGCGTAAGTGGGGGCAGGGACAGAGGAAGAGAGAGAGAATCCTCAAGCAGACTCCCTGCTGAACACAGAGCCTACCGCAGGGCTCCATCCCAGGACCCCGAGATCATGACCTGAGCCGAAATCAAGAGTCAGCCACTCAACTGACTGAGCCATCCAAGCGCCCCATGGGGGAACAGTAATATTTTAAAATAGTTGCCTTGCAGATCACAATTTTCAACATACCAAACTGAAAAAGAAAAAAAAAATTCTGAGATTAGACAGTGTTCAAATGATGGAGAAAGAGTGCTGAGATCTGTTGCTACTTAGCAATTAGGTGAAACTGAGCAATGATTTGTGAAGTTTCTTTTGAATTTCTACAATTATAAAATACATTTATGTTTAAAAAAATGATTGATGTCAAACTCAAATGATATTTAAGTTCATCTTTATAACAAAGACTGATTATTCGAAGAAGCAAAATGCTTTACCTTATTAATATCTTTTAAACTACTTAATATTTTATATTTTATTATTCCATTAGGATTCTTCATGAGGAGGAATTTATTGTTCTTTCAATTAACAACTTATTATTTGAAAATATATCAATCTCAATAGCTTTCAATCAATAATAGAAATCTAAGCAAAAGGCATATTTTGTTTCAGGAATTTCATGCCACTTTGTTTGAGTAATCCTTCTCAAGGTGAGATCCTTTAGTTTGTGTACTTCACTTGTGTATGCTTTTTTGACACTTAGAGAATTTATCTTCATTATGTGAAATACGAGTTGCTCTGCTTATTGGGACTGAAAGAAAAAGAGAATTGAAGTTTGCAAATAGATTACAGAGAAGTAAAAGCTATTTTTGTAAGGAAACCATGGGAAAAATGAGGACAAATAAGGACATGATCATCTACATTTTAGAAATGCATTCTAGTGGCATCTTAGCAGAGGATAAGTGCTGAGAGGTGGGAAGAAGTCTGAAGGAAGAGCTTTGGTATTAAGTTGTTGAGGACATAAGCATGAGGGATGAGCTTAGCTGAGTAAAGTTTATCCAAAATACTCTCTCTCATGTATCTGTTATTCTGCATCTCTGCACTTGCTGTGATAGCAACTTTGAGCTATAATATCAGGCAGTGAACTTCTGAAAGATGAGCCATTTCGGGAGTAGGAGGGGAAAGCACCTGTGTGTGTTCACATTATCTGAAACAAAACTAAGCAAATGGGCAAGTATCTCATGTAAATCCTGCAAAAGCAACTTAGATGTTTCCGTGTCACAGTAAGTGGTGAATCATAATTAATAATGAATGACTTGTTATTTCTAATTTCACATGTATAAAAATATCATTGATTTTTTAAATTTGGTGTGCTATGGTGTTTTAAAGAATATGAAACTATGTGTATGTTACTCTGGACTTTATTTTTGGATAAATTAATTTTTCCAAAAGGTCTTAAACAGGTCAACTACAAATTACCAAATTATGTGAAAATGGGCTTTCTTGTGAGCTTTTAGAAATTAGAGATAATTCCTAGAATGTTAAAATTTCCTCTAAAGTTTTGCATAAAACTGTCAAGGATCTTAAATTGAATAGTAACTTTTTAAATAACATTTGAACCAAACTCCTTACTTGTAATTTATTTTAAAATGCTCTAGTAGTGCTACATGTTTTTGTTATTATATTACATGTAATTCTGTTCCTTTGGGCAAGAAAATGGCTGAGGATCAGATTAGATGTACAGAAGAAATCACATTGACTTGGGAATCAGCAGTGGTAGATGATGGGACCTTGTTCTGTCACTCATCGGCTGAGTGAGCTTAGATAGACTGTTGACCTCACTTTATCTGTCCATGAAAGATTGATGATGAATTACCATTGACTGAGTGCCTGCTCCATGCTGGGCAGCATTACTGCCAGTTTTTACAACAGAACTTCAATGAGAGGGGTATCATTTCTCCCATTTTATAAATGAAGAAACTCAGAAGGTTCAGCAATTTGCCCAAGATGACACAGATAATAAGCAGCCAATGATGAGATTCCAAACCATCTGGTTATAACGCTCATGTATTTTACTCCATGAATTTAAAATTTTCTGTGGTACTGTTTGAGAAGATGGCAGTGTAAGAGGATCCTAAGCTCACCTCATCCCTTGGTTATACCTAGATAACAGACATATCAGTGGAACTAACCCAGAAAATGAACTGAACACTGGCAAAATAGACTGTCCACAGTTAATTGTAGGGAGGAGGCTGTATTAAAAATGGTAGGAAGGACAGAGTTCCAGTCAAAAACCAAACTGACCTGAGAGAGTGACCACAATGGGGGGACACCACAAGAATGGAGAAGGGAGAGGAACATACCCCACACCAGACATCCCAGACCTGGGGGCCTACACTGAGAAAACAAGTCTCCAAAACATTTGGCTTTGCAAACCAGATGGGCTTAACTTCACAAGTTTTTATAATCAGTGGGGTTTAACACCAGGAACTTCAAAAATCAGCTAGGAGTGCTGGAGGGCAATAGGAAACTGAGTGCCCATGGTTAAAGAGCCAGGATAACAAAAAGCACCTCCAAGATGCAGCATAAAAGGAACAGTTTGAAAGTACCTAGGGTATCCAGGAAGATTTATTTCCTAGTCTCAAGACATGCACTGGAGGGGTAGGGGTCTTTAAGAGACTTCTCCAAGAACAAAAAAACTGTTAGGTGCCATTTCTCTTCCCCCTGCCCAGCCTAGATACCAAGACACCTGCAGGAACCAGCACAAACACCCACCACCTAGTTTGCTAACGTGGCATGCCCTATCCCTGCATTCTCCTGTGGACTTCCCCTATCCAATCCACACCACTATGCAGGCATCCCTCCAAGCAGCACCTGACATGTCTCATTCTGCAAGCAGCCCTGACAGTGACCAGCATCACTCCAAAGGGACTTTTGCCCTGTGGGAGATAACCACATACACCAGTTCAACTGCAACCCCAACAATGGGCTGGGGGCAAACAACTGATCCGATTGCTGGCTCTGCCTATCAATAAAAGCCTTTCAGGAGACAACACAGGAAGAGCATCCTACAGTTCTCTGTGACCCCAGGACTAGACTGAGGGCAGGTATCTGGTCTGACCCAACTATAAGCCCAAGATGGCTGCAACTGGCCACTTCTCAGCACAGGGACCAAACTCTGCCCACAACAGGCAGAGAGTGCTATTGCAGATAACAAGTTGAAGGCAAATATGGCTCAACCACAACGGTAGGGTGCATGCAACATACTTAGGAGACACCCCTGAAATGCCAGGTTCTGGTGAACAGGGGGCACTGTGCTACAGGGCACCACAGAATCTCTTCTTCATAAGGCCACTACTTTCAAGATCAGGAGATGTAGCTGACTTTCCTAATACATAGAGACAAACACAGAAAGTTAGACAAAATGAGGAGTCAGGGGAATATGTCCCAAATGAAAGAACAGGACAAAATAACAGTAATAAAGAAAGATATTTACTGGACTTGAGGAAAGAATGAAGTATCTCAGTGAGACATTCAACAAAGAGAAAATATAGAAAAGAACCAATCAGAGATGAAGAACTCAGTAACTGAAATTAAAAATGCACTAGAGGGAATAAGTAGTAGACTAGAGGAAGCAGAAAAATGGATCAGCAAGCTGGAAGACAGAGTAATGGAAAGCAACCAAGCTAAACAGCAAAAACAAAAAAAATAATAAAAAATTAGAAAAGGTGAGAGAACTCAGTGACTCATCCAGCATAATAATGTTCACATAATAGGGATCCCAGAAGGAGAAGAGAGAGAAAAGGAGGCAAAATTTTATTTGAAGAAATAATACCTGAAAACGTCTCTAATCTGGGGAAGGAAACAGATATCCAGATTCAGGAGGCACAGAGAGCCCCCAACAATAACAACCTAAGGAGGTCCACACCAAGACACATAACAATTAAAATGGTAAAAAGTAGTGATACAGAGAAAGACAAGACAAGGATGTCTACTCTCACCACTTTTATTCAACATAGAACTAGAAGTCCTAGCCACAGCAATCAGACAACAGAAAGAAATAAAAGATATCCAAATTGGTAAGGAAGAAGTAAAACTTTCACTGTTTGCAGGTGACATGATACTATATACAGAAAACTTTAAAAACTCCACCAAAAAAAAAAATACTAGAACTGATAAATGAATCCAGTAAAGTCACAAGATACATTATGAATATACAGAAATCTGTTGCATTTCTATACACTAATAATGAAGTAGCAGAAAGAGAAAAAAGCAATCCCATTCACAATTACACCAAAAATAATAAAATAATTAGGAATAAACTCAACCAAGGAGGTGAAAGACCTGTACTCTAAAAACTATAAAACACTGATGAAAGAAATTGAAGATGACATATACAAATGGAAAGATATTCCATTCTCATGAATTGGGAGAATTAATATTGTTATAATGTCCATACTATCCAAAGCAATCTACAGATTCAATGCAATCCCTATCAAACTATCAATAGCATTTTGCACAGAACTGGATCCTAAAATTTGTGTGGAACCATAAAAGACGACAAATAGCCAAAGCAATCTTGAAAAAGAACAGAACTGGAGGTATCACAATCCCAGGTTTCAAGATATACTACAGAGCTATAGTAATCAAAACAGTATGGTACTGACACAAAAATAGACACACAGATCAATGGAACAGAATAGAGAGCCCAGACATAAACCTACATTTTTTGTTGACAGTATGACAAAGTGGGCAAGTATATACAATGGGAAAAAAGATAGTCTCTTCAACAAATGATGGGAAACTGAGAATGAAACTGAACTACTTTCTTATACCATACACAAAAATAAGCTCAAAATGGATTATAGACCTAAATCTGAGACCTGAAAGCATAAAATTCTTGGAAGAAAGCATAGGCAGTAATCCCTTTGACATGAGCCATAAAAACAATTTTCTTAGATATGTCTCCTTTGGCAAGGGAAACAAAAGTAAAATTAAACTATTGGGACTACACCAAAATAAAAAGCTTTTGTACAGTGAAGGAAATCATCAACAAAACAAAAAGACAACCTACTGAATGGGAGAAGATATTTGCACAT
This sequence comes from Leptonychotes weddellii, assembly GCF_054177405.1. Taxonomy (NCBI): domain Eukaryota; kingdom Metazoa; phylum Chordata; class Mammalia; order Carnivora; family Phocidae; genus Leptonychotes; species Leptonychotes weddellii. Next base: position 56,293,063 of record NC_138373.1, on the reverse strand, counting down.
GATATATCTGGTAATGGGTTAATATCCTAAATATATAAAGAACTTACACAACTCAACATCAAAAAAATAAATAATCCAATTAAAAAATGGGCAGGGACCTGAATAGACATTTTTCCAAAGAAGACATGCAGATGGCCAACAAACGCATGAAAAGATGCTCAACATCACTCATCAGGGAAATGCAAATGAAAACCACAATGAGTTATTACCTTACACCTGTCAAAATGGCTAAAATCAAAAACGCAAGATGTGGAGAAAAAGGAACCCCCATGCACTGTTGGTAGAATGTAAATTGGTGTAGTCACTGTGGAAAAAAATATGGAAGCACCTCAAAAAATTAAAAAATAGGATTATCATATGATCCAGTAATTCCATGACTGGGTATTTACCCAAAGAAAATGAAAACATGAATTTGAAAAGGTATATGCACCCCTATGTTTCTCGCAGCATTATTTAGTATAGCCAGGATACTGAAGCAACCCAGATGTCCCTCGATAGATGAATGGATCAAGAAAAAGTGGTATATATACACAATGGAATATTAATCAGGCATAAAAAAGAATGAAATCTTGCCATTTCCAGCAACATGGATGGATCTAGAGGGTATAATGCTAAGTAAAAACAGAGAAAGACACATACCATATGATTTCATTCATATGTGGAATTTAAGAAACAAAATTAAAAAAAGAAAAAAGAGAAAGACAAAAAAAACAGACTCTTAAACATAGAGAACAAACTGGTGGTTGCCAAAGGGAATGAGAGGGTTGAGTGAAATGGTGAAGGGGATTAAGAGTATATTTATCATGATGAGCACTTAACGTATAGAAGTTGTTGAATCATTATATCATACACCTGAAACTAATATAATACTGTATGTTAATTATACTTGAATAAAAATTTAAAATAAGTAAACTAAATAAAATAAAACTCTCTAAATTGCTTTTATTTCACTTTAGCAATCTCTGTCCTGAATATATTCTTTTGCTTTTTCTGTACTTTTTTCATTGCTGATAATGTTTTGGAAAAACCAAGACTGATTTTAACTAACCACATTTTGGGCAATTGTTCCCTGACAAATTTTCTAAATGTGAATGGTTTTTCAATATTTCATCACAGATCTTCTAAGACAAAGTAATTGCATGTAGTCTGTCAAACCAGATGTAGTCTGTTCTCGTTTATTTATATAACTGTAAATAAAATTATTAAAAAATAGCATCCTCATATTTCTCAATGTTAGGATTCTCTTTAAGGCCACTTTTATATCTTGCTTCCAATTTGTTACTGTGTAATTGTTTCATCACGTGTTTGTTTATTTGTAATCTCCCTGTCCATGGATTTCTCTAAAGAAATAGAAGAAGTCTGTTCTGCTAGCATGGCTAATTCTTTTTGTAAATGATCTAGATTTACAGTCTTGGTTTATGATCCAAACTTATGCCAGTTCATTCTTTTCAGAATCTAATTCTCTTGCTTTATTATATTTTCATCATGCATTCTGAGGTACAGCTGTGTAAAACTACCTTCATGCTCACAGGTTCCTTTTGTAATAGAAAGAACCTTTAATTGCTATAAGACTAAAGAAATCAGCTATAATTCAAAATAGCTGCACTGTTTTAGCAAGATATACATTAATTTCCCCAGTGGCTAAAAATGTTTTAAAAATATAAATGAAGTAGTTAGTCCTTGTAGAATCAAGGAAATAATGACAAACCATTTTAATTGTTTTTTAAAAAGCAGACTTCAGCATTCTCATCGCCTTATTACTTCCAGTGACTTAGCTTCCTCTGGATGCCTACATCATGAGTAAATCTTGTGACAGCTGCAACTGTGCTTCATCTTATGCCTCTCTACCTTGCATCCAAGGATTATGAAATTTAGAAATTGACTTTGACATAATTTAATAAAATTTGTATAATAAGATTAGCTCTTTTCTTTAGTATACAGGTTTGATACCTGACTGTTACAAACTTTCTTTAAGTCAGTTCAGAAAGTTTAAGAAATGGGGCAGGTGGGGTGGAGTGGAGTGAGGTGAAATCTGCACACCTCTATTGTAAACTCTGGAATTATATTTATTAGGCTTTATAGATTCTAAATGAGAGAGTTAGGCTCAATGATAACTCCCCCAGCTCTATAGTTACCAGTAAGTATCATAAAAATACTGTTTGTTAATTTTATGCATCCAGTTGGTACTGAATAAAAACTTACGAAGTAGATACTAGTTGGGAAGACCTTCGTTTAGACTTCTTGGCATATTATGATGCCTAGTGGTGGAATTTTCCAATAACTAAATTGTCACATTTTAGAACACTTTAATTTTACTTAATTTAATTATCAAAAATGCATATTACTTAGCAATGCATGATTACATCTCCAAAGAAATGAATATATTTTTGAATAAGTTGCTCTGTCCTCAAATCTATCCACTCCTCCAGAAGAAAAAAAAAAAACATTGTTATCAGCTTGGTATGTATCTTCCAGATATGTATTTGATATATTTATATATATCTAGAATATATATAGTGTTGACTTGTATTATGTATGTATTTTAAATAAATAGTATATTGTATATTATTGATCCTCTTTCAATAAAGTTTTCTCAGAATTTCTCAGTTAGCAATTCTGGTTAAAGGGCTACATACCACCATTTCTATCTCAGGCACAACTGTGAAGGAGATGAAATTATCTCTTGGGCTCTATTATTTTGCTCATTATATCCCTTGCTCATCTTCATTTTTCTTTTTTTTAAAGTTTTTATATTAATTCCAGTTAGTTAACATACAGTGTAATATTAGTTTCAGGTATACAATATAGTGATTTAACACTTCCATACATCATCCTGTGCTCATCACAAGTGCACTTCTTAATCCCCATCACCTGTTTCACCCATCCCCCCACCACCTCCCCTCTGGCGACATCAGAGTCTGTTTCTTGGTTTGCCTCTTTCTCTTTTTTTTTTCCCTTTGCCTGTTTGCTTCGTTTCTTAAATTCTACATATAAGTGAAATCATATGGTATTTGTCTTTCTCTGACTGACTTATTTCACTTAGCATAATGCTCTCTAGCTCCATCCACATCAATATAAATGGCAAGATTTCATTCTTTTTGTGGCTGAATAAGAGTCCATTGTAAATATATACCACATCTTCTTTATCCATGTATCAGTTGAGGGACAATTGGGCTGTTTCCATAATTTGGCTATTGTAGATAATGCCTATAAACATAGGGGTGTGTGTCTCCCTTTGAATTAGTATTTTTGTATTCTTTTGGTAAATACCTAGTAGTGCAATTCCTGGATCATACGGTATAGTTCTATTTTTAACTTTTTGAGGAACCTCCATACTGTTTTCCAGAGTGGCTGCACCATCTTCATTTTTCAATCCCTCCTCTTTCCTTCCTCATCCTATCACTTAGACTTCAAGGAAAAGATTTCTGTTCTTCACTTTGAACTTAAGTCAGCATGTTACTTACAACATTTGTATATTAATCCTTGGCACCAAGTATAAAATAAAAGGTTTTTCTCTAGTTCAAAGAACTTCCAGTACCAATAAGACAACAGGGAAATGTTTTAGGGAGCATGAGGTTTCTTTTTTTGTCCCTGAAGTCCTACCTATTAGGTACCTACTCATTCTGTAAGGCCATGAAGCCAACTCAGTCCAAGAATATTTTGAAAAGAAAAGTGTACATTTTGAATAGGCCTTCCATTTGATTATGGAACCACTTCTTGGGATTCCAGTTAATAATTTGAAATTATGGGCTCCTCTGCTCAGCCAGGAGCAAGGCAGTGAAGAGTTAAGAAGATTGCTCAACAAAAGGAAACAGGTTATTTACTCTGAGAATATATGCACCACTACCGCTGTTATGTAGTAATAACTATTGTAACGCAGCTAAGAAATACTGGCCCTGAAGCAAACAAAAAGAGCTCCTGGGTTCTCTACCCCCACTTTGGGCTCTTCTGAGGTCATTTGGATTCCAAGCATTAAAAAAAAATTTGACTGCTACTACTATGGATTTCAAATTCACCATCCTGGTGCTGTTTCTTACTTTGAAGAGTGTATACCTACTTGCTAAGAATCAGGCATAATAGTAGCCATTTTGTATACTTTACATTTTATTAAAACCCTCAGATTTAATAAGATAAATATTAGGAAGCCCATTTTATGGGTGAAGACTTTGAAATTCAAGGTGACCTATTCAGTAATTGTTTCATAATTCAGACTGAGATGAAGAGAACTTCAAAGTCTGTCTTTTCCATTAAACCTTGCAGCTTCTCTTCATATCCCTTTCTTTAAAACAATATTGCATAGAGGGGGCACTGGGTGGCTCAGTCGGTTAAGTGTCAACTCTTGATTTCTGCTCGGGTCATGATCTTGGGGTCATGGGATCAAGCCTGGTGTGGGGCTCTACCCTCATCAGGGAGTCTGATATTCTCTCTCTCCCTCTTCCTCCGTTCCCACGTCCCCACCCTGCACTCATGCGAGCATGCTCTCTCTCTCAAATAAATAAATCTTTAAACAATATTACATAGATTGTTTTATAAGCAGTCTTGTGTAATATTTTGGGCTCTCACTCTTAGTGTCATCTTTTTGTAAAGTTTTAAAAATCTAGTATTCATAATTAGGTATGAATGTAATTTGCCATCTTAGAAATTCCACCAGCCAAAACCCATCTACAGGCTTGCTGATAGAAGTTTTCTTTTCACTAAAAGCATCTGCTAGCTAAAATAAAGACCAATAGTGAGAAGCCACTTGAATAATCAAGTCTGTTCGCTGACTAAACTTGTTTCTCCATTGCAAATTCTTCGATTAATGAAAGCCTTGAGTTCTTTTGAGGATTACATAAAGTATTCCTCTATGTCTAACAATGTCCTAGCAGTGTTTTGAAGAGATATTATAATTTTTTTTCTCTGGCTGTCATTTATCTGACATTGTGTGGGGGTTTTTTTGTTTGTTTTTATTTTTATCTGACATTGTTTTAATGTGATGGACTCTTGTGGCTTGAGTTTTTAGCTTCTTTTTGTTGTTGCAAAATCAGTTGCTACTACTTCAAATTATTTTCCTGTGGAGGTACTATATTTGCACCAGGTGTCATTTTTGTATATATTTCATGTTGCATTTAGTGAAAACACAGGTGTTCAAGAATAACCTGTTTTTGTGTTTGTATTCTTTTTTTTTTTTTTAAGATTTTTATTTATTTATTTCACAGAGAGAGACATAGCGAGAGAGGGAACACAAGCAGGGGGACTGGTAGAGGGAGAAGCTGGCTTCCCGCAGAGCAGGGAGCCTGATGTGGGGCTCGATCCCAGGATCCTGGGATCATGACCTGAGCCGAAGGCAGATGCTTAATGACTGAGCCACCCAAGCGCCCCTTGTGTTTGTATTCTTAACTAATATATTTACTCTGTATTGATACTTGAACTCATTGAAGCAAAATTTTTTATTAGAAGATAAAATTCTTTGGTCTTTTATTTCTTGCCATTTCAGTCATTCTGCTTTGGAAAGATAATGCTATTTGAGTCTAACAAAATATCTTAAGATTATTAAGCATATTTATGCATAGTAAACTTTAAATAATTAGGAAATTATTCAAAAATCAATTTATTCTATTGAATTTTCAGTTAAGAATAATTTAAGCATATTCACAAGGTGAAATACCTCTGTTATTTAATGTGATTTATATTATTCACATAGTGGAGCTCTGTTAGGTGAGCTTCGGTGACTATTTTTGACATGATGGGATATATATTACTGAGATGCCAAGACCTTGTGTGTATGTCTGTTTTATCCACTAAAACCCTCCTGCAAGTATTTGTGAAATGGTTAAGGGTTAGCATTCCATATGTACTTGTGGTTGATGTTTCAGAAATACAAGCAAGATATTTTGTATCTGTGAACTTCTTGGATTGAAGGGATCTTCTAAAAAGTGTTCTCAGCTGCTCAGATTGCTCATGGATTCAAATTTTAGAGAACAAAATTCCATGAAGCCACTGGCAATATCATCAAGTCACCACCACCTTTATAGTCAGTCTTTTTTTAGGTTTCAGTTAAGTTCACTTCTGGAATACTAGCCAATTTTCATTTACTGGTTGAGGCATTGTCACAAGAACATAAGTTCTTCCATTCTAGGAATGTAAATTAACAATGACTTTTTCTTTTTCTTTCTTTTTTTTTTTTTTAGAGCATCAGGGCATCAGGTCTTATCCTGTTGGAAACAATTCTTTTTGGGTCTCTGCTTCTATACTTTCCAGTAAGTAACATAATTGTATTTTTAAAATAACCATTTGTTTTATTTTACTCAGGCAGTAATTTTTATATATATGTGTGTGTATTTATATATCTGTATCTATATATCTATGTATGTATATGTGTTTAAATATATGTGTGTATATATATCTATGTATATTATCATATCAATAACTCTTCAAATATATATTACTTTTTTATATATCTATATACAAGTTTATATACCCATATCTATATATAATAGACATATAAAGTAAAGTGGAGGTAATCGTACTTTTCTTCCCAAATTTATGAAGAGGGTTGACTGCTTAAGTGAGCTAACATAAAAAAGGCATGCTTGATATGTATGCTTGCCATATACATATAAATACTGGTTTCCTTCTTCCTTCCCTACTTGAATCAAAACCATGAGACACACCAACAAGTTTGTGCTGAAAAATTCCAGATGGTTACATAGAAAAATAAACAAAATAAATGCATGTGTGGTATTTGTGGCATAGATAATCCTAGTAGACTCTTCCTATCACCCTGGCAACCTGTCTGTAACCACAGGGTAAGTACTTATTTTCCTAATTCAATTCAACTGACTTATATTCAGCAGTTATTGTGTGTTAAGTACTATACTAAACTGGAATGTTTTGTGAGTGAGAGAAACTTGATTTCTCCTCTCAGGAAGCTTACAATTTATAGAATGAGATGAGTCCGTACAGGCAATTATAATATAATTGAAAAAAGCTGAGATACTGTGGAGGCAGGGTGCTGTGGAGACACTTAGGAGAGACAACTAACTAAGTCTAGGGAATAAAATATCACTCGACTGAGATCTGAAAGATGAGTAGATGTTAGAGAAGAAAAAGTTAGGGCTTCCATGGCACCATGTTCTTTTTGGTTTACCTCTTACCTCACTAGCTGCTCCATTTCAGCCTTCTTTGCTGATTCTTAATCTTCTTTCCCACCTCTTAAGTGCCTCAGGCATCATCCCTAGTGGAGCTTTTCATGTTCTATATTCTCCCTCGGTGATCTCATCTAGTCTCAAACTGTTAAATACTGTTTATATACAATGACTCCCAAATTTATATTTCCAGCTTAGACCTTTCCCCTGAGCTCTAAATTCATATTCAATTGCTTACTCTGCAACTCTATTTGAGGGTCTACCAGAATTCCCTATCATGTTCTTAACTGAGATACTTGATCTCCCACACACCCAAAGTCAGTCTCCTCTATCTCCATTGATGACAGCTCTGTCCCATTGGTTACTCAGGCTAAAACTTGGGAGTCATTCTTGACAACTTTCTTTTTCTCACATCCATTAGAAACCCTTCCGAACATAGCAAAAACCCAACCACTCTCTCCACCTCATTCAGTGCTACCATCCTGGTCTAAACCACAATCAGCCTCTTCTGGATTATTGGCGTAGTCCCTCCCTGGCCTCTGTCTCTCTACACTAACACCCCTGTGATCTGTCTATTTTCAAAGTATCAGCTAGTTGTAATGCCCAGTTTAAACCATGACACCCCTCAAAACTCTCAAAAGGTTCACAATTTTACTTATAGTAAAAGCCAATATTCTTAGAATAAGCTCCAAGATCTAACATGATTTGGATCCTGCCCCCCTCTATTTCCCCATTCTCTAACCCTCTTCCCCCACTCAGTGTTTATAAGGGTTCTTAATTTATTCAAGTTTTCTACTTCTTGAATTATATTTCTTCTTAAGATAGAAATTTATTTGGGTATAATCATTTTAACCTTTTCCATAAAATCATCCATATTACTAAAGTTGTCTAACTTACTAGTATGGAGTTATGCACAGTAATTAATAATAGAAGCAATATAATACAAAGAGTCTTTATCATGCCTGGGACTGTTTCTGTATAAATGGCAAGTTATGTATCATAACATTTCATCTTCCCCATAGAACTACCAGAAAGATGCTTAGCCAAAGTTACAGAATCACCCAATTAGGAAGTAAAGACCCAAATGACTTCACTAATCTGAATAATAATCATCTGAATATCTGTTGTTGCAGTCACCATCATCTTATTTCCTGAACCTCTGCTATTTTAAAATACACTTTCTATCCAGTAGCCAGGAGGATATTTTTAAAATATAAAATCTAGGGGCGCCTGGGTGGCTCAGTCGGTTAAGCGACTGCCTTCGGCTCAGGTCATGATCTCAGGGTCCTGGGATCGAGCCCCGCATCGGGCTCCCTGCTCGGCGGGAAGCCTGCTTCTCCCTCTCCCACTCCCCCTGCTTGTGTTCCCTCTCTCACTGTCTCTCTCTCTGTCAAATAAATAAATAAAATCTTAAAAAAAAAATAATAAAAAAAATAAAATATAAAATCTAATCTGTCACTACTTCTATAGCTAGCTTCCCAGAGTTCTTAGAATAAAGATCAAAACCCTTGATATGGTGTATGATGTTATCTATAGTGTGGTCCTTGCCCACCTCCCCAGCCTCATCCAGTACCACTTTTCTTCTCACTTTCTGCACCCAGCTACTCTGGCCTTTCCGTTCATAAATGATATATAATCTCTCTCATGGTGGTATTATAATGGCTCCCCAAAAATGTCCATTGTCCTAATCCCTGGAACCTACAAGTATGTTACCTTACATGTAAAATGGGACATGATGAAATAAAGGACTTTGAGATAAAGAGGTTATCATGGATTTTGTAGATGGACTCAAGGGTCCTAAGTGAAAATGAGAAGCAAAGAGAGAGAACCAAAGAGAAACTATCGTGAAAAAGATTGGACTGACTCTTGCTGGCTCTGAAGATGGATGAAAGAAACCACAAGCCAAGGGATGTAGGCAGTCTCTAGAAGCTGGAAAAGGCAAGGAAACAGATTCTTCCCGAGAACCTCCAGAAAGAACACCATGATTTTAGCTCTGTAAGATCCATTTTGAACTTCTGAAGTCCATAACTGTAAGATAATAGATCTGTATTGTTTTAAGCCACTAAGTTTGTGGTAGTATGTTACAGCAGTAAGAAACTAAGACGCCTCTTAGGACGTTTTCACATGCTTTTCCTTCAGTTTTGAAGAGTCCTCCTTTCTTCCTACCCACCCCTGCCCCCCGCCATCTCATGACTTCTTTTGCCTAATTAACAACTTGCTAGTTATCCTTCAGATTTCTACTTAAATATCACTTTTTTAGGAGAGGTTTCTTTCCTTGACTCCAAATCAGAATCAAATTCCTTTTAATAGTTTCTCATGGAATCCCACTGTCTTTCTTGACAAACCCCATCTCAGTTTGTAAGTGTACATTCACAAATGCCATTATTTGATTAATGTCATTCTCCTGCACAAACTCTAGTTCTTTGAGAATAAGGAGATGATACAGTTATTTTGCGCACAGCCAAGTACCTATAACCATAGTTGAAGCACAGTAAATATGTAGTGAGTGAAGAAATGAGGATATACTTGAATGAATTTAGACCTGTACCCCAAACTAGTGGCTATTGTCCTATTGAAATAGTAGCTTCCAAAGAATCTGCTTGATTGTGGAAGGCTAAGCATGATGATCCTTATTAATATTACTTTATTTAGTGCTAACAGGCAGTAAAACACTTATTAATGTTATTTTGAGATGTTAGCAAAATTTCATTTTATTTTTTATAAGGTTCATATTTATTCAAATCAAGTGGTTATATTGATGAGCATGGGCATAAAATCTATAAAAGAATTTTAAAGCCTCTTAAATGGATGAAGTACTCTAGAAAACAAGAACAGTTGAAAGAAGAGTAAATTTTATGCTGCTAAATGTTCAAAGCAGTTATTAAAGACCCTTTCATTGACTGGTATACAATTTTGAAAGATATGTGATGGACCTGTACCTATGATGATGTCAGATACAGAGAAAAAAAAGGAGAAAGAAATGGAAATTTAAGAGGAATGTGAAGATAGCACTTCTGCTTCATAATTCTGATATGCCTGAGAGGGAAAAAATAACAGAAAAGAAGACTTACCAAAAAAAATCTAACAGAAACCTCATTATGTTGCCTTCATGATTAATTAGCTATCTCTTTCATCGTTTATAACACATGTTTTTCTGTAACTGCTTGAGATATTAGTATCTAGTTCCCAAGTTTAAACTGTGTACCTTGGTTTCAAGTTAGTGTTCATGCTCTGAAGACAGAAAGGGCCAGGTTACTTAATGAAGGTTTGAATGGAGCATAAGACAGGGAAGGAAAGGAGATTAAAATATACTATTGATTGAGTCTGGTAAGGAAAGTAATTTTATTTTAGGTGAGAGAATGAGAGATGATATATCAGAAATTGTTAGGAAAGCTTTTTGCTACATAGGGTGTGTATATGTGCGTGGGTGCGTGTGCATAAAACATTCTTGACAAGAGGCATAAGTAGTTTAGTTATTGGACCAAGGCTCATTGACTTCCCTGGGTTTTACAGAAATGAACTTTATAACTTTTGGCTAGACTATATGCTACAAAGAAGATCTCTGTATTAAGTGATAAAGGTGTAATTCAGTAAACCTAATACAGCCGAAAGGTCTAATCATTTGATGATATAAATGTGACCTATACTTCTCTTATTTGTTAAATATCTTACCTACTTTCTCTGTTCCTGGTGTGGTCCATGCCAAAATTGCTTCCGGAAGTTTTAATGGGGATTATAGGTTTTTTGTTTTTTGTTTTTGTTTTTAAGTATGCTTGAATAAAGGAAAATTGTTTTCAGGGCTGGGTAACTCCATGGAAGGAGGCTTTGGGTATTCACTGTTCTGCTGAGTTGTTATGCAATGAGCCTTTTCTTCTTTTTATGCTGCATATTGTTGTTCAGATTTGCAAGAATTAAGGTTATTTTTGCCTTTTCTAAGCAATCTTAGACTACAGACGATTTCATAACAATGCTTATATTGGAAAGTCCAAATTAGAGATTATCATCATTGTGCAGATGAGGACAAACCAAAATCTGACTAAATTTAGCATTGTTATAATTGGATAGCAGAGAACGAAAGCTTTTAAAACATTTTCTTACAGATTCTCAAGAGACTCATGATTTGAAGTCCATACATTTGTGAATAAATGATTAGTCTTCATAATCATCTAAACACTTTCATATAACTTATAGAAAAAAGAAAAAACTTTAAAATATCAACTAAAGTATATTTTACCTGTTAAATTACATAAAATGACATTTTGTGGATTAGTAAAACATTTTAAGTGATACAGAATCTAGAAGTTCGTTTTTGACTTGTCTAAACCACCAGTTTCAGCTAATAAGGTGAATTTTTTCCTGTAACCTTTATTAGCTATTTGGATGGCTGATGTGCCTTTCTATACCCATACATGTGTAAATAAATACTAATTTTCATGTTGTTTCCCTACTCCACCCAGGCCCTAAAATTTTCTTTTCCTTCTTTATCTATGTTTCTAGTCATTTGTATATCCTTGTTCTTTTCTATTTTGCTTTGTGTGTTTCTATCAACCCTTTATTCCGTGACCTTTACACTATTCTCAGGTGTGTTTATTCTGCTGGAGTTGATTCTAATATTCCTTTAAACTCTCTACTGTTTTTATTTTATTTCCATTTTTACTTTCTTCCCTCTTCTCCGGCTTTCTTGGAGTAATTTTATCTCTTTCTCTGTTTTTCTTATCTCTTCTTTGACTCTGATATCTTTTTCTTTGAGCTTCTTTATCAGAGGAAACACATTTTTTTGTAATTTCTTTGAGGCCATGAGAATTATTAATTTGAACTTGTGCCAATTTTCTTGGGTAACCTCACTTTTGTTGTCCATTCTTCATGTCCCCTTTTCCTCCAGTATTTAAACAAAGAGTCTGTGCTGGCTCCTTTCTGATTTCTTTTTTGTGATAATTCTTTTTTATTGCAATAAAATATACATAAATATAAACTTACCATTTTAATTATTTTTAATCTACAGTTTAGTGGCATTAAGTACATTCATAGTGTTGTGCAATCATCACCACTATTTCCAGAACTTTTCCATCATCCGCAATTAAAACTCTGTCCGTTGAATAATAACTTGCCATTCCTCCCTTACCCCTAGTTGTTGGTAACCTCCATTCTACTTTCTGTCTTGAATATGCCTATTGTCAGGTACTTCACATGAGTGGAATTGTATGGTAATTGCCCCTTTGTACCTGGCTTATTTCACTTAACATAACGTTTTCAGGGTTCATCCATGTTGTAGCATATGTTAGAATTTCATTCCTTTTTACAGCTGAGTAATATTCCCTAGTGTGCATAATACCACATTCTGTTTACCATTTATCTGTGATAGACATTTGGGTTGTTGTCACCTTTTAGCTATTGTAAATAATGCTGCTATGAACATTGGTGTCTGAGTCCCATCTTTCAGGTTTTCAGGTAAATACCTAGGAATGAAATTGCTCGATCATATGGTAATTTAACTCTTAAGAAACTGCCAGTTTTCCAAGGTAGCTGCAGCATTTACATTCCCACCAGCAATGCATGAGGATTCCAGTTTCTCTACATCTTTATCAACACTTGTTATTTTCTGTATTTAAAAAAAAAAATTAATAGCCATCCTAGTGGGTGGAAGTGGTATCTCATTGTAGTTTTGACTTGCTACTTTTCACTTTTGAAGAAAGCAGTTTTTATATGTAGCTCTTTTATGAAGAATTAAGTGGAGAGCAGCAGGAGAAGTAGATTGACGCAGGCTACTTCTCTATGTTGAGGTCACATGAAGCCATACAAATTTAGCTTATATTATAATCTGAGCCTTCGCCTTCCTTTTTTACCCCACTTAAGCTCTGGTGACCTTCCTTGGCCAGTGTGCCACTTAGGTACATCAACAAAGATGATCTCTCCAGATCTCTCTCCGATCTGGGATGACACTGTGTTTCTATAGGAAAATCCCCAGTTTCCTTTTGACCCTCCTATGCAAATATTCATTCTCCAATGAATAGATCTGTTAGAATCATACTTTTTAATTGTAAGCTTTTCAATAGCAGGACTATGTCTGCTGCATCTGCTTCCATTATAGCACATTAAAAATTTGTCGAGCTTCAACATAATTCTAACTAAAGCAATTAAACACATGCACATACACCTACATAACTGTACAGCTATAAATCTCTTCTTTATCTCTGAGTTCCCTATAAAGAGGTAGAAAATAATCTAGACCAAAAAGAAACTTTAATTCTAGCCTACACAGTCTTACATGACCTGGCCCCACTTTTACCTCTTTGACCTTGTACTCCCCTGCTCTCTGCCTCTCTCATTCTGCTGCAACAGTACTGGTCTTGATGCTCTTCCTTGAGCAGACCTGGCATACATCTACCCCATGGTCTTGACCTTGGCTATTTCCTGGAGCAGTCTTAACCCACATATCTCCATGGCCAGCTCCCCCATATCATATTCTTTAAATCTTCCAAATATCAACTCTTCATTGAAAGGAAGTTAAGGAATTCATTATTTTGTAATAAACAGGGAGAGGTTAATTCAAAAATTAGGACATTAAAGTGAGAATAGTCCACCACAATTGCAGCAAATGTCTAATGGGACCAAATGGAGACAGATTCAGTGATGATGTGGACGCAGAAATGTCACAGTTTGGCAGTAGACTAAGAACGTAATAAATTATCCTGAGAATGCCTTTATAGCAACAAATAAGGAGATCCTAGCTCTGGCAATGAGAGAGAATTTGACAGTCAGATGGTTTGAGTCAAAAGATAAGAAAGTGTACCTCTGCAGCAATGTCCTAGCTAGCATATTATAGCTCTCTAGTTAAAAAAAAAATATATATATATATATATATTTTCCATATATATATATAAGGGTAAAGTCTCAGTTCCTTTCTAACTCCCTTGCTAGAGTTGGTGAGATAATGTCTTTGCCCATGGGAAAAAAAAACACATCAGGAACTCATTCTGCCTCTTTTTTCAAGTTACTATTTCTCTGTTTACAAAAATGCATCTTAAATTTTCCTGTGCAGACCCAGGACACATAAGTAGTTAACTATTTCTGAGGTTTGGTAGTTTATTTTCTAATAAAAAGACCAACAAATTTATACCTTAGGTTTTAGGTATTATATGTGAACATGTAATTTTAGATAACTTTAATGGTCTCTAAAAACATCCTCAGAATTGTTAGACATTTATATTAACAAACTACCAATATCATGATGTCCAGGTTTATCTGGGTGGTCTTAATACGTGAACAATTTGACATAAGAAGGTAAAAAAGACAAAGATATTTAAGAGATAATTCAGAAAATAGTCACAAACAGAAAAATAGTTGTTAAAAAACTGAAATTAACAATGTATCTTTAAAAATAGTTTCCTTTTTAAAGCTATTAGAGGAAAAAATCATGAAGACTTAGATACACTGTGTAAAAGGGTAGCAAGTATTCTTTTAAAAATGACAAGAAGATGACGTTTTGACAAGGCAAATCATACCTTAAATGTCAGGGATGACACAATGTCACTAAGGAGTCGCAATTCAATAAAGTCGATTTATTATTTAAAGAAAATAGCAAAAGAGGAAAACTATAAAGATGTAATACTTACATAGAATCATATTAACAAAAACCTAACGTCAGAGTATCCTGAGCCTGGTATAAGTGTGATTAAAGAAAGCATTTGGACCTATAGCTTAAATTAGAAAGGTCAGTGTGAATGTCTGGGATAAAGAACAGATTGCTTTCCTGGAATGTTTTGGAAAAGTGTGTTAATTTATTTGTTTATTTCAGTTATACATTTACCTAAAAGCTGTGATTATTGTATACAAGTATCTCTTCATGTTATAATTTCTGTAATATAAAGAAAATAGATTAGTTATATATTATGAAAATATAATTATTGATAGACCTTTAGGAATACTTAATATAAATTATTTAAAGGAAATTTAATTTATGATTAGTTGTATATAAATCTCCATGATTTATCTGTTCTTGAGTATGCAAAATGAGGTTTATTTTGAATGCCATCTCTAGGCTTCAGCAATAGTATAGATATGATCAATTGAAATATAGACCTGTTCAGATGACATTCTAATCCAAAACTTACTTTCATTTTAACTTCAACTTTCTTCATTCTTCACACTTTTTTCATCACACACATCCTTTTCATCATGCTTATAGAAATGTGGAAAAAAATGCTTGTCCTGCTCTATGGTCTTGTCTACTTCACACATCAGTCATGCCGTTCTGTTGTTCATTGTGAGGAGGATATGAGAGGCTTTGCTGGTCATACGGGTTTTTCTCAAAACAGTTGCACATTTTGCCTTCTGATGTAAAGCACAGCATTTCATCAGATGCTCTAAAATAAAAGATGCTCTAAAAAAAGAAGAGGTCAAGTGTATTTGTCAAATGCTCCTACTCAGGGAGTCACAGTAACGACTTCTTGTTAAAGGCTTTGAGATCTGCAGTAAAGGAATGCACTTAAAACTGAGCCATTTCTCTATCTTGCTTGATTTCATTATACCCTTTTCCACATAATACCTATTATATAATTTATAATTATAATTATATAATTAATAATATAAATCCTATGTTTGCCTTAAAGAATACATACTAAAAATCCCATAGTGCTGTATGATTCCATTTATACAGAGTGTGAAATTGTGTGTGTGTCTGTGTGTCTGTGTGTCTGTGTATATAATATGAGTATATGAGGTAAACCTTAAGAAAGCAGAAAAATGGCAAACACAAAATTCAGGATGATAGTTGCCTGAGACAGAGGGGAAGAGCATGGGATCAAAGAGGAAGCAGGGCATAAAGGAAGCTTGTAGTGAATAGTAAAATTCTCTTTCTTAAACAGAGTGGTGGATAAATGGGTATGGGTATTTATTGTATCTCTATATAAAATCATCATGACAGACAGATAGATAGATGATAGATAGATAGATAGATAGATAGATGATAGATAGATAGACAGACATGTTGTAATGGTTGGAGGTCCAGAAGATGAAGAGGATCCAGCAAAGGAGACTGGGAATGACCTAGCAGGGAAATAGGAGTAGGATCAATTGAATTCATTCAAACACATTGTGTTTCAAGAAGGAGAGAGAAGAGAGTGGTTAATTCCTTCAGATGCTGCTGATTTGTCTTCTAAGATGGGGAACAAGAATTGCCTGCTGGACTTGGGAATGTTAAGGTGGTCTTGACAAGACCAGTTTTGGAGCAATAATGGATGATAAATGGAGAAGATGAAATAGAGACAGCAAGTAAACCCTTTTTATCTATACGTTTTGCAGTAAAGAGAAGTAGGGAATTGGGGACTGGAGGAAGCTATAGGTCAAGTGACTTTTTTTTTTTTTAATGAGATAAATTACATGTTTGCATGGCGATGGAAAATGATGGTGCGGGAGAGATGTGAATACCGTCATAATGGAAGCCCTTAAATAGGATCCAGTAAGTGGAGGGAGCTAAACTTAAATCAGAACACGTTCAGTTCACTCACTGATTAGTAAAAGAGGTACTAGGACTTCTTTTCCATAAATAGCAAGTGAAAACCTGGGGTCAGGGCAAAAATTAGAACTGGGGTCATCTCTGATGTGTAAATTTTGGCTGTTTCTCTCATTTTCCTGTTGTTCAGGACTTCACGCTAGATTCAGGCAGTATCTCAGTGCAGTTGGTTGGGAGCCCTTATGAATAAACTGCAACTTTCTAATAATTGATGGTGACTTTTCAGACTTTGGGATCTGTTCCACAGTCTGTAGTGATCTGGCTTCATGTATCTCCTCCAAACAACTGTACGTTCTATGGCAAAATGACTGTCTCTGATAGAATAATAACAAAGATGATGGTACTGTTCAGGCATGTCTGGATCCATGCACTCTTCAAAGGCTGTCACTGTACCGGTCATTCAGTCACTTAGGCTATTTCTGCCATCATAAAGCAAATGAAAAATTCAACAGTTACCTGCAGTACAGATCTACAGGACTAACACTGAACTGATCTGTGATATAAGCTCTGATAGAATTTTAATTAAAAAATTTAAGCTACAGGGTGCCTGAGTGGCTCAGTGGCTTAAGTGTCTGTCTTTAGCTCAGGTCATGATCTCAGCATCCTGGGATCAAGCCCCGCATCGGGCTCCCTGCTCCGTGGGGAGTCTGCTTCTCCCTCTGCCTGCCATTTCCCTTCTTGTGCTCTCTCTCTGACAAATAAACAAATAAAATCTTTTAAAAAATTTAAGCTACAAAAATGAATTAAACACTTAATAATCCAGACTTTTTGGCAGCTGTTAACAACATCGAGTAGTGCTGAAATTATTTTTCCTTCACTTGGTCAACCTTTTGCCATTTTATTTCACCTTCTTGTCTCACTCTGTTTAAATAGAATGTTGAAAGTAAAAGTTGAATGCTGAATGTTGGTGAATTGTACAATTTTTAGTTATTGTTTAAGCAGCATTATTTTCACGTTGGAAATCTTGGCTTTAAAGGAAGTCTCACATTTGTCCTTCAGTGTCTTCTCAGTTCTTCCTTAGAAAAATATATTCTATTTCTGCCCCTTTGTATTTGAGAGAAATGAATCCATGATTCTCTAAAAAAAAAGTCTTATGGTAACATTTTAAAAACGTTGAGAAATAAAGTCCTGTCTTCAGAGTCCTGGACTTCAGGGAGGAGGAGCAAGAAGAGAAGGAGAGGGAAGAAGGAGATTATTTCTCTTACTAACATTGTTAATGAATTTAGGGGAAAAGTAATAGTATTACAGAACAACTAAGTATTACAACTGTCATTTCTCTACTGCAGTATTACTGCATTATGTTTGGTTTTATAGCTGAGTTCCTGTGTTTCTCTCTCCATTATAAACAACAACAAAAGGATCTCCTTAATAATGAGACCTGACATTTATTGTATGATTTTCCATATCATATATCTGAAGTGTTTTATATGTGTTATCTTATGTCTTGTACATCCTTGCATTCCCCAGTGTGTAGCATAATGCCTGGCATATAGTAAGAATCCAATAAATATTTTTCCAGTTACCTGTAAATAAGGAATTAGATGTGCCAAAAACAATGCCAAGCTTTCGCATGATAAAAAGGTTGCTACCTGATAATAGGATATAAAAGTCTCTGACAAAACCCTGTTACAGAACCCTGTCTTCATGGTTGACATACTAACAAAATTAGAATTGTTACTTAACTTTCTAGAGACGCATGATTAAATTATGTTAAAGTAGTTGTTTCCTGAAAAACTTAATAGACTAGCTGGTGAACACCTTATCTCTTATTTACTTATCTGATCAGTCTTAGGCTTTATAGTGTAGTGGTTAAGAGCATGGACTGTGGGGCGCCTGGGTGGCTCAGTTGGTTAAGCGATTGCCTTCGGCTCCCGGGATCAAGTCCCGCATCGGGCTCCCTGCTCAGCTGGGAGTCTTCTTCTCCCTCTGACCCTCCCCCCTCTCATGTGCTCTCTCTCTCTCATTCTCTCTCTCAAATAAATAAATAAAATCTTTAAAAAAAAAAAAAAGAGCATGGACTGTGGAGCCAGTGTAACTTGACACTTAGTAGCTGTGTGACCTTAGGTTAGTCATTTAACCTCTCTGGATGTCCATTGCCTTATCTGTAAAATCAGGATTATAAATGTACCATTGGATGATTTTATGCATGTAAATGCATAATATGCTGGCATATATTATGAGGTGTGTAAGTATTAGGTAACAAAGTAGCATATCTAAAGTAGTGGTTCTCTGACTTTACAAGCATCAGAATCATCTAGGACTTGTTAAACCACAGATTGCTGAACCCCACCTCTACATTTCTGATACAGTAAATCTAGGGTAAGGTCAGAGAATTTGCATTTCAAATAAATTCCTAAGGGATGCTGCTGTTGCTGGGCCACGGTCCTGGAACCACACTATGAAAACCATTGGCCTACAGCAGTGCTTTTTCAAACTATGTGTGGTGAACGAATGAATGTTTTTAACTTGTTTGTTTATTTTGTTTTATGTCAGTCTGTCATAGACAAAGTCTTTGGTAAAATACAATTGATATTAATCACCTGGAAAGAGAAATGAAGAGTTATTCTTGGATTGGAAGTTGATTTTGTTACCAGGTAAATGGGCATTTGCACCTTCAAAAAGGGAGACAATTCATATAGCAAATAAAGTGAATGTGTACACTCAGGTTGCATGTTAGGCTAGTCCTCTCTGGTATTTTAGCAATCCTTTTCTTTTTTTAACCTTTTTTAAATGGAGACGAAAACAACGTATCCGTAGGTTCCTGGGCTTGAGATATGGTTATCTTTGGATGCTATTATTCTGCCTACTACACCAATCATCAGAAATTCTCATGCAACATACCAGTCAGGCAACCCTGATCCAACTAGAGCTACTACAAATCATTGAGACACTTTAATGTCCAAAGCCTGATTTTAAATGTAACCAGGCAACAGACAAAAAAAAAAAAAAAAGTCCTACAGTGCCTATACCATGAATTTGTCCTTCAGATAATTTTGCTCTACATAGGATTAATTTATTTTTCTATAATTACTCACCAACATCATTTAAAAATTAACAAAGTTCACATTAAAAGTCATTTTTCTCCATGATTATAAATACTGGGCCCTCGGTCCTTCAATGCCAGCCATCTGCTGGACTTGCATAGTAGCAATCCCAGTTAGGAATGTGCCTATGTATTCTTGTTTCTCATGGTCCCACCTGACCTACTTTGTTTCATACCGAGTAAGTTACTGCCTGGCTTTCAGTATAGTGTTTGATATTGCTGCCCGTAAAACTGAAAATTCTGACAAGAAAAGGAAAAGCATCCTTCTTTTGATGCCTACTTAAAACTCCAATTCAAAAGAATAACATAGTATTTAAATTAAAGAAGTCTCCCATATGCTCCATGAGTTCCCATGTAAAATAAACAAGTAAACTAACTAAGAATTTAAAGAGGTATTGCATAATTGTGACTATTTAAAAATTCAGAAGGTAGGTAACAAATGGTATTAGGATCAGATAAGGTGCCAGGGTCAGAATTAGCTGCAAGTACCAAGGCATATAAGAACAGAAGTTTTAAAATGCTGAACTCTTTTTCTCCCACAAAAAAGAAGTATGGTAGTGAATAGTCCAAAGCTAATTGTATTTCACAGTTACAGGGATCCTGGGTGACCCATTCCCTCTTTCCCTTCTAACAATTTCATCTTTATCCAAGGAAGCAGGCAGGAAGAAAGTGTGAAGGGGGAGGAAATACTATACTTCTCTTCCATTTAGCCAATCATTTGTCAGAATTTCATTACATGGTCACTCTTAGCTTCAAAAGAGGCTGGGGAATAGTTTTGTTTTGTTTTTTATCTAGGGGGCCATGTGCCCATCTGAAAAAAACTGGGAGAAGGGAATTCTGCATATTGTGATCTCATCTCTGCCATGCCTGTAATTGTTATTTTCTTCTAGTTGCTGGTTTGCATCTTCTGTATTTCTTCAATGCATATATATTATCTTTATTTTTTTAGGGAGTTTTTTTTAAAATTATCTTTTATTATTATGTTCAATTAGCATATCATACATCATTAGTTTTTGATGTAGTGTTCAACGATTCATTAGTTGCATATAACACCCAGTGCTATGTATACAATGTGCCCTCCTTAATACCCATCACCCGATTACCCCACCCCCCACCCCCCTCCCTTCTGTAACCCTCAGTTTGGTTCCAGGAGTCCAGAGTCTCTCATGGTTTTTCTCCCCTTCCGATTTCCCCCCCTTCATTTTTCCCTTCCTTCTTCTAATGTCCTCCATGCTATTCCTTATGTTCCACAAATAAGTGAAACCATATGATAATGTCTTTCTCTGCTTGACTTATTTCACTTAACATAATCCCCTCCAGTTCCATCCATGTCGATGCAAATACTGGGTATTCATCCTTTCTGATGGCTGAGTAATATATTATCTTTATAAAAGAAAAAAAATTTAAACAGAAGTCCTGTCCCTGACTCTGCCTAGCCATGACTTTTGAAGAGAGAGAACTAAGGCTACTGAGATACTGATTATGCAACTCACAATGCAGACTTCATTTTGTGGAAGACTGCAGATCATTATTAATTGTAATCTTTATATAGCTCCTCTTGTTTCTTTCACTTCCCTGGAAAAAAAGTAATTATGTAACAGATGTGATTCAGACAGGAAAGAAAGTCCTTATTTAATCTATGGGGCTATTAGATAACTACTAAAAGAGGGACTCACCTAAGATAGATTTTCTCACATGGAGTTTTCTGGTGACAGCTCAACTCCTTTTAGGGTGTACTAATTTCAATGGCTTAAAGACCTTTGAAGTTATTTTAAGCTATAGTGTAGGCACACTAAGTATAGTATGCTCAAACCGGGAACTATGGTTTTTACTCTAAGCTTCATTCCTTTTGCTATGAATTTTTTTAAGAGAGATAATATTGCTACAGATTACTAATTTTGATGTTTAACAAAATGCTCCACATTTCTTTGAAGTCAAAGATGTCTCAAATTGGAATAGTTGCTAAAGAAGTTTGTTTAAGGAAGCTTCACATTTAAAAGGCTGGAAATTTTATCTGGACTAAGGCTAGGACCAATTTTTGGCAACTATTGGTTGTCATCATATATATTTAGCCTTTGCCTCTACTTCTGTTTGTACTCTATACTTCTAAATTTTCCTCAATCACTAGGTAGATGTCAGTGATAAGGTCTCATACTGTATGGAGTGATGATAGGAATTTTTAAGGACTAGTAAGACATATTCTGAGAAGCCCTTTACAAATTGAACTCCTAGATATTACAGGGTATTGAATAAGGTACAAAGTTTTTTTTAGTGATCGTTTTATTCTTGTTTTTATTGATGTATAATTAGCATACAATGTTATAGTAGTTTCAGGTATACAAAATATTGATTCAACAATTCTATACATTACTCACTGCTCATCATGACAAGTGTAGTTGCCATTCGTCACCTTATGATGTTATTACAGTATTTTTGACTGTATTCCCTTTGCTGTAATTTTCATCTCCATACAAACAGAAGTTTGTACCTCTTAATTCCCTTTGTCTATTGTACCCAATCCACCTTTCCTCTGGCAACCACCAGTTTGTCCTCTATATTTGAGTCTGTTTTTTGGTTTGTTTCTTTATTCATTTGTGTTTTAGATTCCATATGTAAGTGAAATCATATGATATTTGTCTTTCTCTGCCTGACTTACTTCACTTAGTATAAAGGCCTCTAAGTCTATCCATGTTGTCTCAAATGGCAAGATTTCATTTCTTTTTATAGCTGGAGTAATACTACATTGTGTACATGTATCACATCTTATCCATTCATCCATCCATGGGCACATAGATTGTTTCCATATCTTGGCTATTGTAAGTAATTCTGCAATATACATGGGGGGTGCATGATTCTTTTTGAATCAGTGCTTTCATCTTTTTGATGAATACTCAGAAGTGGAATCACTAAATCATATGATCATTCTATTTTTAACTTTTTGAGGAACCTCAATATTATTTTCCATAGTGGCTGCACCAATTTTACATTTACATTTCCACCAACAGTGTATGTTCCCTTGTCTCCACAATCTCTCCAATATATGTTATTTCTTGTCTTTTTTTTTTAATTTATTTTTTTTATTCTTATGTTAATCCCCATACATTACATCATTAGTTTTAGATGAAGTGTTCCATGATTCATTGTTTGTGCATAACACCCAGTGCTCCATGCAGAATGTGCCCTCCTCAATACCCACCA
>NC_138373.1:56238554-56269684 GCF_054177405.1 Leptonychotes weddellii | reverse complement strand
AACAAACTGAGGGTTCTAGAGGGGAGGGGGTGGGGGGATAGGTTAGCCTGGTGATGGGTCTTAAAAAGGGCACGTATTGAATGGAGCACTGGGTGTTATACGCAAACAATGAATCATGGAACACTACATCAAAAACTAATGATGTAAAGCATGGTGATTAACATAACATAATAAAATAAAATTAAAAAAATAAAATAAAATAAAAGCTCTCCAGATGATTCTTCTGCACACCTAAAGTTGAGACTCCCTACCGTAATGTGTTGAAAGTCAATCAATAGATGTTTACATAATATTGGAGCTAGCTTTATGCCCAACTGTCTAATATTGGTAAACCTGGGCTTTCTGTATCTAGATTTTAGGTTGTGATTGGCAGAAAAAGTAGATGTTACATGTGACTAATAACCCTCCCACGATCTGTCACCTGGGCAGCAAACCATTTTTTTAATTCAGTACTCTATGGGAGGTAAATACAGTTGCCTTGTTTTGGAGCAGCCCCTGCTTATAAGACCCTGGAATGTTATCACCTACTGGATTGCGGAACTGTCAGATTTGTGTCAAAAGACTTTACCTGCTGGGCACTGAGACCAAAGAGCAGTGAATCATTTGTTTGAGAGCTTTAGGAACCCCTTAAGCCTATAGGGGCTGTGAATGGCCCTGGGGACTGGGTATGGTTTTCTTCTCAGGGCCTAAGGAAGCCTTCAGGGTAACTAAGGTATTTCAGACTTGGAAGGATACAGAATTGAGTTCTTAGGAATCTAGAAAAGTGGGAAATGTAGAAGCATCTGAATTCTATGAAATGATTTTCATTGAGTTTAAAGATTGACTTAATAGCAAGCTGATAAAAGTAGATATACTTCTTTATTTTTTATCTTTTCTCAGAAGTTTTCTGATATTAATAAAATTTTGAAAGAATTTTATTTTGCATATGATAAATTGCAATTTTAAGAGTCTTAAAGAGGTTCATTAGGATTCAGTGAAAGGACAATTTACCTTCTCTGAAATACAGTGGAATCTGGGGTTCCATACTCAGAGGCTCCAGTTCATTTTGCAAAGTCTCCTAAAGAATGAGGTTTGAGGATCAAAAGGAAGCACAGTGAGCAGGAGGAAAAGCTCAAGGAGGTAGACAAGGGTGTTATAGAGGGCCTTGGTAGTAGGAATTTGGATTTTATTCTAAGTTCAGTGGGAAGCCTTTTGAGTCCAACAGGTTGATTACCTTCACTTTATTTTTTTTAGCATATAATTAAATAGATTTTTAAAAAGCAGAATGAATCCATTTTTCTCGGAAGATAAGACATTTGTGAATTTTATTTCAGCTTCATATTAACCTCAGGAGGATTAGTACCATAATCTCAAAGGAAGATGAGAGAGATGTATGTTTAGATTCTTGCCCTTTAACCTATTAATGATTGAACTTGTGGTCTGTGGTAATCATTAATTGAATTTGGTTTGCTGAGAGCTGCAGATTTCTTTAAAAACCTGTATTTTATAAAATTACATTATCTATGTAGTGCAGGTAAATATGGAAGGACACACCGGTGTGAGGCCTTCATTGGATTTTAGAATGATATTTGCTTTTAATTTGATGGCCTACTTTGACTTTTTCAAAACACCTGGGGATCACTCCATGCCTTTTGGCAGAAAAAAGGAAGAAATGAAAGCATAGATTGGATTCCTATCACTTTCAAATCCTTAAAGAAAGTCAGACAGGACCCTTATTAAGTTACTGTAGAATGCGACACATAGAACCTTCACACACTGATTTATTTAAGATGATCAATCTTAACTAAATAATCAAGTTTTTATTTATTTGTTTGGAATTAAAGCATAAATGCTGGTGGATTTCCTCTGGATGTTTTCTTTGCTGACACATAGAACTGGTTGGGTTTATACTGGGGCAGATGCATGCATTTAAATCTTGGAGAGGTATATACAGTGTGAAGTGACTGATAGATGAACAGCGCTTACAACTGGAAAGTTATTACACATGGCAGCTTATTGGCATATAAATTAAACTGCTGCAAGGTAGAAGAATAGAAGAATAAATTAGGTTGCTATGTGAGATCAAATTAATTCAGGAATCATTTGGACATTTTATTCCTCTGAAAATAGTTTGCTTGGAGGTCTCAAGCTGTGTTTGGCATCAGGCCATATTCACACTGATAAAAAACATGCTTTAAGACTTGCAGTTATACAGCACACAATGCTTCCAGTCTGTCATGCACATAAATAGATGGATGCTTTATGGATATAATTCCTAGTAGGAGGTGGAAGCCAGAAAGGGCAGAGGAAAGAGTGGCACACAGACCTGCTTTGGGCAGACCGGACAGGAGAAGTCGCACAGGCTGGGGCTCAGCACAGGGACAGTCAGGGCTACTTGGGGAGGAGAGAAGGATGATTAGCATCCGTGTAGGGAGTCCTCACAGGGAAACTGCACTGTGTATCCCCACTATAAGGGCACAGCGCCCTTCTTCTCGCTCATCTCCTGGGTCTTACCCTCAGTGTCACTTCTTCAGAAGGGTCTTTCCTTAACCATCTTACCAGAACTTCTGTTTCTGTTATTTCCTATCACTGAACCTAGCTTTCTCCCCCTTCATAATTTCAAATTATATATTTCTGTGTTTATGTATTTATCGTCTCTCTCTCTCTTACTAAATTACTCACAATTTGCACTAGGGTAGCATCCTGTTTTCTTTGTCAGTGTGTTCCCAGCAATTAATTCAGCACTTAACTCTCCCTGACAGATAGTAGGCAGGTAGGAAATATTTGTTGAAGGAACATAGAGAACCTGGAGGGAAACAATCTGAAAACTGCTATGGATTGGGTTGTGTCCCTTGTACAACAGCCTAGAGAATGTAGCTCTGGCTCAGAGGGATGTAAAAACTCCACACTCAACTAAGCCTGAGAAGATTAGACTTGAACCTGCAAATCAAACTGGTGAGGGTCCCTGACAGTACTTCATAACTACTCCTAAAATCCTGTGAAATAGGCTGGGGAAAATCACAGTTCTCATTTTAGTATTGAAAACAGTACCAAATGTAAAAAGAAGCTGCCCAACTTGGATGCTAATAAATAGCAGAGTCAGGATTTGAACTCTAAGACCAGGCCCTGTGTTCCCTTCCATTTCATCTTCTGATGCTGTTCCCCCTATACTTGGCACTCCCAGCAGCTGCAAAGTCTTGTCTTTCCCCCAACCAATACCGGGGACTCGTCCCTTGGTTCTATAAAGCTTCAGCCTCCAAAGCCAGTCTGCTAACTCTCCCCCTCCACGTGCTGCTGCATCAGGCACCTTTTGCCTGGGAAGATGACCAGCTCTGATTACTGCTTCTTGCAGTGAAACAGTTGAGCCCAGGGCTAGCCCCAAAGAAGGAATGCCTGAATCTAAGACTATTTTAAGCTTCCCC
Source organism: Leptonychotes weddellii (assembly GCF_054177405.1). Classification (NCBI taxonomy): domain Eukaryota; kingdom Metazoa; phylum Chordata; class Mammalia; order Carnivora; family Phocidae; genus Leptonychotes; species Leptonychotes weddellii. Next base: position 56,266,283 of record NC_138373.1, on the reverse strand, counting down.
TAAGACAGAGATAGGCTTCTATCATCTCAGAACAGTCATGATTTTCAAAGCTAACTGCAGAGCAGATTAAAGTAGATATAGCTAGGGTATTTCCACAATAAACTATCCTCCCCAGGAGCCTTGGCAGGGGAGAACACTACCACGTCCTGAGCACCTACCGTGTGTCAGGCACTTGACACAGATTATTGTATATAGGTGACCCAAGGTTAAGTGTGGCATCTAACCAAAGCTCTGAGTGATGCTCTGATTTAGAACCACATCTATAGGATTGCCCTGGTACCAGCACAGTGACTGAGGGTCAAGGTGGAACCACCTTACAGTCTGGTACTCTTCTAAACACTGAAAATAAGCTGGCTTGTTTTCTCTGCCTCTGCTGGACAATGATGCCCTATTCCAATATTGGGGGACTATCCTGAAAAACGTGTGATGTGCAGATTAGGAGGGCCAGAGGAGGTAACACCCAAGCACATGGCCTACAGGCTGTGCCACATCTGTTGCCAAGGAAATGGACTATTAGTAAATCTCAAGCAAGGAAAGATTCGGAATTACATTTATATCTTTTTGTAGACACTTTTGCCTCCATGTGCCCCTTCACATGTTAAAGGTGTTGTGGTATTTAGAACATTTCTTCCTGTAACATTCTTATATTTAAAACATTCCTTCCTATAAACACTGGTATGGCAAAAATAATAAACACAGGTAGTAAGGTTGCTGATACCTTTGTATTGTTTATTATTATATATTTATTATTATTTTTACCTAACCCATAGAAATACTCAAAATTTCTAAAGAAAATTCCCAAGCCACCTTTCCTCTATTTTAGCTGCAGATAGTGCTTTCGAAAGGGCAAAGCTTCTCTTCCTTGATAAAACATTTCAGGGACAGGAATTTTAAAATACTTGATCTGAAATCATGAGTGTAACTTCACAGTTTCAGAAAAATCTGGGATTCTTTATGATATCAAAATTTAATTCAGTCCTGTTTTAACATTCATTAAAAAAACCCAACCTTTACCATAAATATATCAGATACCCTTGGACATGTGGTTCTTTGTCCTTGTAACAGGTTCTACATTATTGAGAGTGAAGAAAACTGGAAGTGAGGTCAGTGCCCTGGCAATTAGCACAGGCAAAGGAATTTAGCTCTCTTACTAAAGCAAAATCTCCAATATATAGTATTAGGAGGAGACTTCATGGCTCTTCCCATTCCTTCCCAGTTCCTCAGAGCTCACCAGACTCTGTACAAATAGACATGCCTTGATCTCTGCCTGGAATTATTGTCTAATGCTTATCACTTGACTGAAGACTGACTTCCTGTCATGCCTTAAATGTCACCTCTCCAGAGAGGCCTCTGGCCTCCTTTACCCATGGTAACCTCCCTCACTGTTGTTTTCTCTCTTTGCATGCTGTTTGTTTTTTCAGTAATGTTTATAGTAATTTATAATTAATACTGTTTTTTTTATTTATGGGTCTCTCCTTTATTTGATTTGAACTCCATGAGTTCAGGGACTGCATTTTTTGTTTACTAATATATTTTCCTTTGCTTAGCACAATGCCTGTCACATAAACTCAAATATTTGTTGAATAAATGAGTGAATGAATGACAAAATAAAGAAACTAGAGTGACAGGGTGGCCAACTGAGTATTTCTGCCTTTTTCTAGACATGTTGAGTTCCCAACTTAACTTGCTTTGGTTTTCATTAGCTCTGAGAAATGTATTGCTTTAGTCTTGTGGCCCAGGAACAGACCTCAGGCTCAACCTTGCCTGGTTCCTTACTTCCTGACCCCTGCCAGCTTCTACATGATGAACATCACTGTACAGTCCATTCTATGGACAATACCTTTAAACCCTTATCACCTTCAGAGTTAAGACCAACAAAGGCAGAATTTAACCCTGTGGCAGCCTAGAGCATTCCTATTCCTACTGAGTTCTGCTTTGTGTGGGACAGGTCTTCTATCCAGAGCGATTAATATTATTGAGGACCTAGCTCTTTACATGACATATAAACTCCTACATGGAGGAATGTGGCTTTTCTCTACTGATTCAACCTTTTTATCATGGCTGTATACTCTAACTCTAAATTAATATAATAAGTTTTATCTCTTAATAGAAATTTTTATTCTGTTGCATATTATAATGTGCACTGGATTAGAAACATGAATGTTAGTTCAGGATAAACCATTACCTATGTGCCTTACATGCAATTAAATGTAGAATTGAGAGCATTAGCTCTAAAATAATACTACCTGGAATCAATCCCACCTCTACCATTGACTACCTGTACAATCTTAGGAAAATGATTTCATCTTTATATTCCTCAGTTTCCTCATCTGTAAAATGTGAATAATAACAGTACCTGCCTTGGGGCGCCTGGGTGGCTCAGTCAGTTAAGCATTAGACTCTTGATGTCTGCTCAGGTCACGATCTCAGGGTCATGAGATCAAGCCCTGCATCAGGCTCCGCACTCAGCGTGGAGTCTGCCTGGGATTCTCTCTCTCCCTTTCCCCTCACTTGCACCTGATAGATAGATAGATAGATAGATAGATAGATAGATAGATAGATAGATAGATAGATAATAGATAAAATCTTAAAAAAATAGTACTGCCTTATAGGCTTGTCATGCAGGTGAAATGAGATAATATATGTAAAACTTAGAACAGGGTCTAATACATGAGACATTATATAAATATTAGGTCTTATTTTGATGATAATGATATCAACTAAAACCTATCTCTATATTTTCTGTTCTCTGTTTTTCATTATTGAAGTAAAGTTGTTCTATGAGATAAGCTCTAAGGTCTTTTCCAGATCCAGCCAGATCCAAGAGTTTATGCACTGTTTCTAAGCACTGAATTCTAAATTGTATGATAACTCCTTAACATGAACTGAATGCAAATTCAAGATAGTTTCTTTCTGGAAAAACAAGTCATTTTTATACTTGCCCCATGCTTTAAATAAAACTGCCCTGAATAGAGGTTCTCTGCTCTCCTACCAGGGTTCTAAGCTTCAAGGTACACCTCAATTCATTCATCCTCTGACCTTCCAAATCCCTTTGCTTTCTTGTATTTCTGTATTTCTTTTGCAACTTTTACCTCACTTCCATACATCTTCCAAACAGATGCCAGTATGGATTTTTCAAAAACATAAATTCAACCATGTCACTCTACTGTGTAAAACACCTAAGTGGCTTCTGATTAACTTTAGGATGAAATTTCAGTTGCTGGGTATGGCATACAAGACCCTCAATGACTTGGCCTTGTCTTCAGACCCAGCCTTTCTCTTACCACTACTCCACACTTTGTGCACCCGCAAATAAGAGAGTGCTTGCACTTCCCTACAATCATAACACTACCCCGTGCCTTCATGCCTTTGTGTGTGCCTCATGCAAATACCCCGTTGCTTTTCTTCAACTGGATAATTCTTACTTGTTCTTTAAAACATTTTTTCTCATCAAGGAAGTTTTTTCACTGAGTTTGGCTCTCTTTGTACATGTTCCTCAATCAAAACTCCTTTGTTGTATTGAAATGATTTGAGCACAGATTTATTCCCTCCTTTGGACTCTATATTCCTTCATGGCAAATGCAGATCTTGGTTGTCCTTGTGTTCTAAACACATGTCTAATAAATTTTAAGCAATCAATTAATGTTAAATTGAACTATTCTATATCCTTTGAAAACTTTGTCATTTTCATTATGTATCACAAAATTGTGTGATTTGTCTTGAAATGCTATAGTTCTACCATAGCCAGCCAGTCAGAGGACAGTTTTTGTTATGTGGTTTATATGCTTCTAAAATAACCATCAAAGAAGAATTGCAGAAAATATTTAAGATAATGATAGCATTAAGAGAATAGGCTATGTCTTCCCTAAATATTACTTTGAAAGGTATATTCTATTAAGCCTTCTTAAGTTATAGTCATACAGAGGTCATTTAAAAACTATCCTCCAGAAAGTAGACCCCAACTCATGCTGAAGGAGTGGCTATCCATTGGTATATTCCTAATTTAACCCAACATCAGGACAGTGAAATTAACATATAAAAATATAAGTAAAGAAGAAGATGACTTTTGAAGCATCCTGTTTTGGTGAAGCAAGAAGTTATTAGTCTCTCTATATATTGTAGGACCTTTAAAAATACTGTTTATCGCTATGCAGTCTTATAATAGAGACAGAATTATTATCTCATTCAAGTAATATAATTATGCCATTCAGGTAAGTGTGTCATATAACAAAGAAAGAGGGCTACACTCACATCCAAGTCCTAACCAGGCCCAACCCTGCTTAGCTTTTGAGATCAGACAAGATTGGGCACGTTCAGGGTGGTATGGCCACAGACCGAAAGAGCTACACTGATAACTGGTTGATTTAATTTTTATTCTGTGATAAAAAACAAAGATTTGGAAAAGTTGACAGAAATGTCTCCAAAAAAAGTAACAAAATAATTCAGAAATTATAAAACACACAAAGGATTTTTGAAAACTTTATAGAGGTATCTACAGAAAAACAAAATAATAAAAATAGCTCAGAAATGAAAACATAGCAAAAAGAAAAAAAGGAAATCAAAACAGAAGTTTAGTGCAGAAATCAAAAGGAAAAGAAAGTTGGTAGGAAAAATAATTATGATTTGTTATCCTCTAGATAAATTCCATATGGTTTGTGGTTTCATAACTTGACTAGAAATGGACCACAAATTTGTTGTGGAACTTGCTAACAGCTAGCACAAAGGCGGAAACATTGTTACATGATTTGAGCTTCTATAAGATAAAAAAGCAAACCACTTTTAGCATATTGAATAACAGAGATTCTCATCAAGAGAGAACACTGTTGTGCTTTCATGTTTCTCTGACAAAAGTAATAAAGAATTAGGGGTATTTCCTGAAACAGACTTCAGTGAGGTTGCTAGCATGACTCTAAAATGCAGCTCAGCAAAATCTTAAGGGACCAACCAATGTTGCATCAGAATGCAGTACTCAGATAATATGCTTTAATTCATATACTTAAGAGTATCTGGAAGAGTAATTATTATTATTCTTATTATTATCCTTTCTTGCAACTTGGCTTTTGCTACATATTGGTTAGCATAGAATTTCAAAGTTTGTACTCTGACACTCAAAGTACAATGTTATTTTATTATTTGAGGATCTAATTATCACAAAGGATGATTGATCAATGTCCATTTACCAAAGTGTATCACACAAGATAAACTAGGGTATGCTATGGTACTGCACAATCCCAAACTCTCCATAGTTTAAAACAAAAATATCTATTTTGGGTTCACGCTATACATCTATCATGGATCAGCCAGAGGCTCTAGTCCACATGCTTTTTTGCTCTTCTCATTCTGGGACTCAGGCAGTGATAATGTAGCATTACTGCCACATTACAGCTCCTGACCAAAAGTCACTTGCCATTTGTAATTTTAAGGGAAAGTGGAAGTGTAATCTTATCATTGTGTGGAAGGAGAGAGAGGAAAATTTGTGATCAGCACTAATTACTACACAATGCTGAGGAGCCTGGTTAAAGAGTTGCCACTCTTCAGAAAGAAGATGGAACCAAAAGGTAACACACCTAGAGCTAATATTCCTCTCTGAAACAGTGTGAGAGCTAATACTTTCTATAGAATGTGGGTAATTAAGCCAAAAACCTACTAGAACTGAAAAAAGAATTTAGTAAGGTTGCAGGATACAAAATCAGTATACAGAGATCCATTGCATTTCTATATACTAATAATGAAGTAGCAAAAGAGAAATTAAGAAAACAGTCCCATTTACAACAGCACCAAAAATAATAAGATACTTTGAAATAAACTTAACCAAGGAGGTGAAAGGCCTGTACTCGAAAAACTACAAAACATTGATAAAAGACATTGAAGATGACAAAAACACCTGGAACGATATCCCATGGATTGAGAGAAACAATATTGTTGAAATGTCCATACTACCTAATGGATCTACAGATTCAATGCAATCCCTATCAAAATACCAACAGCATTTTTCACAGAACTAGAACAAATAATCCTAAAGTTTGCATGGAACCACAAAAGACCCCCAAATAGCCAAAACGTTCTTGAAAAAGAAGAGCAAAACTGGAGGTATCACAATCCCATATTTCAAGATAAGCTACAAAGCCATACTAATCAAAACAGGATGCTACTGGCACAAAACCGGACACACAGATCAATGAAACAGAATAGAGAACCCAAAAATAAACCTACAACTATATGGTCAGCTAATCTTTGACAAAGGAGGCAAGAATATGCAATGGGAAAAAGATAGTCTCTTCAACAAATGGTGTTGGGAACACTGCACAGACCAAGCAAAAGAATGAAACTGGACCACTTTCTTACAGCATACACAAAAATAAACTCAAAATAGATTTAAAGACCTAAATGTGAGATGTGAAACCATAAAAATCCTTGAAGAGAACACGAGCAGTAACTTCTTTGACATCAGACATAGCAACATTTTTCTGGACATGTCTCCTGAGACAAAGGAAAGAAAAGCAAAAATAAACTATTGGGACTACATCAAAACAAAAAGCTTCTTTCCAGCAAAGGAAACAATCAACAAAACAAAAAGACAACCTACAGAATAGGAGAAGATATGTGAAAACGACATTGATAGAGGGCCAGTATCCAAAATATATAAAGAACTTATACAACTCAACACCCAAAAAACAACTAATCCAATTAAAAATGGGCAGAAGACATGAACAGGTATTTCTCCAAAGAAGACATGCAGATGGCAAACAGACACATGAAAAGATGCTGAGCATCACTCATCATCAGAGAAAGGCAAATCAAAACCACAATGAGATATCACCTCCAACCTGCAGAATGACTAAAATCAAAAACACAAAACCAAGAGTTGGCAAGAATGTGAAAAAAAAAAAAAGGAATATTTGTGCACTGTTGGTGGGAATGCCAACTAATGCAGCCACTGTGGATGGAAGATTCTCAAAAAATAAAAAATAGAATTACCATATAATTCCACTACTGGGTGTTTACCCAAAGAATAGGAAAACACTAATTTGAAAAGATATATGCAAAACCCCTGTGTTTATTGCAGCATTATTTACAATAGTCAAATTATGGAAGCAAACCAGTGTCCACTGATAGATGAATGGATAAAGAAGATGTAGTATATATATATATAATGGAATATTATTTGGCCATAAAAAAGAATGAAATCTTGCCATTTGTAACAAGCATGGATGGATCTAGAGGGCATAATGCTAAGTGAAATAAGTCAGTCAGAGAAAGACAAATACCATATGGTTTCACTCATAAGTGGAATTTAAGAAGAAAAGCAGACAAACAAAAAAGAGACAATAAAAGATTCTTAAATATAGAAAACAAACTTGCGGGTACCAGAGAGGAGGTGGGTTGGTGGGTGGTGAAATAGGTAATGGGGATTAAGAGAACACTTATCATGATGAGCACTGAGCAATGTATAGAATTGTTGAATCACTATATTGTACCCCTGAAACTAATACAACATTGTATGTTAATTATGCTGGAATTAAAATGAAAAATAAAAATTATTAAATTTTAAAAGAGTATGGGTAATTGAGATCCTAATGTTTATGCTACAAAACAGTAACTTTCATGTTGTATTTTATACAATTCAAGAAATTCATGTCATGCTTTACAGATTCTACCAAGAAAAAAAAGGAAACCTCAATCTGGCTATAAAAATATGTTTATAGCATTCTTCAAGGTAAGCTATATATCACAAATGAACACGAACAATTTCTTAATGTTTAGAATTAGATGCTTGGAGTGTAATCTCCTTTTGATAAGATGTCTTAGCATCTTTTTTTCTTCCACCTGTCTATTAAGAATTTCTTTCACAAATAGCTACTAATTGCTAAGGTCTACATAAACAAGGGTATTGGTTGGCTTAATCCAGAGATTCTCTACTTTGACAATATTGACAGTTTGGGCTAGGTAATTCTTTGGGAGGGTGGTGAGAAGGAGCTGTCCTGTGTATTGTGGGATGGTTAACAGTATTTCTGGCCTCTATTCTCTGGATGCCAGAAGCACCACTTCCTCAGTCATGACAGCCAGTAATGTCTCCAGACATTTCTGAATGTCACATGGCAGATGATTGCCCCTAATTGAGAACCCCTTGTTTAATTAAATTAGAGCCCACCCCTGGGGGGTGGATATAAAGTCAGTGTCCCCTGAATATCATGGGCTTTATTGTACAGTGTTGTTCCAGTTACTATGACTGCATAACAAATTACCTCAAAATTTAGTGGCATAAAACAACCACTTATTATGCTCATGGAATCTGTGAGTCTAGAATTCTGACAGGGTACAGCCAGAATGGCCTTTATTCCACAATGTCTAAAGCCTTAGCAGGAAAACTTAAAGGCTTAGGGTGACGTTTTCTGAAGGCTCCTCACTCCTCCATCTAACATTAATGCTCACTATTGGCTGGAAGACTATAGCAACTGGAGGTGTGGCTGTTACATTTACACCTGGCCTTTCCATATGGACGCCTGGTTTCCTTACAAAATGGTGTCAGTGTTCCAAGTGTTCATCCCAAGAAAAAAAGAGCCAGTTGTAAGCTATATTGCTTCTTATGACCCAACTCCAAAGTCCCATAACATTACATCTAGCATACTCTGTAGGACCAGGCAGTTACAAGGCTCAAGGAGACATATAAACACCACATTTTGCAAGGAGAGCATGTGGGTTAGGACAGGGATCAGTGTACTCATCTTTGGAAAAAACAGTATGTCACAGAGATGGATAACCCTTGGATGACACCTGAGTTCTGTTAGTGATGAAGAAGGGAATTCTGTTTGGATAGACAACCAACAGTGTTTACTAATGTACCGTTATTTGATAAAATAGTCCAAAGAAGAATAAAAAATATATATCCCATATAGTTAATAAATTCTCAAGATGATATTATGTAGAAGCTTTACATTTTATCTAAACTAAAATAGCCACATTGTAAATCCCTCCATTTTACTTATTTTAGCATAACATATGTAAATGAATACAAAGGTGATAAAATATAACTTGCTAACTTGGCCCAGTAAAATCTAAGTGTTTAGATGAATTTTTGAGACTCCATCAAATGAATTTAGCAAAAATAATGGCAGTTTGCTGATGGCGTGAAAGCAACAGCAGAAAACATCACACAAATAATAGTGCATATGAGGACTGTTGCCACCATGCATTTAAGGAGTCATTGCAACCCTACATGAACAAACAGTAGCTGTGAGAAGGTGCTAACAGTCACTGAAAAGTTGAAACACCCAGGGTGAAAGGAGATAGAGGCCCAGAGACTAATTTGTTCGATCTTCTACCTTGACCCTTACAAATAACCCCTGGGATGCTTCTACAGAGTCCAGTTTAGTAACCAGTAATTAGTGTAAAGAGTAATGAACTAGGAATCAGGAAACCTGAGTTAAAGTCCTGGTTTGGCTAACAGACTGACTTTTCACAAATCAGCTAATCTTTTTGGGTCTCACTTCCACACTGTGTAAGTTAAAGACAATTGGCATAGGTAATCTCAGAAGCCCTTTTTACTTCTATAATTACTTGCCAGTTTTAGGGAAATGTCCAAAAATAATCAAATGAGCATTTTCAACTAGTCTGTATTAATTCTGTTACTGTGCAAATAGGAGGCCATATCTTGGCATGGTCAGGGAATGTAACAGATCCCATGCTTTTAAAGGGCTCTGGAAATCTATTTGGGTCCTGTTTTCAAGGAAATTCTATGCTTGCTTTTTCATAAAGAGATCTTCCAACAGAGGTATAGCCTCCTTATTCCATGTAAAGTCAACTTTCATCAAATTCTCCTTGGCTCTAGTAATGAGATACGGGAATTGGGGGAAGTGAATGATTAAAGAAGGGGTCTGGGGCGCCTGGGTGGCTCAGTCATTAAGCGTCTGCCTTCGGCTCAGGTCATGATCCCAGGGTCCTGGGATCGAGTCCCACATCGGGCTCCCTGCTCGGCAGGAAGCCTGCTTCTCCCTCTCCCACTCCCCCTGCTTGTGTTCCTGCTCTCACTATCTCTCTCTCTGTCAAATAAATAAATAAAAATCTTTAAAAAAAAAAGGGGGGGTCTGGATTTAACTTTGCGTTGATGAAAATTGGATCCATTTAATTTAATTCACTATAAAGGCAGACCTGTGAATTGCAGAAGGCTAATCCACAATTCACCACTTATATACAAATTTTATAACTCACAAAATAAGGTTACATATTATTTATGAATACATATAAGTAGAACAAAAGTAGAAAACATGTTGTGGATGCTTTTACATCAAATTCATTTTAGTGCTTGCCTCTGGACAGGGTGGGAGACAATGACACTGTGGAAGAGAATTAGGAAGAATCTACTTGATATTGAGAAAGTTTTAAGTTTTATTTAAGGACCCAAAGCAATTAATAACAAAACTATACACATTTATTCATTTGTGTGGTGTGCAAATGACAAGGTTATATTATTCTCAGTTTCTGTATTTAAAAAAAAAAAACTTCACAAAATAAAAAGATAAAATTGTATTAAGAGTCCTGTGAAGAGCTGAGCTGAGCTGGAGAGAGCTGAGTTGCCAGGTGTCAGAATAGCTGATTAAGGCAACAAGCCAAAATGAAAGTAACAGACAGGCTTTAATCACTTAAGGTAATAGTATAAGCAAGAGGCTAAGCAGGAGAAAGTGCTGGCTTCCCCACTGTTCCTTTTTTCCCCCCATGGAATGGCACCAGGTGAGGGTCAGATGAATCAGCACAGGCATGGGGAATCTTCTTTCTGCTCAGGGAGCCCTGTGTAAAAGGCTCCTAAAATGTTGTACACCCAGGGGCTGGCTGGGGGAAGGGCTAAGAATGGAACAGTACTGAGTAGTGAGTTAAAGTGGAGAAAAATGTCTTCAAGGTCCTTCAATTAGGAGACCTCAGGATGGAGGTGCCTATACTAAGAATGCATATATGAGTAGAAAGTGGCTGGCCAGAGTCCTAGCCTATAAATCCCTATAGAGACTGTAAATCCCTACAGAGACTGTAGGTCTGGTGTGGGGAGGGCAGCTTTTCCCCATGAGGCCTGCCAGGTAAAGCCCTTGGAATTGTCCATAGTTGGCCTGAAAAATGATATAGAAGTTTTTGGCAAGGAGCTGGACTCAAGACTCAAAACTAATGAGTTTTTGAGCTGGACTCAAAACCTAATGAGTTTTCCCACTTTGAAAAAGTCATATAGGTGAGAAATAGACAATTTAATAACAGTATTTGGAGACTCCAGTACCCTGCTTTCAATAAACAATAGCACATCTAAACAGAAGACCAAGGAAATAATATAAACCAGCTGGACCCAGCAGACATCTACAGAATATTCCCCTAAGATTAGGAAGACGACAATAATGTCTACTCTTACCAATTCTAGTCAACATTGTACCAGAGGCTCTAACCAGAGCAATTAGGCAAGAAAATGAAATAAAAGGCATATAGTTTGGAAAGGAGGAAGTAAAATTATCTCTGTTTGCAGATGGCATGATGTTATATAGAGAAAATTCTAAGGAATCCACAATAAAACTATTAATAGATAAGTTCAGCAGGGTTACAGGATAAGAGATGAATATATAAAATCAACTTCCATATTTGCAGCGGACAATCCTAAAATGAAATTAATAAGATAATTCTATTTAAAGTACCATCAAAAAAGAATAAAATATTTATGAATCAACTTAACAAAGTACAAAGACTTGTACAATGAAAACAACAAAACATTTAAAGAGATTTAAAAAGATTTACATATATGGAATTAGAGATTAGAGGATTAGAGAGTTTATTATTAAGATGTCAGTACTCTCCAAATTGATCTACTGATTCAATGCAATCCCTATAAAAACCCCAGCTATCTTGTTGCTGACTTTCCCATACTGATCCTGAAATTTATATGGCAATACAAGAGGCTAGAATATTCAAAACAAATTCAAAATGAACAACAAAGTTTGAGGAACCATACTTTCTAATTTCCACACTTACTAGAAAGCTGCAGTAATCAAGAGATACTGTAGGGGTCCCTGGGTGGCTCAGATGGTTAAGCGTCTGCCTTCAGCTCAGGTCGTGATCTCCAGGTCCTGGGATCAAGCCCCATGTCAGCCTCCCAGCTCAGTGGGGAGTCTGCTTCTCCCTCTCCCTCTGCCTCCCCCCTGCTTGCTCTCTCTGTCTCTCTCAAATGAATAATAATAAAAAAAAGAGAGACTGCATAAGTCAGTGGCAAAAGGATAGATCAATGGAATATAAATCAGTGGAACAAATTGAAAGTCTAAATATAAATCCTTACATTTATGTCCAATTGATTTTTTTAAGGGTGTGGAGACAATTCAATGGGGAAAAGAAAGTCTTTTCAACAAATGATGCTAGAAGAGGTGGATATCCACATGCAGAATAATAAAGTTGGATCCCTACCTCACACTATATACAAAAATTAACTCAAAATGAATCAGACCTAAATGGAATAATTAAAACTATAAAACTCTTGGAAGGAAACACAGATATAAATCTTCATGACTTTAGGTTAAGCAGTAGGTTCTTAGATATGATACCAAAACCACAAAATAAAATAGATAAGTTGGATTTCATCAAAATAAAAAACTTTGTGCTGCAAATGATATGTCAAGAAAGTGAAAAGAAGGAATGCCTGGGTGGCTCAGATGGTTAAGCATCTGCCTTCGGCTCAGGTCATGATCCCAGGGTCCTGGGATCGAGCCCCGCATCCAGCTCCCTGCTCAGCAGGGAGCCTGGGCTTCTCCCCCTCCCTCTGCTTCTTCCCCTGCTCATGCTCTCTCTCTCTGTATCTCTGTGTCTTGAATGAATAAATTAAAAAATCTTTAAAAAAAAATGAAAAGAAGAAAAAATAGAATGGGAGAAAATATTTACATCTAATAAAGGATTTGTATCCAGAATATATAATGAACTCTTATAACTCAATAATAAAAAGACAGATGACCTAATTTAAAAAGGAACAAAGGATCTGAGTAGACTTTTTCCAGAGAATGTATACAAATAGCCAATAAGAACATGAAAAGATGCTCAACATAATTAATCATAGGTAAATGCAAATCAAAAATTGTATGATACCACTTCATACCCACTAGGATAGCTGTAATAAAAAAGACAGGCAATAACAAGTGTTGACAAGGATGTGGAGAAATTGGAAACCTCACATATTGCTGGTGAGAATCTAAAATAATGCAAGCCATGTTCCAAAACAGTTTGGGATTTCCTCAAAATGTTAAACACAGAGTTACCATATGACAACAATTTCACTCCTATGTATATAACCAAGAGAAATGAAAACATGTTCACACTAAAACTTGTTTGTAAATGTTCACAGAATTTTTCACAATAGCCAAAAAGTGGAAACAACCCAAATGTTCATCATCTGATGAATGGATAAACAAAGTGTAATACATCCATGCAATGGAATATTATTCATGAATAAAAAGGGATGAAGTACTGATATATGCTACAACATGGGTTAACCCTAAGAACATTATGCCAAATCAAATAAGGCAGTTTTTTGTTTGTTTGTTTGTTTTAAGATTTTATTTTATTTATTTGACAGAGAGAGAGACAGCTAGAGAGGGAACACAAGCAGAGGGAGTGGGAGAGGGAGAAGCAGGCTCCTGGCTGAGCAGGGAGCCCGATGCGGGGCTCGATCCCAGGACCCTGGGATCATGACCTGAGCCGAAGGCAGACGCTTAACGGCTGAGCCACCCAGGCGCCCCAAATAAGGCAGTTTAAAAAGACCACATATTGCATGATTCCACTATATGAATTTTTCAAAATGGGCAAATTTATAGAGACAGAAAGTAGGTTGCCCAAAACAGAGGACAAATGGACAGTGATTGCCAGTTGGTATAGGGTTTCTTTTTGGGGTGGTGAAAATGTTCAAAACTCAGTTGTGATAGGGGCGCCTTGCTGGTGCAGTTGGTTAAGCATTTGACTCTTGGTTTCTGCTCAGGTTGTGATCTCAGGGTTGTGAGATTGAACCCGCATTGGGCTCGGGGCTCAGCTTACCAGATATAGAAAAAGCAAAGCCTAACTATATGCTGTCTACAAAGGATACACTTTAAATAGGATGAAACTAAAATGATTTAACTAAACTAAATCTGCTTGGGATTCTCTGTTCCTCTCCCTCTGCCCCTCCCGCTCGTGCTCTCTCTCTCTCTCTTTCTCTCTCTCTAAAAATAAACAAACCTTAAAAAATTGATTGTGATAATGGTTAAACAACTCTGTGAATAGAGTAAAAAAACATTAAATAGGACATTCATTTAAATGAATGTATGTTGGGCGCCTGGGTGGCTCAGTTGGTTAAGCAACTGCCTTCGGCTCGGGTCATGATCCTGGAGTCCCGGGATCGAGTCCCGCATCGGGCTCCCTGCTCAGCGAGGAGCCTGCTTCTCCCTCTGACCCTCCCCCCTCTCATGTACTCTCTCTCATTCTCGCTCTCTCAAATAAATAAATAAAATCTTTAAAAAATAAATAAATAATAAATAAATGAATGTATGTTATGATACGTGAATTATATTGCACTAAAGTTGTTTACAAAACTCACAGCAATTCTTTTTTTAATTTTATTTACTTATTTGTCACAAGGAGGGGGAGTGGCAGACAGAGGGAGAAGCAGGCTCCCCGCTGAGCAAGGAGCCAGATGCAGGACTCAGTCCTATGACCCTGGGATCATGACCTGAGCCAAGGGCAGATGCTTAACCAACTGAGCCACCCAGGCGTCCCTCACAGCAATTCTTGTTTGAATAATAGCAGTGTGGCTTATGTTGAACTAACCTTACCACACATAATAATTAGAAACTCTGGATTATATATTTAAACTGTCTGAAGGTATTGGAAAACTACCCAAAGCAGATAGAAACTGGAAGGAATTTAACCCTTGGGTAACAGAACTGCACTGGATGGGGTCCATATCATTTGACTTTCCCCTGAGGGCACGCCCCAGTTTATGCAGTGTATGTAAGCTAGAACCCAAGCAAAAACCTGAAATCTAATTGTCTTGAAGTGTTGGAGGATAGATTTTAGTTCTGCTAGAGGACTTAGAAATTGAGGGGATATATTGTGAAAATGAGGGGGGGAGGAATGTGTCAGTGTGAGTCCGATCTGGAGAGAAACTATACAGTAATTTGAACAGTGGAAATTTAATATAGTTATTAAACTATGACAGGAGAGTTAACTATAAAGATGTAAAGAGAATTCTAAATGGCATCCTAGGGCTGAGGGAAAGTACCTAAGGAAAGACAAACTTGGAAAGGGGCTCCATCCCCAAGGCAGGAGTTAAGACCTTGTTGTAGAAGGTGTGGCCGCAGCCTGCTGGATGACAGAGAAATGTACTGGGTTGCCTAGAAAGTGCTGGTCCACAATTGCCAGGAAAGCAAAAACCTACCTTCTGGGACCCAGGCAAAATAAGGCTGATGGGCAAGCATGCAGAGAGAGAGAGAAAAGGCTTTGGGAGCCAACTCACAGACTGGGCAGCACTTGGGCATAGATTACCAGATATAGAAAAAGCAAAGCCTAACTATATGCTGTCTACAAAGGATACACTTTAAATAGACAGGATGAAACTAAAATGATTTAAAAAGACATACCACGCATAAGAAAATTGGAATTTGTTAATAACAAATTGGCTTTGTTAATAACAGACAAGACAGATTTCAAATAAAGGGATATTAACAGAAATAAAGAGGTACATTTTATCATAATGATAAAACTGTCAATACCTGAGGAAGACATGGCAATCCTAAACATGTGTGCACATAAACAACAAAAACTTTAAGCTACATAAAAAAGCTAAAAGATACCTAAATAAATTCACAATCAAGTTAAATTTTTATACTCCTGTCTTGATGAGATACAATACAGCTACACAAAAATCAGTTAAGATTGTAAGATTTTAAAACACTTGACATAATTGCTATTTATAGGACACTACACTAAACAATGGAAGAATCCAAATCCTTTTAAGGTACATGTGAAATATCAAAATAGTCAAATGCTGTGCCAAATAATAAATCTCATTATATTTTTTAAAACGGAGATCATGCAATGTACATTCTAGGACTTCAATTGAGTGAAATTAGTAATCAATAATATGGTAACTTAGAAGGCCTCAGATAATTGAAAATTAAACAATATCTAAAAAAACAGTTTGTAAAATAAAATCATCATGGAAATGAGAAAATATTTCAAATTGAATAATAAGGAAGATAGAAGATATCAAAATTACTTAGATACAGCCAAAGCAGTACTTATAAGGACATTACAGGATTATATGTTAATATTAGAAACAAAATATGACTCATGCATTCACTTTACAAATCTAGAGAAAAATTAAACCCAACATAAGTAGAAGAAAGAGAATAATAAAAGTAAGAATCTATTAAATAAAAAACAAACAAAAGAGAAAGCTAACAAAACCAAGAGCTGGTATTTTATTTTAAAAAGTAGTAAAGTTGACAAACCCCTAGCAAGACCGATCAAGAAAAAAAGAAAAGAATGCACAAACTACCAGTATTAGAAATGAAAAAGAAAATATCACTGAAGATTCTACAGACATTAAAGGATAACAAGATAATATTACAGTAAAACTGTATTGCAACAAATTTCAAAACTTAGATGAAATGAATAAATTGTTTGAAAAATACAACTTACCAAAATTGACAAAAGATGAAATTGAAAATCTGAATAGGCATGTTCATATTAAGTAAATTTGTAATAAAAAACTTCTCAAAAAGAAAAGGATAGGCCAGGTTGTCTTTATTAGCCATTTCTATCACAAGTTTAAGAAAGAAAGACTACTAGTCTTATGTACCTCTTTCAGAAAACAGAAGAGAGAATACTTCCCCATTCATATTATGAGGCTATCATACTCTGATACCAAAACCTAACCAAAATATTATAAGAAAACCAAATAAACAATAGTCCTCATGAATGCAGATTCAAAATTCTTTAACAAAATATTAACTAATTAGATCTAGAAATAGATAAAAGTGGTAATACCTCATGGCCAAGTGGTGTTTATCTCAGCAATTCAAGGTTAGATTAATATGCTTTTAAAAAATCGGATATTATAAGTCACCACATTAATAGAATAAAGGAGAAAATTTATATGATCATCCTGTTTGATGCAGAAAAAAGCATTTGACAAAATTCAACACCTATCTATAATAAAAACTCTCCGGAAAAAAAAATAGAACAGTTCTTCCTCAATTGTGGTAAAGGCCATCTACCTAAAACCATACTTAATAATGAAATATACACTTTTCCCTTAAGATCAGGAACCAGGCATGGATATTTGTTCAAACTAATACCATTCAACGTCGTACTGGAAGTCCTGGCTAGTTGAAACAAGGCAAGAAAAAGAAATAAAAAGCTACAAATTAGAAAGGAAGAAGTAATATGGTTTTTATTCATAAACAACATACTTATTTGCATAAGAAATCTGAAGACATCTACAACACTAGAACTACTAAGTAAATTTGGCAAGGCTGAGGATACAAAGTTAATATACAAAAATCAGTTGTTTCTCTACGTAGTAGCAAACAACTAGAAAATGAAGAATTTTAAATTACATTTACTGTAGCATCTAAAAGCACCCAGTACTTAGAAATGAATGTGCCCAAAATGTGCAAGACATCTACAATGGAAACCACAAAATTTTAACAAAAGAAAATAAAGAACACCTAATAAGTGGAGGAATGTATGCTGTTCATACATTAGTGTCAGTTTTCTTCCAGCTGCTCTATAGAACCATTGCAATTGTAATCAAAACTCCCAATAAGCTTTTCTTATAGAAGTTGACAAGTTGATTCTAAAATTTATACAGAAAAGCAAAGGGTCTAGACTAGTCAAATCAATATGTAGAAAGAATAAAGCTTCTATCAGATTTCAAGAGTTACTCTAAAGCTGCAGGATTCAAGACAGTGTTAATCAGACTAAGAGTAGAAAAATAGATCAGCAGACAAAATAAAGTAGCCAGAAATAGATCCATACATATAAGGCCAATTGATTTCTTTACAAAGAACTCAAGGTAATTGAACGTGAAAGTAAAGTCTCTTCCACACATAGTTAACAAGGCTGAACTGGATAAATATGTGTGGGGGGGGGGGGGGATGGTGACAATATTGGGGTGGGTTAATGATTTCTTTGGGAGGACACACAAATCACTGAACATAAAAAGAAAGGATAATTTGGAATTTATGAAAGTTTAAAACTTCCCCCCAGAAGGCATCTTTAGTAAGCCTTCAGTTGCTGGGAGGGAAAGTGTGCGGCTGCATTGGGGGTTGCCAGGGCTACTCAGGCGTTGCCTTCCCTGGTAGCTTGTTATTATACTAGCTCACACAAGTAGAAAGTAAAAGCATAATGGAAGGATGACTGAGACAAAAATGCCAAAAGATTGTGGTGGAACACATTCACGCCATCCTGGCTATGTTGTGGAGGTTGTGATAAGATTAAATAGAACACAGGAAGCTTATCATCCCTTGGCCCAGCGACTGCTCTAATGGGGAAGAGCCATGGTTAAAACATCCTTCATTCCTAGCCAGTGGAGGCTGGGCCTGATCTTATACTTTCATTGGTTTCCCTCTCTGTTTTGTGTTCTACCTCCCAGATCTGCCCTGTTCTCCCCATGTTTGTTTATTTGTTTTTCTGGATCCTCTCTTCTTAATAATTTGCAAGTGACCAAAAGTAGTTTTCATATATTTTTGTCTTACTTTCCCATCAGTTTGAGTTAAACCAAATACACAAAAACAAACAACAAAAAAACAAAAAACAAAAATAAAGGAAAAAAGAAAGAAACCCTACTAGCCCTTCTTACCTAACTGCTTTAGTATGGAACCAGAAAAAATTCTAGTTTCATCCCACTCACACAAGATCAGTGCCTTTTGCCTCCTCAACCCATGTCCTTTCAGGTTTTGGCAGGAGTCAGGAGATTAGGAGGCAACCAGAGATCTGTGTACACATTCTCCCTTCATACCTCTGCAACGAGCCAGAGGGGAACTATAGCTTCTAAAATACATATGAAAAATTTTCTTAAAATTCTAAAGGCTTTCCCAATACATGGGAGTATTGTAATGCCAATGTGAAGCCAGTTACTGCACCAAAAATGTGATAGTCGTTCAATCTCACAAAAGAACACACACTTAATGAAGTTTAAGAACAGCCCTGGGGTGCCTGGATGGCTCAGTTGGTTAAGCAGCCGGCTCTTGATTTTGGCTCAGGTCATGATCTCAGGGTCCTGGAATCAGTCCCCTCATGGGGCTGCGAGCTTAGCAGGGAATCTGCTTGAGGATTCTTTCTCGCTCTTCCTCTCCCTCTGCCCCCTCCCCCCCATCGCCACTCACCCACCTCCCTGCTCACTGGTATGTGCTCTCTCTCTCTCAAACAAATAAATAAATCTTAAGAAAAAAAAACCAGCCCAAACTGACCTATAGTCGTGAAAAGTTATTACAGATGCAGAATCCACAGAGCTTAGCACCTGACTAGACACTGTGGAAAGGTAGGAGGCCCATCTGACAGCCCTTTGAAGCTTTTGCAGCTAAGTGCCCTTGCCCTCTCACCTTCCCCACCCCCACCCCCTGCAGACAGTATGCTGCTGCAAGAGCGTTCTATTGCTAGTGAGTCAGCAACAAGCAGGAAAGGTTAAAAATACATTAAAATAAACAGTGCTCCTCAGTTATCCAGATAACTAAACACATGCGCAGAGAAAAAATGCATACTAAAATTCTGTTTAAGGTCTTGCTTAAATTAAGCAATCTCGATGTGATGATACTCAGGGAGAGATATGACGTCTTCACATGAAGCAATAGGAAACAGGCCAAGGATCTGCTCCTTTCTTTCTCAGTCTCTCTCTGCCTCTCCTTTCAGTGTCTTTTTCTGCATCTGGGCCAAACTTTTCCATCTCCATTCCAGTTCTCTGGCATCCTAGGGCCGGCCTCATTGGGCTCTTCCAATCTGAGCAGTAGACCATGTCCTGAATAGCTTCTTCCCTCCTACTTTCCATAAAACTCCCCATCCTGTGCCTATTCCTTTAAGAACTGATTCTATCCAAAGTGGCTTTCAGTTAGTTGTCATCACTAATCCTTTCAGATAAATTTTGATAGGGATCTTTTGAAGATATAAAAAGTTATTTTAGGGTGCCTGGGTGGCTCAGTTGGTTGAACGACTGCCTTCGGCTCAGGTCAGGATCCTGGAGTCCTGGGATCAAGTCCCTCATTGGGCTCCCTGCTCAGCAGGGAGCCTGCTTCCCCCTCTGACCCTCCTCCCTCTCATGCTCTCTATCATTCTCTCTCTCAATAAATAAATAAAAATCCTTAAAAAAATTATTTAAAAAAGTTATTTTAATGGTAAGTATTTTAAGCATTGTGATAACCTGCAAGAAAAAATACTTTTGAATAATTTATCTTTTTGTTGAAGGCTTTAAGATTATGTGATTTGTAACACATCCTTATGAGAACATAGTAGCAGTCTTACCAAAGGTTATTCCAAGAGCTCCACCTTTTCTTTGTGACTGGGACATATTGTCATGCCTCCAAGTCTGTCTTAGTGAACTTCGTTTGTTAAACCTAAGAAGGCAGCTGAATTCAGAGCTGTTGATTCCTAAATGAAAAACACTGTCATTCATTCACTCAATAAGCAAAATGGAACATACTGCCCAGTAGAGGAGAGAGAGATAAAAGTGGTATTTTTAAGCAATGTAATATGTTCCATAATAAAGATATGAGCAAAAGACTCTGTGAGCACAGAGAAAGGAGGTACTATGTATGAAATATAGGCAAGGCTACAAAAAGAAGTAAATGTAGAATAAAGAGTAGGGAAGTGGCTGGGCGAAAAAGGGAAAAGAATGTCCTAGGTCCGATGGCACAAATACAGGCACAGAGTTATGAAAGTCTATGCTCATTTAGGTATTCAAAGTTGCATGTGGCTAGAGCATGGATACATGTTAGATGGTATTGGAAGAGAAGACAATAAAAACTTGTGGAGACATATACAAAGGGGAATTAAGTAGTATTCCTAGAAACATCTTTATTCCTGTGTCCTTGAGCCTGTGGCATATGGTTCCAAAGACCACTTTTCCAGGTGATACCATCTTTCCAAGTGATCCAGGACATGGCCATGTATATACTTCAGTCTGAGAAAGACTAGAGGCAAAAGACAATGGAGTAGAGAAGTAGAGGGACTGTGAAGTGTGGGTGTACAGGAGTACAGAGGATAGGACAAGAGTTGTGGGAGAAAGTTCGGTGTGTATGAACTACCTTGGAGTTCAGTTCTTGTAGAGACAAGAGTGGAGGAGGGAAGTTACTGCAAGAATTTCAAAGGGAGAAGGTCTATGCCTAAATATAGAACACTCATCCGTAGAACAGCTTAGGTTGTGGGGCAATTAGTCACTTGACTTTTTACCAACATGGAAATGCAACTTTTGGAGACCAAACAACTTTTCATTAAAAAGTAGAGGGAACATTCCTTGAAAATGTTAACAATTTAGAGTAATTCCACCATTGACATGTTTAAATTACTCTCATCTTGGGCAAGTCACTTAACCTCCTAAGTATCTCAATTCAGGGAAAGAAATAATCAAGGACGTAATAAACAGCAAAAATCCCATGTGCAGATTGGTTTTTGTTATTGGTAATGACTATGTGTTAAACAGAGTACTCCAGGACAGGAAAGTGAATCAAAGGAGGACTGAAAATATATTGAGAAAACCCATTTGTTATTGCTTACTGACAAATTCTGAAGAGCTTTTATGGTATCCTACAGTTAAACTTAGATTTTTATTTTCAGCTCCTTTATTTGGAAGTGAGTTATAAGAATGTGTCCTCTCCAAAAGGGGTGAGGCAGTGAATGACTCAGACTGAATCAGGCTGGCTAAGCAGTTCCCTTACCATAGGGATCTCATATTATTTATGTTACTTCACCATTGAGAGAATTTATAAGGATTGGGTAGAATCACCTAATGCTCACTTTAAACAGAAATAAAAGTAATTCTGCATCAATCTTTAAGGAAAATATATAGGAGAAACAATTACACTACTCTAGTTGACATAGTGCTTTCCCATACAATTTTCCCATCCTGTGGTACAGGGAGAAAGGGGATTATTAACTCAACTTTCTAGGTGAGGAAGGAGATGGTCAGAAGGATGCTCAAGGTCATGCAGTTAGTAAGTGACAGAGCAGTCCCTTGTGTCTTCAAATACTATAATCTTTCCACCTCGTGCCTCTGCTTCTCAAGAAATATATGCTTATTTCTGTCCAGGCCATTGAGAGTTCGTACTGGCAAGGGTGACTTCTTCACAAAGGCACACATATGACTGACAGGCCAATTCTGAGCCTGGGATGTGACTACAGCTTGAATAATTACTTTTCCAGACTTTTAGTGTAAGTTGTGGTTCAAAGAACCTAATGTTTTGTATAGTCTGCACAATTTCTTCAACAAATTTGGAAGGATCTTTGGACTATGACAAGAAAGACAGTTTTTCCAATGAATGGTCTATGCAAGACTGTCAATGAAAAGGATGACCCACCAAGCTAAGGTAAACAGATGGGCCATGGCCAAGGGACAGGGGCCACCTAAGGACCAGGAAATGGCACAACTGATCAAGTTTTTTGTGTATTCTTTTCTTGGCTTTAAAAAAGCTTTTGGTCATTAAGCATCTTATTATATATTGTGGTCTCTTTATCATTTTTTTCTCTTTTCTCCTCAAAATGCTGTACTTTAATTCTTTTTGTGTGTATGTGAACTCTTTTTCACCTTGTTTCTTTATTGAGGTCTGGGGTTTTTAAGATCCTCCAGTTTCTCTTCATTTTTCTATATGTTGCCACCTCCATTTAATGTCACTTCATGGGTATTACATATGGTACCTTCTCCTCTTTGCCCTCTCATCCCAATACTTAGAAACAGCCTCCCACACCCCAGAGGCAAGGTTCAAATGCAACCTCCCCACAGCCTGTTTTGAGTAAGCCATCCTTGTGGAAGACAAACTCGGGGTCCGACAGTGGGGAGAGTGGTCACTCTGCCCTGACTCCCTCAGTGAAAGTGCTATGCAGTGTCCTTCCAGGTACCCATGTGTGTGTGTGTGTGTGTGTGTGTGTGTAAGTGTAACTCACTGGGTGGCCAAGCCTGGCAAGGCTGTCAGGATGAACATGTGATTATTTCTTTTAAATGTTAAAGATTTATAGTGATTATGGCAAATTAGTCAGAAATCTTTTCATGTGTTTTTTCATTCCTTTATTATAAGAGTAATATATTTTCATTGTAAAAAAAATCAACTAGCACCAAAGGATTTAAGTTAAATAGTAAAAATCCCCCTCTCCCTCCCTGCCTCCTCCACTCCCAGTCCACCTACCCCAGAGGTAAATAATCTTGATAGTTTATGGTGTGCAACCATACATTCTTTTTTACATATATACAAACAGAATAATATTTTTATTACTGTTCTGCAACTTTGTTTTCATTTAAACAATTTCTCTTAAAGATGTTTTTACAGCAACAAAATCAGATCCACTTAATATTTTAAATTTCCTGGTTTTCCCTTTTGTATGGATGTAACAGGAATTATAGATTTAAGCTGTCCCCTCTGGGTAGACAATGTTTTCAATGTTTTTGCTGTTGCAAATAATTCTTTAGTGAATATTGGACATAAATATTTGCATATTTTGTATGCATGTATATGTAGGACATTTTTCTGGAAATGTTTTAACATTTAAGAGAAAGAATCACATGTTCATCCTAACAGCCTTGCCAGGCTTGGCCACCCAGTGAGTTACACACACACACACATTTTCTGGAAAAAAAATTTTCTGCATTTTATTAGTTTTTGAACACTTTCTTCACCCTTCCCTAGTCTTAGTCTGAGCTGTGGCTACACCAGCTCCACATGTGGCTTGCTTCTGAGCTGTAAACTAGTATCAGTGGCTCTTAACTCTTGTTAAAACTACCTGTAGAGGAGTTTTTAAAAGGCAGGTTATTCAGACTGTGCCCTGGAACTACTGACTCAAAGTTTCTACAAGGGAAACCAGGGCTTAGACATGCTCTAATACCATAGTGATTCTGTTGAGTCAGAGTTGAAGACCATCGAATTGGTTCTGGCCTCCAAATTTTCCCACGATTATGGCTGCTCCTTCTCTCTGACTCAGTAGTTCAGTCTCTGGGATGTCACTCTTTTCTTTCATAATTTTCTTCATGAATCATTCCAGTTTTATTTTTTAGCTTTTATTTTCCCATTTGTTAACTGCATTCTTATCTTTAGTTATATTTTTCATTTCTTTTTACGTGAAAATTATTTTTACCCTATAAACATTATTCAGTTGAACCCCTCCATGTTTACTACACTGAACAAGCTGGTCAGAGTTCTCGGTGATCAGGCATTCTACAACATCTAGTCGCCATCAAAAACCCCTATCTTTGCCTTATTACTCTATCTTTCATACACAATGGTTGGCAATGAGGCATCATGATAATGAGCTTGTACTGTAGACTCAGGCCAGGTTTAAACCCCAGCTCTGCCACCTACTAGCTGTGTGACCTTGCACAAATTCCTCAACTTTTCTGTGCTTTGGGTTCCCCACATGAAAAGTGGAGAATATTACTAATGCCTACCTTAAAGGATTTTTGTAAGGAATAAGTAATTTGTTTCATGTAGGACACCTTGAAAGTAACTGGAATATAGCAAGTACTCATTAGATATAATTATTGTTATTACCCAACTCCCTCCCAAAAAAGATTATGAGACAGACCCCTGAGGGGCTTCTCTCTCTTCTGGTACAGGTTTTCACTTTCTTTGATTTCTTCATCTGGTTATACATTGCCATCTACTTTCCATCTTCCAGAATTTTGTTGATATCTATCATCTTTTGGCATTTCTACTCATACTCTCTTTGGTCTTGAGTGTTTTACCATCATTAACTAGAGTTTCCAGAAGTAGCAGACATACACATGTTCAATTTGCCAGGTTTAACTTGAAGTCTTCATTCTTTCTTAGTCACAATTTAAACATAGACATAAATACTTGATAAGATCTAAATTATTTCTCCCAACCCACCATGACCATATCATATTTATCTCATTGTTTAAAAACATTAAAACCAAAAAAGTCATTTCTCAGCAGTTCCTAGTCATGAGCTATATGCAACAATCCCAGAATTGTGAACTTCATGATGAACTGGACTCCATGGAGAGACAGCCTTGATAGATTTCTTTTCATCTTTTGAACATTTCTCCTTTAGGGGCATCTGGGTGGCTCAGATGGTTAAGCATCTGCCTCTGGCACAGGTCATGCTCTCCATGTCCTGGGACCAAGCCCCACGTCAGGCTCCCTACTCAGCAGGGAGTCTGCTTCTCCCTCTCCTTCTGCCCCTCCCCCCCTCCTTCTACTGGTGCTCTCTCTCTCTGTAACTGTTTCTCTAATGAATAAAAAAGAAAAAACTAAAGATTTCTCCTTTAAAATTATTATTCACATTATCCTTTCTCTAAATGCATGCCCTATGTATTTAATGGCTTTTTATTCTATATTCTTCTTACATAATTCACTGTGAACATAACAGCATTTCTGACAATTATTAAAAGTACGGTTGCCTTTTGTGGTAGATAGCTTCTAAGATGGCCCCAATGATTCCTGCTTCCTCGTATTTACAGCCTGTGCAGTTCCCTCCCCTTGACTAACCTGTTTCTAATCAATAAAACACATCAGTGTGCGGGGGTGCCTGGGTGGCTCAGTTGGTTAAGCGACTGCCTTCGGCTCAGGTCATGATCCTGGAGTCCCAGGATTGAGTCCCGCATCGGGCTCCCTGTTCGGCAGGGAGTCTGCTTCTCCCTCTGACCCTCCTCCCTCTCATGCTCTCTGTCTCTCATTCTCTCTCTCTCAAATAAATAAATAAAATCTTTAAAAAAAAAAAACACATCAGTGTGAAATGAAAGAATGTCACTTCCATGATGAGGTTATAAAAGATTATAACTTCCATCTTGCAAACAGACTTTCTCTTGCTAGCTTCACGGAAGTAAGTTGTTATGCTGGAGAGCTCCACATGGCAAGGAACTGAGAGAGGCCTCCCACCAACAGCCAGCTCAGGGCCCCACTTCCCTCAGCCCTCAAGGAACCAAATCCTGTCAACAACCATATGAGCTTAGAAGTGTATCCTTTCCCAACTGAGCTTTCAGATGAGACCCCAGCCCTGATTAATACTTTCATTATAGTCTTGTGAGAGACCTTGAGACCAGCAATGCTTAGATTGCTAACCCACAGATACTGTGAGATAGTAGATATGTGTTGTTTTAAGCTGCTAAGTTTGTATAATTTGTTATGCATCAATAGATAACGAATACACCTGGCTTTTCCAGCCTTACCCATCATACTACAGCTCTCCTACTGCTTTAAAGACATAGTTTGCCTTGTCTGTTTCTTTCACATTCCCTCTATACTCCATTCTCAACTCCACAGTATTCAGAAGCTTCTTTTCTGTCGGTATTTGAAGATACATGAACAAGAGGACTAAACAGATTTCTGATTCAAATGTGACAAATATCCAAAGTAATTCTCATGTTCATAATAAAACTGGCATTTTCTATTTATCTGTGGTTTATTAAATGATTCTATAAATACGATAGGATTTTGCATTATCTTCATTAAACTGTTGAGGAAACTGAATCCCACAGAACGTAAGGGATTTGTAGGTTGTATGTCTAATTAGTGGTAGAGCCCAGACTAGCATTTATGGCCGCTAACTCCAAATTCTTTTTTTATCAATTGCACTAGGCTGCAGAATCTCTTCCACCTGATTGGTAGGCAAATCATATTTGCATTATTTTACAAATGAAAATTTTCATCTTTTAAATCTTTTTCTCTTATCCGATCTCTTCTCCTGCCTCATATATATTTTCCCTAAGCTAGTTAATTCATTCCATGTATGTGTTTATTTTCATTTAGCTCTAAACCAGGTATACCATTCTACCAGCAATCACAGCAAAAATTTCTAAGATACCTGTTGCATATATTTTATATTCTGAATTAAGTAAAGTCCCCCAGTGTCTAATGGCCTTTCATTATCACTCCATTTACCAACTCCTGTACTGTTCTTTGTCCATTATTTTTTTAAAAATTGAATCTATAAATCATTGATCATATTTAAGCTCATTTGTTCCTGAACCTGTTCATTCTCAAGAGATATATTTCTACCTCTCTAACAATTTATTAGTTCACAGATAAATTATACCTTTCTTATTATCAAATTTTAGGAGAGGACCCAGAAGGCTTAACTTTACACTCCCATTATCTGCATGGATTAAACTAAAAGATTCAGTTATTCTGTGTTGTCTTACCATTTATTATGCTCCTGGAAGAGATATTGGAATAGATTTTTTACTTAAACTTTTTTTTCTAATTATAGAAAAATTTTAAAATACTAAGAAGTATGTGCATACTTAATACTAAAACCAGAAAATCACTGGCAATACTGTTAAGTTTGTGAGATATATATATTGACATATATACCCACATATACATATATATCTTTATATTTACTCAAACCAATCCTGAGGGGCGGAGCAAGATGGCAGAGGAGTAGGCGACCTGGATTTGGTCTGGTCTCAGGAATTCAGCTGGATAGGGATCAAACCATTCTGAACACCTACGAACTCAACAGGAGATCGAAGAAAAGAATAGCAACAACTCTCTGAACAGAAAAGCGACCACTTTCTGGAAGACAAAA